>NC_051854.1:85244504-85869504 GCF_905115235.1 Hermetia illucens | reverse complement strand
AAGGCGGATCCGTAATGATACGGTCTACTTTTTCTCCCAATGTTTAAGGGTGTGGGTGTAATGACTGCAGCCAAATACTATATTTAATTATCAGGATCTATAATACCTCATTTTCGCGACAAATTGATCAACGATTGGATTTTTACGCAGTGCAATAATCTCTGCAGCTTTGGTTCTAATTAAAAAGAGTTGCCGACAAACATGTAAACGTGTTTTAAAGGCCTCTACAAACCGCTGACTTGAATCCCATCGATCATCTCTGGAAAATCGTTGACAAAAAGATTATGGAACACAATTTCACAAAAACAACTGACCTATACACCGTCATTGATTGAGAGTGGGCTGGAATTCCAACGCACCTGATTTTTTGGCTTTTTGCTTCATTCTTTAGCCGTGCAGTTATTATTGCATAACAAAATGCGACAAATTATTGAACTCTTAATTCGCATAATCGTTAATTTTTTTTTCATTTTTGTTAAAGTTTTGGGAAAAAATTCAAATTTTGCACGAAAACGGCAAGAATGAAAGTGCTTACTTTATGACAACTTTTTTTCAAAAATTGAATTTGCACACTTTATTCTATATAAAATATGCTACAAAGTCATATATAAAGATACTATATCTAGATTAAAAATGCATTCGTTTTTGAACGAAAAACTGCGAGCACATTTTTATTTCCGCCATTGTATATATTGTAGTGAGGTCTAGTTGAGTGTAATGTAAACTCACGAATAACTTCATGAAGATATCTGCCGCTATTTAATAAACACGTTGACATTTTAAGTTGGTACGATTTTGTTATTAAATATTTAATACTTTAATACGTTTTTTTTTTAAAATAACAAATGCACGGATAGCTGCTTTATAATTTTACAAGTCCTTATCACGTTAGGGTAAAAATACAAATGCCCATTGTGAAGCAAACGTTCTCTATCCACAAAAAGGTGCGTAGCAATGCGTCGTAGCAAACACGGTGTCAACGTCTTTGATGAGACTTTCAGAATCGTTGCATATAAGACAGGGCAATAGGAGTGACGATTTGACCTACAGCTGGGATGATGCCGCCGGCAGAAATAAAACGAGACTGCAAAATAGAGCAGTCGAAAATTCCTGTTCATCAAACGGCTTTAAAAGCATACAGCCGCCTCTTGGGTTAATTTTTTATCCCTACAATCTGGAGCTATGTGCTATCTCAGGATTTTTAACAAGCCACCATACTAGACCTTTGGATGCATGTCTCTTTAGGAATCTTTCAGACTGCAGGGAGTCCACATTATTCCTTTTTCATACTAGCTAGGAGCAGCAAGCTTAGTTTTATTATCCTATTTTATATAAAATCCACTATTGAAAAAATTACAATAACCTTTCAACCTCTATTCCAATTTTCATTTTAGCTTTTAAATTTAATTTATGTTCTACGATATGAGTGGGCGAGTTGCGTAGCTGAAATTGAAGAGGAGGATGTAACTAATCTAAGTGACGAACAAAGTAGCGACTATGTTCTATCATCACAAATCGATGCTATTGAATCTACCTATATCCGATGCCATGCATATTTGGCTAATATTTTAAATAATGAAGTGTATGCGAAGCAGAATTCACACTGTAAGTTTCGAAAAATCTACCATAAACATATTTACTTAACTCTTAAACGTTTTTTTCAGTGGCTGGTCTAAGTGCTGCATTCAATAGTAGTATGCCATACTAATTGTTAAGTTTTGTACAATTGAATTTCTTTTGATAAATAAAAACTTGATGTAAGATTTTAATGAATTTTTGGAACTTGGAGAAAAATAAATATGCATGGATGGATGGATATTATAGAGATTGTCAAGAATAGCTTGCGTTGAACATGCATGTTCACGATCGCTATCGTTTCGTGGCAATAAGCTTCAGTTTCCAGATCTAAAGGGCTGGTTCACTCTATCTGGTTCGGAGGTGGCATTTGTCATCTATTGTCTGCTCAAAAAAATCGACATCTCAGCGAGGTTTCATTCCAACAAAAAATTTGAATTACGTTGGAGTAACAGGGTAAAATGGGAGAGCGTGTGAATTACCTCTGGCCTAAACGAGCAGCCGGATAGATTGACGGATCCCCCGCAGCAGAGCGAGTGGAGGCAGAGGTCATTAGTCCAAGGCAAATGTACTTTGAATCAATGGGTAAGCACACTAGCATATTCTAGGCGAAAATATACTCCATAAACAAATGTCCCTCCTTCAATCTCCAAACCGACAACCAGGCGGCTATCAAGGCACCTACTTAAGTTCACCCAGGTGAGCTCCTAACTGGTATGTGAAGATCTGAACACATTCGGCTCGCACAATAAGGATTGGATACTCGGGGTTCCAGGTAATATTGACCAAAAAGGCGACGAAACACCGGATGGGTTGGTGAGGAAAGGAGCAGCTACACCTACCATAACCTTTCTGTGGGGTTGGAAAGGGGTTCATGGCTGCGACGTTGGAATATGAAGAGGAAAGGCTGATGGAATTATAATGGGCGAGCCTACCAAGAATAAAACAGTCGAGGGTGCTCAAGAAGAGCCCTCGGATCATGGTGAGTGTGGTCACTGCAGGCTAAACTGTCATCTGGGGAAACTCGAGATATCTTCTGACTCTGTGCAGAGAGTCACGATACTTGCTTGACATACTATAGTTAATAGGTATACTATAACCAGTAAAAGGGGCATAATAGTTCATCTAGGATGCAGTGCAACTTTCCTTAATAGTATTATTATGATACTTATCTTGAAATGAATTTTCGATTGGGTAAAAAGAAGCTTAAAGGGTAACGAATTGTGCGTGGTATTTCGAAAATCTTTCGCCGAGTCCGGAGATCGAAACCGATTACATTAGCGTCATAAAAAATCGCAGTGTTCATCACCAAAGGAACAAATTATTTAGAAATTTGCTGCACATCAAAGAGAATATATACAATAGCAATAAATAGGTTTTTAGTTATAAACCAAATTATTTGTCTGAGGCAAACAACAGCAAAATATTCTTCACTGTTTGACGCTCAACTAGCAAAATGGGGCCATGAACCCAATACTTGACTACAATATTTCGCTAGAATTTGCTGAAATGATGAGGGAGGCAGAGGTGGCTAGAATCCGAAACCGCAAAATTTGGACTTAAGTTCTACCAGTTCAGATTGCGAAGAAAAACAGAATTTGTTGTATCATTTGCGCAATGCAAATTCTATAAAGGTAATTTATTTGCAAATTCTTGGCTATTATATACGACACACACAACTGTGTACATAACAAATGGGTTTTTATAAATGTAATAAAAGAGATCCCAAAAAAAACTATAATTGTAAAAAAAGTCTTAAGGGACCGCCATCACAGCTCTATATTTGAATCGTATGATTGACTGACGTTATTCGAAAAAATTAGCTAGCATTTTCCGACTTAGGATTCATCCTCCACCTTCGGTCCATTTTCAGGCACCTCAACATCAAATTACATTCAATCAGCTCACTAGCTTGCTCAATAATATTAAAAGAGTCCACTCGGATTGCAGGTAAGTATCGCTTTGCCAGCTCCGTATATGCTGAATTTAAGTAGTCGGATGAATTGGTTGCTTCCAAGGCCAACAGTTCAACCATGAGATCTTTTGAAGTTTTCGGGAGAATATTTGCCTCATCATCGATAGTGTCATACAGGACAGCCTCACCGAATACTTCACAATATCTATTTACAGGAATTTTCCCAGATACTAACGTATCGAGCAATACTATTCCAGTGGTACCGTTTGGGATCTGTAGTTGCCTGCAAGTTGTTTTTTTTTTTTAATTTGTAATTTGATTTGTTTTGAAATTACTTTGGATGATTACCTATCGATGCAGTTCATCCTTATATTTTTCAAAGAGTATAACCCAGAATCGCCGCAAGTAGTAATTCCGATGACTGAACATTTTCCATAGTGTAATAAGTGTGGGTACTCGCAAAGTGACAGTTCTTCTACTAACAAGTTTTTATAAAAATCGCAGTATACGGGTTGGTTCTCTTTTAAAAGGACTTCCATGGTTCTGAAAGGTATTCCCGCCTAATAAGTGTCAACGAACTCGATTATAGTTGTTACAGCGGTTCGTATCTTTAAGTTTTTATTAACATCAATAAATTTAACTTAATTGCTATTGTATGTTTTTTTGAGTTATAGTATTAAATATACACCCCAGTACACAGGACACGAGCTGCCTTTTTATTACAACTCTATTTGAAATGCTTTGAGTTGCAGCGTTGTTCTGCTTATCGTAGCAGCTGAATATGGACATTCTCAAAAAATATCGCAACTACAGTGGCTTCTAAAATCGATTCACTCTACTTGTACAAGTCAAAAGTGTTTTCTTTTTTTGCGTTTGTCAAAATAAGTGCCGCGGTGAAAACGGAGCTGGGTTTGCGTTGTTTGATGGCATCGGGGAGAAAGTCTATGAACTAGCTTCAGAGTGATATAGTTTGGTAGTGAAAATGTCGAATCAAGTTGCTGCGGAAGCACTTTATTCCGCAACGTATGTCAAGAATTACTTGGACTCGGTGGAGAACTTGCCTGACGATGTACAAAGGCATTTATCTAGAATTCGGGATATCGACGTTCAGTACAGAGGTACATTCTTTTTGTATATTTAAACAGGATAAAATCGTTCCTTTGCTTGTTTTTTTTCTGGATTATTGCTTAGCGAATTATCTTTTGTGATTGTGGTGAATCTCCAGTCAAGTGAAGGGAGGTTATGTATAAGGAAGGAAGTTGTGATGCGAATGTAGTGCCAGCTGGAGATTTTAATTTTCCGTGCTTGAGGATTAAGCACTATATTATCAAAAAAGGCAACGAATAGCAGCAGGGCTTTTATTACTCCTACGAAAATGTTATTTATATCGAAATGCACAAAGAGTGGTGTACCGTTTATCATCACCATTAATCATCAACAATCGGTATCCGGACTATGCCTGCCTAAATAAGCAACACCAAACATCCCGGTTTTGCCCCGAGGTTCACTAATTCGAGATCCCTAAAAACTGTCTGGCGTCCAAAACTACGCCATTGCTCCATCTCTATCGGTTGTGATTTTCGATCCTAAATAGGAGAAATTTTCAACGGTCTCAAAAATTGTAGTCTCCTATTTTCACTCTTTTCGTTTGACCAGTGCGATTCGATGTTGTTCTTTCTTTTGGTTTTGGCGCTGACTGCCACCATCTACTTCGTCTTGCCTTTATTAATGTGCAGCCGAAGATCTCGTGCCGCCTGCTCGATCTGGATGAAGGTAGACTACATCTCCGGTTGTTCTTCCCATGATGTCAATATCGTTAGCGTAGGCCAGTAGTTTGGTGAACTTGCAGAGGATGGTGCTTCTCGCATTTACATCGACATCGCGAATCATTTTCTCCAGGGTCAGGTTGAAAAGGGCGCATGATAGGGCACCCTCTTGCCTTAGACCGTTGTTGATGTTGAATGGTCTCGAGAGTGATCCTGCTGCCTTTATCTAGCCTCGCAGATGGTCAGATTCAGCTTAGTCAGTCTTATCAATTTCGTTGGGATACCGAATTCTCTCATGGCCGTGTACAGTTTTACCCTGACTATGCTTTAATACCGTTTCTAAGTAACTAAAAATGATTTCGCTTTAATATCAACAGATTCGCAGAAATTGCAAGCGATCGGTTGTCTTTCAAAGGCGGATCAACACTTTGAATCAGGCATTATTGCCTTCAAGAACAGCATACTGGTAGACTGAAAAGTTTTTATGTGGATCCTACAGTATTTGCGGACATTTCATTTTTGAGTTTCGGTTCTAATGATCTTTTGAAGGATTCTTTTTTTTCTGTATGGCGCTATAGTCCGGTGTCTTTGGTCTCACGTAGTCTTCGTTTTCTCATCTTTTCAAACGAGCGAATGTGTAGCTTCCGTTGTCCACTGAGTCCTACCATCTGCTTGAGAAGCCACTGGGATTTTGTCCGTCGTCGATAGGTATTACATGGCCTGCCCCTTGGAGCTTACAAATTTTAATACTGATGGCAGCTTTTGGTTCGTCGTGTAATATACGCAACGCACTGTTGCGAATATTGCATGACCCTGATTGGGCCTAAGATTCTCCTGAGGAATCGGCGGCAGCATTAATTTTTGGCTCACCGGCTTTGTTTATCGTCCACGTCTCGCTTCTGTAACAAAGGAATCAACGTTTTGTATATTGTGAACTTTGCTTTGCTGTGCATATTTTTGAGAATTGATAGTTGGTGTAGAATGTTTCGCTTCCAAAAATGATCCGCCTGTTGATTTCGTCTATTATTTATGTCGTCTCCTTCGAAGCTACAATACTTTAGCGTCGTTTTGTTTGACTGGCGTCTTACTTCTGTTTTGTGTCATGATATTGGTTTTCTTCTCATTTATTCTTAGGTCAACTTCATTTGCTGATCACTTTTGTTGGAACTTCATATTCAAACAATATTTTGTTCAGTACCTAAAGATTGACGAATATTCACGTTATATTCCCAAAACTTCTCCATTATCTACTTCACCGAAAATATCTGATTAGTCCAGGAAATTCCCTGTTGAAATCGTCCCTGGTATTGCTAGCCTTTCGACAGTGAGACCAATGTTTAAGTGCCCAAGAAGTTTGGTCGCCATCCTTATACTCTTTGTTTTGAATAGCTTTGCAGTATTCCACCCCTATCGGCGATTTGTTGTTTCTGAGCGTTTTAAGGGCATTGTTGATTTTTCCGGATGTAGCGGTAGGTGGAGGTGCTTGAATAGTCGCTATTTCTTCGATGCATTGAGATTGTATTCCGGTTTGCGTAGAACTTCGAAATCGATTTTTATTCATTTTTAAGGTTTTGTGTAAAACAAAACCTTATTAAAATCGATTCACTGTCTGTCTGCCACAGGCACTTTTCTCCAAAACGGCTAAACCGATCCGAACGAAATTTGTTGGACAGGTGGGAGCTATGAAATCCCATGCTTACAACTAGTGACACACATGCAAGGGCGGTTTAAAAAATATAGTCAAATGAGTGAGTTGTAAAGTGCGCGAGTAAAGAGTCAAAATGTACACACTTAAAGTGAGACAGGATTCATTTCAGAAACTACCCAAACCAAAAATCCGAAAAAAATCAGCGTGATGCGCTTAGATGAAATCTAGGCCTCAAATTATGTGCCATTTCCATATCTGCTCAAATAAACTTACTAATAGTATATTACCCACTTTTAGAAATTGACTGAAAACTCCCCTTAACTTCATCCTAGGACTACCAACACTGGCAACATAGGGAACAATAACTTGCACACATATGCCAAATTTCATGGAAAACGGGTCATTAACGTTATAGTAGTTTAAACTTTATACTGTTTCTAAAGGAATACAAATAAGATGCTGACGTCATAATTAACGAGAATAATTGACATTCGCGTTAAAGATCTAAATCTATTTCTCCCCAGTCCTTTTTGAGGTTTTGTGTGAAAACTCATGTGAAATCTAAGTCTCGAAAGATGTCTCATTTCGATATCTGCCCAAATAAACTTACTAATAGAATATTATCAACTTTTAGAAATTTACTAAAAAAAAACCCCTTAAGTTTATCCTAGCAGTATTACTGCACCGACATAGAGGACATTATCGTGCATAAGTTATAGTAATTCAAACTTATCAATTTTGCGCCAATTAACTGCATCATAGATGCTGACGTCGTAATTAACGAGAATAATTGACATTCGAGTGAAATATTAAAATTCCATTCATGAAGAATCTACTTCTCCCCAGCCCTTTTTAAGGTTTTGCGTAAACACAAAACCTTATTAAAATCGGTTTACCGTCTGTCTGTCTGTTTGTCTGTCTGTCTGTCTGTTTGTCTGTCCGTCTGTCTTTTTTTTTTTTTTTTTTTTTTCTGTCTGTCTGTCTGTCTGTCCGTCACACGCATTTTTCTCGGAAACGGTTACAGCGATTGACACCAAATTTGGTAAAAAGGTGGGAACTGTGAACGCTCACGCATACAATGAGTTACATCCTCTTACGTCGAATTTAAGGGGGGGTCCCCATACATGCAAAAGGGGGGTGTAATTTTTTTTTTCATCAAATATAGTCATATGGGGTATCAAATTAAAGGTCTCAGTTAGTACTTTTCGAAAACGGTCTTAGTTTTGACATTTGTTGGAGAGGTGGGGAGTGCGGGGGGTTGAAAGTGACCATTCCTTTACGGGGGCCATTCTCAGAAACTACCCAACCGAAAAATCTGAAAAAAATCAGTGGGCTGCCACTATATGGTGCCTAGGCTCCGAAATACCTTCCACACTGATATCTGCACAAATAAAGTTAATAATAGTATATTACTCTAATTTTTAGTAATTCGCTGCAAAACCCCCCTTAAGTTCATGCTAGGACCATGAAATTTCGCAACAATATAGGGTGTAACATAGAGCATGATGTTACCAAGTTTGGTGGAAATCGCACTATTGCTAACAAAGTTATAATACGTCAAAGTTGTCGCTTCTTTGCAAATTCAAGGCTATAAATGTCAATATCATCCGAAAGTGGATATTCTCACATAATATTGTATATGCATATATTACGTGCTACGTACTAAGAAATGCACAAAACCTTTCGTACCTGAAGCGTCCAGCTTCCGGTTTCCCGACTTGTTTGTATCTGTTGTAGGTTAAGTTCTTCACATTTGCAAATAATATTAAACTCCAATAAAGTGTGAACCATGTGAGGTTGACTGTTATCAATACAGTACTTTCCATCAAATGATTTGAAATCGTTTTTTAAAAAATAGAGGACAATGGAATTTTTAGCTGGCCGGAACTGTCATGCACTCATCGCTCCTCACATAGGGAAACACAAAACCTTTTATACCTGAAACGTCAAGCTTCCGGTTTCCTGACTTGTTCCGATAAGATTTCGCGTTTCGTCTGCAAAATGTGGTTCTGGGTGGAATTCTCTTCTCACTCCTGTCGTCAAGTTTTAAGCGGATCATAAATGATGTCCTTTAAAATGATCGTTCAATCTGCAGATCTCACCATTTATATGTCTACGTTTCTTCTGTCTGTAGCTCTTGTCAGGGATACGTCTTAGCTCTACATATTTGTCTTGTCTGACTCTGACATCGCGTTTTCACACTGGTGGCCTGCAGATACTCCTCGCCAAAAAATTCATTCTTTTCGCGCCTGGGTTTCTTTGTAGTCATCTTGATTGCAGCTTTGAACTGACTTCATTTCACGTCAATGCTATTGATTTCCTGTTGTCGGTTTTGGGTATGCAGGATGTGTTTTTTTAACGCTCCGATATATTTCGATGCCATTTCTTCGTTCTAGAGCTTTCCCCGTGGTATTAACGCATGTCAAGAATGTAAAGTAAAGTGAGGTATACATTTTTGTGGATCCTCCGGTGAGGGAAACAAGTCTATGAAACTGTTATGTTTCTGCCGCAAGCCAATTCTATGAGCCTGATTGATCCGTAACTTCGTTGCTCTGTCGCTTAATGTAGATGGGGCCGATGCAATGACCCAGCAGACTGAGAACCTTGACTTGTTGGTATTGATCTTCAGTCCAACTCTACTTGCCCCTCTGTCCAAATCCGAAGCCATTTGGCTAAGGTCTTTGACCCGGTGAAAGAGCAAATAGATGCCATCGGTGTGTAGTCGAGTTGTTTTAGGAAAGATGTCATGGCCATTGAATTCCTCCATGTGACATATATCGCTCTGGTAATAGTTATTAGTTTATCCGGAATGACCCCTCTGCGTAGAGCACATCAGATACATTCCCTGCATATGCTGTCGATAGCTTTCCCGAAATGGATGACGGTCAGTCGAGGAGAGGATGGCTGAAGAGCAGGCGAGGCGAGGATTTAACTCCGCGCACTGCTTCAAAATGAACCGTAGGCTGTTGACGTAGCCAATGCAAGAGGATTCAGACCGGAAACCAAGCGCAAGCAAAGCGGTACACGCTTTTGAAATCATCACATTCTGCAGCATCTTCTACTACTCTGACCAGGGTAATAACAAGTTTCCTTTTGTTACGGCACAAACTATGTTGAACTTCCCGGGATTTCGCAATGTATTGGAGTTACGGCATGCCGCCAGCACTCGCAGCGGTCAACAGTTTCTTCAACCCCTGCCCTTTCGAAACGAGAAGTGGCTGCCAATTATTATCGATATTATCAGATGGGTTACTCAGTGTATCTGCTGTCCGACACTTAAGAAATCTCTCCCACTGTCGAGTGGCAGCTAGATCATACAAGTGATCGTTTTTGAACTTGGGGGTCGGAGGGTCAAAGTGCGACGATTAGATGTTGATCCCTTTCGAGGCCGATGTCAGCGCTTGTCTCGCTATGCACATCTAGGAGGTAACTCCTAAACCGACGCCTGATGGCAAAGTGGTCATTCCGATTGCTCGTACGATGTTAATCGGTTGAAACCCAACTGATCTCATGACAGGTTCTGTGTTTGAACCACGTGCCACCAATAAGGACGCGGTGGAAACTGCAGAAATCCACGAACCTCGCACCATTATCGATACGGTCGCCAAGGCCGTGTTTTATCATCATATGTTCGAGCAAATTGTTGTTAGAGTCTTTAGTAAACCTCCCCTGAACTGTATGTAATTGCTCATAGAAAGTATCTTTCTCCATTATATCGAAAGTCTCCGTTCTTGCAGTGCACGATTGTGATGCTTCTTAACCTGTACCAGAATCTTCCAGTTAGAAGTCTGTCAGAAACAGGCTTCCAGGTCAAGAGAGCGTACCAGAAGCAAACTCGTTCGCTTGAATTGAAATGTTATCGAGGAGCGTGCACACATTCCAGAAACCAATCGTAGTCCACTTTCGATATTCAAAAGTCTTCGTCTTGAGGTCAGTTCCTATCCGCGGCGTTTTTGATGTTTCGGTAGCAATAATGTTACGAAATTCGCAGGTTGCTAGCCCACAAATTTCTGTGCCTTTTACGACAATCAGGGAGGACTTTGAGTGCATTCTTAAGCCCCAACTCACAGGGTATTGCCTGTAGGAGGGAGTTAGACTTGTACCAATAAAATCGAATATACATTCGGTCGCTTCCTCAAAACAATCCTTACAATCAAATCAATTGGAAAGTTATAGTATGGTATTCCTTCTAAGCATCGAAATTTGCTAGCCTTTGAAAATTAATAATGAACAAATTGGTTGGAAGTTTGACAGAGAATTTGTGTTTATTCGTTTTTTTTCTTCGTATCTTACTAAGGTCATTTGCGCGACGTAGATCATTACTATGAACAGTGGCGTAGCGCATCGTCAGCTACTTCTGAGGCTTCTGGAAGTAAACGAGTCCGATCGTATATGGCTAGAATACAGCAAAACCTAATCGCTGCACAAGAGTTGGGTGATGAAAAGTTGCAAATCGTCAATCAACTTCAAGAACTTATCGATCAAAAAACCAGACAATTGGATGTGGACTTTAAAAATCTGGATTATGGCAAGGAAGAACAAATAGCTGAAGTTGTTCAAAAAGTACCGCGGCCAGCAACGCCGGTTACGCAGGCTCCGCTCAGCACTAAAGTTGAGAACCAATCATTTCCTTTGGCTCAACAAAATCCACAACGTGGCAGCACTCCAACTAATCAGTCTTCGGAAAAGTCATCAAACAATAACAGCACAGAGCGTTCCAACAAACGATCACGAAGACCACGCAATGAGGCGAACAACACTTCTGCCACGGATCCTGGATCGCTTGTGGATAACAATACAACAAATGAATCGGTTACGCAATCTAAGCAGAACAACAACAGTAGTGCAGGTCAAGGCAATAACTCAGTATCATCGAGTGGTACAACTCAGAAGAAAGGTTCCAATTCCGGCGGAGGTGGTGGAAAGAAGAAGAAAAGAAAAGCTCGCGGTCAAGCTAATAACAATCAGACTAGTGTACGAGACACACGTGGAGATACTCCGCCTCAAGAAGAGCCAATTGATCCAGATGAACCAACTTATTGTCTTTGTGATCAGGTGAGAAAGATACAAACTTCTGACAATAAAATATTCAACATTTACCTTTTTTTACTTTTCTCAGGTATCGTTTGGTGAGATGATCCTTTGCGATAATGATTTGTGTCCTATTGAATGGTTCCATTTCTCCTGTGTTTCTCTTGGTTCCAAGCCTAAGGGAAAATGGTATTGTCCTAATTGTCGTGGTGATCGTCCGAATGTAATGAAGCCAAAAGCTCAATTTTTGAAAGAGCTCGAAAGATATAATAAAGAGAAAGAGGAGAAAACCTAATGGAAGCAACTTAACATCCAATTTGCCATTTTATTTTAGATTTCGGTTTTTATATATATTAAGAGTATATATTATAAATAAAAAGTATTTGATTTTATATTCTTTGATTTTAAAACATGCAAAGAGGGGATTTAACATTTTTTTCACCGGGTATAGTCGTGTAGGGTATCAAATGAAAGGCCTCGATTGGTACTTTTCGAAACTGATATTAGTTTTGGCATGAATTGCAAAGTGCGCGAGTAAGGAGTCAAAATGTACGCACTTAAAGTGAGACAGGACGCATTTTTAGAAACTATCCAACTCAAAAATTCGAAAAAAAATCAGGGTGGTGCGCTTAGATGAAATCTAGATCTCAAAATATGTCCTATTCCGATATCTGCTCAAATAAACTTACTAATAGTATATTACTAAATTTTAGAAATTGACTGAAAGCCCCCCTTAAATTCATGCTAGGACTACCAAATTACCAAATTGTTTCGGCCGGCCTTTTGGTCGCTTACCCTTGACTTCGATGTTCAGACCAATATTGGCAAGTGAGTTCTCGTTAGCGCGAATTACGTAACCACAGCATTAACGCCACTCGAAGTTGCAACATCTTAGTTACCCCAAAACGCCGTTCATTGTCTTTTATAGTCGGCCAACACTCAGAACTATAGAGAGCGGCACACGGACGACTTCGCGGTAAATTTCAGATTTGAGACGTTCGCTAATACGTCGATCACAAAAAACACTAGTTGGGGAATGTCACTTCATCCATGTTGCGTTAATCCGTCCAGCAATTTCATTACACAGCTCTCCATTGGCTAATAGCATTGACCCGAGATATTTAAATCGTTCCGTTCTGAGCAGGTTACTGCCATTGACAGAACTGAGCGATCTAAATATCTCGAGTCGACACCGATAATGAGAAGAAAAAGTATTGATGACAAAATTCAACCTTGCAACCTTCTAATGTTTTACCTCGATGCACCAGCTATTAATTTGGCTAGAAAGCTCCTCATGTATAGAGCGTTTCAGATACACGCAGCGGGGTTAACAGCATTCGAAATTTATTTCGAATGTTGCGAATGCGAGCGGACAGATGACGCCACCGGCGTCTCCACTCAGTTTAGACCTCGCCACAGGAGTGGAGAGCAGAGTGCCATGACTTGACGGCAGGACGTAAAAAAAGAAAAACATAGAGAGTCTTCCGTCAGCCGTCAGATGAAATAAATATAATCAGATTTATTAATTATGTAATATAACTGTAATTTAACAAAAAAAAGAAACGACTAACAAGATAATTAATTTGGAATTATAATGTATTGAATTTATCAAGAAATTATTAAATATATATAACTATAATATATTAAATACATTATAAAGTCATGTACAACTCGAACATTTGAAGTCATTAAAATTACCAATCGGATAGTAAATGCTATTAACAGTACATCCTATACGAGCTCAACAAATTAGAGAGGAGCTCTATCGTTTCAAAAAGTTTCAAGACGAAATACTTGTACACTCCCTGTACAAGTTGTCAAAATGGATGAAAAGAGGAGTGGTGTTCTACACTACACACATAGTTCTCCAATGATTCGAAGGGTGTTAATGCGTCGGTAAAGGAGGATTCCGAGAAGAGCTCTCTGTTGATCAAGCTTTCGAGGATTATTTTGGCTATTATCTTTACGACGGCAGGGAGCAAGCAAATACCCGTACAATTGTTGCGCTAAATGCGGTCACCTTTTTCGGAATTTTAACAATCATTCCCATCTTCCATTCATCCGGAAAATTTTACCGAATAATCAACGCAATGCACTTCACGTACCTTGCGTTGTAATAGTGTTTTAGGGCATTGTTTTCACCTTCGCTCGCAGTCATCAAAAGAACACTCATCTGCCTCCACGATTCCGTAATCAACAAGGTCTTGTGAAATATTTTTGGGATGTGGTCGACAGCTTCATCCGCACCATCTGCTTTTGATGGCGGCCCAGTGCTCATCAATATTCTTGGGCGGGTTTCCCAACCACTGGACTGCAGCGGATCGTGGTTCCTGTATTGAATTTGGGTGCAAGCGAACATTAGATGATGATTCCTTTTGGGATGTTACGCGGATTCAAATTCCAATTTCTAAATCTACTGCTCACCGCGATATGCTCGAACCCAACTGATCTTGTGGAAAGCTCTGTGCCGCCGATGACAAGATGGTGAAAGTTGTGAAAATTTATAAACCTCTCTTCGTTGTTGTTACTACTCAAGATTCTGCCGCAATCGCCACGCTATGAGAGTGCGTCTTGCGGTAGTCGTCAGCAACATAAGCAACAGTCCGACACCGGATTCTGGTGTATTGCCACTAGACTTCCCAGAGTACAAAAGCACAGTGTCATAAGGGGGAGAGGAGTATTCTCCAAGGTCTCACCATCTTATTTCGTTTGGCCTCAGAAAGTTCTGCCTACATTGCTGGAATTCGTTCTTAAGTTGGGGAAAAGAACAATTCTGGGGGTCCTCGATACTGTTATCGATAAAGGCGCACATTCCAGACACCAATCATAAACCATTTTCAGTAGGCAAAAGTCATAGCTGTGAGGTCGGTCCTGATGAATTGATTAAAAAGCGTGACAATGAACAGGGTAACCCTCAAGACAAAACGGTGTTTCTATTGTTGAGAAGGCTGCGTAGAAGGATTTGCATTTTCAGTGTCTAGTCTTAAGGGAATTATGAAGAGTTAAAATGTTTCTGCGAGCACTGGCGAAATCGGAATCATAAAATGGGCTGTGATGGAATGTGAGCATGGTTAAAGTGCTACTAAATATACTCTTTTGGTGTTCGTTAACAGGGGTTGGGTTGATCATTTTGTTTAGTGTAAGGATCTAAGAATGACTAGGTGAAGACTCGAAAGTAACAATGAGAAGTCTCTGGTAGTTTTAATACATTTCCGCGATTAAAGAGTGGAAAAATTCGAGCCAATGAATTGGAAGTTTAGGCGTGTTGCAGTCTTCATGGTGTCCATGTTGCATATTGGGGCTAGTGAAAAGTTAAGAAAGAATAAAACAATGCATATATGTATATCACTAACTATTTATTCTACATATTTAAGTGGTGAAATAAGATGATACTAAATGCAAACCTTTTTAGGCATGAAAAGCTTAGATGGTTATGCAGTCATGATTATGCATATATGTGTATAGAGACGATACTAATCCTAAGGGTTATAAACTTTACTAATGAATATCGGAATCTCGCTCGTTTTATCAAAAATTATTGCTAAAAATGGACGATCGACTACAATAACTTCCTCAACATTCATATCGGCACTCAGTGGTATCAAAAGGGAGACTGTTGCCGCTGCTGCTGTTGTGCCATTCTCGTCTACTTTCAGCACTGCTTGCTGCAGGATATCGCTAACCTTGGGATCATCATTTAGTCCAAAATATGGCAGCTTTGCATTTATTGTGAACAGGTCGGTAATTTGAAGCTAAGGAATATTGAGTTGATAAACTAATCGTTTTTACATATGAAGAATTTAAACTTATCTTACCTTGAGAAGTGTATTCAGAATTGAAGCCTGAGATGAAATGCTGAACTTCGGCATCTTTACCGTGACATGTTCTGGTTTTGTGTCACGTAAACCGTCCCAGATTGTATCTAGGGTTTCTAGTGTGAATGCTCTGATAAATTCGTCTAATGTGAATTGCTTGTCTGGAAGTAAAATGACCATGGAATACGCGTTGTTCTGGAATAGATATTGGTTAAAGCACGAATTTCAAGAAAAATGTTATAGATTTTGAGGGCCCCTCATGGAGTCATATTACAAACACTAACCTCATATGGTATTTCGATAAACCTTCCGGTAATTTGACCACCAGCAGCAATACGATCCCAAACGAGGTCCGCCTTCAATTGCATGAATGGGACGGATTTTTCAATCATTTTTCCTGCATGGAATGCATGGAACGGTTGCAGTTCAATGGGGTTGAACTTATACTTCCATGTGCTATGGAAATAAATTGCGGATGCCAAAACCATTTCCACGTATTTGATATCATATGCTATTCAAAGAAATAGTTAGCTGCGAATGAAAAATTGGATACTTTAGAAGCTTACAATCACTCAGCAACTTAGGTATCTGCCCATGAGTAGCATCAGAAGCCCATTTATTGATATGAGCTCGCGTTGTTGCGTCCTGTCTGAATTGTACAGGTACAATATCGACACCTGCTCTTTGAGCTTGATTTACAAAAGATTGATTCAAATGTTCGCTTGCATCAACAAATATCCCATTGGCAATTTCCAATTGAGCATTCGATTTTCCAGACCCGCTTTTCAGTAGCTGTAGAACCTCATTGGTGTTAATTCGTCCAATGGCATCCTGGATTTGCCTTCGGGTTTGGCCAGCGGCGGCTTTTTGCAAAATTGATAATTGCAATTGAATCATGATAGGACTTAGAACCAAATTATCAAAATCGTTGGGTAGTTTCAAACCCCTGAAAACCCTCCAGGAGAAATGATCTACTGCCCTTCGAATATCTGGTCTTTTCCCTTTCTTTTGTGATGGTCGTTCATTTGCATGGAAATTCATTTGAGGATTAATCGGTGCAGCTGTGATTGGAGCTCTTGTAGTTCGAGGTCTAGATTTATCCGGAATGGGTTGATTCGATCCCCTGTTTCTGTCGGCATTATCCCAAACAGGTTGGCTTTCAGTTGAAGGGAAATATACTCTTCGATCTGCTACCCTTGAAATTGCTTCATCTGGTCGGGCACCTTCCCGGTAGATATTCTGATAATATTCGTTTTCAGGTGAAGGTCTACCTGGGTAATCTTTCGCATAGTAGATGCTTTGGGCATCAACCAAAAATAAATGCTGGTACAATGTGCAGACCGCAATTACTAGAAAGGCTGGAAGTAATAATATTATATTTAAATGAAAAATAAATTGGGTTATCTTACATATTGATAATACGTTGCCTAGGTTGTCGGTAGACATTGGGTAGGAGAATTAGAAACTAATGATCCTTGCATATGTTCTAAAGAGGCATTGTAGAAGCTTGTGACTCTCATTTTAAATTCACTTTTATCTACCTGCATTAGTTATTTGAAAGCCAGTTTAAGGGGGTCATCCCGTGTGTCGGATCCGCGGAATCGAATTTTTTTTTGGCATGAATTGCATCTAGATATAATGTAGAAGATATGGGCAAAGTGATTTTTTGATATTCGGAGTGTTCGGATATTATAGTGTTAAACATGTAATAAGTCGCATGCCAGATTTATGTCGATCGTCGTAATAAAGCGCGTATTTATCGGTCCGAATGACGTTCGAATGACTTCACTAAAAGGACAAGAATTGAAGTCAAGGTTGTACCTGTGTTTCTTGAAGAAAGCTAAGGTTTATCGACTAGGTATAGCAAATTAATGACCAGTTAAGATTTTATGGCTTAAAATCACATTCTACTTTTTAAATGCGTTTTTCTCGAAACCGCATATTGAAAATCTGCTGCATCATAGCTCAAAATCTATCCAACGAAATTCGGTGAAAGTTTCACGACTTATTCAGAACATATTTCTACGGTCCGCAAAGTAGGATAATTGTGATTCATTCAGTAGTTTTTTTTGTTCAATAAAGAAGCCTTAAAAAAACACCAAACTTCACAAAAAAAGTTTAACACGGCACCAAAAATTTAGCTTTTAATATTTTTTAATAATCCTAGTTTGCGGGCTGTAGTTAAGTCTGCACGTTAAAATGCCGTTTACATTTTTTTGCTTTAAGATGAACGCAGCGCTCTCTAGCGTGGCAGCAGAAAAATACCTTTTTTTGAAGATGGGTGTATAAATTGCTCTGTATTTCACTAATGAATTGTGCTATCGGGCTGGAAAAATGACCACGCATGCTCAAGATAGTAATAAATATATGGTGAAAAATTTGTATTTGTATCTTTATCCGGTTCTTCACAAAAAAGTTCTAGAAAAAGCCGTAAAACGAACTTCACACAGGATGACTCCCTTAAGGCATAATGAAGAGCTAAAGCGCCAGAGGGGGGCGGGGGGAGGGCAAAAAAAATTGCATAGTTGTCTACTGTCAACTAGAAAGGCGGAATTGTTCTTTACAATAGGAAAAGGAGTTGAAATCGACTAGTAGTGAAGCTCTGGAGAAGCGACTATCAACATACATTTGCATATCAAAGCAAATATAAGAAATGTAGTTTCTCTCACTGATATTGCTGTTGTACTTCGTTCAATAAGGAAGAGAAGACATTTCCGCGGTTGCTGAAGTCAGGATATTGATAGGTAGTCGATGGTATTTGTTAAAACGTTAGCTGTGACTGTGAATGTACATTGGTGATAGCTTGTACCAAGGATATTCAAACTAGTTCAGCTTTGCGAATTGCCAGAAGAAATAAGAATTCCTTAGTTATGATATTTTTTGTGTTTGCGCATGTAAAGAACTTTAGCAGTTAAAAGTTCAATTATGGACTATTTTTCCAGACCCTTTTGTACAAATAGTTCCTGTTACAAAAAACCTTGATCATTTTCATCAACGGTGCGACGTATCCAATCTAGGCTTGCCTTAGTAAGAAACTCCTGACCTTCCGGTTTTGCGTGGAGGTTCCCAATTCGATATTCCTGGCGTCCTGGCTTATGCCATCGCTCAATCCGAGGCAGGGTCTCCCATGTCTCCGTTTTCTTTTTCTACCAAAGATAGATAAATATAGATATTACCACTATGGATCGCGTGAAGTGACCCGCCCACTGCAACCTATTGACTTGTATTTTATCCACAATCAGACAATAGTGGTATCGTTCATAAATGTTGTCGCTATAAGCCACGGAAACAGCCATCCTGATGTAAGGGACAAATAATTCTTTAAAGAGTTCTTCTCTCGAACGCGGCTAAGAGTTGACATTTTTTTGCTAAGAACCTAAGTGTCCGAGGAATACATGAGGACTGACAAGATCGTGTAAGTAAAAGCTTTGACCTTATGATGAGTCGCAAGAGGGAAATCTGATTTTCGACAGAATGGGCATATTGGAGCGATGGGATGAGTACTTTGATGAACTACTGAACAACCAGAACATCGGCGAGTAGGAGGCTTCGCCAACTGAAGATAACGGACAAATACTGCCACCACCAAATATAGAAGAAACAGTCCGTGCAATTTATTGGCTTAAAAATCATAAGTCGCCAGGAGCCGATTCAATATTATAATATGGAGGCGACCAATTACACCAAGTGGTTCATCAACTTGCGCTGAAGGTGTGGGACAGCGAATCAATGCCTGACAACTGACAAAGAGGCATTATCTGTCCCATGCATAAAAAGGGAGATATCACACAGTGCAGCAATTATAGAGGTATCACGGATAACCCCATACGCCGGATAACCCCATACGCCTAGAACATCATTGGCCTATACCAAAGAGGCTTCACTCCAGACAAATCAGCAACAAATCAGATTTTCTCTCTGCGGCAAGCGATGGAAAAACCGTGAGAATATGCACATCAGTTGCACCATCTTTTCATCGGCTTTAAAGCCGCCTATAATAGCATAGCCAGGGTAAAACTGTACACGGACATGAGAGAATTCGGAAGCGCAACGAAATTTATAAGACTGACTAGGCTGACCCTGACCAATGTGCGAGGCCAGATAAAAGCAGCAGGATCACTCTCAAGATCATTCGACATCAACAACGGTCAACGACAAGGGGGTGCCCTATCATGCGTCCTCTTTAACCTGGGGCGGAGAAAGTGATCCGTGATGCTGAGGTAAATGCGAGGGGTACGATCCTCTTTAAATCCATCCAACTACTGGCCTATGCTAGCAATATCGATATCATGGGAAGAACGACCCGAAACGTACAAACTGCCTTCATCCAGATCGAGTAGACGGCGCGAGATCTTGGGTTTCACATGGTGGCAACATCAGCACCAAAAACCAACCAACCAACAGCATCGAACCGCACTGGTCAAACGGGAAGAATAAAGATAGGAGGCTACAACTTTGAGACCGTTTATAATTTCTCCTATCTAGGGTCGAAAATCACAACCGATAACAGCTACAATGATGAAATCCGCGCACGGTTGTTGGCAGCCAACAGAGCCTATTTCAGCTTACAAAAACTGTTTCGCTCGAAATGTCTCGCCATAGGGTCAAAGCTCTTACTGTACAAGACTATGATCTTGCCAGTCCTCATGTATTTCTCGGAAACTTGGGTTCTTAGCAAGAAAAATTGCGAACTCTAGGCCACGTTCGAGAGAAGAATCCTCTGAAGAATTTTTGGCCCCCTACATGAGGATGGACGATTCCGTAGTCTACATAACGACGAAATCTATGAGTGGTACCATGACCGTCAAATTGTGGATAAAATCCGGCTCAATTAGTTACGGTGGGCGGGTTACTTAATCCGTATGGATGAGGATGATCCAGTCGGGAAAGTCTATAAGGGCAATATCTATGGTAGAAAAAGAAGACGAGGCAGACCCTGCCTGAGATGGAGCGCCGGCGTTGGTCAGGACGCCAGACAGCTTTTAGGGATATCGAATTGGTGGACCTCGGCGCAAAATCGGGATGTCTGTAGTTCCTTATTAAGGCAGGCCTAGACCGGATACCGGTTGTTGCGCCGTTGATGATGATGAATATGAAAATAGGTTTCTTTTTCCTTTTCCTTACTTCATCGTTCATAAGTTATATACGTAGATTATAAAGTGGCCTGTGAATTTTCACAGTTTTTAAGAAGGATAAAGTTTGGCGAAAATCATGTTGACAAATTGAACAAAAGTTAAACTCTGAATTGCTGCTATTATCAAATCAGACTTTTTGGCATGATGTGAGGTGTTTAATGGTATTCATATGAAAGTATTCACCTTTGCCATAATCACGTTACTGGCAGTAAAATGCACGAGGCAGAGTAGATGATACTAATCAAATAGGGTGGTTGGGAATTCTACATTATCCGTAGTGAAATACCCATGTAGTCACGACTCGAAGATAAATAACCGGATTCTTACGTTGCATCCATGCTTGCAGCTATTATGACTCACTCAGCCTAACTACTTCGTCTCTGCTAACTTTGCTATATATCAATGGCGACATGTTTCGAGAAAGTCTTACGATTATTATGTTCTTGTTTTTCTTATAAGGAATGTAATGGAAAAGGGGTATATGGCGATGCACTCTATTGCTGGGAATGTTGGAAGCATTGGGAAAACCAGCAAATGATTCAACCAGACTAAACAAAATTTGAATAGATAACCATCGTCACCTCGATTTAGCTCTATAAAATTAGTTTCGCGAAAACAAGAAAATATTTGCGAATGTTAATTCAGAAACTCGTCTTTTCTGGTGGTCAGTCAGGTAGCACCAGCTTATCAACAGTTTCCTAATATATTAGTAATTCCAGGATGTTTTCATTTGGGCTAGGCTAACCAAGCAAATTCTATCCAGATGGATTTTACTGTTGCTACTTATTTTTAGTGAGCCCATGGCTCAGAACGTTGATACTTGTTATTTATCACATGTTCTGTTGTCTAGTAATGGACCCCGAAATTTTCGGGAAAGCAGCTACATTCCACTGAAGTACGAAAAGTAGAATTTGGACCTAATTTAATTTTCAATTTGTTGTTTTTCATTCGGAATGCAAAAAGTCGAGAACACATGAACCATTCGAAATGGACATCACCAGCCCACAATGCGAAAATACGGGGCTTAAAGACACTAGTATGGCTGCGATAACCTGTTTGGCGTAAAAAGACAATTATTTTATATTTTTCTATACTCGGATAAGCTGTTGGTAAGTCGGATCTAGGATGTTTCATGGGGAAAAATCAACAGTTTAGCTTTGCCCGAATGCAAGTATAATTAGGGCAAAGGTGACCAGGGAGCTGGTTTAGAGATTAAAGATAACCTTAGAGTAAACAAAACAGAACCCACGTCGCAAATTATTCACTCATAACTCCTCTGATAACACTCGCGGGTCCTAACTTGTTTCACAAGTTAGCTGGAAATTGAGTTGTTCAAAGAACTTGTTTGAAACTCAGGCCAGAATTTCACGAGTCCACTTAGTTGATAGTTACCGGAACGTAGCATAAAACTAGATGTTAATTGAAATAAGTACGTACCTTTCATAGTGCTGCGGATTACCGAACTATTACGGTTAGAACTTTTTCTAAACTACCAATACTAGCTTCGTTCACTCTAGGTCGCTCCTATCTACACTGAGGCGTTGCACTGCTCAGAACTAACTAATTGCGGTATGGGTATCTGTAAGTCAATACTTGTCTAAGCTTTCATCTCAGTCGAAGATACGATGACGCACTGGGAATTACCGTTCTGTTAAGAATGGCTGAGAAAAAGTTAATGATAGTTAGCTAGAGAAAAAGCCCGCGAACTTGAGATCTCAGCAAATTTCGTAGTATGACCATGGATTTTCAATACCAGCGCTGTTCTTTACAGGTTAGAAGGGATAATGGGAGACGGTGCAGCATGACAGAATACTTTCTTAAAAATGCTTAGTACGAGGTCAGACTCCCGCTGGCGGCTTTTCATGCTGTTCCTCAGAATAGTTCTCTCTAGCTTTTGTGCTTAAACAGTTGAAATTTCACCATGTTTACGACAAAGCTCGCAGATCATGTGGAGGTACACTGGGCGGCGAGTGGGTATTGGAATGTATTTTAAAACCAGTTATTGGATATTTGCAAATCGGAGTAATGCATGACCAATGACACGGAATGATACAGACAGGGTCAGAAGAGTTTGCTCGTAAATTTTTCGGGAGTCCGTTCTGTTTGGCTTGAATTCACGGATATCATCTATTCATTTCAGTTGTTTTTCGTATGTTCCAGTTAAGTTCGTTTCATTTAAAAGTCCCGTGCAGTGCGGAGTTAATTCCGCTAAAGACGATCCCAATCCCGTTTTTTGAGGTGGGTTAGGTGAATGCGTTTACGTATAGAGGTTGGAACTGCCGTAATTTAAAATGTCCGACTACGAACTAAACACTTCCCCATCATCAAAGAATTGGCCTGCAACCGTTCGACAAATTACTTCGGGCTAGTCCTCCCGGTCTCCCTGATTAGGGAACCTTCTAGCCAGGGAATTCCTTTCACCAACCGAAGGATAGAGGTTCCGTCCGCAATGGGTAACATGACTCCATATGCCAGCGCTCTACAGCATCTCTTTGACAATGTTGTCTGGCGGGAGCTACTATATGTCTGCATAAAGTTGCTAACCAAACCAATCCCAATTTCCATAAGAGAAAAGGATATGATTGCGTCTTCCGCCACCCCATTGCAGGACACATAATCAGGAGGGCCAGCCTCCCCAATCTTGTTCAGGTAAAACTGAAAACCTTCATGTCCACTTAGAAGTTGGATAACGAAATAATCATACTCATCAGGCTGATTCATCATCATCCTCATCATCAACGGCACAACAACCGGTATCCGGTCTAGGCCTGCTTCAATAATGAACTCTAGACATCCCAAGTTTGCCCCGAGGTCTACCAATTCGATGTCCCTAAAAGCTGACTAGCATCCTGGCCTGCGCCATCGCTCCATCACAGGCAGGGTTTGCGTCGTCTTCCTTTTCCACCATATATATTGCCCTTATAGACTTTCCCGGCTGGATTATACTCATCCATACGGATTAAGTAACCCGCTCACCACAACCATGAGTGGTCATCCATCTACTTACTCATCGCATCAATGTGTTAAGTTTGCTTCACGCCTGTTCAACAGTGCGCCTGACAACAAATATTCTAACATGATCAGCATAACCAACCAGACGCGAGTCTTCCGACATCTCGGTTATAAGATGGATCTCTGTGCTTGGGCTATCACCGAAGTGATCTCATTTCTTTTCTGGCCCTCTGGCGTCTCGTGGAGGAGGAAGCGGTCTCTTAGATAATCCCACAATATCCGTAAGAGATAGTTCGGCACGTGTAATGCATTTTGTAATTTGCCCAGCATATCAGTCGAGTTTTTGGTCTCGAGAATTTGCAGAAATAATATAATACTTATCCGTGCATGATGGTCTCCTCCACTTTGAACGTTTCTGTAAGGCGGTCAAGATCTCGGAGAGAGTATTATATAGACCCTTGAAAAGGAGCGCTAGAAATGTGAGCCTTCTATGCTTGTAGTCCCTTGACCGCCTCGCACTCTTGGCAGTTACCTTCGGCCCTGATTCAACAAGGACTTCATCACCCTTCGTTTTCCGTATGGAAGACACTTCTTCTCCACTGTCTTCGGATTTCATCTTATAGTGGATTTCATTGAGAATTTCGGCAAGTGTCTTGACCTCCGTCGGTTTAATGAGCAGAGCCGACGGTCTAGTCCTTTTTAATTTCTCCGCCATTTCTAGTAGTGATTTATCATTCGTAACCACCTTGGCTTTGGATAGACGGTTTTCTGACGGCGTAGCATGTTGTTCCCTTTTGTCCTCTTTTGCTTTCTTTTTTTTTGCGTCCCGGAGACTACTTCGAAGTCTTCCTCAGACACGTCTTCCCCTTTCCCCTAGTAGTTCTTTCGTTTGCATCAGCCCATCTTTCCCGCCTTTCCTGACGTCCTTCCAGAAGAACGCTGCCGACCGCATGCGTTTCACCATTGTTGCGGATTTACTAATGAGCCTTTCCTCTTCGGCTCTAGCAAGGACAGTCGACTGCAGTCTCGTTCGACTTGTGCCCGAATTAAGTTGCTCAGGAACATTGCAGGGTACTGGAGTTGCCACCCCGCACTGGCAGCTGCATCACTTTGCAAGGCTTCCTCGTTGGATGTTTCAACGGAAGCGGACCACAACAGTCAGGAACGGGTGTATCCTCGACAGAGGATTTGTGATGCAGGATTGGGGGTGGCGCGAAACTCGGAGAGGACCACGCATAGTTTCCAGATTGACCAATATTTTTGGTGCAAGAAATCGAACATAGAAGGGAGATTGCGATCTGAGCACCGAGAAAAGGGGAAAAATCGAAAATTCGCAATGTCGATAGATACAACAAGAAACTAATTTGAACGATATAAAACAGATTGCTACAAAAGGGGTAAACAAGGCATATGGAGGTATACCGAAGCACTTTTATTAGTTTGCCGGTAGAAGTTAACCGTTTAAAAATGATTATCGCAGGTAAGATAAGAAGGGAGAAGTGTCTGTAAAGATACGAGTATCTTTAAAAAAATGCTCCAGATGCTCCGATTTCGACGACTTCGTAAGCATGCACGTGCACATGATTGGTCAAAAACGTGCATCTGCCTTCACAAACCATTCGAGAGTCGAATAAGGATGTGGCGGTAACATACCGAAGTTACGGTAGTCTAATTTGGGTGAAAGATACGTCTGGCAATGCCACAATATCAGCTTGTGACAAACTATGGGGGAGGAAAAAGAAATCCAATGCGCCTCAAAATTATTGAGCCACTTGTTTCAAAGTACACATCTTTCTAATTTTACGAAAATTCCTTGCAGAAGTAGTAAAAGTAGTTTCCGGCCATCCGACAGCAATTAAATTCGGGCTTGGGGACAGGATGTCTACTAACATACAGAAGAGCTACTTCAACGACAACAACAACGGCAAGTTCCGCAGTGGTAGCAGTATTTACAATAGCAACAACACTAACAACAGTTACCATATTGAGCGGTAGCATCAGCTAGCGGAGACATGTAGCTAGAAGTCGCCATTCATGAATGCGGCGAATAAAAAGAGGCTAAGAAGAATAAAGTTAGAGGCAGTGCAAGCAGTATAAGTGCCAAACCGGTATACCCACCTGCACAGACTCCATCCCAATACCAAACGACTCGACATAAAAAAGATAAAATCAAAACATCAATGTTCCACAATTGTTAAGAACACTGAAAGAAAAAGTACAATAGCGTGCTTGAAAAGAACGAGGATTGATAGGACCCTCGTATTTGCGGAGAGGGTAGAGGATAATGGTGCTATCTTCGTTCTCATTTGGAAGAAAGGGCTATACGTCATAACCAGAACCCCCTCTACCCCGGTTTTGAGAATTCAGTCCTTAATACTATAATACGTGGTATCTACAGAAAGATGGATTCCGCGGCCATAATACGCGAGCTCACTGAGAAGCATTTGCAATTCAAACTGAAGACTGTAACCAACCTCGTGGCTCCCAACAACAAGCCGCTTCACAAGGAAATCACGATGCTTCCGATGAAGTCAAAATCAAAATCGGGACTATTTGTTGTAACTTTCGAGCCATCTTAACAGCCCAATGACCTTAACATGGTCTTATTGGACACATTCACAAACCCTGAAGTAAATCCTTACTTGACTATTTCCTGTAGCCTGCAGAGGCCAGACTAATATCGTAGGTATTATCTAGGACCAAAGTTGAACCTAAAAAATATGGAAGCACACAAAACTTAACAGACAAAGAAATTGACGAGGCTATAATATTGCCTATCGATGCCCCGACACTGCTACACGCAGAAACACAAAGCTCGCTAAAATCAATCAGAATCAGTACAACAAGTTGCCGCACGAAACCATGGAAAACTTGAAAGTCAGACAAATTTGATGCAGAAATCGTAAGCGTAATTTCTAAAGACATGGCAACAAAGTTAGTACCAAATAGGAAATAGTTAGAAGATGAGAAACCCGGGCCAAATATGTTTGAGCTTATAAATAGATTGATCAAGAAGATAGAGACCATCTGCAGGGATGCTAAAAAAACGCAGTACTCGCGGAATCTTTCAAAGCCCAAATGAACTCACCTTCGCCTAGAAACAACCTGGTTGGCAATTCGACTGTATGTAGATTCAACGCCAATTATAAACCAATGGACACAACTACCTTTTTGAGTTTATCACAACTCGCAGCCATCACAAAAAAAACCTTAACGGTAAAAAATCGACCGGCCAGATAACTCTTCTAATATTCTCAAAAAAAATCTGGCCAGGATAAAGCATGTATTTATTAACAACTACATTAACAATGGCTAGTTTTCAGCACGTGGAAAGTAGCAAACTTATTCACACACGGTGGTAAAATCGTTATTACTTGCGGTAACTTATGTTTGCCTCACCAACAGAATGGTTTGATTCATTTAATCCCAGCGTCCATTATACTGAACTTCGTGAAGTTCATCAATAATGTCCTTAGCTTCTTCGTTCATTAATCGCTTCCATGTTTCCGTATCTAACACAGATGGCCGTGAGTGGCAATAATTGCAGGATTCTGCAAATTTTTCACCGTTGTTTTTATGGTCACCAAGACCGCATTTGCCCATCACATATTTCAGCAAGGTTTTGTTAGAACTCACCTTCACACACAGGGCACGCATCACAAACGCACAGTGCCTCAGGAGGGAGAGGAGTCTCACCACCTCGCATCACTTAGGCGAAAATGTCTAGCCTATATCGGCGGGTTCTGCACAATCCTACCATCTCACTTCACTTAGACGCTCTCACTAAAGTTGTAGAAAGCGTGAACCTCCGATAACCTTGTCGGGGATTCTGTCCACATTCCAGAAATCAATCATAAACCGTTATCTATAGTCAAAGGCCGTAGTCATGAAGTCAGTCTGTCAGTTGGTATGCCGTTGATGTTGCAAGAAAATTTCAAAATTTGCAAATTGCTAGCCCATAAATGTCTATCCGTTTTAGTCGCCTTTTACGACAAGCAATGAATACTTTAAGTGTACTCTTAAACCATAGGTCAATCGGCACATATAACATTTACATACCTAAAGGCTACAGAAGTTAAAAATAAATTATCTGCTTATAAAACAAAGAGGGAGTAAATCAAAGGTTCGCAGCGCTTTTCACTCCCATCTCCAGAAAGAACAAGTTGGAATACTGGGAACTGGACGCTTCGAGTTCGGTTTTGTGTTCATCTTGTATACCTTCAATTCAAAATTCAAATTCAATTCATACACGTCTTAGAGTCCGATAAATTCACGTGAAATACACAAATTTGGCCTTCTATAACTTTGTTAATAGTAGATGCATATTTGTCAAATATTTCAAAATTATTATTATGGCGGTTAAAGGGTAGTATAGGTCCCAGGACGAAACGTGGATTGGTACCCACGATGGAGCATCAAACCTGGGAGACGCCTACTGAACCAACACCAACAGCTCTACTACCAAACCCTATCTCCACCTCCACGTGGCTATCGCTGGGAGCTCTTTCTTAATGAAAAATTGCAGGCGGAGAAGGATGAAGACGAGTCTCCCGCGCCTAAAAATGGGACAAATTGTACCAACTGGTCCTCCAGGTTGGGAGTTGAGTAGGGCTGACAACCCTACACGGAAAACCGATGTTACAAAGCCTCGGGCAGGATGGATTTCAAAACGACGAATCCGGCAATGACAACCGATAAACGATTTGCGCATTTTCTCATGGAACGTGCGCTCCCTGTACAGACCGAATGCTGCTGAGCAGCTAGCCGATACCCTGTCCCAATATAAGGCTGATGTAACAACGTTGCAAGAGATGCGATAGATAGGGACCGGTTTCTTGGAAAAGAGCCGCTACACCATATATTATAGCGGCCATCCAATAAACCATGTGCTCGGAGTAGGTTTCTTAGTCAGCCAAAAAATGAAACCTGCTGTTATCGGCTTTGAAAATATAAGCGAAAGGCTATGCACTCTGCGTTTGCGAAGAAAAGTTTATAAATATAAACCTCATAAATGTTGACGCCCCTACAGAGGAGACTGCAGAGTCGGAGAAGGATACCTTCTACGAGGCAGTTGAGCGGACCCTCGAAGTCTGTCCCAAGTATGTTATCGGAATCATACTTGGAGATTCATTCAGGCGATACGTTGGCTCCCATAGCTTAGATAGGGATACCAATGATAACGGACTGCGGATTATTCAGTTAGCAGTATCGCACGAAATGGTTGTTGGAAGTACCTGGTTTGGGCGGAAAGAGGTCCACAAACATACGTGGGCCTCTTCAGACGAGACCACTTTCAACCAAATTGACCACGTTTTGATTGAATGCCGCTACTTCTCAGCCTTGATGAATGTTAGAACTTTCAGGGGGGGGGGGGGGCAATACAAACTCGAATCACTATCTCGTTGGCATGGTGCTCTGAGCTCGAATTACGCCACCACCTACAATCCCCTCTGACAATCAGGTGAGAGTGAATGCTGATGCCATTCACAACACAGCCCTCCGAAACACCTATAAGAGGGAAATGGATGCCGCAATAAACGCAGCCAACAGAGATCCTGGAGATGAAGCATCAACAAACGATCTTCACAATCACCTGAAGAACGTTATCACTGATGCGGCCACAAATATACTTGGCCCTAGCCGCAAAAAAAGTCGGACCGACTGGTTTGACGATTAATGTAAACTAGCTACGGAACGGAAGAATGCTGCATACCAAGTAATGTTGCATTCTCAAAGAACGCGGGCACGCGCAGAGACTTATCACGAATTCCGTCGAGCAGAGAAGCGATTTCACAGAAGGAAGAAGGAAGCCTGGGAGAACCAACAAGTCTGTGAACTAGAAAAGTACAGGGAGCAACCGCACCAGGCGCGGAAGTTTTACCAACAAGTCAGCAAATGAAGCCTTATATACCTCGATGCTCATCCTGCCGAGACAAAGAGGGAAATCTGATTTGCGACATAATGGGCATATTTGAGCGATGGGTTGAGTACTTTGATGATCTACTGAACAACCAGAACATCGGCGAGTTGGAGGTCCCGCCAACTGAAGACCACGGATAAATACTGCCACCATCAAGTACAGGAGAAGCAGTCCGTGCAATTCATCGACTTAAAAATCATAAGTCGCCAGGAGCCGATGGAATTACAGCCGAATTAGTTAGATATGGAGGCGACCAGTTACACAAAGTGGTTCATCAACTTGTGCTCAAGGTATGGGCAACGAATCAATGCCTGACGACTGGCAACGAGGCATTATCTGTCTCATACAGAAAAAGGGAGATATCACGCAGTGCGGTAATTATAGAGGTATAACAGTGCTGAGTACCATCTATAAGATATTTTCTGCTATCTTGCTAGGCCAGATATCCTCATACGCCCAGAACATCATTGGTCCATGCCAGGAAAATCAGCAACAGATCAGATTGTCTCTGTGCAGCAAGCGATGGAAAAACTGTTGGAATATAGACACTAGTTGCACCGTCTTTTCATCGACTTTAAAGCCGCCTATGATAGTATAGCCAGGGTAAAACTGTACACGGACATGAGGAAATTCGGTGTCCCGACGAAATTGATAAGACTGACTAGGCTAGCTCTGACCAATGTGCGAGGCTAGATAAAAGCAGCGGGATCACTCTCAAGACCATTCGACATCAATAACGGTCTACGACAAGGGGTGCCCTATCATGAATCCTCTTTAACCTGGCCCTGGATAAAGTGATCCGTGATGCTGAGGTAAATGCGAGGGGCACGATCCTCTTCAAGTCCACCCAACTACTGGCCTATGCTGACGATATCGACATCATCGGAAGAACCACCCGAGACGTACAAACTGCCTTCATCCAGATCGAGCAGGCGCGCGAGATCTTGGGCTGCATATCAATGAAGGGAAGACAAAGTATATGGTGGCGATGTCAACACCAAAAACCAACCAACCAACAATATCAAATCGTACTGGTCAAACGGGAAAAATAAAGATAGGAGACTACAACTTTGAGACCATTTATAATTTCTCCTATCATAGGTCGAAAATCACAACCGATAACAGCTACTACGACGCAATCCGCGCACGGTTGTTGTCAGCCAACAGAGCCTGTTTCGGCTTAGAAAAACTGTTTCGCTCGAAACGTCCTACAATAGGGTCAAAACTCTTACTGCACAAGACAATGACCTTGCCAGTCCTCATGTATTCCTCGGAGACTTGGGTTCTTAGCAAGAAGAATTGCGAACTCTTGGCCACGTTCGATAGAAGAATTCTCCGAAGAATTTGTGGCCCCCTACATGAGGATGGACGATTCCGTAGCCTATATAACGACGAAATCTATGAGCGATACCATGACCGTCGGGTTGTAGATAAAATCCGGCTCAATAAGTTACGGTGGGCGGGTCACTTAAACTGTATGGATGAGGATGATCTCACCGGGAAAGTCTACAAGGGCAATATCTATGGTAGAAAAAGAAGACGAGGCAGACCCTGGCTGGGATGGAGCGATGGCGTAGGTCAGGACGCCAGACAGCTTTTAGGGATATCGAATTGGTGGACCTCGGCGCAAAACCGGGATGTCTGGAGTTTCTTATTAAGGCAGGCCTGGGCCGGATACCGGTTGTTGCGCCGTTGATGATGATGACGATGATTCCAAAATTGTATATGGGTTTCGGGTAAATTTCTCAAATATGGTATGCATTTGAGCAGACATCTGAATGCTATGTATTTTGTGACCTAGATTCTGTATGGATGCACCATTGTCATTTTGTTCAGATTTTTCAGTTGGATAAGTTCTGAGAACGAGAGCGGTTACAATTTTTGGGGTACACATTTTGAGTCCTCATTTTCCTATATTTCACCAGGTATTAAAAGTATTGTCAGTACTAATTGAGCCCCTTCATTTGATACCCCACACGACAACATTCTGTGAAAAGAAAAAAAAATACCCTCCGCTTTTAAGTGTATAGGGAGCCCCTCTTAAACGTAGTGCAAAATGATGGCATCCGATATATGTAAAGGAATTTACAGACCACACTTTCTCACCAAATTTCATGACAATTGGTTCAGCCGTTTCTAAGTAAGTCGGATGTGAAAGACAGACTGACATCGAATCGATTCTAATAAGGTTCCACACAAAACCTTAAAAATGGTCATAACAATTTTTGACTTTACCCAGTTTGTTTTGACTTTCAATAGATGTATTACAAAAGATTTGCTAATGGACAGTGAACACTAATTTGATCTAAAAATATACACGAGCTGCACTTATTGTCAATTCTATTTCTGGGAGAGCATGCTAATGTCTTGTACCTCAATTCACCAATGGTAGGACCTAACGAGGCGTATAATTGCTATGGTTGCGATCAACTTCTGCAATCAAATTTGCAGATGTGGTAATGGAATCTGGATAACATATTGACTAGGAGTTCAATATTACATTCAGGTGGTTTTCACTGTTATTGACACACGGTTTTGAAAAATATGTATTTATGCCTCCTACTTCCCGTCATCTACTCTTCCATCGTTTGCGTTCTTAGTGCCCAAACGGTAGGTTATCAAATTCGAAATGTTCGAAACTCCAACTTATAAAAATTTTTTTATTTTAGAATCTGCACTTTATATTCACCAATCATACTGACATCTCGAATGATGAATACATAGAATTAAACTGCAGTCAGACATCAAATTTTCTGTTGAACTACGATATCAACTTGAAAAAGACGCTTCGATCGGTGTATCTTCAGATATCCATTAAGGAGTATTTTGAGAAACGTACTACATTCAAATTTGATAAGACGGTCTCCGTTTGCGAACTAACAAAAGCGCGAAGAATGAATCCAGTCATTCAAGTAATATTGGATGTCTTCTCAAAACATTCAAACTTCAAACTTCAATGTGTGGTACCAGCTGGTTACTACTTTTTAAAAAATTTTGGTTTCGCGAGCGATCAAGCACAATTTCTTCGATCATTTATCCGGGCTGACACTACTTGGAAGGTATCACTAAACTACTCTGAAAAATTACGAATGGGCTCGGTTGGATTCCTTTATATAAATCATGAAGGCTACTTTTATAAATGAAATTTGTCGAAACTTGGATCATGTTCATGTATGTCACCATAAGAAGATCAAGATAGATACTTACCGATGAATTGCTAAAAAAATTATTTAAGAATTGCTCCCTATTTTTTATTGTACAATATTTCCTTACCCGCCCACCCACAAGGTTCTTTCGACAAAAGGAGGAAGTAATTGTTAGCAACTCTACATTTCATAGTGTGGGTGGTCACACGTAGCATATGGTGGGTTATGGGCTGTTTCAGATTGTTGTTAACGTTTGGATGGCATCCCCAACCGAGCTTTGAAACTGGCAGTGAAGACTAGGCCCGACCTTTTCGCCAACACCTTCGAGGCATGCCTAAAAGAAGGAATATTCCCTGCTCAGTGGAAAAAGCAAAAGTTGGTGTTGCTTCCGAAGCCTGGCAAGCCACCTGGAAACCCAGCGTCGTATCGTCCTATCTGCTTGTTGGATACAATGGGGAAGATGATGGGGAGAGTCATCTACAACAGACTCCTGCCCATCGTCGAAGCCAGCAATGGTTTGTCGGAACGCCAGTTTGGTTTCCGACGCGCCCACTCTACGGTGGACGCAATTGGCATGGTGGTAAACCTGGTAAAAGGTGCACTGATTTCTGGCGGCTGCTGTGCCGTGGTGGCGTTGGATGTCAAAAACGCATTCAACTCGGCCAACTGGAATAGAATTAAAGGGGCGTTGGCTGACATAGGTGTTTCCGGATACTTAGCGAATTTGGTGGAAAACTACCTCTCAGAGAGGACTCTCTGGTACGGGACGGATGAGGGCCCCAAAGAGTACATTGTCACAGCCGGGGTACCACAGGGATCGGTACTTGGTCCCCTGTTGTGGAATATCATGTATAATGGGGTGCTTGCTCTTCCCGTCTCAGAGGGGACTACGATTGTCGGCTTTGCTGATGACCTAGCTGTGGTTGTTGCAGCAAAACACCTAGAAGATGTGGAGGTTTACGCAACGGAAACAGTGAGAGCGGTAAAGTCCTGGCTAGAAAAGGCCGGGCTGACCTTGGCGGACGCGAAAACGGAAGCGGTCTTAATAACGAAACGCAGGAAAAATAACACTGTAAAAGTTGAGGTCGGTGGACATAGGGTCGTATCAAAGCCGACTATCAAATACCCGGGGGTAATAATTGACACCAAATTGAGTTTTAGGGAACACCTAGAGTATGCTTGCCAAAAGGCAGCCAGTTCGACCACGGCACTTGCAAAAATGTTGCCAAATATTGGTGGACCGAAACATTGCCGGAGGTTGGTGCTAGTCGGAATGGTGCGCTCCATCCTGCTCTACTCGTCGCCCGTGTGGGCAGAGGCGCTTGCAAACTCTCAGAGACGGAAGCAGGTGAATTCGGTTTACCGGCGGATGGCTTTGAAGGTTTGCAGTGTTTTTAGAACCACATCAGATGAGGCAATATTGGTGGTGGCAGGCATGATCCCGGTTGACATTCTGGCCAAAGAAATGAGTGTCCTGTACAATGCAAGGCATATGGAGGGGCATGCACAGCGTATAAATGCGGCAAGGTCAGAGTCGCTTGATCTCTGGCAACGCAGATGGGACGAGTCTACGAAAGGTCGGTGGACGCACAGGCTCATTCCCAACATTAGGGTGTGGCTTGAACGAAAACATGGGGAGACCAACTACCACATTACCCAGTTCCTCATGGGACACGGTGGTTGCTACAGGCAGTATCTGCACCGCTTTGGGTTGGATGATTCTCCGAACTGTCCCAGATGCGATGGCATACCGGAGGATCCAGAGCATGTGATGTTTCACTGCCCACGATTTGCGATGGAGAGAAGGAGCTTAAACCAGGTGCTGGGCAGGAGCGGGACTCCGGAGAGGTTGGTTACTGAGATGCTGGAGTCCGAGGCGAAGTGGCTTGCGGTTGGCTCCGCAATCATCCAAATGCAGGAAGAGTTGGTGAAGGAACAAAAAGGAGGAAAGCTGCAAATAGGAGAAGGATGAGTGCAAACCTACCCCGCGAAGTAATACCTGAATGGTGGTCCCGCGGGGCTGGGGTTGGAGAGACCGGGGGTGGTTTTTAGTGGGTGTGAATCCCACACGCGCCCACTGTAGTTCCGCCGTTCGGGCGGCGGAGCTGCGGCGGACGTGTCTTTCTAAGATTTTCCACCTCCGTGTACGCACAAAAAAAAAAAAGATTGTTGTTAACGAGCCACATAACTCCAGACACATAACTCCCTTCAATCTAATTTGAGCAAGACTTTCGAGAAAGCATGGAATGTTGGACTAGTCCAATACTGTGATCTGGAAAACATCATTCCAAACCACCGGTATAAGTTCCGGCCCAAGTACGACTCATATACAAACTAATATGTTAGACTTCGAATTTCATATCCCGATGATTAGCTTTGTGATACATTTCTTCGTAGATAGGTGCTGTTATATCGTCGGAAGAAGTGAATACTCCGATTTCCTGCCGGTCACACAGGAAATACCGCAGGGATGGATTTCAGAACAAACTCTTTACATGACTGATGCTCGCTTCCCCAAGAGTGGCACAGAACTGATACAGTTTGCGGATGACATGCTTATTTTCTTGTCTAGCCTTCGACCGGATAAGGTAGCTAATGCAAGTGAGAACTATTTGACGAATTTCTGCATATACTACTAGATTTGGACTATTAAAATAAAAGCCATAAAAAACCCTTCACTTTTCCAAGAAACATTTAGATATATGGGATCTAGATTTATCTAAAGTTAAACGCTTGAAGCTTTACATTGGAATCACAGTAGTGTGCAGTTCACGGAAGATTCCCAAGTACACATGGGAATTCAAATTCATGGGCATCTCATATTCAATCCCTCCTCATAATGAGCTCGCTTTCAGCAAAGCACTTATTTGCTTGCGTGGTAAGGCTTGTTGTAGAAGTGGAAAACCAAGAAGTGCCACCGCAAACCCGAGTGTACTTCCAGAATTCAATGTAATCGCAATCCATTTATAAAGCAATTCCATCAGTCGCAAACACAGCCCCATTAACTTTATAGGTAATGTGATATAATATATAGGCGGTCAAGGGGTAGTATAGGCCCCAGGGCGAAAAGTGGATTGGTACCCACGATGGAGCATAAAACCTGGGAAACGCCTGCTGAACCAGTACCAACAGCTCTACTACCAAACCCTATCTCCACCTCCATGTGGTGATCGCTGGGAGGTCTTTCTTAATGAAAAATTGCAGCCACGGAAGAAGCCTCGGGCAGGAAGGATTTTAAAACGACGAACCCGGCAACGACAACGGATTAACGACTTGCGCATTTTCTCATGGAACGTGCGCTCCTTGTACAGACCGAACGCTACTGAGCAGCTAGCCGGTACCCTGTCCCAATATAAAGCTGATGTAACAGCGTTGCAAGAGATGCGATGGACAGGGACCGGTTTCTTGGAGAAGAGCCGCTACACCATATATTATAGTGGCCATTTAGTAAACCATGTGCTCGGAGTAGGTTTCTTAGTCAGCCAAAAAATGAAACCTGCTGTTATCGGCTTTGAAAATATAAGCGAAAGGCTATGCACTCTGCGTTTGCGAAGAAAAGTTTATAAATATAAACCTCATAAACGTTCACGCCCCTATAAAGGAGATTCTAGAGTGGGAGAAGGATTCCTCGATAGCGGACCCTCGAAGCTTGTCCCAAGTATGATATCAAAATCATACTTGGAGATTTAAATAGTGAAGTAGGGACGGAGCCCGTATTCAACAACGGTCTACGACAAGGGGATGCCCTATCATGCGTCGTTTTTAACCTGGCCCTGGAGAAAGTGATCCGTGATGCTGAGGTAAATGCAAGAGGTACGATTATCTTGAAGTCCACCCAACTACTGGCCTATGTCAACGATATCGACATCTAGGGAAGAACGACCCGAGAGGTACAAACTGCCTTTATCCAGATCGAGCAGCCGGCGCGACATCTTGGGCTGCACATCAGTGAAGGCAAGACGATGTATATGGTGGCAACGTCAGCAACCAACCAACCAACAACATCACACCGTAGTGGTCAAAAGGGAAGAATAAAGATATGAGACTACAACTTTGAGATCATTGATAATTTCTCCTATCTAGGTTCGAAAATCACAACCTATAATAGCTACGACGATGAGCTTACAAAAACTGTTTCGCACGAAACGTCTCACTAGAGGGTCAAAGCTCTTACTGTACAAGACAATGATCTTGCCAAGTCCTCAAGCATTGCTCGGAGACTTGGGTTCTTAGCAAAAAAAATTTCAAACTTTTGGCCACGATCGATAGAAGAATCCCTCCATGAGTATGGACGATTCTGTAGCCTACATAAGGACGAAATCTATGAGTGATACCATGACCGTCAAGTTGTGGATAAAATCCGGCTCAATAGGTAACGGTGGGCGGGTCACCTAATCCGCATGGATGAGGATGATCCAGCCCGGAAAGTCCACAATATCCATGATAGAGAAAGAAGACGAGGCATACCCTGCCTGAGATGGAGCAATGACGTAACATAGGTCAGTACAAAGTAATATCAGAAACACCACCGTTCATTACCCTAGCCGCATATATGAACACCCGGCAGCCGATATTACCAAATATTACTTAACACTATAATGACTTCCCTTGCATTTATTACAATCATAACGTAAAGGTATAGCAGCGCCAAATATCTACACGCAATATCTCGCGTTCTGGGCATCGCAGAGTAAAAAATCTTGCATTCTAGGTCGCCTCCCCGTTCGAACGAGGTATCGCGCGCCCCAATTCGACGATTTTCCATTTTTCCCAATTTTTGCCATTTTTGCCCAAATTTTCAATTTTCCTCGATTCCAGCCAGCCCCTCCAGCCATGCATTTTCTGTGATGTCTCCGATGATTTTGCATTTTTCCCAATTTTTGAAAATTTTTACGATCCGGGGGTCGTGGAAATTAACAATTTTGCTCGATTTCAGCCAGCTCCTCCCGCCGTGCATTTTCCGAGGCAGCTTCATGATTTTTTTCATATCTTTCGGTTGTGTAGTTCCTGAGAATGGGTCTGTTAAAGAAATATTCATTTTTCACCCTTCCCACTCCCCGCCTTTCTCAAAAATCTCAAAGCTAAGACCGGCTTCGGAAAGTACTAATCGAGACTTTTCATTTGATACCCCACATGACTATATTCGGTGAAAAAAAATTGTACACCTCCCTTTTACTTGTATTGCAAACTTAGTGGTATTTACAAACAAAACCTTAAAAATGAAAAGATTCGTTTTTTCTAGATTTTCGCCCCGGAGAGGTGTGGCACCCCCTCTCTGGGGGGAGAAGCACATTCGCGCTATATAACATAAGAAAGACCCTGTATGGCATACGAAACAATGCCACCCTCTACTCCCACCCCAAATTTCATGTCAATCGGTCTTGACTGAAAGAATTCGAAGGTTGAAAGCTTCAATGACTGGACTGATATAAGACTAGGTCAACTGACACTATTGAGGCCTGCTAAAAGGTTCCCTTGGTGAAATGTGGAGTTTCCTTTAGAAAATTCCAATGATTGGTAAGTTCTTCATCGATGGGACGATGGTGTATTGACCTAATCAAATCAGATAAATTCACGTTGTAAACTGAATATATTCTGAATCGATATAAACCGTTCAGTAAAGATATTGTCTTCCGTCTTAATTAAGATGTTGCAGCTCTTTGGTCCCAGTCTCCCCCGTATTGTAACTGCTCTAATTCAGCTTGAATACATTGTCATTGGCTTGGCTGATTTTTCGTCCTCTATTTGAAAAGTGAGATAGTGCCGTTGGGCTTGGAGACACACTATGGAAACACAAGAAAACAATATGTGATCAGCATTTTGTATCAGTCGAAATATATTTATATGGGCATAAGAAAAGAGGCGACCATCCGCACAAGCTCCGAGTAGGTTTGTGAATATATGGATGAAAACGCATTGACCTCGGCTCGCGGCTAATCAGCAACGTAAGCACAAGGCTGATTGCGACGTTCCACACAAAAGATACCAGATACAAGATTCGACAGACGCTTTGCCTATCATCAGAGAAAGATACGCTATTTACATATGGTCATGGCTGTTCTCAAAGGCCACTTTTTCTTCGTTCTGCTTTGCTGGTAGAATTTCAGTCGAGTCCGTCCGAGAAATGTAAAATTGACACTATGCGATCACAATACTAATACTGAGGGGATTCAAATGGATTCGGTTGCCGGGACAATATGGGCACCTACTCGAATATTTATGTAGACCGCGCGCTCGACCGACCAGGTCGGTCTCTCTATCAATTGCTTATTCTCCCTAATTGGAATTCAGTTGATATTGTTTCAATGAGGGATCATTCTAACGCAGGCTTAGGAATCTGCCGGGGATTAGAAAGGTACACAGTTTTCGATCAGTTAGAGTGGAAGTGTCGTGATTTAAAGGACAGTTATGTGTTCGAATTCCTACAAGAATTTTATAAGGATATACTCCTCTCATTCGCGAATAATCTCGCGCTACAGTCACTTGAAAACAAAAGTGAATTTTTTGCCGTACAATGCGATACCTGCAGCAAGGCGGTTGCCTATCATTGGAACTACTTTGGATTTGATAGCCGCTGGTTCAGCACCGAAGTAAGTAAAGTTAAATTTTTATGGGAACTTTGATCAAGAGATCTAGTCAGAAGAAAACAATGAACTTTGGTTAATGTTGGTTAGCAGAGTAGTTTTAGTGTAGCTCATCCCACTTTAGTGGGATGAAAAACGTTAACGAACTTGTACCGTACGGGAAGCGAAAAAGTGGAGATTCATATTCTTGGATCTGATTTATATTTCCCTTTACCTTCCCGTATACATTCCATTGCGTGTATGTATAAACAGGACGAGTTCGAACTCCAGCTGCGTCCTATTGGCCAAGGAGAGAGGAGTAGTGCAATTAAGATTTGGGATAACCATTATGTGTAAAAACAGGGCCCCTGTGTGGAGTTGTCAAATCTCCCATCAGGCGCATCCCTTCGTGCGGGTAAGGGAATGCTCGGCGAATGTGTCATGGCCATGCACATGCATGCATCCGGAGATGTGCGTGTATGGGCATGTTTATGTGCAGGCCGGGTAGGTGGGAAGTAAACGCCTACCCGTGGATAAAAATTGGCTATGGGAAGGATACCCAGAAATAAAACCAAACATGGAGGAGCAGAAGAAGAATGAAGTTACGGTGCAGGGTTTCGGAAACCCAGTACCGGCGGTTTTTGGGAGTGAGCAAGCGGGCTCCCAGCCGTCGATATCCAACGACCGCAGCGCCTCAGTAGTGGGAACCTTGGCTACTGTGGCATCTAATGTTACAAGCGTACGGGAGGAACTTGAACTGGCTCCAGTGATGGACCCGTTCAGAAGGAGCTCGATTTTTCCCAGATCCCCTCCCACACGGGCACAAGCCCCCACGATCGCTATCCCCAGTGGGAAGCGTATAGCGGGAGTCTTCGATGAGGAAGAATCACTGACGCCGATTCACTCGAGCGATGTTTTGGGCAATGATCAGTCTGGAGCTGCCTTTACTGCCCTCGGTAAAAAGATCATGGAGCTGTGTGAGTTTATAAAGGAGCGCAGGAACATTCACCAAAATATAAGGGCCATGATAAGAGGCATCCGTTTGACGTACGGCAAGGCCCAGGATGAACGAGGGGGGCGGAAGTCTCCGATTGGAAAAGTGAACCAGGCAACTCAAGTAACGCCGGTTCAAAACACAAAAGGGGAGAAACCGGGAAAGAGGCTGCGCGAGAAGCTGAATGACTCAACAGGCCAGCAAACCCCGAAAAGAAAAAAAGACTCAACTCCCAAAAAGGCGGAGTTCTTGAAAAGTACGTCCGAAGCTGCCAGTGAAAATACTGCAGTGGCTACCTCGAGAAAAGGGATCGAACCTTCAAAGGCGGATGCGGAAGCTTGGACGAAGGTAGAACCGCGGAAAAGAAATTATCGGAGGAAGATTAGACCGGAGGTGATTTTCATTTCCAAACGGGGCGAAGGGTCATACGCCGACATTCTCAGGAAAGTGAAGGCAGACCCCGAACTCACCAATTTGGGAGACAATGTCAGCCGCATTAGACGGTCCCGAAAGGGAGATCTTATGTTGGAACTTAAGAAATCCAAGGATGCAACCGCGGACAAATTCTTAAGCGAAATCGGGAAGTCATTAGGGCAGGAAGCCGACATAAGAGCTAGCAGGCCGGAGATCACTATAATCTGCAAAGATATAGATGAAATCACGACGAAGGAGGAGGTTCGCGAAGCGTTGGAGAAACAGTTCGATCTTGCCGGACTACAAGAGTCAGTGGTGAAAACGCTAAAGAAAGCCTATGGGGGAACACAAACCGCCATCATCAGCCTACCAGTGGAGAACGCACTCAAACTGTTAGCAGCAGGGAGAGTGAGAATAGGTTGGGTTATGTGTCGCCTTAGGGAACAGGTGGCGTTAAAACGGTGCTTTAGATGCCTTGGCTTTGGTCACATTGCGAAGGCACGCACTAACCCAAATGACAGGTCAAAGCAATGCAGGAGATGCGGAGTGGAAGGCCATATCAGCAAGGACTGCGGAGCTGACCCAAATTGTCTACTGTGCAAAGGAAAGCAGGGTGTGGACCATCGGCACATTGCGGGCAGCAGCAGGTGCCCGGACTACAGAAGAGCCTTTAGCACAAATCGCAGATGAGGTTGATACAAATCAACCTCGGCGCAGGATCTACTCGCGCAAACCATCCGCGAGAAAAACATCGATGTGGCCATACTAAGTGAACCATACCGAAACCGCAGTGGTAGCGTTTGGGTCAAAGACCAAACGGGCCAAGCAGCGCTGTGGACTTGTGGAGAACAAGTCTTCCAGGAAATAATGGAGCACCCGGAGGAGGGCTTCATCAGAGCGAAGGTGAAGGGCATCCACATCTACAGCTGCTATGCTCCACCCAGCGCTACACTTGTCGAGTATGAGCGGATGCTTGCTGCTCTTGTTTTGGATGCAAGAGGATGTTGGCCGATCATAATAGGAGGTGATTTCAATGCGTGGGCTCTTGTATGGGGCAGCCGGATAACTAAAGTCAGGGGACGTGTTCTCCTCGAGGCATTCGCGGAGCTGGACGTGGTACTGGCGAATGTTGGGTCTTCGTACACTTTCCGGGGAAGGGGCCTGGGGTCTATAGTGGACCTGACATACGTGAGTGCCACTTTAGCCAGTGGAATCGCTTGGCATGTCAGTGAGGACTATACTCACAGCGACCACCAGGCAATCTGCATAGAGATCAAGGGCGGATGGAGCTCGAAAAAGAGTTCTCGCAGAATGCCGGGTGGTATGGTTGGCTGGACAGTGAAAGCTTTCGAGGGGGACACGTTTTCCGCGGTGCTCAAATCTGACATATCCCTGAATGCTACGGCTGGAGAGAAAGCCACGAAGATCACTCGATGGGTGACGGAAGCATGCGATGCTACTATGCCCAGAAGGCGATTGCTCCCCAGTAGGCAACCCAACTACTGGTGGAACAACGAAATCGCAAGTTTGCGAGCCGCATGTTTTCGGGCAAGGAGGCTTTGCCAGAGGCTCAGGGGAAAACCCGGTGGCGACGAGAGGAGGCACACAAGCAATTGCGTGGCCGCCTAAAGGAAGCCATTCGGAGGAGCAAAAAGAACTGCTTCAAACAGCTGTGCGACCATGCCGACATAAACCCTTGGGGCGAGGCTTACAGAGTGGTGATGAAAAGGCTGCGGAAATCACCCCAGGTGACCTGTCCGCGCCTCCTGAAACAGATTGTTACCACTCTGTTTCCTCACCACGAAAATAGCGGAAGGCAAATTTTTGTCCAGCTAAATGACGGCATAATACCGCCTGTAACTGTGGAGGAGCTGCGGGAAATATGTGGTAGGTTCGGTGACAACAAGGCCCCAGGTTTCGATGGCATCCCCAACCGAGCTTTGAAACTGGCAGTGAAGACCTTTTCGCCAACACCTTCGAGGCGTGCCTAAAAGAAGGAATATTCCCTGCCCAGTGGAAAAAGCAAAAGTTGGTGTTGCTTCCGAAGCCTGGCAAGCCACCTGGAAACTCAGCGTCGTATCGTCCTATCTGCTTGTTGGATACAATGCGGAAGATGATGGAGAGAATAATCTACAACAGACTCCTGCCCATCGTCGAAGCCAGCAATGGTTTGTCGGAACGCCAGTTTGGTTTCCGACGCGCCCACTCTACGGTGGACGCAATTGGCATGGTGGTAAACCTGGTAAAAGGTGCACTGATTTCTGGCGGTTGCTGTGCCGTGGTGGCGTTGGATGTCAAAAACGCATTCAACTCGGCCAACTGGAATAGAATTAAAGGGGCGTTGGCTGACATAGGTGTCCCCGGATACTTAGCGAATTTGGTGGAAAGTTACCTCTCAGACAGGACTCTCTGGTACGGGACGGATGAGGTCCCCAAAGAGTACATTGTCACAGCCGGGGTACCACAGGGATCGGTACTTGGTCCCCTGTTGTGGAATATCATGTATAATGGGGTGCTTGCTCTTCCCGTTCCAGAGGGGACTACGATTGTCGGCTTTACTGATGACCTAGCTGTGGTTGTTGCAGCAAAACACCCAGAAGATGTGGAGGTTTACGCAACGGAAACAGTGAGAGCGGTAAAATCCTGGCTAGAAAAGGCCGAGCTGACCTTGGCGGACGCGAAAATGGAAGCGGTCTTGATAACGAAACGCAGGAAAAATAACACTGTAAAAGTGGAGGTCGGTGGACATATGGTCGTATCAAAGCCGACTATCAAATACCTGGGGGTAATAATTGACACCAAATTGAGTTTTAGGGAACACCTAGAGTATGCTTGCCAAAAGGCAGCCAGTGCCACCACGGCACTTGCAAAAATGTTGCCAAATATTGGTGGACCGAAACATTGCCGGAGGTTGGTGCTAGTCGGAATGGTGCGCTCCATCCTGCTCTACTCGTCGCCTGTGTGAGCAGAGGCGCTTGCAAACTCTCAGAGACGGAAGCAGGTGAATTCGGTTTACCGGCGGATGGCTTTGAAGGTTTGCAGTGCTTTTAGAACCACATCAGATGAGGCAGTATTGGTGGTGGCAGGCATGATCCCGGTTGACATTCTGGCCAAAGAAATGAGTGTCCTGTACAATGCAAGACATAGTGAGGGGCATGCACAGCGTATAAATGCGGCAAGGTCAGAGTCGCTTGATCTCTGGCAACGCAGATGGGACGAGTCTACGAAAGGTCGGTGGACGCACAGGCTCATTCCCAACATTAGGGTGTGGCTTGAGCGAAAGCATGGGGAGACCCACTACCACATTACCCAGTTCCTCATGGGACACGGTGGTTGCTACAGGCAGTATCTGCACCTCTTTGGGTTGGATGATTCTCCGAACTATCCCAGATGCGATGGCATACCGGACGATCCAGAGCATGTGATGTTTCACTGCCCACGATTTGCGATGGAGAGAAGGAGCTTAAACCAGGTGCTGGGCAGGAGTGGGACCCCGGAGAGCTTGGTTACTGAGATGCTGGAGTCCGAGCAGAAGTGGCTTGCGGTTAGCTCCGCAATCATCCAAATGCAGGAGGAGTTGCTGAAGGAACAGAGAAGGAGGAAAGCTGCAAATAGGTGAAGGATGAGTGCCTAAGAGCAAACCTACCCCGCGAAGTAATACCTGAATGGTGGTCCCGCGGGGCTGGGGCTGAAGAGACCGGGGGTGGTTTTTGGTGGGTGTGAATCCCACACGCGCCCGCTGTAGTTCCGCCGTTCGGGCGGTGGAGCTGCGGCGGACGTGTCTTTCTAAGATTTTCCTCCTCCGTGTACGCACAAAAAAGAAGGGCCCGGGGTGAAAATTTCATAGAGAACTGGGTCCGGGGGGAACATTTTCTGGTCCCCTTGTTATCCTTTTCTCATTGAAATCTCTATCTCAGGCTCTCGATAAAGTTCCGAGTCTAAGGGGAAATGCAATACTCCCCTTTCATCAGGCCTGAAGAGGAGTCATTAATTTGGGTGTCTCAGGGATTCCTTCATATGCGAATCTGGCTACAATAAATCTCCTGAGATAATAACATTTTCTAAATCCTTGATGGGAAACCTGACTAAAAGTGATGAAGATTCCTTTTGCAGATATGGGGGATTTATTCGAATAAGCACTTACTTATTTCTGAGAAAGTGGAACTCTGACGAACAGTCCATTTCTTCAATAACTTATTGTTGTACTTTTGCCAAGCTGAACACTAGGTAGACAATTTTTTGGGGTCCTCTGGTTGTAGGGTGGGAGGGATGTATCCTTCATAAACACTGTGGGCTGGCTCTAAACATCTGGGCCGGTTAGATTTTCGCCCACTCACTCTTTCCGTGGCAGTCATTAATTACTGCTGCTTGATACGAAAACTGGGAGTCACGTTCAGGCTCGATTCTGGCTTTGCATAGACAAAAAATATTAAAGTTATTCAGTGTGATAAACTAACGGATAAGTTTGAAAGAGAATGGGGCTGAGTAGGTAATATTAAAATGGACTCTATAAGTCATGGGTGTTTGCATTTTGCATGCTTCGCTGCAACAATAAGTATGATGACAATAAAATAAGCAGTCTCACTGAAAATAGAGGGAAAAAGTACCAAATATGTAATGGCGAAATATGATCTTGGCTACTCACTTTAGTGTAATATTGACATTTAGTGTTTTGGGTTATACTAAATTTACACGGAAGAGGCAACTTTGACCTACTGTAACTTTGTTAGTAATAGTACAATTTTCTAAAAAACCTGGAGATATCAGACTTCTTATCACTTATCGGAATGGGAGGTCTGATTTAATTGTAGATCTGACTTTTGTCAGCCCTGTTTTGGCACGTAATATGTCCTGGAAAGTTAGCGAGGACTTCACGTACAGCGACTACCCGGCAATCGCGACCTATACGCCGAAAGCCAAAATCGAAAAGAACACTAAGATTTTCTGAGAAAACAATGGATGAACAAACATTCATGGAAGTGTGGCTAGACCAGCCTAGCAAGCCTAGATATGAGAAATTATCAACGGTCTCAAAGTTGTATTCTCCTATCTTTATTCTTCCCGTTTGACCAGTGCAATTTCATGTTGTTGGTTGGTTGGTTTTCGGTGCAGCCCAAGATCGCGCGCCAATCACCGCGTGCTCGATCTGGATGAAAGCAGTCTGTACGTCTCGGGTCGCTCTTCCCATGATGTCGATATCATTAACATAGGCCAGCAGTTGGGTGGACTTAAAGGGGATCGTACCCCTCGCATTTACCTCAACATCACGGATCACCTTCTCTAGGGCCAGGTTAAAGAGGACGCATGATAGGGCATCCCCCGGTCGTAGACCGTTGGTGTTGAAAGCTATTCTGCTGCTTTTATCTAGCCTCACGCATTGATCAGAGTCAGCCCAGTCAGTCTTATCAATTTCGTTGGGATACCGAATTCTCTCATGGCCGTGTACCATTTTACCCTGGCTATGCTATCATAGGCGGCATTAAAGTCGATGAAAAGATGGTGCAACTGGTGTCCATATTCCTACAGTCTTTCCATCGCTTGCCGCACCGAGAAAATCTGATTTGTTGCTGATTTGCCTGGAGTGAATCCTCTTTGGTATGCGCCAATGATGTTCTGAGCGTATCCGGCCTAGCAAGTACTCAGCAGCGTGATACCTCTGTAATTGCTGCGCTGCGTGATATCTCCCTTTTTATGTATGAGACAGATAATGCCTCTTTGCCAATCGTCAGGCATTGATTCGCTGTTCCACCCTTTGAGCACAAGTTGATAAAAAAACTTGTTGTAATTGGTTGCCACCATATTTAACCAATTCGGGTGTAATTCCATCGGTTCCTGGCGACTTATGATTTTTAAGCCGATGAATTGCACGGACTGTTTCTTCTATACTTAGTGGTGGCAGTATTTGTCCGTCGTCTTCAGCGGGCGGGACCTCCAATTCGCCCATGTTCTGGTTGTTCAGTAGCTCATCAAAGTATTCAACCCATCGCTCCAATATACCCATTCTGTCGGAAATCAGATTTCCCTTTGTCTCGGCAGGATGAGCATCGAGGTGTATAAGGCTTCATCCTGCTGACTTGTTGGTAAAACTTGCTCCCTGTACTTTTCTAGTTCACGGACTTGTTGGCTCACCCAGGCTTCCTTCTTCCGTCTGTGAAGTACCTTTCTGTCCTCGTGATGGTTCTCTGCGCGTGCCCGCGTTCTTTGCGAATGCAACATTACTCGGTAGACAGCATTATTCCGTTCCGTAGCTAGTTTACATTCATTGTCAAACCATCCGTTCCGACTCTTTTTGCGGTTGGGGCCAATTATGTTTGTGGCTGTATCAATGGTAACATTCTTCAGGTGATTGTGAAGATCATTTGTTGATGCTTCATCTCCAGAATCTCTGTTGGCTGCGGTTATTGCAGCATCCATTTCGCCCTTATAGGTGTTGCGGAGGGTTGTGTTGTGAATGGCTTCAGTGTTTATTCTCACCTTATTGTCAGAGGGAATTGTGGTGCTGTTGTTATTCGAGCTCGGAGCACCATGCCAACGTGACATTCATCAAGCCTGAGAGGTGGCGGCGTTCGATCAACACGTGGTCAATTTGGTTGAAAGTGGTCCCGTCTGGGGAGGCCCACGCATGTTTGTGGACAGTTTTCCGCTCAAACCAGGTACCTCCAACAATCATTTCGTGCCATACTGCTAATTGAATAATCCGCATTCCGATATCATTTGTATTTTGATGTAAGCCTTGAGAGCCAACCTATCGCTTGAATACGGGCTCCGTCCCTACTTGGCTGTTAGACTCCCCGAGTATGATTTTCATATCATATCTGGGACAGGCTTCGAGTCTTCGTTCTACTGCCTCCTAGAAGGTATCCTTCTCCGACTCTGCAGTCTCCTCTGTAGGGGCGTGAACGTTAATTATATTATATTATATATATTTCTAAATTTGCCTCCCAAGCGCAGAGTGCATAGCCGTTCGCTTATGTTTTGAAAACCGATAACAGCAGGTTCCATTTTTTGGCTGACTAAGAAACCTACTTCGAGCACATGGTTTACTGGATAGCCGCTATAATATATGGTGTAGTGACTCTTCTCCAGAAAACCAGTCCCTGTCCAACGCATCGCCTGTAACGCTGTTAAATCAGCTCTATGTTGGAATAGGGTATCGGCTAGCTGCTTCATCTCTGTACAGATAGCGCACGATCCATGAGAAAATGCGCAAATCGTTATTCCGTTGTCGTTGCCGGGTTCGTCGTTTTGTTGTCAATCCAGTCCGACGCTCGTATTGTGGCTTCGTAACTTCGGTTTTCCATGTAGGGTTGTCAGCCCTACCCAACCCCAAACCTGGAGGACTAGTTGATACAATTTGTCCCGTTTTTAGGCGCCAATTAGATTTACGCCCATTATGATTATTCCAAATCCTAGTTGCGATGTAGTATAAATATTCATATCCTTCTGACATAAATTTTCAGATTACATAAATTTATAGATGGAAGACATCAGCTCCTTGGCCCAATATTTCGAGAGCCGTTGGGTCCAGCTGAAATAGTTTTCCTATCGTGTCCGAAGATGATGAGATCAGTTTTTCTTTACGAAGGACAGTTTCCAGCGCATCCTTTGCCAGACGCTTGGGTAATTTACAACAAGAAGCACGGTTGTCGTCGGGGCTTGTTTTTTATGTAAGACCGATATGTTTAACTAAAAAAAAAATGTTAACGAAGCTACTTCTTCTTAGGAACGGGGAAGAATGGTATAATAATAGGCGAGTGATGAATCCACTGCTGCTCAATGGAGATGAAAAATACGCGAAGAAATTAACCTTGATAGCTACTAAAAGACTGATACACAAATGGAAAGAGTTGTGTGAAAATTCATCACAATATTACGAGGTCAAAAATTTAGAGAATGCTCTTTATCGTTGGTCTATTGATGGTAATGCACTTTGTACTAACAATGCACGTAAATTGTTGTAATTTTTCATTTCCAGTTATTCTGTTCGTGATGTTCGGCGATACTTACAACAACGCTTCTCCTGCACTTTTGACGAAAATGGAGGAATTTTCAAAAAACATTTATAGAATCTTTGAGGATAGTTCGAAGTTGATGACTTTTCCAGCAAAGATAGCTGAATTTCTAAATTTAGATGCTTGGAAGCAGTTCGAGACGAATGTTACCACTGTATTGGAGTTAGGAAATCAGGTGATGGACCAATCGATGGTGGAATTTTCCAATGGAGACGGAATGTTGGCTATGATGTTACAACATGGAATGCCAGCAGATACCGCCAAAAGAATCATTTTAGATCTTATTATTGCAGCAGGCGATACGGTTAGTGGTAACCTATTTAATGTTTTAGATTATAAAGAAGTAGTTTTCCAAAAGAGATCTGGTAGCATAAAGGACTGGGTTTTAGTCTACTTTTCAGGAAGGAGACACGACCGGCTTACTCCAGCTCAATCTTTACATTTTCCCATTTATTTACGTTTTAACCATTTCTAAGGCATTAATTAGGCACATGCAAGTTTACTTTTGACCTGTGAGTTGTAGTTTAAGAATGCTTTCTTATTGTAAACTGTACACGGCCATGAGAGAATTCGGTATGCCGTCGAAATTGATAAGGCTGACTAGGCTGATTCTGACCAATGTGCGAGGCCAGACAAAAGCAGCAGGATCCCTCTCGAGACCACTCAATATCAACAAACGGCCTAAGACAAGGGGATGCCCTATCGTGTGTCCTTTTTAACTTGGCCCTGGAGAAAGTGATTCACGGTGCAGATGTGAATGCGAGAGGCACTATTCTACCCATTTACTGGCCTATGCTGACTAGATTGCCATCATGGGAAGAACTACCCGAGATGTGCAGTCTACCTTCATCCAGATCGAGATCTGGATGAAGGTAGACTGCAGCTATGACGATGAAATCCACACACGGTTGTTGGCTGCCAACAGAGTCTATTTCAGCTTACAAAACTGTTTAGGTCGAAACGGTGAGAAAAGTCAAAGCTCTTACTGTACAGGACAATGATCTTGTCAGTCCTCATATATTCCTCGGAGACCTGGGTTCTTAGCAAGAAAAATTGCGAGCTCTTGGCCGCGTTCGAGAGAAGAATCCTCCAAAGAATTGGACGATTGGACGATTCCGTAGCCTACATAACGACGAAATCTATGAGCGATACCACGACCGTTTGGTTGTGGATAAAATCCGGCTCAACAGGTTACGGTGGGCGGGTCACCTAATCCGTATGGATGAGGATGATCCAGTCCGGAAAGTCTATAAGGGCAATATCTATGGTAGAAAAAGAAGATGAGGCAGACCTCAGCCTGAGATGGAGCGATGGCTTAGGTCAGAATGCCAGACAGATTTCAGGGATATCAAATTGGTGGATCTCGCCGTAAAATCGGGGTGTCTGGAGTTCCTTATTAAGGCAGGTCTAGACCGGATATCGGTTGTTGCGCCGTTGATGATGATGATATAATGCTTTTTTTCTCCAATTCAAGAGAAAATTCCAACTGTATAAATTTGACATTCTGTGGCTAGCCGAAGTGATATGATGGGACTCTGAAGAGTATTCAGGAGCACTTCACCACTATTCTGAATTGCATACAATCTGTTGAAGTTCCAACTCCTCCGCATGGCAAGCCGCCATAACATGGAAATGGAAACGGAATACTCTTCCAAACAGAAGTGAAATTATCCTTGTCCCCAGTGCACTCGAATGAAGTAAAGCCGCCGGCTTTGATTGTCCCCTTGTGGAACTTTCTGTGTATTTTTTGCTGTCTTTACAGTTGTTGTTACGATTTGTTACAATACTTCCACTCATTCGCAAATGCTGGACATCAGAAATCTTTGACAATGAGGGGAAGAAGAGAGTGACTGGTAATATTCCGAAGAAAGGTAATTGTCTTGAGTGCGACAACTGGAGAAGTTCTTGTATTTGTGTGCATGCTGTCGCGAAGATATTAGCTAAAATCATTCTGGAGCGCATCAAGGAACACCTCTAAAGCTTCCCGAAAATCTAATGGCTATTGCCAGAGTGGGATATAATGACGGTAAGAGGTAGAGGAATCTCAGAGGAATTCGAAGCCCAAACAGAATTCACCAGGGTTGCATTTTGTCACTGATACTCTTCTGTGCTCATTCTCGGTGAGGTTCCTTATGCTGTCTTGGATGAAGGACGTGAATAAGTTCAATGGACAATGTTATCTTTCCCCAAACACCGTAAACTACGCTGATGACAACTATTTGCTTTTTTACCGAGTTAGGAGGCAAGCAGATCCAGATTAAGGATAGGCAATAACAAAATCAAGGTTCTCGGTTTCACTGGTCATCGCACCTGTTCGCATTAATGGGCAGAACATCGCGTGAGGTGATTAATTTGTATATTTAGTGTTATTTCTGCTCACGGCGGCACGGAACTTGATGTCGCTCTCCCCAATAACAGTACTAAATCTGCTGTTTTGTTTTGTCTAAAATTTGAAATTGCAACTATCCCAGCACTAGCCTTACGCTGAGACTTCCACGCCAGTTTGTATCTGTAAAATTGATAAAGGTTCTCCCCTAATGATGTCTCTTAAAATTTTTTTTGTCTCTATGATTTTTCTTTTCTTTTTTAATTTTATTTCATTACAGACAGCATTTGCAAGTATCTGGGCTTTATATTGCTTAGCTTCAAACGAGCAAATACAAAACCAGGCCCGCTCCGACGTATGTAATAACGAAGATCATAAGTACATAAAGGCAATAATTCGAGAGACGCTCAGGTTGTACCCAGTAGCCCCATTTATTGGGCGATTTCTAGCCAAAGATGCTCTGATCGGAGGATATGAGATTCCAAAAGGAGTAAGTAGAAAATCGAAAAAAAAAATAGAAATTCGTACTCACATATTTTTTAATTTTAGACTTTAGTTATTTTGTCTTTATACACATCCGGTCGGGATGAGATGAATTTCGTTGATGCAAACCAGTTTATTCCGAATCGGTGGTTACGAAATGAGAGTGGAGAATTGTGCGGAGTTCACCATCCCCACGCTACACTGCCCTTCTCTTTAGGCAGTCGGTCGTGTATTGGCCGGAAGATTGCTTCCCTTCAGATGCAGTCCTTGATTGAGCTGGTAAGATTCAATGTAATAGGATTAAACGTCCACGTTCCTCACACAAAGCGTTTTCATAGGTTGTTTCTAGCTTCCGACTAAAATGTCTCAATGATAAGCCTGTGGATATTATATTGCGATTAGTAGCGACGCCAGATTCCGAAGTGAAACTAGCAATAAAACCCATAGAGTAACTTTATATAAAAACATTTTTATTAATTCAGTTCAAATATAACTTAATACACACTCGTACGTTACTGTTATATATTTCGCTAAGAAATCAATGCCATAATAATAATATACATAAATGTAAGAAATATTAATATTAGCAGGCCCAGGCTGGGGACCCCCCAGAGAGTCTGTGCAATAAAACATGATATTGGAATTATAACGAGAGTTTTGTATGACGCCAGGAAACGGAGGCATAATCTTGGTGGTAGTTGATTTTCACACAATATGCTATAACCTGGAAAGAGCAGATGGTAATTCAATGATTGTTCACAATATTAGGGCCTTCCATATCCTACCTTTAGATTTATCAAAGCGCTGCACAGCCATGGGAGGATTCAGAATTTGACGTGCTATTTTGCCCCATATGTCTGTTCTTTGGAAATATTCATTCATATCGCGGGCGAACTGAGGAAAGAAAACGACTTCGATGAAACTGAAATTGTGCTCAATATTGTGATTCTTACCATCATATTCAACTTGCAGGTGACTTGGTGCAGAAATCTCACTAGAATTGTACATTCGTGCGCCTGAATTGGTAATAGGGCTGGATCAGATGTGATTTTACAATGCGTTATGCAGTTTCGCATCTGAGTAATGGAAGTAAAAATATAAAACAACATATATTACAACCGAATAGCTATAAGCGAAAATCTATTTACTTGCGCAGGTGATATTCTAGATATATCCAATTCGTCAGTGGCTGACAGATCCAAGTCAGAATAGTTTACCTCCCTGGGTTCAATATGCTCAATCGAAATGTCTGGTAAATTTACCTAGAAATTAAATATAGTAAATTAACAGCAAAAGTAAAACGTACAATAATTTACGTCAAAAATGTAAGATAGCGACTGAATCGCAATATCAAGCACATCGGGTATCTTACGAAGTTCTTGTAGCTTTAATTCTTCGTCAGTCATATCCTCGAAAAGTTTGGACAAGAAGTGAGCAATGTACTTAAAGAAGCCTTGCGTTTCACGTTTTATCGAAGTTTCTATGCTTTCGATTTCCTGCATTACATACATCTTAGATATGTACACTTTCTTGATGAACTGCTGGATTTGAGCTTGGACGTAATCGCCAAACATGTAAATGTAAGAGCTTTCTTGGAAAAATTTACTACTTCCAAAGGTATCCCATTCTGGTGGTGCTTCTATCGAGCGCGAACTTGAATATTCAAATGATAAAATCGAGTATTAAAATGATGTTCATCCCAAAGCTGCTAGACTATAGATACCTGTAATAAATTGTCCTTTTTGGGGATGTTTGGGGTGTCATTGAAACATTTCCGATATTGTGAGATGCTTTTTCTTCGCAATAACGAAGCATTTGTGGCAGCGTACTTTGACTAAAAACCTGTTAAAAATATTATTACAAATATAAGCCATGTTCACACTCAACAAAAGGGAAACCTACTTTGATAAGACGATGGAGCATTACACCATTTCGGAATGAAGTGAAATCAAGCCTCTCAAAACGGGGCAATATTTGGATGAATATTTGTGTGTAGATAACCAAGTTTTCCGAAATGAATTGTTCATATTTTGGATTTATGGGGGCTTCATAGCTAGTGTTGCTGCAGAAATAATTCCAATTATAATTTGTACCTTAAGTCACTAATTCAGGTCTTACCTATAGTTCCTATCAAATGTATATCTCCAAGGTTGGATGTAACTCAACCAAAGTTCTAAGACGACGGACATTGAACTATCCAGTGGCCATCGTGCAATAATGCTTTTCAAGAACGGGTAGATTCTAGCATTCATCATTGGTTGTGCTAACTTTCTCAGCGATGCCATTGATGTATTATCCAGTTCTGCTGAATTTCCAAATGCGTGTAGTTGTTTAACCAAAATCCGCACGACACGAATGAATTCACTGCTTGGGAGGTCCTGCAATTTAAATATAGCTTGAGTTTTTACAAATCTAAACAGGCTGGCCTGATACTATTTCAAACAAAGAACTTCGTCGGCGCGCAGGCCAGTTACCGACGGACGAACTGATCAGAAGGCGGAAGTGGCAATGGACGCGACTAGGTTTAATTACGCAATTGTGGGGGAGTCCAACCTCCTGGTGGCCGACATTGTTAAGTCGGCCTCCTGCACCTTATTGAAAACGGAGCTAATCAAGCGCCTGTCGTTAAGTGAATCAGCTAAGCTGGATCACTTGCTGGCAGGTTTGACGATGTGCGATCGAACTCCCAGCTAATTGCTTCGCGAAATGAGGCAATTGGGTGGGAGCAAGATTGACGGCGATTTGATGAAGTCTCTCTGGCTGCGACGGCTTCCGGAGGGCACCCAACCAGTCCTCACGTGCGGCAGGTCACGAGCTCGCTCGCGGTCTACTGCTCGAAAAGGGCGATCGGGTAGCAAGTCGTCGGGACAATCTACGGACCGAAGCATTTGTTGGTATCACGTAGATTCGGCGATAAAGTACCGCTCCTGTGTAAATTCGCGTCTTCCACAAAAAACTAGGTCCGCGGGGGTCCTGGCGACGCCCATCCAGAGCACAGCGCCATGTCGCCTAACAATTTATGACCCACTCAGCAGGCGCAGTTATCTGATTGATACTGGTGCGGAGGTTTCAGTTCTTCCCGTACCCGGGCACCATTGGTTATTCCCGCAACCCTTAAAACTCGCGGCGGCAAATTTCTCGCGAAATAACACCTACGAGTACAGGCAAGTGACCGTGAGTCTTGGCTTGCGTAGGACATTTACGTGGCGGATGTCAGTTTCCCCATTTTAGGCGCAGACTTCTTGTGCCACTATGGGTTGCTGGTGGACTTGCAGAACAGGTCCCTTATAGATCCCACGACTGGTCTTAATTCGTCATACCAAATCTCATCTCACCTCACCAACAACTTTCCTTACTTTTGGAGTATATTACTGACTCTCGGGTTCGGGCACTCCTCCAAAAGTTCAGCCAGATTACTACCGAATGTAGTCTCTCGAAACCAGCTCCCCTATCTCCTCAAAGGTGCATCCTCTATCATCCCAGAAGTTGGCTATTGCACGGAAAGAATTTGAGCAACTTGTTCAACAGGGTATCTGCAGACCTTCAAACAACTGTTGGTCTTCCCCACTCAATATGGTCCCTAAGTCAAACGACGAATGGAGCCCATGTGGGGATTATAGAAGGCTAAACGCACAGACTGTTCTAGACTGATATCCAATTCCGTTCATCCACGACTTTGCGCATCATCTCGCAAACTGCCGCATTTTTTCGACTTTGGATTTAACCAAGGCATATCACCAAATCCCTGTAGTTCCAGAAGACATTCCAAAGACGGCAGTATGCACACCCTTTGGACTCTTCGAGTTCACGCGGATGACTTTCGGGTTGTGCAATGCGGCGCAAACCTTTCAAAGGTTCATTCACTTGGTCCTGCGAAACCTCGACTTCTGTTTTGTATTTGGATGATGTTTTGGTCGCTTCTTCCTCAGAGTCTGAGCATTTAGCCCATCTCGAGTGCATTTTTCAACGTTCAAACGTTGATAAATGCAAGCTCCAGGTGAGATTCCTCGGCCACTCCATTTCCTCTGACGGAATACGGTCAGATCTAGACAAGATGCAAGCGATCTCAAGCTTCCCGCGTCCGAAAACCGTGAAGGAGTTGAGAAGGTTCTTGGGCATGCTAAACTTCTATCGTCGTTTCCTGCCCAAGGCCGCCCGACACCAGTCCGTTTTGAAACCCAAATACGACTTAGCGCATTCAGGCATCAGGACAACAAATCGGCTAGTCACCGAAAAATACTTCTGGCCCTCCATGAATAAGGACATCAATACCTGAAAGTGTAAGATCACCAGGCATGTAAGAAAGGAAGTGGGCTCATTTCCCCGCTCTACCAAGCGGTTCCACACAATACACCTTGACATCGTAGGCCCTTTGCTAGACTCGCACGGTTTCAAGTATTGCCTCACAATCATCGACATGTTTACGCGGTGGCCTGAGGCAATACCTCTGAAGGACCTTACGGCGTGATCTTGTGCCGAAGCCCTCTGTCGAGAGTAGATCCCTCGCTTTGGTGTCCCTGCAGTGATCATCACTGACCAGGGAATGCAATCTGAGTCCATCCTTTTCTCGGAGTTAGGCAAACCCCTGGGATTCAAACGCCAGCGAACTACGGCATACCACCCGCGATCCAATGGGATGTTAGAGCGTTGGAACCGGATGCTGAAAGCCGCCATTATGGCTGGCGACGATCCTACGTTTATTTTAAAATGTCAAGGATCAGAATCGAAAGCAGTTGCTAGCGACATTCATATCTAATATCTAGAAGAATCTTACAATCAAGTCGTACTAAAAGTAAAATGCCAAAGAAACTAGAGTTGAAATGTGTCCTGGATCTATGTGTGCGAAGCAGGGTTCTTAATTCTTCATTGCTGTTGTTGTATTATAAAAAGAATCGTTGGCGCGACAATCCAATCGGAACAGAGCCTTGAATGGTTAGAACATTTCATTCAATACCGTAACGATACACTACAGCACACTGTATTTCCCTGATTTAGCTCAGGTATTCATTCATAGCTGGGTCGACTAGTATCCAACACCCAGTCACGATACAAATCCCTCAACCACCAGCGAGATTTGAACCGCGGCCTTCCGTATGACAACCACGGAGCTATCCGGACACATTTCAGCCTTTCGGTGGAAATATTTTCCTGCCGCCCGTTGAAATCCTCCTTGAACAGTATGGGCGAAATGCAGTGAAAGACACAGTGAGGTCCAGTGAATGGCTTTTCCAGTGATTTTTTTTACGGTATCCACCCTAATGAAGACGTGTGTGCAGGACTTTAATTCTTGGGCGATGGTCGTTGGGTGAACATGTCTAAGGTTCTGATGGATTTTGCTGAGAAATACGAATCGAAGTGGGATCACTCTCGACTTCCGAATCCAGGAAACATTCACCTGACAACCGTAATGGGATGCCGAATAACAGCTCTGCTGATGGCACGTTCAGGTCTTGTTTGATACTTGCCCGGAGACCGAGGTCAGTTACGATTGTTTTCTAAACACATGATAGCGCCCTTGAGAGAACGTTTGATGTCAGATGATATGAGGATGTTCTGGTTCGCTTGCATCCCAGTGTTTTGGCTAAGGCAGTGAAAAGTGGCGATTCAAACTGGGTGCCTTGGTCTGTGGTTATAACCCTAAGCGTCCCATAGCGCCACGGAATCGGCAGACTGGTCTGCCAGTGGTGTCTGTCTAACTTCGTCCAACAATACTGCTGGAATCTTCCGTCGGTCACCTCGAATGGCTGGTACGGGTTTTTTGTGTGCCGGCTGACTTTGGCGCGCTGACAACGTAGGCAGTTACGAGTCCATTGCATTACATCCAGCACTCTAGCCACTGAGCCATATGGACATTGCATTGAGCATAAACACATACACATCAATGAAATCATTTCGCTGAATCAAATATTTTCACATAAATACTCAGTACTCATAAAATATGGTTAAGAAAAATATCTTTCATTTATTACTCACCCTGTTTTCATCAACGTCAAATCGCATCCATCCATCTACAAAGAAATACAAAACTGATTCCGTTCGCCAAGCATATGCTCGAGGTGATTCAGGTGTTCTGGAGACCGATTTGTTTGGTGCCGTAAAGTGTGCCAACGGTGACAACGTTAAGTATTTTGGTGATCGTGTTGGTTGAAGTGGCTGCACAGGCATTGGTTGAGCAACTTTTACAGTTCCACATATATTCGTTGGCATTACAATTGCATCTGGATTACTTGGCATAAATGCACATAAATAATCCGCAGTTAAATAGAAATATGCGGTCTTCGAACGTTCGTTGTGCACATTGAGGGCAGCTGGAAACATTTTGTGCAATGGAACAGTTCCATGGATAACGAAATTAAGGATGAAGTAGTCAAATGCGTTCAAGGAAAGTGATGTCACCGATCGTCTGAATGGATCTATATTGAGTAAATCCGCATAAAACATTGAGTACTGTCCATTTTGCAGCATTTCAACCATTTTATGCTAGGAAATATAAGAAAAGCATAGAATTTATATGAATGTGGAAATTTTAAAACTACTAACTTACCGGTAAGATTTCTGTGTTTAGCTCAAATTTTATAGCATCATTTAGGAGTCGATAGCATAAACGAAACATCGGTCCCAATGGTATAAAGAAGTTGTAGAGAACATCAAAGTCGTGTGGGTTAGTTTCTCTTGTTGTTGTCCTTAATCCCCAACCCGTGCCTCCATTTGAACTGAATATAGAACTAACTATAGCTGGATAGACATCCTGAAGTTCTCGAATGCTACATCGGTCCACCAGAAGTCCCAATTCGGGACATCTGTGCATAACCGGATAGTTGAGTATTTCTAAAATACGATTCTACCAAAAATATTTCAATTAAATCCTTTATTATTTATTTTAAATTTACAGTAATTATGTTCCTCAAAATTTCCCCGTTTCCCCGAAATTTGATACAAGCCATATTCTGTATTGCTTTGCATAAAAAAGCCGAAACATTTTGTGAAATAAGCCACTGAAGCTACAATTACTGCTCGTATATGATATCAACGTTTATCGACTTCTCTCTAGACACTAAATAATTAGTTCGTCCTGGGTCTCGAAAATTGTAGAAGAATCTATTGCAGAATTGCAGGTTTTGCATATGCGAGCCCATATAATCAGACCAGCGCTACGAGAACAAGTCTTCCATATTGAGTTAGACAGTAATAGCGCCACCTGGAATGCACAGATATCACTACCTTTTTCTCTGATCCTTTTGTAACGCTATGCCACTATACGAGATTATAAACTAACAAGGAGTATATCTGGGGCATTTCAAAAGAACTAATAGCTATTATTAGAGCGAGATAAGATGGCGCAAAACATCGTATATTGTATCGAAGTAAGTTTCCAGAGGAATTTATACTACAAACTAGAATCCGGCGGGATTTCCATTTGGCAAAGATACAAAGATGGTAGTTTTGTAGGTGGAATACGCTACACTAGTTTTCGTAGTCCGCAGATTACGCTTTGTTTCTAAGTTTATCTAGCATTACGCTAAGATGCAGAGTCAATCTTTGGCTGCAAAGTCGATGTTGATTGACGTCTGGTATTCAGATTTTCGTAGTGAACAGTATCGTGTCCGTTTTATGTTTACAGCACGTAGCCCATTGATATACCTCATCCAAGCTACGTTATTTCACCTTCACCTTCAGTTCCTTCACGTCCAGAAAGGTGTCAGGTGCAGTGAATTTTCCGCTCAAACGTACTGACTATTTTGTGAAAAGTTGTCTCAGTCAATTTTGCTTCCGTATAAGGATACTGAGACTTGGTTATAGGCGATCTATCCAGAGTCACCCTAATATGCAGTCACTAATATTTACCTTAATATGGATAATATCATCATGCAACCCAAAAGACAATGCTAATGACATCTAATTTCTGTCACCTAGCCTTGGCCAGATCGTTCTGGATTTGGATAAAAGCGCAAGGGAAATCAAATTGAAAATAAATACCAACGAAACCAAGGATTTTTCGTGTCTGCATTAATGCGCAGAGTTCGAGGAATTTCATCAGGGTACGGGTAAGATACGTGCGAATTGTATCCTTGGCCCAAATGGAAGTAGCTTCGCAAGATGGCGTTAGGTACTTCATAAAATTTATCGACAATTGCAACAAGTGGTGCACGGTGCGCATTCCCAAAAGTAAATCGAAAGCGAGCGTGCCCACACTTCTTTTTGCTTACCCACTCGGCGCGTGATCACTTCTCAACCAAAACCAGCGGGCTACTGCTTCTCAGGTCAAGCCCTCTAATACCAATTCCAACCGGTACGAGATCTCTATGGTGTACTGTCGCATGATGGCAAAAATATCTTCATTACTTTAAATATACACCCTGTATCAAGTTCGATGCCGTTTTCGGCAAAAATAACCGTTCCCAAGATAAGCAAATTGATCGACACCGCCAGTGTTCTGCACAATTATACAAACAGAAGGAATGCGATGATCAGTTAGGATGAAAGTTTTGGTTTTGTTGGTATTTATCTTCAATTCTTTCCTTCTTATACAAAGTGCTTCAGATACACTTCCTGTTGAGTTGCCGACAGCTTTTTCGAAGTTGATGAAAAGTGTATGAAGCAGAGATCTGAGCAAAGCACACTGCTCCACAATAATCCATGGTCAGTGCAGGAGGGTCCGCTGTGGAAGCCTCTCTGATCTTTGTCGGTCAAACTTATGGAATATTCGCTCTTTTGCCTTTCACTTGAAAATAGCAGCTCTGCAGAAACTGGAAGCGGCAAAAAGAGCCATCTTTTCTTATCTTCGTCGATTCATTTCCCCGTTTCCGCAGATCTTACGGAGCCCCTTCAGGACATGATTTGTACCATCAATATTATCTGGAGAGCTATTAAAGATGTCTGTCGTCGGGTCAGAAATGTACTTCTCTCACTGCCGAATCATAGCCGTATTACGAAAATGGACTGTGGAGATGCTTTCTGTCACTACAAGCATATGCGGACGTAATACAAAGTGAAGGTAAGCAGGCACCCGGTGATGATCTCGCTCGAGGTCGATGTTAGCGACTATCAAGTTGGGCACGCCTTGAAGACAATTCCTGAGTCCATTGGCCGCAATATGGCCAGTTGAAACACAATTATCCCTATGGCAGGCTCAGTATTCGAACAATGTTTTGCCAATGACGGACCAGCGGAAATGAAGGAAGCTACAAACCTCTCACCTAAAGACTGTATTTCTCTATAGCATATTACGAGCAAGTTGTTTTATATTTTACCTTGGTATTCAAATCAGCTATAAAAATAGTAATGTCGCCTTTAAGAAGCCCTTCCTATGGCTCGGTTGCCCATAGTTTCTGTTGGTGCATAGCACTGTACTATTGAGAAGTTCGTCATTCTGGACTGGAATTCCACAGTCTGTTCAAACATCATCATCACTGACACAATTCAGACTTTTGGGAAGAGCAGCAGGACTAGTAAGATGCCTGCAAAGTTAAAAAACGAGAATGCTACCCTGATTTGGCTGACCGAGCCAGAAGCTTCTGAGCCCCACACGTCTGCAGAGTAGCAATGCGAGGAAATGTTTACACAGAGCAACTTAAAGGATGATCGCCTCGGATATATCACGAATCTTCGATCCACTGGGTGTGATTGCACCCATGATAATGTCCTTAAACTGCTCCTTCAGGAACTGTTAGCACTTAAATATGGTTGGGATGCGGCTGTTCCTTGCGAGTTGCAGACAAGGTAGTGCACTTATTGAAAAAAGTTGCAGAGATTAGAGAGGGTGAAGATCCCAGGACATGTGTTTATTCAAGAGGTTGGAACGTCAGTACGTAATTTACACATTTGTAGAGGCTTCGAAAAAGCAGCAGCTAGAGTATACGTGAGACCCATGAAGGGTGACGGCCTGTACCCAAAACGTCAACCGGCGTCTAAAAGCAAATCTTAAAGGAGCAACTCCCTATCTACGGACGGACTCTTGGATTGCACTTTGTTGTATTCATTCCCAACATCGACATAAGTCATTCACTATCAAATAACGACCAGTGGCGGCATATGAAGTCAACTAACAATCTGGCAGATGTTCTGTCAAAAGGAACATCTCCAGAAAAATTTCCCGAGAATTACTTATATTCCACGGGCCATTGTTCTTGCTTGGGCGAGAATCATTGTGGTTCCCGATCTTTAAGTCGAGCAAAAACAAGGAAGAAGGAAAAGAGAAGGAAGATAAGACCTGCAATCCCGATATGAATAGGACCCGTTTGGAAACGAATACAACATTCCAACTCGTTCGTGATGCTTCATATGGTTACCGTGTATTCTTCGTTCCATAAATCTTTCGAAACGCGAGGATCATGACGTTAAATTTCCAAGAATTGCTAGAGAGCCTAAGGTGACTGTGAACAATAAGCCAATAAGTACCGAAGAATTGAACGAATATGCATGCAGGATCATTGGCAATTACAAGACAACGGTTCTGACCTTTGAAAGGGAAGAATATAGCGCGAGTTATTGTACAACAGTGTACCTATTGTATAAAAAGCAAGGCCAAGGATGGCTGGTCCATCGCATCTGAGCTCTGATAAGCGAAGAGCTGGGACCCAACACTGTGGCTCAGTGAATTCTTTAATCGGGTTATTCAAGGAGGAAGAACACCATTTGACTGGCGAGAAAGTACCACTGTTCCAATATGGAAAAACAAAGAATTGCCGTCCGATCCGGTTACTTTCCCATACCATGAAAATTTTTGAATGCATTCTTCACAACCGTATTCGCGAAATTGTTGAAATAACCGGATTTGTCAAAAATTGCGGAACTACTGACGCAATATACCCTGCGTGGTTGCCCATGGAGAAACACCGTGAGAAACATAACCCTCTTTACGTTGCATTTCTGGATCTAGAGAAAGCGTTTGACCGTGTGCCGCACGAACTCATCTGGTATGCTTTGCGACAACACTTAGTGCCAGAAGAACTCGTGCGCTGGGTTCAATTGCTCTACCACGATCCGAACAGTAAATTTCGAAGTATGGCGGGTGTATCAAAACCGTTTCGTGTCTCTGTTGGTGTTCATCAAGGAAGCGTCCTCTCACAACTCCTCCACTCCTCTTTGTTCTTGTTATGAACATCGTCACATGGGATACCCAACGTCCAGGGCCCTACACATTGCTTTATGTAGATGATGTTTTCCTAGCATCTGATAGCAAAAATGATCTCGAGCAACTCATTCGAAAATGGAATGTTCGCCTCGTGCAACACGGTCTTACATTGAATCAAAACAAAACTGAATTTTTGACGACCAATCCCCATGAAACAGGCACAATCACTGTCAGCGGCAGTGATCTGCCCAGAACTGAGCGATTTAAGTACCTCGGGTCAACGCTATCAGCTAATGGAGAACTGCGTTATGAAATTGCTTCACGCATTAACGCACCCTGAGTGAAGTGGCGTTGCGTAGCTGATGTTCTTTGTGATCAACGAATGTCTTAAATCTAAAATTTACTGCAATGTCATCCGTCCTGCCGTCCTCTATGGTTCTGAATGTTGGCTAACTATAAAAGACAATGAATGTCGTTTTTCGCTAATGGAGACGAAGATGTTGCGTTGGACTAGTGGCGTGACACGTTTTGATCACATTCGAAATGAGGATATCGGGGATCGTTATGGGGTTGCACCGATCGTGAAAAAATTGCGAGAGAGGCGTCTTCGATGGTATGGTCAAGCAATTCGTGCTAACGAGAATTCACTTGCCAAGATTGGACTGAACATCGAAATCGGTGGTAAACGACCAAAAGGCAAGCCGAATCAACGGTGGCTTGATACGCTGGATGGGAATTTAAAAGCCTCGAGATTGCACCCAAATCAGGCATTCGATAGAGCCAAATGGCGAAACCGATCACGACGAGCCGACTCCGCTTGTGAACGGGGCAAAAGCTGAAGAAAAAAAAGATTAAATATGGAGGCGACCAATTACACCAAGTGGTTCATCAATAGATGCTCAAGGTGTGGCACAGCGAATCAATGCCTGACGACTGGCAACGAGGCATTATTTGTTCCTTACATAAAAAGGGGGATATCACGCAGTGCAGCAATTATAGAGGTATCACGTTGCTAAGTACCATCTATAAGATATTTTCTGCTATCTTGCTAGGCCGGATAACTTCATATGACTAGAACATCATTGGCCCGTACTTCACTCCAGGGCAAATCGGCAACAGATCAGATTTTCTCTCTGTGGCAAGCGATGGAAAAACTACTGGAATATGGCCATCAATTGCACCATCTTCATTGACTATAAAGCCGCCTATGACAGCATAGCCAGGGTAACAGCCATGAGAGAATTCGCTATCCCGACAAAATTGATAAGACTGACTAGGCTGACACTGACCAATGTGCGAGGTTCGATAAAAGCAGGCGCTATCCCGACAAAATTGATAAGACTGACTAGGCTGACACTGACCAATGTGCGAGGTTCGATAAAAGCAGTAGGATCACTCTCGAGACTTGAACGGTCCAAGACAAGGGGATGCCTTATCATGCGTCCTCTTTAACCTGGTCCTGAAGAAAGTGATTCGCGATGCAGATGTTAATGCGAAAGATACCATCCTCTTCAAGTCCACCCAACTACTGGCCTACACTGACGATATTGGCATTATGGGAAGAACAACCCGAGATGTACAGTCTACCTTCATCCAGATCGAGCAGACGACGCGAGATCTTGGGCTGCACATTAATGAAGGCAAGACGAAGGACATGGTGGCAACGTCAGCGCCAAAATCAAAAGAACGAACAATATGGAATCGCACTGGTCAAACGAAAACAATAAAAATAGGAGACTACAACTTTGGCGCCGTTGAAAATTTCTCCTATCTAGGGTCGACAATCACAACAATGACAATGAAATCCACGCACGCTTGTTGGCTGCCAACACAGCCTATTTCAGCTTACAAAAACTGTTTCGCTCGAAATGTCTCACCATAGTGTCAAAGCTCTTACTGTAAGTCTATGATCTTGCGAGTCCTCATGTATTCCTCGGAGAGTTGGGTTCTTAGCAAGAAAAAATGGGAACTCTTGGCTGCGTCGAGAGAAGAATCCTCCAAAGAATTTTCTGCCCCCATACATGGACGATTCCGTAGCCTACATAACGACAAACTCTATGAGCGATACCAAGACCGTTTGCTTGTGGATAAAATCCTGCTCAACAGGTTGCGGTATGCGAGTTACCTAATCTGTATGGATGAGTATGATCCAGCTCGGAAAGTTTATAAGGGCAATATCTGTGGTAGAAAAAGAAGACGAGGCAGAGCCTGCCTGAGCCGTGGCGTAGGTCAGGACGCCAGACAGCGTTTAGGGATATCGAATTGGAGGACCTCAGCGCAAAACCTTCCTTACTAAGGCATACTGGTTGTTGCCCCGTTGATGATGATGACTCTTCCTTCTGAAAACGGGAGCAACAGATAATAAGTTTGATGTGCCGTGATTGAATATTTTCGGAGTTATTGGGCCACTAACGTGAAATTTTCATAGAGCAGTTTTGGACTTTTTGGTAAGAAAAGATGCAGGAAAGAGCAACCGCGAAATCACTAGCCTTCTGCCGCGATTTTCAAACAGCTGTCTGATAAATGGCGGAATAATGCTCCAGGAGTTGCTTTTGTTAGTTAACTCGTTGCCAAATAACTGTGTCGTTCGTGTGGCACCGCATTTAATCTCCATCAGTTTCACAATTCTATTATTTCATTCATTTTTCTCCGACTTGAATTATCCTGTTAACAAGATTAAAAGATTCACAGAAGACAATACGGGGAGGAATCAGTGCTTTTTTATTTCTTCATGCGGCAAGCGGTTGGGAAGCCGGTCTAGAGTTGGTGATAAAAAGTATTAAACGAAATAACTCATTGATTAGTTCGAAAAATATATATGATAAAATGATATAATGCGTATCCTTATGTAGTTTCAAGCAGTTTAAACTTTAATTCCTAAACAATGGAAATGTGCATTAACTATTTGCCGACGACTCAGGAGCAGGCACACTAGAATTATTAGCAAAGCACTGCCCCCACAGCTAATTAGATACTTACTCCATAATTCTCATTATAAAAAGCCATTTCGATCAATGCATTATACACTTTCCACACACCAATTTCACTCTTTATTGCAATTCCGACAATTTGACAATACAATGTTTACTACTTTGGCGCGAATCTCATGGTCCCATGAATGGCATTCGTTTGACAATTTTCCTGATATTCGCGAGTGTTACCAGTTTGAAGTTTTAAAATATCGTAAAAACATATTCCTTGTCTAAGAAATGTCAAAAGTCTTATAAGAAGCTTACTCGACTAGCCTGTTGCTCGCCGTCAACAGTATAGATTTGTAGCGGGTCGAGTTTAGGACGGGTTGGAATTAAGTGTTATAGTCAGGCGGAGACTAATGCGGGTGTTGACTTAAGTGGAACGTGTACTTAATGAATAATTTTACTACGGTACTACCCTCACGCTGAGTTATACATATTGGTTTTGTTGCTGTGATTTTTTCTTCTGTTTTTGTGCAAAGTGATTACGTGCTTGTAAAGTGCATCTTTTCAGCACCGGCAAGTCTACTTGGTGTTCCTATTTCTGCTCGTAAGTTACAAAATGATGGCTTCATTTCGGCCGGCGATAACCTAATTACTTTATTTTAGTTTATATTAAGATGCTTATATATAGAAGTAACTCACATATTCAATAGAAAGTACTTCTGGGAGGGGAAGGCAACTGAGTCAATGAATTCTTTAGTTAGAAACTAAGCGTAATTGTTGGAGATTTTATGCATTGCTTAAATGATTTACGAGAAAGTTTCATTAATTGGAGTCCTCATTTTTAAGAATATGCGCTGGTGTTCTGTGGACTTGGAATTTCGAGTGCTGCAGTTGCTGCAGCTGCACGAAGTGTGGAATAATCTTCGTTTTCGTTATTTCAGATAATGGGATGCTTCTAGCAATATTATGTTTGCAGTCTCAACTTTGATTCGCCACGCAGAGAATTATACACGAATAATCGCAGATAAATGTAACAATCTGGCATGTCTGAATGTATGTGAACTTGAGTTATCTAATCAAAGCTGAATTATCCAGAGCCTCGGCGAGAAATAAATTATTTTCAGATTTCTCATTTCCTTACCAATCAGCTCAACTCGAATCTCGGCCAGTCATTGTCTTCTATTTCGTCATTTTCAATTAATAAACGAGCACTCATATGTATACATTTGTGTACGCTATGTACATATGGTTGCTACTGCGGCATAATTTCTCCCACTGATGATAACGCGGGAGGAGCTGTAATTGTTACATTGACAGTGAAAACTTCCAGGTTGCTGATAACAACAACAGAGCTCAAATTGACAGGTACGGAAGAGGCGGTGATCAAGCAGACTACGATACAGGTTGAAACAGATCACGTTATCACGCACTCATCGAACGTGATAATGTGATATTCTGTTTACCCCAAGAATCACAGTTTCAGGACACAGTCGGCTTAGTAATGTGATTAGGCTTTGTTTTGTAATTCTCTCTCGTCGGTTAGCTTATATGAATTCCGAGACGAATCTCGCCATGTCTCATAAACCTCTATTTAGTCGGCAAAAATGACCCAGTAAAACTGAGATTATGAGTTATCTGTGCTTGATATGATTAGTACTGAGTTCTCGGCAAATTTGTTATCTTATTTAAATACAGGGAGTTTCTCTATCATCAGCGTGCCGTCTGTTGCTTTCTTTTTGATGTACATGAACGATGATTAAAGATATGCTGTAGGGGAAGAGGTTCGGTTGTGGTCACCCTTTTGTTTTTCACTCATAACTCAGGTCCATGTCAATATAATTCGCATATATGCATATTCCTCAAAAGCTAGAAACCTTCTCCAGTAGTTATACTGGGGAAAAAACTACAAACTACAAAATTCACGTTAAAAATTTTAGTTTAGTTGTGGCCACCCTTGAAAAATCTGCTAAAAACGGGGGAAAATGAAGTAAAACCTGTACTTCCAATAGCTGGTACACACTCTGGCGCATTTCCAATGCAGTAGATAGAGATGGCGATAGTTAATTTGCGTGGAAAGAGTTTTCAACAAAGAATGAAAGAATGAATTTCACGTTCTCGCTAGATGGTGGAGACTCCTTTACCTTAGTGCGCTTCGTCGACATTTTGACTGGAGTTACCTTTGCACGCTTAGCTGATGGTTTGACTGGAGTCGCTGCCTTGGGCACTTTCTCCACTTTACGCTCTGCTGCTTTTTTGTTCAAATCATATAGAACTGCAGGAAAAGTCAGCGCTAAGCTTTGCATTGACTTGCGGCCGGATTCTATGTCTTCTGGATAGTGTCACTTTAAAAATCGTAAATCGCCAGGAGCCGATGGAATTACAGTCGAATTGGTTAAATATGGAGGCGACCGATTTCGCCAAGTAGTTTATCAACTTGTGCTTAAGGTGTGGGACAGCGAATCAATGCCTGACGACGGCAAAGAGGCATTATCGGCCTCATACATAACAAGTCGGGAAACCGGAAGCTGGACGCTTCAAGTACGAAAAGTTTTGTGTCTTTCTTAGTACGTAGCACGTAATATATCCATATATTATGTGAGAGTATCCACTTTCGGGTGATATTGACATTCATAGTCTTCAATTTTCAAAGTAGCAACAAATTTGAGGTATTATAACTTTGTTAGTAATAGTGCGATTTCCACCAAACCTGGTAAGATCATGCTCTATATTATAGCGTATATCACTGCAAAATTTCATGGTACTAGGATGAACTTAAGGGGGGTTTCTAACCAATTACAAAAAATTGTAGTAATATACTATTATTAACTTTATTTAAACAGATATCGGCATGGAAGGTATTTCGGAGCCCAGGCACCATATAGTGGCAACCTCCTGATTTTTTTCAGATTTTTCGGTTTCGTAGTTTCTGAGAATGGCCCCCTTAAAGAAGTGATCACTTTCAACCCTCCGCGCTCCCCACCCTTCCAACGAATGTCAAAACTAAGATCGGCTTGGAAAAGTACTAATCGAGACCTTTAATTTGATACCCCATATGACCATATTTGATGAAAAAAAATTTTACATACCCCTTTTGCATGTATGGGGACCCCCCCCCTTAAATTCGACGTAAAAGGATGTAATTCATTGTATGCGTGAGCGTTCACAGTTCCCACCTTTCTACCAAATTTGGTGTCAATCGCTATAACCGTCTCCGAGAAAAATGCGTGTGACGGACAGACAGACAGAAAGACGGACAGACAGTAAACCGATTTTAATAAGGTTTTGTGTTTACACAAAACCTTAAAAAGGGTATCTCCCCACACAGTGCAACAATTACAGAGGTATCACGTTGTACCGTCTATAAGATATTCTCCGCGATCTTGCTGGGCCGGATAGCCCAATACGCCCAGAACGTCATTGGCAAATACCAAAGAGGTTTCACTCCAGGAAAATCAGCAACAGATCAAATTTTCTCTCTACGGCAAGCGATGGAAAAACTGTTGGAATATGGACATCAGTTGTACCATCTCTTCATCTACTTTAAAGCCGCCCATAACAGCATAACCAGGGTAAAACTGTACACGGCCATGAGAGAATTCGGTATCGCAACGAAATTGATAAGAATGACTAGGCTGACCCTGACCAATGTGCGAGGCCAGATAAAAGCAGCAGGATCACTCTCAAGATCATTCGACATCAACAACGGTCTACGACAAAGGGATGCCCTATCATGCGTCTTCTTTAACCTGGCCCTGGAGAAAGTGATCCGTGATGCTGAGGTAAATGTAAGGTGTACGTTCCTCTTTAAGTCCACTCAACTAGTGGCCTATGCTGACGATATCGACATCATGGGAAGAACCACCCGAGACATACAAACTGCCTTCATCCAGATCGAGCGGGCGGCAATTGGCGCCAGATCTTGGGCTGCACAGCAATGAAGGCAAGACAAAGTATATGGTGGAGCCGTTAGCACCAAAAACCAACCAACTAACAACATCAAACCGCACTGGTCAAACGGGAAGAATAAAGATAGGAGACTACAACTTTGAGACCGCTGATAATTTCTCCTATCTAGGGTCGAAAATCACAACCGATAACAGCTGTGATGATGAAATCCGCGCAAGGTTGTTGGCAGCCAACAGAGCCTATTTCAGGTTACAAAAACAGTTCCGCTCGAAACGTCTCACCATAGGGTCAAAGCTATTACTGTACAAGACAATGATCTTGCCAGTTCTCATGTATTCCTCGGAAACTTGGGTTCTTAGCAAGAAGAATTGCGAACTCTTGGCCGCGTTGGAGAGAAGAATCCTCCGAAGAATTTTTGGCTCCCTACATGAGGATGGACGATTCCGTAGCCTACATAACAACGAAATCTATGAGCGATACCATGACCGTCAAGTTGTAGATAAAATCCGGCTCAATAAGTTACGGTGGACGGGTCACTTAATCCATATGGATGGGGATGATCCCACCCGGAAAGTGTATAAAAGCAATATCTATGGTAGAAAAAAAAGACGAGGCAGACCCTGCTTAAGATGGAGCGATGGCGTAGGCCAGGACGCCAGACAGCTTTTAGGGATATCGAATTGGTGGACCTCGGCGCAAAACCGAGATGTCTGGAGTTCCTTATTAAGGCAGGCCTAGACCGGATACCGGTTGTTGCGCCGTTGATGATGATGGTGAGGGGATGTTATCATTATTTAGCTTCTACCATTTCAGGTTTTCAATTGGGTCTTGGCTAAAATTCAGTCAGTCAATTCGTTTCTAAAATCCATAATCGTTTCTATTTTAGTGTTTCATTAGTTAACTTTTTCAATACGGGTGTCTGTTTGAAACCCGAGGGGGAGCGACCGTTTGATCTTACCTGCTGAAAACTGACTGAATATGAAAATCGAAGTGAAATGTCATAGACCAGAATAATGTGAAGACGACGCTTAACGAATGACGAGGTTAATCATCAATCCTCACTTTAGAGTTACATTGGTTTTTCTTTGAAATATAACTAGCAATTTCATAAATTTCTCACCACCCACATATTTATCTGTAAATGATTCGAGTTTGCATGGAATTCTCAAGTTCAGTGTGTCTAATCTATTTATTCACTTTATCTGCATCTATTCCGATCAAGTACAATCTCATACTTCACATCATAGTGTTGGACAGTTGCAACACGGTCAACCCAACGTTATCTTGTTTAATCAAATCTTCAGCAATCAAAGGTACCCTGCTCTACACATCCATAGTGACTTGCGTAATAATTAGAGTACGTTATTATTTGCAGGAAAACTATTTATGACAGTAATGTAAATGTAAACAAGAGGGATTGCAAGAGTCTTCTTAAATTTGTGGCTATTGAAACGACTGATAGGAGCCTGATAGTACTTTCCAATTATATTTGTATTGATTTGTATTATCTAATGAAAGGGATTTGTTGGATTGTTAAATTGTATTAGTTGAGTGGTTGGAACAATTTCACAATTCTGCTTAATTCACACAAAAGCTATAATAATTAGCAAAAGGTGAGCGGCTCTTTCGAATTCTTATTCTTATTTTAAAGGCTTTGGTGGGAAGTAATTGGAAGGATTGGCTAATTTTTTTCTAGTAGCTTATCAAAAATTTTATTCCTGTATTTATTATTTAAGGGGGTCATCCCGTGTGAAGGGCGTTTTTTCGTTTTTTTTGGAAACTTTTTGTGAAGAACTGGATAAAGATACAAATACGAATTTTTCATCATATATTTATTAATATCTTGAGCATGCGTAATAATTTTTCCAAGCTCGATAGCACAATTCATTATTGAAATACAGAGCAATTTATACACCCATCTCCAAAAAATGCTTTTCTGCTGCCATGCTAGAGGGCGCTTCGATCATCTTAAAGAAAAAAGAAGTAAACGGCATTTTAACGGGCAGATTTACTTACAGTTCGCAAACTAGGATTATTAAAAACTAAATTTTTGCTGCCGTGTTAAATTTTTTTTTGTGAATTTTGGTGTTTTTTTAAGGCTTCTTTAATGAATAAAAAAAAACTACTGAAAGAATCGTAATTATCCTAGTTTGCGGACCGTAGAAATATCATCATCATCAACGGCGCAACAACCGGTATCCGGTCTAGGCCTGCCTTAATAAGGAACTCCAGACATCCCGGTTTTGCGCCGAGATCCACCAGTAGAAATATGTTCTGAATAAGTCGTGAAAATTTCAAAGAATTTGTTTGGATAGATTTTGGGCTATGGTGGCAACAGATTTCAATATGCAGTTTTGAGAAAAACGCATTTAAAAAGTAGAATGTGATTTTTAGCCATAAAATCTTAACTGATCATTAATCTGCTATACCTAGTCTATAAACTTTAGCTTTCTTGGCTTCAATTCTTGTCCTTTTAGTGAAGTCATTCGAACGTCATTCCGACCGATAAATACGCGCTTTACTACAACGATCGACATAAATCTGACATGTGACTTATTACGTGTTTAATAATATAATTTCCGAACGACTCCGAATATTTAAAAATCACTTTGCCTCTAGATACAATTGATGCCAAAAAAAATCGATTCCGCGGATCCGACACACGGGATGACCCCCTTAATTACTGCAATTTGTCATATTTCGCCTAGAGCGCTGGAAAGGGATAGGTACTCATCACTACACCTGATACCTTTTAATTACATAAGAAAGCTCTACAACTTTCTTATTGCCTTGTACAATCAACGGCGTTTATTTTAATTGTCCACAGTCTGTTTTTCATTGGAGTGTTGACTTTATTTACGAAAAATGGCATTTCTGATATTGTCCCAACGCAATGCTTACATCTAGCTTGTGTAATCCCAGCTGACTTCTTTTATTAGTTGTTGATGTAGAGCATTTTTTCTGTTTAATCAGCTCCATGCTTAAGGAAGGTATATATATACATATCTATATACGGTAATGGACCAATAGAATCTGTTGGTATTTGTATGAATTGGTAAACAAAGCCAGATTTATTTATCAGCGAAGATGATTGACAATTCCAAAATATACTGTATTATGGGTTAGAAATGTTGAAAAGTTAATATTGTTCTATGAAAAGAATTAAAGTCTTCAATGTTGGGACAAGGAATCTTAATCAGTCTTTTGAAATTACCAAATAATTAATAGACTTTCACTTTTCTGTTCCAGAGGCAATTGTTTTTCAGGGTTGAACAGTACAATATAAAACAAAAATTATACGTTGTATCGAGGAACACGTAGTTCTGAATATATAGCGAAAATGTTAAGTAAATTGGGCATAAATTATTCGAGATATCGGCCAATACATCTTATTTTCACTCATTGATGAAAATGATAGTAACAACTGAGAAAACTGACAGACAGGCTCGTCTGGTGCGACCAGAGCCAGCATTTGGCATCCGACCATGAACTGTCAAATTGAGTTCCTATCGGTAGGCGAAAATCTTTGTGCTACTCGAGTGCCATTTATGTTGTTCCTTCAGAGGTCGAACATAAAATCCTACTAAGCTCTTTAACGGGACATTGCTATTTAAACTATCAGAATGAGAAAATGCGAGGGAGACTCAGTCCCTTAGAAATTAGACTGTAGTCGTCCATTTTACTTGATTCTCCCGTCTAATGGAATATCCTAGATTCGTTAGTGATAGTGGATGTGATGTTACCCCTGCAGTTGGAGCACATCCGTTTAAAAAATTTACATCTGAGTGTGGGGTACTCACAAAGAAAATGTTTCATGGATTCCATTTCCTTATTACATGGATACACTCCTCTCCTACTGTTTTGGGCCAAGTATCTTTGGGGCGATCCACTCGTCCGCCATCTTTTGAGAGTGGATGTACTGCATCGCGTGGCCCGCAATGGAATTGTCGTCCTTTCTTAATGTGTGACCTATCCACTGCCACTTCCGCCCTCCGATCATAGTGCGTACTATTGTCAGGCCTGTGCGCCGACCAAGTTATTCGTTTGAAATAGTGTCAGGCCATCGTAAGATGATACGATGCAGACAGGTATTGAAGAAGGCTTGGAGCTTTTGATTGACAGTGGAGTTCACTTTTCATGTGCTACTCCCATATAGCAACACACGAAGAACACTAGCACAGAACAGTTTCAACTTGATTTTGTTGTTCAGATAACTGCATCTCCAGATTTTAAACAGGACAGCGAAAGCGGATCTAGTATTGTTAATGCGTTGGACAACAACCAGTTCGGTGCCACCGTCGGCTCGCTTCGATTATTGCAGATAAGGAGAGTGCGATGATCCGTCAGATTGAGAACTCTGATTTTGTTGGTGTTTATCTTAACTCTACTTGCCTCTTATTCCGAACCCAGGGCTATTTGGTCAAGGTGCATGACCCGGTGAGATAAAAAACATATCATTAGCCTAATCGAGAATTCCTTCACGTCCTCTGGAAAAGGCAGCACGAAGAACGTCACCTATAACAAGAAAAAATAATAACGGTGGATGAAACCCTTTATCTGCATATGCTCGAGCGCCTATTGGTAGGTTTTGAAATCACTCAGAGAAAAGGCGATTGTGGTCTTTCGTTGCTTCTATGATGAGGTAGCGATCACTATCTATTTCAGCACATATCAGTCTCTGTGTTAGTATAGAATAGATCCAAAGAATTATCGATACTATGCTCCCTTATAGCATCACATTCGAGGGGCACAGTCAAAAGAACCTTCAATGTCCATGAACATCTCCAATCGGGTTCTCGTTTTTCAGATTCACCTCTTCTATTTTTATAACTAAGGAGTGGAGCGCAGACTCGCAGGACTTTAAAAACTGGTAATAGTAATTTGTGTGAAGACCTTTGGGTGTGAATAGTCATGCTTCTGCCAAGAGGTAGGCGCGTAGCTCAGAGCAAGACTCTTCAAAATATTCCACAGAAGTCGGTTTTTACTTTCCTTTATCATAGCTGGATAGATGGCATCCATTCCAGGCCCCTTGAAATCCGCAAAGGGTAGTAAAGCGCTACCTGCTTTTTTAATGGTGTTCTGGTTCTTCTTGCAATACTACCGTGTTGAAACTCTATTAGCTGCTCTCCCAGATGATGTACTTCCAAGAAAGCCTGTACTGACTCAACTCTATAGTTTGTGAAAGCAGCATCCGGTTTTCTGAGAGAGTTCAACTTGGTCGTCATCCTGTTTAGGGATCCTGCACAGCCTTGAAATCTAACTTTACTTTTGCAATTCCTTAGAGTGTTTTGTAAAGGGGTCTTTCTTCGAACTTCTTACGAATCTCTTATACTTTTCATTCTTACTGTTTTTTAAACGCGATTGTCTGGTTGATTTTCGGAGTTTTTGCAATTCTCGATCCTACCAGAAAACGTTTTTCCACATTTAGCATTCAAATGTAAATTTTCCAATTATAATTTTGTCACAAAACGCACTTTACTGCCAAGAAGTTCATTAAACCTAATTCGTTTTCCTCGGGTCCCGTTTTTATATTACAACTGAATCTTAACTAACGGTGACTTGATAGTAATACTATCAAGCGAATTCGCTTTTCTTTAACTCTATCAACGCTGGGGCACACTCTACTTTTGCAGTAGTAAAATCAGCTGAAATAGTGAAATTGTTTGATTTCACCTGTCTCCTCTCTCTCTCCTCTTCAGCTTGTCTCCTCCTGGCTCACATTTCGATGTCCCTAATGAAGATGTCGAGCCTGTTCAAGACCACTTAGGTTTGCATACGTTGCCAGATCCCTTAGTTTTTACTTTGGGGAACACACAAAGGACCAACTATGTAGTATATCTTCTTGTCATTAACCAATATTACAGACTTTGTTAGAACGAATTTATGGCTCTTGTACCACGAAGATATAAGGACACTATTGCGCTTTGGAGAATTGCAGTGTAATTTGACCAATACTTGTGTTTATTTTCATAAGCGCTCCTTCACGCACTATCGCCTTACGTTTGATTTCTTTGAGAATTGCCTTACTTAGTGGATAATATGTTCAGTGTCCAGCTTTCAAGCTTAGTATCGATTCGTTACAACGTTTCAATAAGCCTCCGTTATGTTATGTGCATTTTAAAAACGGCCTTAAGTTTATCTGTACTCATTATGTAATACAGTCGGATTTATCTTTGAGGGATCACCGTGAGTTTAACTTATCTCGCTATATTTATGGGTTTATCTAATCTGTATACACATATGCAACTTAAGTGTGTTCATCCATGCATTTAATTATCTCATCCCGGTTTATTTGTATTATGTACATTTCAGTGGATGAATATAAACATTTATTACTGATTTTTACTATCTATAATCTGTGAGTGAATATTCAAGTTGAAGTAGATTGAGAAGTGCATCATTGAATATGAAAAATTTCTCATAGCAAAAGAAACGCCCCTAAAATTCGAAATATGCATATTTCAAAATCCAGTCCGTCCTAATTCCGTTAAGTAATAAACCAGAGAAAGGTACGGTGTGGTGTGCAGATGTAGTGCCGGACGGTAATTATTTTGTTCTTTGAAAGAGGTGAGGTGAGAGGCGGAGACATATGAAAAATGATTAGCAAAGACCGACTAATGGGGGAAAATGCAGGTTGAGGCGTCAGCAATTGCAGTTTAGATCTTAGATGCTGTAGTCGGGGTGGGAGTTTTTTTATCATTAGCTTATCCCAGAACAAAAGTCTGGCTTGGGAAGGTAGCGGTTAACATTGAATACAATCGTGTGAACTGTTGTTGACTTTTCATTGAGGAGTTAGTGTTTCAAAAATTAACATGTTTTTTAGCCTATTTAATGTTCGCCTAAGGCTCTTCTTATTGTTCACTATTGTTTCAAAATTCAGCTAATGATATTGTACGTGTATAGAAAGAGAAACCGTATCAAAACTGGTTTGCTGTCCACCTGTCTGTCATATGAACTTTATTCGGAAATAGTTACACCTACTGATATAAAATCTGGTAGAAATATTGGATCTGTGAACCTTCACGCATACAGTAGATCTTTCATCATCGTCATTAACGGCGCAATAATTGGTATCCGGTCTAGGTCTGCCTTAATAAGGAACTCCAGACAACCCGGTTTCGCCCCGAGGTCCACCAATTCGATATCCCTAAAAGCTGCCTGGCGTCTTGATCTACGCCAGCGCTCCATCTTAGGCAAGGTCTGCCTCGTCTTCTGTTTCTACCATAAATATTGCCCTTATAGACTTTCCGGGCTGAATCACCCACATCCATACGGATTAAGTGCCCACCGTAACCTATTGAGCCGGATTTTATTTTTTATTTTATTTTATTAGATCTTTGGTTCTCTAAATATAATCAGGTGGAGTATGAAACGAAAGATCTCGATTAATACTTTTCGATGGGAGTAGAAGCTTTGTAGTTAGTTGTAAAGGAGTGGGAGTACGGCGTAAATAAATTCAAGGACTGACTTTCGTAAACTACCTAACTGAAAAATTAGAATATCTAGGCTTCAAAATAGCCCTACCTTTCGTGACTTGGGGCTTAAGAATATACTTGAAATCTTCTCTGTTTGTCGTAGGCGACTAAAAGGGGTAGAAATTTGTGAACTAGCAAATTTCTAAATTTCTGCATCGAAATGTCAATATGCGGATGGGCATTGACCTAAGATTTTTGGAATATGCGCACGTTCAGAATGTTCACTTTTTTCAACTCGAGCAGAAATTCCGCCGAAAATTGTACGTTTTTGGTCTTAAGCGAAGTAAGATAGTGGGACTCTGGAGAGTACTCCTCTTTCTCCTTCCACACTTAGGGTAGTGTGCTTTCATACTCTGGAAGACCAAATGGTAGTAGACGCGAATCCGATGTTGGATTGTTACTGACGGCTACTGCAAGGCACGCTCTCTTGACCTTCTTACTGCAAAGTTCAGGCTAAAGAGCATCACATGTACAGTGTTATGCACCAACGGAGTTTTCCGATACAGCGAAGGCAGATGCTTTCTACGAGCAATTACACGCAGTTCAGTAGAGGCTTCCCATAGATGTCATTGTGATTGTGATGGATGCTCTAAATGCCAAGGGGATTTCTCATAACGGTTTTGGCGACCGTAACGTCATTAGTGGCAGATTGTCCGAGAACGGAGCTTGGCATAAGGTCAACAAGATTTCAACTGGCCGATACCGTATAAGCACTATGGGATCAACAATAGATTTAGGAGCTGTCTTTTGGCAGTGTGTAACGAGAGAGCCGCTGACATCGGTCTCGAAACCGGCCAAGTACAATATCGACAGCTTATATGATCCGGCTGCTCCTCGACAGTAGCAGCGCTATCTTACTGTACGGACGATGGGTACTTTGAGTAACCCACTTGAGACAGTCGATGGGCATTGGGATTGAAGGCTATATTGCCCGATACGAGTGATATGACGCGCTCGAACTCCGTTACCGTGCGAAATCCAGGGAAGTTCAGTATAGTGGGCGCCAGGAGAAAAAGAAATTTGTTATTACATTGGTGAGGGAAGCAGAAGATGCCTCAGAATGCAATGTTTTTAGAAATGTATACCGCATGACGAGAGAACGTACATGTGGTTGTAAAGCTTTCGATGGTCCTGCGAAAGACCTTAACGGTCAACTCCTCATCCACGATGACGAGCAGCATTTCAGCACGGTCACTAACCGTATTATATTCGGTGAAATTCCACTTGTTGTGGATAAATGGTCATTGACCATAACATCCGGGTACGGACTGTTCTTCCACACAGAAGGGAAATCGGAGTTAAGACGCTAAGATAGACCATCCCCCACAGAGTTCATTGCTGCACCTACAGTTTCTAAAGATTTGCTATTTCCATTCGTACGGAAATCATGGGAATCCACACACCACCAACAATGTGCGGAGTTTACACCTTGGATTCACTTGGAAGGTTTCGGCATTTCGGAGAAACTAATAGCTATTAGCAAAGTGATATATGATGGCGCAAAATGTCACCTGTTGCATTGAGATAAAATCTCCGATATTTTTTCTTCTTGCTATCGGTAATGTTCTTCATGCGGTCTTGTTTTGAGGAAGTTTAGTGCACAATGACATTTTTCCTCAAATACTGCGACTACGCTGGTGGCAATTATTATTCTCTTACCGGGTCATGAACCCTAGAGTCGGACATACAAAGATAAACATCAACAAAACCAAAATTCTCAGTCTGGCTGATCAACACACTCTCCTCATCTGCATTAATGAGTATAGCATCGAAGTTCTTACCGGCGGCGGCATCGAACTGGAGGTCGCCGCATTATAATTGCTTGTACTAAAAAATATTACATAGGTTAACATCACACACACATCAATCAGCAGCCGACATTCATTACCGAGCGGTAGCATTACAAATCAATTACTTAAAGTCAAGAATCTGCATCTCCATATTGACATGCACCCGAAATCATTTTCTAGCCCAAAGCCAGCCCAAGTCAAGTCCAAAGCCAGCCAAAAAACAGACAATTATAACAGCAATAGATTCGCAAGCGATACTCGGCGTGGGCATTCGACAACTGTTGATACTACTTGTACTACGAAGAGGGGTGATATAAGATGATGATTTGTAATGTGATATCACTGTTGTGATATTGAAAACATCACCCACCCATCTCTAATGGATAGGTCACACATTAAGGATGGTCGACAATTCCATTGTGGGCCCCGTCATGCAGTGGAACCCACTGTCCCAAGATGCCCGACGAGTGTGTCGTCCCAAGAGAACTTGGCGCGCAATAGTAGAGGAGTGCGGGTTTCTCGGGAAGTCGTGGAAGGAGTTGAAACGTATTTCAGCGGACCTTCGATGGCGCATAGATCTGGTTGACACACTATAGAGGCTAGGCTGTCGCACTGGCAGGTCGCGGTTTTAATCTCACTGGTAGCAGAGGGTTTTCTATTGTGACTGGATGCCGGATACCAGTCGACTTAGCTGCCAATAAGTGTCTGAGTCAAATTAGTGTAATTATTACCGGCGAATGAAGACCACATTGTTTCCTATAGTGTACCGTTACGATGTTGAATGAAGTTCTCTTGAATGGATTTATGGTCAGAAATGATAAGTCATGGATTTCACTTCATTTGGGAAGCAATTAAACATGTCAACAAAAGTTTGAAAGTTGGCCAACAGAAGCCTACTAATGATGAAGGAAATAAGCTGTTCCTTAAATACTGGTATTAACATCTGATCAGCGAAAGAAACAACATCATTGTTTTATTTTTCTAATTACCTTATTTATCTGAAACATTGTCGCGTCCACAAGCTAACATATTTAATTATTATATACAGGCGTCACGATCAAAACTTGTCACAACGAACATAATTATGATTGGTTTTTCTTTGATCTTTTTTTCAGAATAATAACATGAGAACATTCTTAAAATCCACACCGCTAAATTATGGATAGTTCGAAGAAACCTACAAAGGAAAATCCTAAATCAGGTGCAAATATATTGTCACAATTGTTATTTTTCTGGGTCATTCCAACACTATATAATGGCTCTCGATATGGACTGCAACCTGACGACATGACTAAATGTTTGGATAAAGATAGCTCTGAAGATCTGGGGGATAAATTAGAAGAGTATGTATTTAAATCTTAGCCAAATTCAAAAAAGAAGTATGGATACGATATCGCGTACAGTTTTATGGAATGAAAATATTTGACTAGTCTGGGTTTTGTGTGATATTCTGAGGAGTTGAATGTACTTTTAATCATAAGTTTGGCAAATAAAGCTGTTCCGATTCATAAAAGTAAACTGGGATGTCATTCACCGTGGTGAATGGAGTATGAGAATTTTTCTTCAAAAAAATGAAATTGCATGTTTGTTATTCGGACTGTGCTTATGTTGGTAAATTTCAGAGAAGATAATTATTTTTGAATGTGTATTTTTGGTTGCTTTTTTATCTAAATAAAATAATTTAATTGTAGAAGAATCATCGTTTAACTTTAATTCTTTTCCAGACAATGGTTCAAAGAGATCGATCGTGCCCAACGGAATGATCGGAAGCCATTATTGCGTAATGCAATGATTCGGACTTTTTGGAGACATTCTGTTGTCGATGGAATTATGGCATTTACTTATGTTATGCTCAAGTTAGTAAATATTTACACATGGTGACCGCCAAGTCGCAGTCGGGATTAATTGTATTTTTGTTTTGTAGATCGCTTATACCAGTTGTTTTGGCTCAGCTATTGCTGCAATTTCAACAACCTTTAGCGCCGGGGGGAACAAATAGCACCTCTCTATCGGCAGAAGATGCTAGTGCAGTATCAGCAACGTCTTCAGAGCTCCCCATAATTAAAAGAAGCATTTCAGATGGTTTAAGAGATTTTAGGAATAATTTTGGCGAATATGAGAATCTAGGCGTGTTCAGTTTGGTATCCGATATTGAAAATGGTGAGATATTTGTTCCTTTATTTATTTATCGTGCGGTCAGGTAATCCATTATTATCTTGGATAATATATATGTATATGGACGAGTTGTTTAGCCAACTTTAATGTTCAAGTTTATTGGTTTGTGTTTGGTTAGGAATTATTACTGTAGCAAAAACAAATACATAATTATGATGAATATTTTGTGGCCAACGGTCGCTAAATTGTGCATGGGCTTTACGATTTGGATTTTATTTTTGATACATATTCTCTTTTTTTTGCGGACAACGCATTAAAATATAATGGACCTGAAACAATCTTGCCTACTTTGATAAAGAAGCAGCATTTTCCTAAGCAGACATGTTGAGTAACCTTGTAGGCAGTTAGGGATTGATCTTCATAATTTCATCTTATTTTACGATGTCTTTTATTTGAATTCTGTTGAAAAGGTTTACAAACCTGGTTGGAAAGAAAATGGGCGAGTCAATATAATATGAAAAATGAAGAAAGTGCTTTATGAATGAAATCGGGGAAAGCAACAGGACCTGACCACATCGCATTTGGGCTCTGGACAGCGAAGAGCAGGGACCCAACACTGTGGCTCAATGAATTCTTCAGTCGGGTAATTGAGGAAGGCAGAACACCATCTGACTGGCAAGAAAGCACCACCTTTCGTATATTGAAAAAGAAAAAAAAAGTGTTAAAATTACCGTCCGATGTGGTTGCTATTTCATGCCATGGAGATTTTTGAACGCATTTTTGACAACATCGTGCAAATAACCATGAATCAAGTGCGGTTTCTCAAGAACTGCGGAACTACTGAAGCAATACACGCTGCGAGGTTACTCATGGAGAAACACCATGGGACGCATCGTCCTCTTTACATTGCATTTCTGGTTCTTGAAAAGGCGTTTGACGGTGTGCCACACGAACTCATTTGGTACGCCGTACAACACCTGGTACTAGAAAAAAACTCAAGCGGGGGGTTAAATTGTTCTATCACGATTCGAAGAATAAAGTGCGAAGCGTGCCGTACATATCAAAACCGCTTCGTGTCTACATTGGTGTTCATTAAGGAAGCGCCAGTTCACCAATCCTCTTTGCTCTTGTTATGGACACAGTCACACGGGTCATCCAACGTCAAACGTCTTATATACTACTTTATGCAGATGGTGTATTCCTAGTGTACGAAGAGCAGAAGGGCTGCCGAGTTAGGGCAAGGGGTTGCAAAGAGCAACTCGTTATCGGCTCGGTAGTTGTAGGACAAGCAACTAGAGGCCAAAGAAACCTCTTTAGTTGCTATATCGCTTTCTACAGCGTCCCGCATACCGGGCTAATCGCTGTCCTACATCTGTATCGCATCGATCCGAAACTAATATTATAAATTTTTGGCGACAATCATGAAAGGGTGGCATACCACCTTATCAGCATTGGTAACCTCCACATCGAAGCTATGACAGAGGCAGACTTCCGCAAATACCTAGGAATTCCGCAAGGAACTCCTGCTCGATTTGGTGATCTGAAGGATGCTCTGCTGACCGAATTCCTGCGACGTGGAAAGTTGGTACTGAAATCGTATCTCTCGGGGAAGAATAAAATAAACGTATTGAATGTATTCGCTATCCCTTCACTGGCTTATGCATTCGGAATATTGCAGTAGACGAACACCGATTTAAAAAACGTCCAGCGGCGGCTACGGCTACTATGTTCAAATTCCGAATGCATCATTCAGACTCTGCCATGGAGCGGATGAACTTGCTGCATGCTTATTTTTACAGCAAGGTGCGGGCGAGTATCTTTGCAAGTTGCAAGAGGCCTATTTTGTATTTCTATTGTATTACAATACTGTTATTGTGAATGGCTATTGGTTTATGCCTGCTCTTAGAAATCGGTTGTACCAGTGCGATGCAGGACCAAGATATAGTATTGGAATTAATGAGGGTGACATCTGGGGCAGATACTCTTGTTTTGACATTTGTTAACTGGTCCACAAAGGTTAGTGAACCGTTGTTGAGTGGTCTAAAGTCTGTTCTGCATATTGTGTTTGAGAGATGCCTCCCTTTACTATTCTCTATGGAATCGCCGAGTATAAATGACCTGGCATTTAGGTCGCCCGTTATTATTGTGTTTGGGGTATTGCTAAGAAATTGAAATAGTTTGTCCAGTTCTACTTGGAAAGTAGTTGTGGGTGTATGTGGGGGAATGTATATGGAGGCAATGGTGATGTTTGCATTAAGGTTCAGGGTCTTAGCGATAATGATGTCCATCTCGGTATCATAGGTTATTAGCCTTGCATTTATGCCTTTGCGAAACGCAAGGGCAACTCCGCCATAGCCATCCTCTCTGAATTTGTACATAAGGTCGAAACCTTTTAGGTAACGAGAATGATGGGATGAGTTAAAAGTGAAAATTTCCTGTAGGGATAATATTTCATAGCCGTGAGTTTTAGCAAAGTATTCTATTTCCGATTTATTGTTAGCTAGACTTTGAATATTATATTGTAGGATTGTAATTTCGCTCGTAATGTTGAATGTGTCAGTCTGTTTTTTGATTTTTTTTTATGTCTTCTGCCAAAGATGGATCTTGTATCTTTGAGGAGATGCTGTTCATGAGTTTGAGAATACTTTTTGATACAATCGTGCGGGCTGCGTGTTCGAAAACAGGATGATTTGGCATAGGTATTCCTTGATAGTCAGCTTTGGGAAAGGGGGTTCTGGTGTTCGGGCGTGGATTTGATTTGACTGCAGAACTGAATTTTTTACTCCCTTTGATGGTTCTGTTGAACTCATCTTGAGGATTCCTCGTACAGTTGTTCGGACTTGCTCTTTTCTCCAGCGGAGGGAAGGCAACGTCACAGTCAACATCGCAGTCAGATCTGAAACTCAGTCTTTGCACTTTGATCACTTTAATCGGAGAGTTAATATCCTGTAGTATTTCGTCTTCTGAGAAATCTATGGGGATACCTTTAATAACTTTAATAATCCCAAATCTATGGGTATCTCTCAAGGAAATGTATACTTTTAGCCCTAATGTGCTCAAGCGATTGTCGGATGCCAGGTTGTTCGCACAGGACGCTGACTTACAATAAACTTTTATCCTCGTAGCCCCATCTTCCTTGACCATAATTACCTGGTCATTGAGATCAAGACGCCTCGTAAGTTTACGGAAATTGAGGGGTTTGAAAGTCTCAATTCTTTCTTGACCATTAATTTTGTCTATGTATGTCGTGGGGTTGCTTCTCCCCACACATATTGTGTACGCTTTACATTGATAGTTCTCGCTGTATTTGTACAATGGGGTTGTTTGCACCATAGGAACTATATTTTGCTTCTCCATTGGAGAAAAGGTTTTACTTAGGTCCTGAGACTGGGTAACCTCAGGGAAAGCTTTGAGTTGAGCCGTGACTGGTAGAATTCCAGAAACCTTTTGCTGTTTAATCGTGGAGATTGAATTGGGGATATTGACAGGCTCCTCGAAGCCCTTCTCTCTTTCCTGGTTAGGATATATCCACCAATTTCTGTTGGGCTTTTGAACTGTGGCCCTACAGGTGCCCGAGGAGATGTTGGCATTTGGGAGACGGACCGGTATAAATTTATTTTCCCGTTGTCCGGAGGTTCACAATCCCTAACCTCCATGGCCTATCTTGATTAAAGCAGAAATCCTGTTTACAAATACACACCAAAGAATACAGAAACAGATTTCTACTTCAAGGTTTGATTGGATGTAAGAGCAAAAAATAAAACTTAAGCACTCACCTTTTGTTAGTAGGAACAGATTCACAACCAAAAGAACAAAAAAAAAGAAACACGGTTTATTACACCCACGCGGTTAGGCAAAAAGAGTTTCAACTTCAAACTAAACAGCACTGTCGACACAAACAGGAAGTGCGTCCGCCCACGGCAGATGTCACGAAACGGACCGATCATTTGGAAGCTACTGTTTAGCTTTTTCGGGTCTGTTTTTTGCAATCAGAGCTCGCTCCAATATTGGCAGTTAATAAGTCGGAAACAGAGAGCAAATAGAGGTCACTTAAAGGGCCGATGGTCTCGGCGAAAGATAGCATTAGACTCTAACATTTTTAACAAAGAAGAATAGACTATTCTTGCGACAAGAAAAAAAAGTCGATATGGAAATATGTACATGTGTAATCCACATTTTAAATTTTAATTATGACCAAATCAGAAATTTGATTTAGATTTCGAGAAAGTATAATTTCAAGGTAACACAGTGGACTTCAAAATTAATATTAAATTATTTTCGACTTTTAAGGAAATGGAAATCCCAATTCACTCTCAGGAGGAGATAGTAAAAACGATACAGGCAAACCTAATGCACATTTTACGCCTTTGGAACCTTGGAAGAACATGACATCGGTGAGCGAAAATAGTGAACCTGATTTTTTCACTATGATTTGGAACGATTACTACTGGTTGGCTTCAATCGTAGTGATATCTACTGTGATCGGGTGCCTTATAGGTCATCATTTGGATTTAAGGCAGCGGCTACTGGGAGCTCGGATGAGAATAGCTTGCAGTTCAGCAATTTATCGGAAGGTAAGTGCCTGTTTGCTTTGAAAGTAGATAGAATTGCGTTGAAAATAGGGTTTTGCTCAAAAGGAGTCGTATACAGTGACTGGTGTAAGCTACAACGCTTCATAAATTTAAATTGACGACCTTTTTAAATAATATAAACATTTTTTTGAATAACTCCCTCTTAGCCGGATATGCGTAGCTCTTTAATATAAAATATTTATTTATAGACATTGCGTCTGTCTAAAAAGACAGCAGGCCAGACACCGGCCGGATATTTGATAAATCTTCTATCAAATGATGTTGGCCGATTAGATTATGGTTTCGTATTTATGCATTATATCTGGATTATGCCAATACAGTCTGTGCTAATGTGCTACATAATTTGGACAAAAATCGGTATAGCAGCGTTAGTGGGCGTCGTCGGTCTGTTATTAAAGACGATTCCTGTTCAAACCGCCCTCAGCAGACTTTCATCAGTGCTGCGAATGAAGATCGCCACAAGAACAGATAAACGAGTTGGCATAATGAATGAGCTGATACAGGGAATACAGGTAAGTGACATTGAACCCTACGCTTCCACTCGAAGTGTTTGCTGTAGAATAGAATCGTGACTTTGCGCTTTTAGGTAATTAAAATGTATGCATGGGAGAAACCATTTCAAGCAGTTGTAGCTGAAGCGCGCCGGAAGGAAGTTAAACAGATTCGTTATGCTTCCTATTTACGATGTTTCTATTTGAGTACTATGGTTTTCACAGAACGATCGACGCTCTTCATTACGGTTGCTGCCGCGGCACTCTTGGGTTCTAATGTGACTGCAGATGTTGTCTTCTCAATGGCACAGTTTTACAATATTTTACAGGTGAATATGCGAATATTTGAATATCTATTCGATGCTAATATGTATGGAATTTAGTTAGTAGCTGCAATTTTTTACCCTCTTGCTGTGTCTTTCGGAGCAGAAGCGCTTGTATCCATAAAGCGTGTGCAAGAATATTTACTGATGGAAGAGCACGACGAAAAAGTAAAAGGTCTTACTCAGAAAACAGATGAATTTATTATAAAGTCGGATGAGAAAGCTGTTCTGATGAAAAATGTCACAGCCACTTGGGAGCTGAATCGTACGAATACTCTGAACAATATTGATTTGGAATTGCCTCAAGGAAAATTGTGTGCTATCATCGGACCAGTTGGAGCCGGGAAAAGTTCTCTTTTACAACTCCTTCTTGGTGAACTTCCAATATTAGATGGGTCTGTAATTGTGAACGGAACAACGTCGTTTGCATCTCAAGAGCCTTGGCTTTTCACGGGAACTGTTCGAAATAATATACTCTTTGGAGAGGAATACGATAAGAAACGTTATCATGAGGTAGGTTCGAAAGACGCTAAGAATATTTTTAAATGAATTGAATATATAAATTTATGATTTAAAGGTCACCAAATGCTGTGCATTACTTGATGATTTTAACCAGCTGCCAAACCGCGACCAAACTGTGGTTGGTGAACGTGGTGCCTCCCTTTCCGGAGGTCAACGAGCTAGAATAAGGTAAAGACGAGCTTATATAGCAACAAATGAGCAGAAATAGGGAAACGATAAATCTTCCTGTGTACACCGACGGATATTGGCAATTTGAAATAAGTCATACCTCATTTCACAGTTCTCCACACGCAAGATCGTATGCAGCAAAGGCAACAAATTCAAATAATCTTTTTGTTGGTTATCCTCATCAACATGCACTGGCAGTTTAGTGAGCGCACCCGACTTCAATTGTAGGGTACTAAGTGTCTATAGTAACTTGCGTCCATCTCGCCCAGCCTGCAACAGTTTCTAATGAAGATTCTCTGATTGTTAGTCTATTCTTATCTTTTAGTTGTTGTGGAATAGATCCACAACAAATACTCAGCGGACTAAGAAGTTAACATTCCACTAAAAGTCGTAAGCATCGTAAGTGGTTTTGCCGAGTTTGTTTCTCGTGTGGGAAACTTATTTAATTGATATTCTCTGCATGTTCGTTTTTATCGGCAAAAGTGCTAAAATTGTCGATGATTAGATTTTTTTTGAAAACGACTTTCTTTAAAGGCGATCATTGCGTAGTGTCTCTCATTTAGCGGAGGCGGCCTCAATTTGGCAACGACATCCCGTAGTAGGCGCAATAATCCAGTCTCTCCCAGGCAATCTTTCCTGTGAAGGACCAACACGCCAGGGAGTCGTACGCTCTCCCCCTAGACTCGCGACCAGGAAGGATCGTCGCCTGCTATAAAAGCGACCCTCAGCTCAAAAGTCATGCCTCAGGCGACCGAGTAAACCGATCAATGATCGAGAGGCAATACTTGTAGCCATGCGAGATGTATGGTGTGGAAACGCTTTGTTGACCTCATTGGTTCAAGGATTAATGTCTGTTACTTGTTAACGACTAGCCTGTTCGTTGCCTGAATGCCGGTATGTACAAGATCGTGCAATACTTTTATTTGGAAAGCGGCTGGAATATATAGTTAAGGTCTCATTTCGGAGATCTCGCAGCAGATAGAGGAAGGTGAGCCCAAGGTAGGGAACTCCTTGAACGTGCATTTAGACTCCGACTGCAGGCTCTGAAGAATTGCCTGATCTTTGTGGGCCGCAGCGATTATCGAAAAATCGACCGAGGTTGGGCTGAGATCTGGGACAAAGTGTCACCGACTAGGTCATCTTTACCAGACATATGTTCACTGTCCGAAGTCAATTGGCTTATGAAAGTTTGGTGCCGACACTTTATTGGGTTTTTGTCGCAAGGCAAATGTGAGAGGTCCCTGAACAAGGTGACGGCCTGCCATCAAGGGAAAAATGGAAGTATTTGATGCTCAGATACGCGGCTAATAATTCACGATGATGGGTGCTATGGTTCCGTTGAGCGGGATTCAAGTGCTTCCAGAAAAAAATCAATGACTACCAGCTTCGGTTAACCTTTTGTTGACGAGCAGCGCCTACTGCGATGGCTGAGGCATTGATGAACACGGCTGCTGCTTGGAAGCTTCAAATACGTGGACGGCTTATGGAGACCACACAATCTCTCGCCATTCTCTTGGTTGTAGGCCCAGATAGGAAGGCGTTAAGGAGGGACTGGGGGTGAGTGGACTGGAAATGACAGTAGTAGCTCTGTTGGCAGCCAACAACCGTGCGCGGATTTCATCGTCATAGCTGTTATCAGTTGTGATTTTCAACCCCAGATAGAAATTTCCAACGGTTTCAAAATTGTAGTCTCCTATCTTTATTGTTTTCGTTTGACCAGAGCGATTCGATGTTGTTGTTTCTTTGTTCTTTGGCGCTAACATTGCTACTATGTACTTCGTCTTGCCTTCATTAAAGTGTAGTCCGAGATCTTGTGCCGCCTGCTCGATCTGGATGACGGTAGACTGCTGCTTTTATCTGGCCTTGTACTTTGGTCAGGGTTAGCCCAGTCAGTCTTATCAATTTCGTCGATATACCGAATTCTTTCATGGCCGTGTACAGTTTTACCCTGGTTATGCTATCATAAGCGGCCTTGAAGTCGAAAAGATGGGTCAACTGATAGTCATATTCCAACGGTTTTGCCTGGAGCGAAGCCTCGTCTTTTTGAAGGCATCACTGGCTCATACCAACAGTGATGTTCTGGGCGTATGGGGCTATCCGGCCTAGCAAATTAGCGTAGAATATCTTATAGATGGTACTCATTAACGTGATACCTCTATAATTGCTGCACTGCCTGATATCCCCCTTTTTATGTACGCGACAGATAATGCCTCGTCGCCAGTCGTCAGGCATTGATTCGCTGTCCCACACTTTGAGCATCACTTGATGAACCACTTGCTGTAGTTGGCCGCCTCCATATTTAACTAATCCGGCTGTAATTCCATCGGCTCCTGGCGACTTATGGTTTTTAAGCCGAAAGATTGCAGTGACTGTTTCTTTCATGCTTGGTGGTGGCAGCATTTGCCCATCGTCTTCAGTTGGCGGGACCTCCAACTCGCCGATATTTTGGTTGTTAAGCAGTTCATCAAAATACTCAATCCATCGTTCCAATATGCCCATTCTGTCGGAAATCAGATTTCTTTCTTTGCCTTGGTAGGATGAGCATCGAGGTGTATAAGGCTTCATCCTGCCAACTTGTTGGTGAAACTTCCGCGCCTGGTGCGGTTGCTCCCTGTACTTTTCGAATTTACAGACCTGTTGGATCTCCCAGGCTTTCTTTTTCCGTCTGTGAAGTCGCTTCTCCGCTCGCCGGAGTTGATGATAAGTCTCCGCGCGTGCCCGCGTTCTTTGAGAATGCAATATTACTCTGTATGCGACATTCTTCCGTTCCGTTGCTAGCTTACATTCATCTGCTGGGCCCAGGTATGTTTGTGGCTGTATCAATGATAATGCCCTTCAGTTGATTGTGAAGATCCTACTTGGCTGTTGAAATCTCCAAGTATGATTTTGATAACATACTTGGGACAGGCTTCGAGGGTCCGCTCAACTGCCTCGTAGAAGGTATTCTTCTCCGGGTCTGTCGTCTCCTCTGTAGGGGCGTGAACGTTAATAAAGCTTCTAAATTTGCCTCGTAAATGCAGAGTGCATAGGCTTTCGCTTACGCTTTCAAAACCGATAATAGCAGGTTCCATTCCTTAGCTGACTAGGAAACCTACTTCGAGCACATGATTTACTAGATGGCCACTATAATATATATGTAGTCGGTCTGTACAGAGAGTGCACGTTCCATGAGAAAATGCGCAAATCGTTATTCCGTTTTCGTTGCGGGGTTCGTCGTTGTAAGATCCATCCTGCCCGAGGCTTCTCCATGGCTTCGTAACTTGTGTTTTCCATATAGGGTTGTCAACCCTACCCTATCCCCAACCTGGGGGCTAGTTGGTACAATTTGTCCCGTTTTTAGGCGCGGGAGACTTGCTTCATCCTTCTCCATCTACAGTTTTTCATTAAGAGAGAATTGATCACCACGTGGGGGTGGAGATAAGGTTCGGTAGTAGAGCTGTTGGTGACGGTTCAGCAGGCTTTTTCTAGGTTTTATGTTCCACCGTGGGTACCAATCCACGTTTTACCCTTGGACCTATACTACCCTTTGACGCCTTCAGGGGGATAAAATCGCCTAGAAACTCCACCTATGGTTAGAGGAATTTGCATTTTCCACATTGAGAACTAGGACATTGTTAAGGAATCGTTGAAAAATGTACTTGAGATGTTCCAAATACTCGGACTTGGTGGAGGAGGTGACCAGAACAGCATCCGACTAGATGAAACAGAAGTCCAGGTTTGGTAGTGCAGAGTGGATGAATCTCTGGAACGTTTTGCGATGCATTGCACAGGCCAAAAGTTATCCGTGTGAACTCGAAGAGCCCGAAATATGTGCACATTTTTGTCTTTGGAATATCTTTGATCCATGGATGTGGTGGTATGCCTTGGGGAGATCAAAGCTTGAGAAAACATGACACTTTGCTCAGTAATATGCAAAGTTTTGGACAAGAGGAATGGGGTATCGCGCGGAATCGTGGGAGCATTCAGGCGTCTGTAACTTTCATAACGTCGCCAATCGCCATTAAGCTTAGGGATCAGATGGAGTGGAGATGACCAACAGCTACTAGTATTGATGTGATGCTGAACATCATGCTTTACTAGCGGAAAGACACTACATTTGGTAGTAATTCTGCGGAATTTTTGGAGGAATGCGCGGTTGCGCGGATCGGCAACGTCCTCAAAAATAATTGAAAGAGTGTTGGCAGGTCGACATTTTTCCTGAAGGTCTTAGAGAGGTTGTGGAGTATATCAGGGACTTATGTTGCATACCCACTAGCAGCCCATAGTGACACAGAGCATGTGCTCGATATGGAGCTATCAATGTCCGTTAAAATGAAGCGCCACGAAAAAGTCCTACGCAAGCCAAGACTCACGTGTACCTGTCTGTAGCCATTGTGATGGGGGTAGAGTTTGTTGCCGCTAATTTTAAGTGTAGCGGAATTGTATAAATTGTTGTATCTGGTGAGGGGGAGGATCGAGACCTTCGCGTCAGTGTCCACAAGAAAATTGCCCTACTAAGGGGATTGTCAGGGGATTGTTTTAGGTGACGTGATTCTGCGATTCGGGTAGATGTCACCGCGTCCGCAGGGAACTTTGCTTTTTGATTGTGGCGGTAAATGTGCATGGGCTGGTAAGTAGCTGCGATGGTACTAGCACTCGCTTGGGTTCGATGCGGACCGCTGCGCGTGACACCCAACCACCTATTTCGTGAAGTGGATGTCGAACGCATTCTAGTTCGTTCTTTTGACCGCATAGCCAGCGTTAATTGGGCCTCAAGTTAGAGGAAATAAGCCCCTGGGTTTCACAACAAGAACGATGGTATTTTTACTGCCACGGCAGTGGTCGTCGTCGTCGATGACTGCTTCAAATCGATTGTTCGTCAATGACTGCTTAGAACTGAATTTCATTTTGTCACAGCCTAACACTACGTACCGAAGAAGGGTAAAACTGATACACGAAATGGGCACATACGAGTTAGAAATTTATCCTCTTCCAGAGAGAAAGTTAAATAGAGAATCTTTTAAAATTATAAAGTGAAAGTGTGGATAAAATCGAGAAAATTGAAATTGGTTGCTACTATAACCAATGCCACAATATATTCTGACATTGTTTTCTTTTACTGTAGTTTGGCAAGAGCAGTATATAAGCCAGCGTCAATATACCTCCTCGATGATCCGTTGAGCGCTGTGGATGCACACGTTGGTCGTCATCTTTTTGATGAAGTTATCGGCCCAAAAGGCCGTCTCGCAAAGCACAAAGCAACCCGAATTCTGGTCACACATCAAGTTCACTTTCTCACCGAAGCTGATTGGATAATAATAGTTGATAATGGCATCATCCTGCGCCAGGGAACATACAAAGAGTTAGCTAATAGCGAATTAGATTTCGCTAAATTACTTGAAAGATCGGATGATGAGAATCCAGAAGACTCTACATCTCTGAAGGAGGATGTTTACGAGGAGGATGATATTCCGTATATCGATGGTGTGAAAGGATATCGACCGCTTGTCAAGAGGAGCGATTCGACTAGTTCTGGATCGGTTACAAAGAGTGTAATTAACTTTGCTGATATCCAACGAAATGATTCTAAACATATGATCAACATATTACAGATAAGTGTGGAACAAAATATTGGCGAAGACGAAAATGCCGAGGACCAAGCTGAAGGCTACGTCTCATTGAGAGTCTGGAAGAAGTATCTTTCGGCAGGTGGCAATGCTGTTTGGCTCTCTTTTATGCTTTTCATCATGATTTTGTCACAAGTAGTTTGTAGTGGATGTGATTATTTTGTTAACATTTGGACACAACAAGAATTTCTGAGGAAAAACAATCTGCCGACATTGTTTTCCTTGAATGATGGTCTTCTCATCTACCTACTTCTTATCTTAGGAGTCGTGGCGGTAAGTATACAATGAACGGATAATGCAAAAATGCATGTAAATCTCATCTTACAGGAAAATCTTGTCTATCCCCTAATTTGTTTGATTTTCTCAGATGACGATATATCGTGGCTATTTGTTCTTCATAACATGTATGCGTTCATCTAAAAATCTTCATAATAAAATGTTTGGCAGTATTTTGCGCGCTGGAATGCGTTTTTTCGATACAAATCCATCTGGACGCATTCTGAATCGGTTTTCTCGTGATATGGGTTCAATTGACGAATTCTTGCCTAGGGTGATGATGGATTTCATTCAAATAACTCTAGTAATGTGTGGAATTTTGGTGGTGATATGCATTGTAAACCCGGTTCTTTTGCTGGCGTTGTCTGGTGCAATTGTTTTGTTTTACCTATTGATTCGCATTTACTTGCAACCGTCACAGGATTTGAAACGATTAGATGGCATTGGTGAGAGCATTAATTTTTTAATTCTTTTGTAATTGGATGAAATATTGTCCCTATTTTATCTAGCGAAAAGCCCGGTATTCTCACATTTATCATCATCACTGTCCGGGATTTCAACCATACGATCAAGAGGGTTGCAAGACACTTTGATGAAGGAGTTTGATATACTACAGGATGTTCATAGCGCAGTGTGGCATTTAACTTTATCAGTGAATACGGCGCTCGGCTTATGGTTCGATTTAGTCAGTTGCTCTTTCCTGGCGGCAGTATCATTCAGCTTCATTCTAATTCATGAAAGTATGGGATTTTGATTTAATTTAGGAATTTGCCTCTACAATTTACGTTGTTTTGACTAGACACAAATAGTGGCAATGTAGGATTAGCTATATCGCAATGTATGATCCTTACCGGAATGGTACAGTACGGGATCCGACAAGCAGCAGAAACCATGCAACAAATGACCAGTGTGGAAAGAATTTTGCAATATACCGACTTGCCTTCTGAGTCAAGTTCACCTCAAAAGCCAGTAAAGGGTTGGCCATCGCGAGGAAAAGTTGTTTTCAATAAAATGACATTAAGATACGATCCCGAAGGTTCTCCAGTACTCAAAGGCTTAGATTTCACTATACAACCAGGCTGGAAAGTTGGAATTGTAGGAAGAACTGGAGCTGGTAAATCTTCGCTGATTGGTGCACTCTTTAGATTAGCTCATATCGAGGGCAAGATATTCATTGATGACGTGGAAACTGGTTCGATTGATTTGCAGGAACTACGATCTAAAATTTCAATTATACCTCAAGATCCAGTTCTTTTCTCAGCGACGATACGTTACAATTTAGATCCTTTCGAAGCTTATTCAGATGCGGATATATGGAGAGCGTTGGAAGAAGTAATGCATGGAATGTGTTTAAGTTTTTATCGTGGCTAAAAGCCCACTCTGTCGATTTTAGGTTGAATTAAAACAATCTATCCCGGGCTTGGACTTCATGATTACAGAACGAGGAAGCAATTTTAGTGTAGGGCAACGACAGCTGGTTTGTTTGGCACGTGCGATCCTACGCAACAATAAAGTTTTAGTTCTCGATGAAGCAACAGCTAATGTGGATCCACAGTAAGTTTTTGGCAATAATTTTTTATCTACATGGATTAGTAAATTAATTTTGCTTTACATTTAGAACGGACGCTCTCATCCAGCAAACCATTCGCAATAAATTCAAAGAGTGCACCGTGCTGACTGTTGCGCATCGTCTGCACACCGTTATGGACTCTGACAGAATTCTAGTAATGGAAGCTGGCATTGCTATGGAATTCGATATTCCTTACATACTTCTTCAAAATTCGAATGGGATTTTCAAAAATATGGTCGATGCAACGGGAAGTGATGCAGATGCACTAAAGAAAGTGGCTCAAGATACTTATAAGCAAATAATGGCGAAATCTGAAGTACTTTAATATTTTTATTGGTAACGATAACACCAAAGACAATATATCCAAACAAGTTCTCGTTCTATTCTTCTAAAGATGATCTGACGACAACAAAATACGGATGTACTTTAATTTATTTTCAAGCCTTAAAAAGCCTTTCAAATTTTTAGCCCATGTGCCTTTTACATTAAACGCGATATTTAGGCGAATAGGCGCTTTTATGGCGATAGGATTAAGATTCTACGATTTTATCAAAAGCGTGTTAAAGTTTTTTTAGAACCAACTAAGATTAGAATTTTATACATTGTTACTATAAGAAAAATAAAGATTTTTATCACATGAATTTAATTATGGTTCATATCCTCCCCCTCTTCCCTGTTTCGGATGACCGGTTTGCCCCTGCTGAGGAAAAGGGGTTCAATATGCTTTAATGTAATCTTTTTTTTACCAATTGATCAAGCAGTTCCTTTCGGGACATTCTGACGAAGATTTATAGTAGATACACTATGTGTGTGTGCGCGAGTCTTTATTTGATAGCACTGGTCCCGAAGCAATGATTTTCAGGATAGCATTCATTATCATCACCAACGGCGCAACAACCTGTATCCGCTCTAGGCCTGCCTTAATAAGGAACTCCAGACATCTCGGTTTTACGCCGAGGTCCACCAGTTCGATATCCCTAAAAGCTGTCGGTCGTGCTGACCTTCGCCATCGTTCCATTTCAGGCAGGGTCTGCTTCGTCTTCTTTTTCTACCATAGATATATTGCCCTTATAGACTTTCCGGGCTGGACCTGGACCATCCTCATCCATACGGGTTAAATGACCCGCCCACCGTAAACTATTGAGCCGGATTTTATCCACAACCTGACGGTCATGGTATCGTTCATAGATTCCGTCGTTACGTAGGCTACTGAATCGTCCATCCTCATGTAGGGGGCCAAAAATTCTTCAGAGGATTCTTCTTTCGAACGCGGCCAAGAGTTCACAAAGGATTCAGTTTACTTTAAATTGAAAACGCCTTGAATTCTTGTCCTCCTAGTCAGCCAAAATATGAAACCTGCTGCTGTCGGCTTTAAAAATTTAAGCGAACGGTTATGCACTCTCCATTTTAAAAGCCAAGTAAGGACGGAGCCCGTATTCAGGCGATACGTTGGTTCCCATAGCTTAATCAGGTGAGAGTTAACACTGAAGCCATCCACAACACAGTCCTCCGCAACACCTATAAGGTGGAAATAACCGCAGGAATCCTGCAGGTTAAGTATTAACAAATGATCTTCACAATCACCTGAAGAACGTTATCATAAATACGGCCACAAACATACTTGGCCCCAGTCGCAAAAAGAGTCGGAACGACTGGTTTGACGATGAATGTACGCTAGCAACGGAACGGAAGAATGCTGCAGACTGAGTAATGCTGCATTCTCAAAGAACGCGGGCACGCGCGGAGACTTATCACGAACTCCGGCGAGCGGGAAGCGACTACACAGACGGATAAAGGAAGCCTGGGAAAACCAACAGGTCTGTGAACTCGAAAAGTACAGGATGAAGTCTTACACACCTCGATACTCATCCTGCCGAGACAAAGAGGGAAATCTGATTTCCGACAGAATGGGCATATTAGAGCGATAGGTTAAGTACTTTGATGAACTACTGAACAATCAGAACATCGGCGTGTTGAAAGTGCCGACAACTGAAGACGAAAAAACTGTCACCAGCAAGTATAGAAGAAACAGTCCGCGCAATTCATCGACTTAAAAACCATAAGCCGCGAGGAGCAGATGAAGTTACAGGCGAATTGGTTAAATATGAAGGCGACCAATTACACCAAACGGTTCATCAACTTATGTTCAAGGGAACAGTGAATCAACGCCTGACGACTGGCAACGAGGTATTACCTGCCTCATACATAAAAGGGCAGCAATTATAAAGGTATCACGTTACTGAGTATCACCTATAAGATATTCTCCGCTATCTTGCTAGGTCGGATAGCCCCATACGTCCAATTGGCTCATACCAAAGAGGCTTCACTCCAGGCAAATCGGCAACAGATCAGGTTTTCTCTCTGCGGTAAGCAATGGAAAAACAGTTAGAATATGGATATCAGTTGCATCATTTTTTCATCGAGTTTAAAGCCGCCTATGATAGCATAGCCAGAGTAAAACTGTACACGGCCATGAGAGAATTCGATATCTCCACGAAAGTGGTAAGACTGAATAGGCTGATCGTGGCCAATGTGCGAGGTCAGATAAAAGCAACAGGATCACTCTCGAGACCATTCAACATCAACAATGGTCTAGACAAGGGGATGGCCTATCTTACGTCCTTTTTAACCTGGCCCTGGAAAAAGTGGTCCGTGATGCTGAGGTAAATGCGTGAGGTACGATCCTCTTTAAATCTACTGGCCTATGCTGACGATACCGACATCATGGGAAGAGCAACCCGAAACGTACAAACTGCCTTCATCCAGATCGAGCAGGCAGCGATTGGCGCGAGATCTTGGTTTGCACATCAATGAAGGCAAGTCAGCACCAGAAACCAACCTACCAACAAAATCAATCCGCACTGGTCAAACGGGGAAAATAAAGATAGGAGACTACAACTTTGAGACCGTTGAAAATTTCGATGACGATAAAATCCGCGCACTGTTGTTCGCTGCCAACAGAGCCTATTTCAGCTTACACAAACTGTTCCGCTCGAAATGTCTCACCATAGGGTGAAAGTTCTTACTGTACAATACAATGATCTTGCCAGTTCTCATGTATTCCTCGGAGTCTTGGGTTCTTAGCAAGAGAAATTGCCAACTCTTGGCCGCGTTGGAGAGAAGAATCCTCCAAAGAATTTTTGGCATGAGAATGGACGGTTCCGTAGCCTACATAAGGAAGAAATCTATGAGCATTTAAAATCCGGTTCAATAGGTTACGGTGGGCGTCATTTAATTCGTATGGATGAGGATGATCCAGCTCGGAAATTCTATAAGGGCAATATCTATGGTAGAAAAAGAAAACGAGGCAGACCCTGCCTGAGATGGAGCGATGGTGTAGGCCAGGACACCAGACAGCTTTTAGGGAAATCGAATTGGTGGACCTCGGCGCAAAACCTGGATGGCTGGAGTTCCTTATTAAGGCAGGCCTAGACCAGATACCGGTTGTTGCGCCGTTCGTGATAAGTCTTCGCGCGTGCCCGCGTTATTTGAGAATGCAGGATTACTCGGTATGTAGCATTCTTCCGTTCCATCGCTATCTTACATTCATCGTCAAACCAGCCGTTCCGACTCTTTTTGCAGCTGGGGCCAAGTATGTTTGTGGCCGTATTTATGATAACGTTCTTCAGGTGATTGTGAAGATCATTTGTTTATGCTTCATTTCCAGGATCTCTGTTGACTGCGGTTATTGCGGCATCCATTTTCCTCTTATAGGTGTTGCGGAAGACTGTATTGTGGATGTCCTCAGTGTGGGGATGATCCCTGCAGATATTCTAACTCATAAGGCAGGTCATTTGTACGAAAATCAGGAAGCGAGTCTAAACAAGCAAAGTCAGCGTATGAGGTCAATGGCTGCATTGCAAATGGCATGCGGCATACAGGCTTATCCCCGACTTAAGTATGTGGACTATGCGGAACCACGGTGAGATGAGTTACGATCAGACTCAGTTCTTAACCGGACACGGTGGCGAAGTACCTCTATAGGTTTGGGCTCGATAAATCGCGCGATTGTCTTACGTGTGAAGGTGCAGCCGAAGATGCAGAAAACGTCACCTGCCCAAGATTTAAAAGCTTAAGGAGGAAGCTTGAAACAGAACTAAATACCCGTTTAATAGTGGAAAATCTGGTAAGGCACAAGGTGCAATCAAACACAGCATGGGATGCTGTGGTTGCAATGGTGGAACGGATCCACCAGTAGCTAAAAGAAGTAGAAGCGCAGCGGAGGCATAGAAGGGAAGCTACTATAATTAACGCCACGCAAAGCGGAAGCACCTCATTTAGAGTGAACAGCCCCGCGAAGCAATGCCAGAACGGTGGTTCCGCCGGGAGAGAGTGAAGAAAATATGAGAGGTCTTAGTCGGTAAGAGTCCGGCACGCGTGTCCTAGATTCCAGATGTGTATCCATGATGAATTTTCACCGACGGATACACGGGTAGATGGATAGACGGACAGCCGAACAGACGAACAGACGGACATCTGAACAGATAGACATTGAATCGATTTTATTATAATAAGGTTTTGTGTGTGTATTGTGTTTGTGTGCATTTTGTTTCACACAAAACCTTAAATAGGTTCATGGCCATTTTTGGCTATTTAAAAGTTAACTGAATTATCATAAATAATCTTTGAATACGGTTAAGGGGGTAAGGAAATTCGAGGGTGAGAAAGCTTTGTGATAAAAATTTCAAAAGAAAATTAAAGTTATGGTTAATGTTTTCGAAGTTGGAATGGGAAATAGGAATTTAAAAGGAGGATAATGGAGGTGCTTAATGACGTTAAATAGCAGGAAAAGAAAACTTGCTGTTTTCAAGCAGATGGACCTCCTCAGTAGCTCGTTATATGACAATGGGAAACGAAGCAAAGGATATTACAGCCAGTAGTCCTTTTAAGGGTCAGTGTGGTTCTGGATGAATCTTGCTATTTCGGTGGTTTTAGAACGAATCGGTTCGGGTGCGTCTTAAGAGACCAAAGGTGGTAGCTCTTTCTCCATTATTTAAGGGTTGGATTGAAAAATTGCTCCCACGAATTGAATAAAAATTGATTCTTTTTCGACATCGCTTTTTGCGCAGCAACTGTCTGCAAAACGGATTGATGATGCTCGCTGGACTAGCTTATTTATTGTTTGCACCGCTCTCCGGATAGAATAATGGATGAAGTATTTCAGATCCTAATGTTTACAATGCTTTTTGTAAATTTTTTTTTTGACAGTTGCCAAACGAGAGCTAGAGGTGATTTTAGTGAGTATATGGCATCCCGTATTCTCAGGGCAGGTGATCCTGGGGTTAGTCTTTTACAGATTTTCATCTCTTACAAGAGAACAGGATCTATAAGTGTGGGTAGATTGCCAATCGAGAACCACCCAGGGCATGCTGTAACTTTTAGTTTGATAATATTTTGAATATTTAGATTAGAAATGTTGGTTAATAAAATGATTTAGCTTCTTCTTCCTCAACGTTTGCCCCGTTGAGAAGTGGGTTCGGTTCGTATTGATCGATTGTGCCATTTTGTTTTTTCAAAGTACTGATGCAGTCGAGAGGCTTTCAAATCACCATCCAGCGTATTAAGGCACCGTTGCTTCGACCGGTGTTTTTTCCCATTGATTTCGATGTTCAGATCAATCTTGGCAAGTGAATTCTCGTTAGCGCAAATTACGTGACCATACCATCGAAGACGCATCTCTCCATATTTTTTCACGATCGATGCAATCTCATATCGATCGCGGATATCCTTATTTCAGTGTGATAATGGGGTGTTACGCCATTGGCCCAAAGCAACATTTTCGTCTCCATTACGGTGAGACGTTGTCACAAACAACATCAGTTGGGGAGCGACACTTCATCCAGGTTGCGCTAATGCGTGAAGCAATTTCAAAACGCAGTATACCATTGATCCGAAATATTTAAATCGTTCAGTTCTGGGCAGGTCACTGCCATTGACAGTGGTAATGCCTGGTTCATTGGGATCGGTCGTCAAAAATTCTGTTTTATTCAAATTCATTTTGAGACGGTATTGTATGACGTGATCGTTCCATTTTTGAACAAGTTACTCGAGGCCAGCTTTGCTATGAGATACTACGAAAATATCATCTGCATAAAGCAGTGTATAGGGCGCTGAACGTTGGATGTCTCGTGTAACAGTGTCCATAAGAAGAACAAAGAGGAGGTTAAAGGGCGCTTCCGTGATGAACACTGACAGAGATACGAAGCGATTTTGATATGCCTGCCACACTTCGAACTTTACTGTTGGGATCGTGGCAGAGCAATTGATCCCAGTGGTGTCGGCTTTTGACAAGTAGATACAGATCTCTCTCACCGTCCCGAGTGTCCAATTTATCGTAAACATTTTTGTATTGGACTGTTCGGTTAACTGGTGTGCCATTATTATTATTTCGTACATTTTTAGCTAAATTCCGTGCATAGAGGTTACTACTTTTCAACTTTTGATTTCTGGTTTGCCGTTGGCATGTCTATAATCTTTTTAGAGGGTTGAGTTGTATTATTTTTGTTCGGTTATTGGGAAATAGGTTTGTTATCGATTTGAAATTTCCTATGCGTAGATCCATTCCTGGTCCCTTGAGTTGTGAAGATGCGCAAAAATCTGCGATGAATACAGATATATCCAGAGCCGTTTCGACGAAAGTATCTTTGATGACATAAATTAATGTCATCTGTTGCACTGATGAACATAGTTCATTGACCGCGATGCAACGGTATGCATATGAAAATTTCGATTAATCACAGCCACACTCCTCCGAATTTTCATGTGGCCATCTCAGACTATTTATAGTACAATCGTTTATGGCCAGCAGAAAGATAAGATTCGAACAGAGATTAAAACTATAGAATCTCTTTCGATTCAATTAGTGGAGGTACATGGGTTGTGAGGAATTCGCTTCTAGCACTTAAGTTTACAGATCGCGTTGGCGTATGGGACATTACCACCTGAAGATCGCCTCAAGAGACAAGTGGTAAGCTTCCAGCACATAACAGTACCACGGTTGCTTCCCGTTCTATGTGCGCAACGTTAAGAAGTGGCTGCGGAGAGTGCATAAAACCACCTGGAATCTTCTTGGCTACGATCATTCAGTGTTAAGGTCTTTGTTGGATAACAGCAGATCAGAGTGTTAAGATGAGATTAGTGACTAGTAAGTTTCCTTTTTCATTAAAACAACTGATTCCGCTTAGTGGATAAATAAAGTTATTTTAATTTGATTAAAAATTGTGTGGGGTGCGCTGGAATTAGTGTTGGTATTCAGGAATCTTATGAACTCTTTCTAATGATAGCAAACTGGAATCGCTTAGTTCGATCATTTGTTCGTAATGTGTATTGGCAAAAAGTGTGATGTTGGAGGAGGACACAATGTGAATTACTATTGCACTTCTTTGGGAGCAACATTCAAAATTTATGTCTAATTAGATCAGCTATTAGTGCAGAAAATGTGAAACTTTAATTAATTAATTTATGTTCTTTTGGTGTTGTCTGATCCAGAAAGTTGTCTTCGATTCATGAAAAGCTGAGGCTCTGATTTAGTGCTTAAGTAATCCTGGATTTTCGGGATTTTCCTGGAAGTTCTTCACATACCCTGGGGCATCGGTTATCGTTCGCAACAACTTTGATTAAGCTCGTTGTTCTCTTCTTCCAATTTTGTGGATATTCATTGATTCCCAGATTAAGTTCGGTAAACCGGGATGGGCCTTAAAATCTTTTGCCAGGGAGCTAGTATAAACTTGTCGTTTTAGGATCTATAATAGTTGCAATTTCTTCAATTCAGTAGTTTTTTCTCCATGTTATACGTCGATCAAAATATATCTCCAGACCTGAGAGATAGCACGTCCTACCCAATGTGATGTGTGTGTGAAAGAGATGTTTCGGATATAATAAGGATGAATTCACTTTGGTAGCTTTTGTTTTCATTTACTTTTACTCTCCGCATTGGAGGCATTTTTGTTGCTATTTTTGGGTTTTTGGGCATACCCAAGCATACTATAATGTCCGCAAATGTCTAAGTTCCCAGGATGCTGTGTGCAGGTATATCTGAATTAGTATAGTATATTCCCTACTTCTAAATCTTTTAGCTTTGGACCTGGTATTAAGTGTTCTCTGAGGTGTCACGCCCTACTTTGCACAAGTGCCGGACACTGTTCTAAAACATGTATAGAGGTTTCATCACACTCCACACAAAACCTGCAGGCAGTTTCCGCATCCCTAGTTTTCCTAGGTAATAGTTTAGCCGGCAGTGACTAATGAGAATTCCCACTATGATCCGGAGATTCTTCTTGGTGGGGTATAAGTAATCCTTTGTGCGATTGTGTTCGTATCCCCAAATAAGCACCCTGGACTGCTCTCTTAACCGGCCCTCTTCATCCCGCTCCCTGCTTGGCTAGGTCGTCCACTGCCTCATTGTCTTCCAACCCAAGATGCTCTGGAACCCAGAGTATTCAGATCTTATTGAGCGAGCCGAGCCTAACCAGTCTCTCAAGGCATTCTCATACCAGTTTAGAGTTCACCTGATTGGACCTAAGTGCCTTGATCGCTGCTTCGCTTGTCTGTCTGTCACACGCACTTTTCTCTGAAACGGCTAAACCGATCCGAACGAAATTTGGTGGACAGATGGGAACTATGAAATCCCACGCATACAGCGAGTGGCATAAATTTAGGTGGAGTTTAAAGGGGCGCTCCCCATACATGCAAAGGGGGGATTAAACAATTTTTTCATCGGATATAATCGTGTAGGGTATCAAATGAAAGGCCTCGATTGTACTTTCCGAAACTGACATTCGTTTTGGCGTGGGAAAATACCCAACCGCATGCTGGACCAAGCTATTGGTGCCCAATTTGGCCTTTCACTCTCCCATTAAACCGAGTCACCTTTAGGAGACCAGATCTGCATTTCGTATAATTACCACAAAAAACATTCTTCCCCTCTCTATCCAAAGTTGGTGTTGTTGCATATTACCGCACCACTATGAATAATTTAAGTCAGTACAAAACCTTGTTGCTAAAATCTGATTTGAAATCGTATAGTGTAAGCCCTTCGTGCCTGTTCCGCTGCAGATGGCCTTGGTCTACCTAATTTTCCACGGTGGGAATAGCTACCACCAAATCAAAACAAGTCGAAGTACCAGAAGCTGCACGCTTTGGGTATGAAGATTTTGTGCTCATCTTATGTGAGAAATTTCCTATGCAGGTTATTTCATTCATTCCTAGCTAAAAATTCAAAATATTCTTTGTTATATTCAACCCCACACGTCTTACACTGTGACAAATTCACGTGAAATAACAACAGCTGGATTTCCATAAAACTTTCCAAAATTGTGTATCATATTCATCATCATCAACGGCGCAACAATCGGCATCCGGTCGAGGCCTGGCTCAACAAGGAACTCCAAACATCCCGGTTTTGCACCGAGATCCCCCAATTCGATATCTAATTCGCATTTTTTTTTGCTAAGAACCCAGGTCTCCAAGGAAAACATAAGGACTGACAAGATGATAGTCTTGTACAATAAGGGCTTTGACCCTATGTTGAGAAGTTTCGAGCGGAACTGTTTTTGTAAGCTGAAATAGGCTCTGTTGGCTACAACAACCGTGCGCGGATTTCATCGTCATAGCTGTTATTGGTTGTGATTTTCGACTCTAGATAGGAGAAATTATCAACGGTCTCAAAGTTGTAGTCTCCTATCTTTATTCCTCCAATTTCGCCAGTGCGATTTGATGTTGTTAATTGGTTGGTTTTTGGTGCTGACGTTGTCTTCAAGAGGATTGTGCCTCTCGCATTTACCTCAGCATCACGGATTACCTTTTCCAGGGCCAGGTTAAAAAGGACGCATGATAGGGCATCCCTTTGTCGTAGACCGTTGTTGATGTCGAGAGTGGTCCTGGTGCTTTTACCATATCTTCCCTCGCACATTGGTCAGGTTCAGCCTAGTTAATATTATTAATTTGGTTGGGATACCGAATTTTCTCACGGCTGTGTACAGTTTTACCCTGGCTATGCTGTCATAGGCGGCCTTAAAGTCGATGAAAAGATAGTGGAAATGATTTCTATATTCCAACCCTTTTTCCATCGCTTGCCGTAGAGAGAAAATCTGATCTGTTGCTGATTTGCCTTTAGTGAAGTCTCTTTGGTATGGGCCGTTGATGTTCTGGACGTATGGGGCTATCCGACCCAGCAAGATAGCGGAGAATATCTTTTAGATGGTACTCAGCAACATGTTACCCCTATAATTGCTGCACTGTATGATGTATCTCTTTTTATGTATGAGACAGATAATGCCTCGTTGCCAGTTGTCAGGCATTGAATTGCTGTTCCACACCTTGAGCCATAGTTGGGGAACCGCTTGGTGTAATTGGTCGCCTACTTATTTAACCAATTCGGCTGTAATTTCATCGGCTCCTGGCGACTTATAATTTTTAAGTTGATGAATTGCACGGACTGTTCTTCTACAGTATGTGTCCATCGTCTTCAGTTGGCGGACCCCTTCAACTCGCCGATGTTCTGGTTGTTGAGCAGCGCTCAACAAAATACTCTACTCATCGCTCCAATATGTCCATTCTTTAGGAAATCAGATTTCTTTCTTTGTCTCGACAGGATGAACATCAAGGTAAAGGTAAAACTTCTGCGCCTGGTACGGTTGCTCCCTGTACTTTTCGAGTTCACAGACCTGTTGGTTTTCCCATCCTTCCTTTCTCATCTGTGAAGTCGTCTCTCCGTTCGCCGGAGTTCGTGATAAGTCTCCGCGCCTGTCCGCGTCCTTTGAGAATGCAGTATGCCGGATTCTACCGTTGCTAGCTTACATTCATCGTTGAACCAGCCGTCCCGACTTTTTTTGCGACTGGGCCCAAGTATTTCGTGGTCGTATCAATGATAATGTTCTTCAGGTGATTGTGAAGATCATCTGTTGATGCTTCATCTCCCGGATCTCTGCGGACTGCGGTTATTGCGGCATCGATTTCCCTCTTATAGGTGTTGCGGAGGGCTGTGGTGCGGCTTCAGTGTTAACTCTCACTTAATTGTCAGACGGGATTCTGGGCGGTGTTGTTCTCGAGCTCGAAGCATCATGCTAACGAGATAGTGATCTGAGTCTATATTAGCCCCCCTATATATTCTGATATTCATCAAGACTGAAAGTTGGCGGCGTTCAATCAACACGTGGTTAATTTGGTTGAAAGTGGTCCCGTCTGGAGAGGTCCACGTTTGTTTGTGGACCGCATTCCGCGCAAATCAGGTACTTCTAACAACCATTTCGTGTGACACTTCTAATTGAATAATCCGCAGTCTGTTATCATTGGTATCCTTATGTAAGCTATGGGAGCCAACGTATCGCCTGAATAGGGATCCGACCCTACTTGGCTGTTAAAATCCCCAAGTATGATTTTGATATCACACCTGGGACAGGCTTCAAGGGTTCGTTCTACTGCCTTGTTGAAAGTATCCTTCTCCGACTCTGCAGTCTCCTCTGTAGGGCCGTGAACGTTAATGAAGCTTATATTTCTAAATTTGCCAAAAGCTGCGACATTGAATGCGAACGCGGTAAAAATGGCTATAAACTTCTCTATTTTGGTAGCCCACACACTCAATATGGTGTTGGGATTGCCATCTCAGAGGATTACCATGATGCCATTAAAGAAGTCGAACGATTTGATGATCGACTGATGAAGCTCATCATTATATCAGCTGAACGCACTATTCACTTCTTCATCGCATACCCACCACAGACAGGTCGACCTGATGCCGAAAAAGATGCCTACTGGCAATTTCTCGATGAAAAGACTTGTCACGTGCCTGCTGACATCTTTATTATCATTGCCGGCGACCTTAATAGTTATGTGGGTGAAAAGGCAGACGGTAACAGATGCTATGGGGGAAAGACGTTCGGAGCGCGCAATGAGGATGGCGAGCATATAGTCGATTTTGCGGACACCTATGACTTTATACTTATGAATACATGGTTCATCAAACGATTGTTTCATCTTCCAACATTTTATAGTGGGAAGAGTAAAACGTAAATCGACTATATTCTCATAAGATGTTGACATTTTGCCCACTGTCACTGATTGCAAAGCCGTTTCCTATGAGACCATCGCACCTCAACATCGACCATTGATTGCCGTCCTTTGAATTAATAATAATAATAATAATAATCGTTGGCGCAACAATCCATATTGGATCAAGGCCTTGAAGTGTGTTAGAGCACTTCATTCAAGACCGTAACGGTACACCACAGTACACTGTGGGAGGCAATGTGGTCAGCATTGCGCTCGCCCGAGATTATTACCCTGATTTGACTCAGGTACTCATTCACAGCTGAGTCGACTGGTGTCCGACATTCAATCACGATAACAAATTCCTCTGCCCCCAGCGAGATTTGAACCGCGACCTTCCGCTACGATAGCCCAGCGCTCTAACCACTTGAGCCATCCGGACTCCTTCGAATTAAGCCACCGATAAAACAGCGTGAGGAATGCACTGGCCCGCCGCGCATTAAATGGTGGCGATTTGGTGAGAAAAAAGAAGAAATGATCCCACTCACACGATTACCGACCATTACGAATGTGGAAGAATTGTGGACCCAAATGAAAGACACGACCCACAAAGCAGCCTCTGCAACCTTCGGCGTCACTAAGTCAGGTAAGCGGTACATCAACCGAGATACTTGGCTTTGGAATGATGATGTTGAAATAAAGGTCCGTGAAAAGAAACGCCTTTACCACAAATTTCTCGACGATAAAAAGCTGGACAATTGGCAAATTTATAAGAATGCCAACCGGGAAGCAAAGAAAGCAATCGCTGTCACCCGAGAGGACCATTACAAAAATCTTTACGATAAACTGGACACTCGGGATGGCGAGAGAGATTTATATCGACTTGCTAAAAGTCGTAACGAACGTAAACAGGATATCAAACACTTCTGTTCCGTTAATGACAAGAATGCTACTTTGCTTACTAACCGTTGAGCAACAACGGATAGATGGCGACAATACTTCGAGCAGATTTCAACTGAAGAATTTACTCATCCCACCACTTCCACAAGTTTGGACCAGTTCCCCCTGTCAGCGCAATTGAAGTCGAGGAAGCAATAAAACGAATGAAATCGGGGAAAGCCACAGGACATGACGACATCGCATCTGAGCTCTAGAGAGCGAAGAGCTGGGACCCAACACTGTGGCTCAGTGAATTCTTTAATCGGGATATTCGGGAAGGTAGAACACCATCTGACTGGCAAGAAAGTACCACCAGCAGAATGTTCAAATTACCGTCCGATTCGGTTACTTTCTCTTACCATGAAGATTTTTGAACGCATTCTTGATAACCGTATTCGCAAAATCGTTGAAATAACCGTGAATCAAGCTGGATTTGTCAAGAACTGCGGAATTACTAACGCAATACACGCTGCTCGGTTACTCATGGAGAAACACCTTTAGATTGCATTTCTGGATCTAAAGAAAGTTTTTGATCGTGTGCCACACGAACTCATCTTAGTGCCATAAGAACTCGTGCGCTGGATTCAATTGCTCTACCACGATCCGAAAAGTAAAGTTCGAAGTATGGCGGGTGTATCAAAACCTCTTTATGTCTCTGTTGGTGTTCATCAAGGTAGCGCCCTGTCACCACTCTTCTTTATTTTTCTTATGAACGCCGTCACATGGGACATCCAACGTCCAGCGCCCTACACACTGCTTTATGCAGATGATGTTTTCTTAGCATCTAATAGCAAAAAGACAAAATATATGGTGGCAACGTCAGCCCCGAAAACCAACCAATCAACAACATCAAACCGCACTGGTCAAACAGGAAGAATAAAGATAGGAGAAGACAACTTTGAGACTGTTGATAATTTCTCCTATCTAGGGTCGAAAATCACAACCGATAACAGCTATGATGATGAAATTCGGGCATGGTTGTTGGCAGCAAACATCTCGCCTTACAAAAACTGTTCCGATCGAAACGTCTCACCATAGGGTCAAAGCTTTTATTGTACAAGACAATGATCTCGACAGTCCTCATATGTTCCTCGGAGACTTGGGTTCTTAGCAAGAAGAATTGCGAACTCTTGGCCGCGTTCGAGAGAAGAATCCTCCGAAGAATTTTTGACCCCCGACATGAGGATCGACGATTCCGTAACCTACATAACGACGAAATCTATGAGCGATACCGTGACCGTCAGGTTGTGCATAAAATCCGGCTCAATAGATAACAGTGGGCGAGTCACTTAATTCGTATCGATGAGGATGATCCAGACTGGAAAGTCTATAAGGGCGATATCTGTGGTAGAAAAAGAAGACGAGGCAGACCCAGCTTGAGATGAAGCGATGGCGTAGGTCAGGGCGCCAGATAGCTTTTAGGGATAATGAATTGGTGGACCTCGGCGCAAAACCGGAATGTCTGGAGTTCCTTATTAAGGCAGCCCTAGATCAGATACCGGTTGTTGCGCCGTTGATAATGATGATGAATAGCAAAAATGATCTCGAACAACTTGTCCAAAAATGGAATGATCGCCTCATGCAATACCGTCTCAGATTGAATCTGAATAAACCTACATTTTTGACAGTCGATCTGCATGAAACAGGCACAATCACTGTCAGCGGGAGTGATTTGCCCAGAACTGAACAATTTAAATACCTCGGGTTAAGACTATCAGCCAATGGAGAACTGTGTCATGAAATTGCTTCATGAATTAACGCAACCTGGTTGAAGTGGCGTTCCATAGCTGGTGTTTTTGTGATCGATGTATCAACTAACGTCTCAAATCTAAATTTTACCGCAATGTCGTCCGTCTTGTCGCTCTCTATGGTTCTGAGTGTTGGCCGACTATAGAAGACAATGAACGGCATCTTGCGGTAATGGAGACGAAGATGTTGCATTGGACGAGTGGCGTGACACGTTTTGATCACATTCGAAATGAGGATATCCGCGATCGATATGGGGTTGAACCGATCGTGGAAAAATTGCGAGAGAGGTATCTTCGATGGTATGGTCAAGCAATTCGTGAATTCACTTGCCAAGATTGGTCTGAACATCGAAGTCGATGGTAAACGACCAAAAGGCAGGCCGAATCAACGGTGGCTTGATACGCTGGAAGGGGATTTAAAGGCATCGAGATTGCGCTCAGATCAGGGATTCGATAGAGCCAAATGGCGAAACCGATCATGACGAGCCGACCCCGCTTGTGAACGGGACAAAGGCTGAAGAAAAAGAAGAAGAAGTACCAATATCGGTTAATTATAGCTATGATTCTACTGGAGAGGCAAGTTGTGATTTGGTATTGATTTATTACTGCAAGATACAGATTGCTAAGCTGTATTAAACTCCAAGCCTGCGGTGATTCTAGTAAAGACTGTGAAAGTAATGCCAAACTCCTTGGAAGAAATTTATTTTGGATGAAGGTTTAGATGTGCGCTAAGTGTAAGTAATTATGATATCTATACCATAGTGCTGAGACTGTTGTTGTTTGACTGGAAGATTGCTGATCGTCACAATTTATTCCATTTTATTGTTCGAATGATGATATCTAGAACTTGAAACACAAACTAAACACTAGGGAGGGCTAAACTGGAACTGGGCACTGGAGGTATGCGTCTATTTTTAGTTCTAACGTCAAAGAAGCCCTGCTTCAACATTTGCGAATTTTCGTCACATAGTAAGCTTTGATGTGGCCAATTGATTCCATTGACCTATAAAAATCCACACTATCTCCAGCGAGGAATTTCGGTTGAAGCCTACCCAGTTCCATAAATTTGCATGCATTATTCTACGTTCTGTTTTCTCAAAGCCGTTCTGGAGTTCACCAACCTTGAAAACTAGTTTAAAATAATAAACAGATAAAGATACGAAGTCACTACACAATAAAAAGGTTCGCTCTGCAGAACTATCTTAGAAACCTTTTGCATGTACTGAACACGAGCATATCTAAACGTCCATACAACCAGGTCGAGTCTGTGTTACATACAAACTATGCATTATGTCTTAGGTTCTAGCATGGTCGGCTTTTCTTTAGTATGCGCCGCGGCAGGTTATAGCCATAGAATTTATGGACCAGTTTGGTAGTTCCCTCACTAGTTCCAATGCAACCATGGATGTACATAGGTTCATGTGTGCATACGAGTAGTATGCGTCCAGATACCTGGTTAATGGCAGGTACTATGATGGGTGCTCTTGTGAAGACCATTATCACTGCTTCCATTTATGCCGCACTTGACCGTCCGCTGTGCTGGGTAATGGCCAACCCCACCTCGAGTGCATTGATACCAATGTCGGTGACCGATTGAGTGAATAATAACAATAAAGTTAAATGAACGAACCACTTGACCTATAAAATACCTTCTAGAGCTTCACAGCAATGTTGGCGGAGCAACATAGCGAGTGGATTTCAAATATGCAGTTTGAATAAACATTTGATGCATATTAAATAATGTAGGGGAGGAAAAGGTGTCTGGGGAGAAGATTGAAACCAAAACAAGAACAAAAAGAGCTCATCATAAAGGAGTTGGGCTAGCGGAAAGTTAACTCGTTAAATTCGTAGCCTGCTTGCGGATATTTACCAGACGAAGTTGTCTCTCTGCAGTCGATTGCATCTTTTGACATGGCGGTAATATCTCTTCTGTAATTTCAATGTAAAGTAGTCGCCGCATGTGCAATAATCATTATATGAGGTAGTGGTTTACGCCTGTTGCTATATTTATTTTTATCCAATATTGCAGGCCGACCTGAAGACTTTCGTGGATTCACTGCCTAACCGGTGGGGCATCCAAACCCAACCTTTAAACCTCAACTCCAAAACGGAATCAGCCTAGTCGCTCTTGAATACATTAATTTGAACCAGTTGTAGGGAAACTTTGATCAACATCAACATTTGGAGTTTCGCCTGTCTTCAATTTCAATTTCAATTTAACTATACTTAACTCTATAAAATCCTCATCATCATCAACCGCGCAACAACCGGTATCTGGTCTAGGAATGTCTAATAAGGAACTCCAGACACCCCGGTTTTGCGCAGAGGTCGCATCACTAAAAGCTGTCTGGGGTCCTGACCTACGCCGTCGCTCCATCTCAGGCAGGGTCTGCCTCGTCTTCTTTTTCTACCATAGGTATTGCCCTTATAGACTTTCCGGGCTGGATCATCCTCATCCATACGGATTAAGCGACCCGCCCACCGTAACCTATTGAGCCGGATTTTATCCACAACCTGACGGTCATGGTATCGCTCATAGATTTCGTCGTTATGTAGGTTATGGAATCGTTCATCCTCATGTAGGGGGCCAAAAATTCTTCGGAGGATTCTTCTCTCGAACGCGTCCAAGAGTTCGCAATTTTTCTCGCTAACAACCCAGGTCTTCGAGGAATACATGAGGACTGTCAAGATCATTGTCTTGCACAGTAAGAGCTTTGACCCTATGGTGAGGTTTATCCAGCGAAACAGTTTTTGTAAGCTGAAATAGACTCTGTTGGTTGACAACAACCGTGCGCGAATTTCATCGTCATAGCTGTTATCCGTTGTGATTTTTGCCCCTAGATACGAGAAATTTTCAACCGTCTCAAAGTTGTAATCTCCTAAATTTATTCTTCCTGTTTGACCAGTGCGGTTTGATGTTGTTGATTGGTTGGTTTTTGGTGCTGACGTTACCACCATATATTTTGTCTTGCCTTCATTGATGTGCAGCCCAAGATCTCTGGGTGAAGGCAGTTTATACGTTGTTCTTCCCATGATGTCGATATCGTCAGCATAGGCCAGTATTTGGGTGGACTTAAAGAGGACCGTGTCCCTTGCATTTACCTCAGTTTCACGGACCACTTTTTCCAGGGCCAGGTTAAAGAGGACGCATGATATGGCATCCCCTTGCCTTAGACCGTTGTTGATGTTGAACGTGAGTGATCCTCCTGCTTTTATCAGACGGTATAGACCAATGATGTTTTGGGCGTATGGGGCTATCCAGCCTAGCAAGATAGAGGAGAATATCTTATAGATGGTACTCAGCAACGTGATACCTCTATAATTGCTGCACTGTGTGATATCTCCCTTTTTATGTATGAGACAGATAATGCCTCTTTGCCAGTTGTCAGACATTGATTCGCTGTCTTACACCTTGAGCACAAGTTGATGAACCACTTGGTGTAATTGGTCGCGTCCATATTTTACCTATTCGGCTGTAATTCAGTCGGCCCCTGGCGACTTATGATTTTCAAGCCGACGAGTCGCACGAACAGTTTCTTCTATACTTGGTGGTGACAGTATTTGTCGTCTTCACTTGTCGGCACCTTTAACTCCCCGATATTCTGGTTGTTCAGTAGTTCAGTACTCAACTCAATCTCTCGGAAATTAGATTTCCCTCTTTATCTCGGCAGGATAAGCATCGAGGTGTATAAGGCTTCATCCTGCTGACTTGTTGGTAAAACTTCCGCCTTCGGGGTTGGTGCTGTTGCTCCCTGTACTTTTCGAGTTCACAGACCTGTTAGTTCTTGCAGGCTTCCTTTTTGCGTCTGTGAAGTCGCTTTTCTGCTCGCCGGAGTTTGTGATAAGTCTCTGCGCGTGTCCGCGTTCTTTGAGAATGCAACATTACTCGCTATACAACATTCTTCCGTTCCATTGCTAGCTTACATTCATTCTCAAACCAGCCATTCCGACTCTTTTTGCGGCTGGGGCCAAGTATGGTTGTGGCCGTATTTATGATAACGTTCTTCAAGTGGTTGTGAAGATCATTTGTTGATGCTTCACCTCCAGGATCTCTGTTGACTGCGGTTATTGCGGCATTCATTTTCCTCTTATAGGTGTTGAGGAGAGCTGAGTTGTGGATGGCTTCAGTGTTAACTCTCACCTGATTGTCAGAGGGGATTCTGGGTGATGTTGTCATTCGAGCTCGCAGCACCATGCCAACGAGATAGTGATCCGAATTTATATTGGTGGCGATGTTCAATCAGTACGGTGTCAATTTGGTTGAAAGTGGTCCCGTCTGGAGAGGTCCACGTTTGTTTGTGGACCGTTTTCCGCGCAAACCAGGTACTTCTAACAACCATTTCGTGCGACACTGCTAACTAAACAATCCGCAGTCCGTTATCATTTGTATTTTGATGTAAGCTATGAGAGCAAACTTATCGCCTGAATACGGGCCCTACTGGCTGTTAAAATCCCCAAGTATGATTTCGATATCACATCTGGGACAGGCTTCAAGGATTCGTTCTACTGCCTCGTAGAATATATCCTTCTCCGACTCTGCAGTCTCCTCTGTAGGGGCGTGAACGTTAATGAAGCTTATATATCGAAATTTGCCTCGCAAACGCAGAGTGCATAGCCTTTCGCTTACGTTTTCAAAGCCGATAAAAGCAGGTTTCATTTTTTCGGTGGGCTAAGAAACCTACTCCGAGCACATGGTTTATTGGATGGCCCGTATAATATATGGTGTAGCGACTATTTTCCAGGAAACCGAACCCTGTCGAACGCATCTCCTGTAACGCTGTTATATCAGCCCTATATTGGAACAGGGTATCGGGTAGCTGCTTGGAAACTCCATGTAAACTCTATGTAGAGGGAACGCACGTTCCATGAGAAAATGCGCAAATCGTTGTTCCTCTGTCGTTGCCGGGTTTGTCGTTGTGTTATTCGTCCAGTCCGAGGCTCCTGGTGTGGCTTCGTAACTTCGGTTATCCGTGTAGGGTTATCAGCCTTACCCAACCCCCACTCTGGAGGACCAGTTTGTACAATTTGTCCCGTTTTTAAGAGTGGCAGAGTGGCAGAGTGTGTGTCCGGATGGCTCAAGTGGTTAGAGCGCTGGGCTGTCGTAGCGGAAGGTCGCGGTTCAAATCTCGCTGGGGGCAGAGGAGTTTGTTATCGTGATTGGATGTCGGATACCAGTCGACTCAGCTGTGAATGAGTACCTGAGTCAAATCAGGGTAATAATCTCGGGCGGGCGCAATGCTGACCACATTGCCTCCCACAGTGTACTGTGGTGTACCGTTACGGTCTTGAATGAAGTGCTCTAACACACTTCAAGGCCTTGATCCAATATGGATTGTTGTGCCAACGATTATTATATTATATTAAGAGTGGCAGACTCGCGTTCATTCTTCTCCTTCTGCTGCTTTTCGTTAAGAAAGAGCTCCCAGCGGTCACCACATGTAGGTGGAGATAGGGTTGGTGGCTGTTGGTGTTGGCTCAGCAGACGTTTCCCAGGTTTTATGCTCCATCGTGGGTACCAATCCACGTTCCGCCCTGAAACCTACATTACCCTTTGACTACTACTACCTTTGCTCTATGTCATAGTCTATACTATTGGAAAATTTCATGATTCTAGGATTCTTAAGGGGGGTTCTGCAGTCAATTACTAAAAATTATGTATACTATTACTAACTTTATTCGAATAGATACATATCAGTATGAAGGCTATTTCGGAGCGTAGGCACCACGAAGTGGCTGTTTCGTCATTATTTTCAGATTCTTTGGTTGGGTCGGTTCTGCTAATGGCCCCGTGAAAAAAATTACCCCTTTGCAGCCTTCGTTCTCCTGTGAATTAAATATCAAAACTAAGACCACTTTTGAAAAGTATTAATCGAAACTTTTCATTTGATACCGCACATTACCATGTTTGGTGGAAAACATTTCACATTCCGCCTAGAACGATGTAATTGACTGTATGCCTGAGCGTTCACAGTTCTCATCTTCTCAACAAATTTGGTGTTAATAGCTGTAACCGTTTCCGAGAAAAATGCGTGTGCCAGACAGACAGACGATTTTTATAAGGTTTTGTTTTACGCAAAACCTTTAAAATGAATTTATTTTTTTTTCTTCTTCTTTACCCTTTGCCTCGCTCGGTAGCGAGGTCCTCTTTTATGTGGCTTCGACTACCTTGTTTACATTGTGGCGACACATAGGAGGCGCGAACTTAAGCGCCAACATGAATTCGCCTCCACCGCTGCATTCAATGGCCGCAGACCGGACTTCCTGACGTCGCCTATCCGTCAATGACTTGTATTCAGTTCTTGATAGGACCGGGGCTCGTCATACCGTGCTCGCTGAAGAGTACGTTCTAGCATCCGAGGCATTTTAAACAATGGCATGATCACTTTTTGCAACGATCTTGAATTCGTTTTCTTGGTCGGCCTCTCGCGTGTCACTAAGAGAGATTTGGTAGGATTCAGGAGTGTGAAGTAAGTTCAACTAAACTTTATTTATCTTTGTCCCTGATCTCAGCATTTTATTTTTATTTTATCCTCAATAATTAGTACATGCGGACTTTTCTATTATCTGGGCAGCTACGATTCAAGGGTTTAAGCTAATGTGACCAATGAGGATGCGTTATTCGCGTTCTTCAGTTCCGCCGATTATAGAATAAGCCAGTGCAGGGTCTGGTATTTGGCATTCTAATTCTTCGTATTTGGAATCACATATTATATTTGGAATTATTTGAGACATGAGCTACGTAAGAACTCCATCGGAGATGATTATTCTTATTAGGGTCTCGTATAGAGTCAGTTCGCCCTGGTCCTTAGATGTACCTATTTTTTTAGCAACGGATTCTTAGCGCTTTTAGCACTTCTTACGCTTTGCCCGTGGTATGAGTTTATGATGGATTCGATATTAAAAACACTCGACAAATTGAAAAGAAGACAAAACAAAGAGAATACGTCCGCACTCGGTGGCGGTCTAAACTGCTTGCTTTGTACCAGGCCGCCAGCTGTATCCGCTGTATCGGTTACCACCGCCGGCAATGCAGTCTGTGGTTCTTGCCTCCGATGTACCGCCACATCACTTCGCTCTTAGCTGAAAACACGCGGGTTCAGCGAAGGAACTCGGGACCTGATCCGGCAATAGGGTTACCGGGCGATCCTGACGCTCCGCGGACGCTTTTCTAGAGTGCCTTCAGCTTCGATAAGGAGACCCATTAGGGCCGCCCGGAACGTCGAATTTTGTTTGCCAGATTTATAGTTGATATGGCAATTTTGAAGTTTAATTATTTCCAGAGATCGGTCATCCACCCCCATGGTGAGGAGTTTACATTTGCCCTGAAGACTCTTCATAGTTGCGTATCGAAATCGTCATTCTGAGCAATTTGAAGGTCCATACGATCCACCATCTCTAGCGCTTCGGCTTTAGGAAGATACATCATCACCATGTGTATATCATTCTTAGCACGTGTCGACAATTCTCCTCCTTTCCAGCATTGTAATTTAGGGATTATGATCCTTAGCCATTCCGCAGTGTCCTTCGTCGTGCAGTTCACCAGTATATAATCTAGTCGAAAGCGTAGGCCGGTGAATACGAGCTTCGCACTTCGTCCCTGGCTCATCTGCCTGACGACAATATCTTCCATAATTTTCTGCTCTTCACGAGTGAGTATTTGCTCGGGAAGTGTTTTCGGCAGTATGACCAGTTAAATGCTCTTGACCGCACGAGCATAACGAACAGCGGCCTCCTCGCTCCTGCCTTCAACCCTGACTTACCCGGGATTTCCCCTTCTTGAGTTCGGGTTTGGGTTTTTGGGAACATTTCCCCTTGTGGTTTGATCTTCACTGCTTCGCGCTTTCTTGGCTCTGATGTTGAAGAGTTAGGTCTATCTGGAGCCTTCTTAATGTCCTTTTCTGGTTTCAGGCTTTCTTTCAAATAACACAAATATCGTTTAGCACCTGGAGTCCTGTCTCCTTCTTGACGTCTAATATACTGATCTCCGATGTACTTCTGCTGGTTCCTACTTTTGGAGCAGGGACCCTTTTTTGATTGCGGTCTTCGCAGTAGGCCAATGTTGACCGTGCCAAGAAATGCATAGTCTAATGGTAATCAAACCGATGAAATGATAGGCTCATAAAATAGAGGCCGAATTTAGTGACGCCTATTAGAAAACGTGATGTGAGAAAATACAAGTTTTAGAAATATCAAAGGCCTACCGCGCTGCACCGCCAAGGGTTTCCAAAAAGTACATGGGCATGGACATTACACAACTACGAGAGAAATAAGGAATAATTAAGCTCCGGAGTATCAGATTGTAAGTTTTCATGTGAGCGATTCTATAGACGTAGCAACTATAGGGGATATGTGGAAAGAACAGAGGGGAGCACTTTCCGGGTTTTCATGGCAGCAATTCCTTGAAATTGGCAGTCGAGGTTATGCTGGGTACACTTGTCAACACTATCGAGACTTTGAGACCATAGAAGGATCCATTGGAATAAGCAAAATTGGACAATGCTACTTGAACTCGAAAAACCACTAGGAAACTCAGATTCATACGGCCTATTTGCTCGTTGATTGTTGCTGCTACCCATGGGGATGGGAATGACTTCCCGACATGGTGGAATAGGTTCCAGCGAATTTCGATGCATTAGTTTGTATAACCTCAATAGTAGTAGCATTGTTCAGTGATGATTTTGTTGAAATGGAACCCGCTTTATGTTGTTCCTACCAAACAACGGATTGGTATTGATCACTCCTCTCCCAACCGGATCGTTATATCATATGTAGCCCATCATCGAGTTGTCGGCGTTTGATGTGACAAATTAGAAGACATTTGTTGGCTTCAACTCTTCCGCCTCCCAATATCCTTCGTTTGGAATCAATGCAGTGACTTCTAATCTAGCATTTGGCTAGACTCTTGATAACAGCGTCCCTTTCGCATTTTGAATACATATATAATATTTTTATATTGTTATATGTGAAAATACATAGGACACGATGATGCTTCCGAGGTCAAGCTTACAATGAAAAATCCTTTGCCTAAAATAGGGTTAGCATAAATATTTATTATATTTCTAGCGATAAACGCAATTAGGTTTGGAATATGCCTTCGTCCTTGTAAGCCAAAGTCAATATTTGAAATGCAAATGAGGTTCTTATCTCTTCGTTGTTTTATCCAGTGCCACCTTCGTGTTTAATTTGCTTTTATTCTGTTTTTTGTTTCCAGATACATTTCTTTTGTCAGTGCTTGTAGTGCTGTCCCATGCAATTCCGAGAACAAAACGGGACGCGTATTTAAGTCAGAATTACTTGGCCCGAGCATCCCAAATCCTGGGGACAAATCTCCTTAAGGATAATATTGACATTGATGGCAATCACGTCCACTCACCTCTTGGAATATCAACCGTTCTGGCCATTCTTGCGGAAGGGTCACGTGGCGCGACCTACGATGAGTTTACATCAGCTCTAGGATTCCCGGCAGACAAAGCTGATTTGCGAAGTGCCGCCAAGGAAATCCTACAGAACTTCAATTCGAAGGACGTTTCCACGACTCCGGCATTCAAAACATGGTTCTACATTTACAAGAACAATACTATCAACGAAGAATACAAACAAATTGTCCGGGACTACTATTTGGCCGAGGTGAAGGATATTGATCGATCTGAATACGATTGGAACGAGCCCCACATAGATGAGTCGATGAATGATAATAGCAAGGACATTATTGGCTTCGAGACGCTGAAGAAATCAGAGAATTTTGATGATTTGCAGGCGACAAAAAGCTATAATGTACCGGACGATATCGAGGAAAAGAAAGAAGCTTCCAAGTTCGATAAAGTCGTAGAGGACAAACAATACGTCGAAGTCCCCGTGATTAAGGAAGAAATTGCAAAAGAACAACTAGAAAAAGAAATCGAGAAGAAGGATGACAAAAATAATAATGATGCTCAACATCTAATCGACGTGAAGGAGGGTGAGGTCAATGACGAGGATAACGAAACAATTAGGGATGCGGAAAAGAAAGAGGAACTTAAAAAGGATTCGGAGTCAACTAAACCCGTCGAGGCCAGTGAACCGGAACGGATTTCCATTCCTTTGAAAAAATTGGACGAGTTGGAAATAATGCAGACCGTGGAAAGCGAATTTCCATCGAGCAGGGTAAGCAAAAGTGAATCCATTTGAAGACATGCCTGTAAAGTTTTATTATTTAAGAAAAGGTAATATCATAGACGTATGAAAGTGTACCTAATTTTGTAAGATGAGAGGAAGTGGGACTAGTCCAATGTGGTGTGCTGGTCGGTATGTCATATTTTGATGGTTGAACGCTTCACTAAGTGTGTATTTTCTGGGTAGCATTTGCTACTTTAACTTCTTCACAAATCAGCACTATAGTACTTCCTTTACTTTCGAGAGTTCGATTTCGAGACTAAATTTTTGGATAGAAAAAGATATATTATGGTTAACGATTTTTATATCGGCTATTATGGGGGATAGCAGCATCAATAACATACGCGGAGTGGCCCGTCTTGTCAGCGTCAAGCTTGTTGCGCGATATGTGGCGATCAGTTAGAATTTGCCGGTCCCAATACACGCTGTAAGCAGAACTATCAAGTACTGCTTGCGGCTCATATCGGTAAACCGTGTATTCTGTGTGTTCGTATATTGCACCGTTACTATAACAGTGCAGCCAGAAATGAGATGGTCCAACGTCTCTAACGCCGAACCATACATTCTGCACTGGTGGTTCTGCATTCGCTCTGTCATTATGAGCTTTTTATAAGCTCGGGAGGCGACCACGCGGTTCTGAATGACACACATAAATGCCTCCGTCTCTGCAGAGAGCTCCCCAGCACACAGCCATCTGTTCGACAAATGCAAATCGACAAATGGCTGCCAAAGACAACTCACGTGCTTACCATGCATTGCCTTCGATTTCCATTCATCGATCCGCTCTTGGTCCGACTTCACCCCACCCAGAGGATTGAAAGATCGATCCTTCAAGCTAAGTAGAGTTAGCCCACAGTCTGCTTTACAAACGGCCGCATGCGAGTCCCTTGTCTGCTCTTTGCACGTCAACCGCACCCCTACCTCCGATGATAGATGATGTATTCGGAATTTGGAGATCGTAGTTCGTATCTGCCGCTGGACGTTTGTCAGATTGGTTTTCGTCCACGGAAATATTCCCAATGCATATGCCACTGAAGAGATATGTTCAGTGCGCTTATTTTACACGTCGCGGCTCGTGATGATCTTTGCGGATGGCTTGGATTCGACACTTGTCTAATCCATCCGAATATCACGGGTAAACAGGTCTACTATTAGCAACAGTACCAGCATACAGCCTGATGTCATCTAAGTGCATCAAATGTGTCAGTTCCAACTTAGCACGTAGGCCATATTTGATTACGAAACCATGCTCTCTAGCATCATTCAGTAGCCATGAAAGGAGATTCAGTGCGGTGCAAAACCAAACGGGACGCAACGAATCTCCCTGGAAGATGTCTCTCCGTATACGGATGAGCTCTGAGTTATTCGCACCCTCAGATGAACGCACTGATATGGCATGCCACCCTTCCATGACTGTCGCCAAAACTTTATTAGTTTGGGATCAATGCTATACAGACGTAGGACATCGGTTAGCCAGGTATGCGGTACGCTATCGAAAACCTTGACAAAATCGATATTGCAACTAAAGAGGTTTCTTAGTCCTCTAGTTGCTTGTCCTACAATTACCGAGTCGATAATGAGTTGCTCTTTGCAATCCCTTGACCCGACTCGGCAGCTCGTCTGCTCCTCGGGCAGAATGTTGTTGGTCCCAAGGTGCGCATTGGCTCATCCACTATAATGGACGTTATGAACTTGTGGAGGGTTGGTAAGCAAGTAATCGGTCTTGTGTCTGGGGGGTCCTGCACCGTGTCCTTTTTTTGGAGAAGGTAAGTAATTCTCGCAGTGAGGAAAGGTAGAAATTTCTCTGGCCGAATAATGACCTGATTGATGCTATGTGCCAACCGACCGTGTACACTGGTAAATTTCTTATATCAGAAATTCTGCACCCGATCTGGACTAGGGCCCCTCAAGTTCTTCGAACTGTTTATGGCTCGCCGAACTTCCTATTCGGTAACATCCGCAAAATTCATTTAGGCGTAGTATCATGGCACGCAGCTTGCTGGGCGGGTAACCCCGAAAGCCCACCTCAATATTCTCTCGCTTCCGTCACTAAAAATTGTACTGTCTGGATGCTCTGTTGGGATTCGTTGAGAGATCTGAAAAAACTCCGCTGGTTCCTTGCGTTGCATTCGTCACGTCTGGAATGACTTTCGGCATACCGTCGTAACGGACTGCATACGACAGAAAGTTTCTGCTTTAGTGTGTCCAGAATTTCAACTACGCTTGTTTCATTAGGGATGGCATAGTTCCTATAAACCCTCTGCACTTTATTTCTCATCCGTCTGTTGGCATTGCCAGTCTAGTAATGTTATGAGATCCCTCAACGTTCCAAACGAATTTTCCATGGTGGATTTCTTCAATCACTCAAACCAAAAAACCCCTTCTGGCCGTACAAGTGATCGTAGTTGCAGAAGTGACATATCAACACACAGCCGAGATGCAATCTCATCATTGATATGAGATAGAGTTCCCGGAGTTGCTTGAGATGCATAGAGTCTGGGTCTGGTCTATGCACAGGATCCCTTTTCGAGAATTCTATACACGCTCTTTGTAATTCGTCCCGAACCTCAGCGGAAACCTCAGCTTGACGGTGAAGAAGAGTGCTTCGGCGAGTAATGAAACTGTTGCATGCAGAGCGACGTGGTGTTGTTGATGCCGCCGCTTCTGTCCCCATCGACTCTCGGTCAACAGTTTCCGTTGGTCGGGCCTAGTCTTCACTGCCATCCCAACCTGGGCCTTGTTTTCTCCGATCTTCCCACATGTTACCCGCCTCCGTAGTTACTATAGGTATTATGCCCATATGAGCCGCAGTTCCGCAGTAGCGGAAAACAGCAACACCTGGCGCTATTTTCGCAGTCTTTTGATTACTACCCTGTACGCCTCACCCCAAGAGTTTTTATGGGTATGGCGGCACAGCTGTTTGAAGCAGTTTCTGTTACTCATTCAATGGCAGCAGTGGTTAAGGTTGATTTGTATCAACCTCATCTGGCAATTAGTTTTGGTGGCTCTTCTGTATTTCGAGCATCTACTGCTGCCGGCAGTAAACCGATGGTCCGATGGTCCACACCCTCTTTCCTTTTGGACAGTAAGCAATTTTGGTCAGTTCCACAGTCCTTGCTGGTATGACCTTCCAATTCGCATCTCTTACATTGCTTCAACCTGTCTTTTGGACTGGTGCATGCCTTCGCAATGTGACTGATCTAAAGTATCTAAAGCACCGATTAAGCGGCACCTGCTCCCTAAGCCGACACATAAGCTAGTCTATTTTTACTCTCCCTGCTGCTGACAGTTTGAGTATTGCTTCCACTGGTAGGCTGATAATGACGGTTTGTGTTTCACTGTAGGTTTTCTTTAGCGTTTTCATCGCTGACTTTTGTAGACGGATAAGATCAATTTAGTTCTCGATGGCCTCACGAACCTCATCCTTTCTGGTGATTTAATTTATATCTTTGCAGATTATATTTATCTCCGGCCTGCTTCTGATTTTTGTAAAGAATTTGTTTGCGGTTACATTGTTAGATTTCTTGAGCTCTAGCATAAGGTTTCCTTTCTGAGACCGTCTAACACACCTAAATTGGTGAGTTCGGGGCCTTTTTTATTTTCCTGAGAATGCCAGCGTATGACCTTTCACCACATTTGCTGATAATAATCACCTCCGTTTTAATCTTCTTCTAATTCATTTTTTCCGAGATGTTAGCTTTCTCCTGGCTTCGTTATCCACCTTGAGAGATTCACTCCCTTTTTCCGAAGTCGCGGTTACATGATTTTCATCGGCAGCTTAGTCGTGATCCTCACGCCCGGGTGGTATGACGCCAAGGTTTCTTCCTTATCGCATACTCCCGCTACACTTTTCCCACGGAGGATAGCGCTATCGACAGCGGGGGCTTGTTCCAATATGTGCAGGATTTGCAATGAATCGAGTTTTTTCTGAAGGGGACGTCAATGGAGCCAGTTCTAGCCCCTTCTATATGTTTGTAACAGTAGAGGCCATACTAACCAAGGTTTCCACTACTGAGGCACTGCAGTAAGTGCATATCGACGGCTGGGAGCCCGTTTGCCTACTCCCAAAACCGCCAACACTGGGTTTCCTAAGTTTATTTCTCGTTTGTGCCTCCATATTTGGTTTTATTTCTGCGTATCCCACCTACCTCGCCTGCGCATAAGCATGACCGTTTATGAACATCTTCGATAGCGTGCATATGCGTGCCCATATCATATCCATCTTGCATACGGAGATGGACTTCCTTATACTTGCTCCTTCATATTGTTTGTTTATGTTTATTCCGTAAAGCAAAAAAATTATTTCGTTTTCAGCTATCCAGAGCACAAACCCTTCTTATGAAGGACGACATTACATCTGCACTGAGTGCCAACTCTATTGTTGGTAACGACGAGGAACATTTGACTAAGATACTACTCTTCAATGGTCTTCACTTCCGTGGTAGTTGGAAGACCCCATTCCAAGAATTGAGAGATGGAATAGATGTTTTCTATGTAAACAAGGAAGAGTCCTTGCCAGTTACTATGATGAGAACTTACGGTGAATTCAGAACGGCAAAGTTGGATGAATTGGATAGTGAGGCCATTGAGTTTTCCTATGATGTGAGTACTATGATGATTACTAAAAGATGAAGCATAAAAATATTTAGGGTAGCGTTACTATTAACTTTTTCTTGAACTTCCAGGATAAAAACCACTCATTGCTTATTATCATACCAAACGAGAAAGAAGGACTTCGCAACCTTATCAGCAAACTGAAAACTGAAGACATAGCTGTCCTTCGCACTCGTCTTGCACCTGAACCTCTATCCATTGGCTTGCCGAAGTTCGGCATTGACTCAACAAGTCGATCTGAGGTCACACTTAAGAATCTAGGATTGCGGAAGCTATTTTCAAGTGAAGAAGCTGATCTACGAGGTATTGCTGAGGAGGATAAACTGCATGTCGATGAAATCGTACAACATGTGAATATTCGAGTCGACGAGGGAGCTTGCAGGGAGGATGCACTTACAGCCGGACCTGAAACCAGGATACTCGACGAAGGACGCACTGTTGTGGCGGATCGTCCTTTCCTTTATTTTGTATTGCATAATGACAGTAACTTTGTGTTAGTTTTAGGAAAAATTATGTCGCCTAGTCCAGTAGATGAGACTACATTCTGAGGAAAGGAAAGACTTAATTTTAGGAGCTTTAAAGTGCGAAAGGAAACATCAATAGTTACGAGTATGACTTGACAAGTAAAACTGTGACCTTAAAATTTATTCAAATATTAAAAGGTATTTGTAACATATTCGAAACTGTCCATTGGATTTGAGAGAGAATAAATGTGGTATTCTATTTTGAACGTAATTTTGCTTGAAATTGATTGGGGGTTATTTTAAGATTTATTCGACCAAAAATTCAAGGCAATGAATCCTTGAAAGAATTTCTGGTAATTAGCTATTCTACCAATTTCAGCAATGCTTCGATTTTAGGAAAATCGCAATTCCCAAGCAACTTGCTTCAGGGTAATCTTGGTTGTGAACGAGTATGTTGCAGATGTTCTTAAGGGTTCTCCACGAAGCTCCTGTCGTGGGGGAGCCTCTGCAAATTTTCAAACTTTCTCATTACGGAAGCATCAGCAATGCCTTGAATATGAACTTATCTCACGGCTACAACCTTTGGCTATCAAAAAAGATTTTTGATTGATTTCTGGAATGTGGATATTCTGGGCCTCAGCGAAATAAGACTGTAAGGCACCAGGGGACATTCTTCTCTGTCTTGCGGTACTGCTCTTCTATACTTTGGAAAGCCCAATGGTAGTAAATACGAGTTCGATGCAAGACTGGTGCTATCAGCTATTGCAAGCGCCATTGTTCAGACCTGGGAGCCGATTTCCGATTCAAGCGGAAGAACATCTCCACTGAAAATTTCCAGGTGCCAAATCACTATATCTGATTGACGCTTACTTTGGATTGAGTGGGGAGAAGGTAGCAGAGCCTCGACATCTTCTTGTTACCGGAGACATTCTTCATGCTGCCTTAGTGGGAGGGAGAAAAACACCACCAAAACCAAGGTTTTCCGTCTGGCTTATCATATATCCTTCCCATTTGCATTAACAGTCCTGTGAGTGGGGGCTTAAGGATACACTCAAACGTTTTGCCGCTTGTGGTGAGAGGAGACTAAAATGGATAGAAATTTGTGGGCTAGGAACTTGCAATTTTAAAACTATATTGCTACCGAAGCATCAACAACGTCTCGGATAGGGACTGACCTCACGGCTACAAAAATGGAGTGGATTGGTTTCTGAAATGTGTGCACGCTTCTCACCAACGGCAGCGAGGGTCTTTAGAATTAGAGATGGCTGATCTGAATGCCAAAGTGGGCTCTGACAACATCTTGCTGTTTACCATAAGGTCAATTGGGTTTCAACTGACTGACGCCGTAAGGACAATCAGACCGACCACTTCGTGATCAGCAGTAGATTTAGGAGTTTTCTTCTGGATGTCTGTAACAAGGGAGGGAAAGGGATCACCATCTGATGGTCGCTTACGTTCGTTTGGACGTTGCGTTCGGCAGCTCCCCTTTCGAAAACCGGACTGATTCTAAGAGAGGCCGCCAGCGAATAGTTCGACAGCATTATTTGGATAGCATATCGGCTTGTAGGACGAAGTTTCACGCAAAGGTTTATTTGGCTTGAGGACTTGTATTAATTCCTGCTTCTTCCATTGTGTAGGAAATGCTCTTTCTTTAAGGTATGTAGTGAACGCCTTGGCAAACATATTTGGCGTTACTTTCACTGCTGCCTTGAGGGCCTTATTGGGGATGCTATCCAAGCCAGGTGCTTTATTTCCAACTATTTTAGTTTCGCAGTTTCGAGGACCTCCTTTTCACTTACCATGGAAACTTTGGCGGTGTCTATCTTGACAGTGAGAATGTTAGCGGTACTCACATTCTGGGGGAAAAGATCCGTTACTATTCCATTAAGCTGTCTGTATGTCAGACCCGATTTATTTATAAACGGCTGGACGGATTGTCACGAAAGTTAGTGAGAGCGTGTGGTCTGCTGTTCTGCAGCAAGTGGCGCTTCCTCAGTACTTAAGCTTAAGGTAGCTTAAGTACTGAGGAAGAGAGTAAGTAGCTCTCGAAATACGTATTTACTAACTATTAAAATATATTGTAGTAGGAGAAAGTTACCTAGTTTTATCTTTATTTAGAAGAACTACAAGCATCGGAACAATAACTATTTTAATAACGGTACCAGTCTATACCAAGTGCATGGCTTAGCATACTGGTGGATGCAAGACATACCTAAATCTCTACCGAACTAAGGAGTACGGCACCCGTGTTGAAACGCAACACCACGCCGAGGCCTGAAGGTCTCTTCTCGCTTGAGCATAACTAAAACCCCCATGAAACGCCCACTAGGGGCCAACCGCAAACAACCGAGCTGTACTCATATACGACAGGAATTCTCCCGAAGTATATGAGTCCAGGGGCTACCCCGGTTCCCATGGTGCCAGTATACCCCTGGTAAGGTTTCGTGACCGAAGCCACTTCAGATGAGTCCCCGTGCAGACTCGGGTCTGATCGCCATGATTAAGCCTTGGAGCATTCGCCTACTGCATCACGGCCGGCAAGCCAATGCGATGCGTTCCCGTTCTCCTCGGCCACTTGGTTTTGGTTCAGCCGCCAGGATTGCTGCCCCGCCGCCTCTGAGCACCAGTTGCGCTGACAGGTGGAACTGGTCCAAATGTCGGCAATGATTGTAGAAGTGAAGGATGAGCAAATTCTTCAGTTGAAATCCGCTCGAAGTATTCTCGTCATCTATCTGTCGCCGCTCGACGAATGAAAGTATCGTTCTTGTCATTAACGCAACAGATCCCGTGGACGTTCGTTACGGCTTTTAGCAAGTAGATACAGATCTCTCTGGCAATCCCGAGTGTCTAGTTTATCGTAAAGATTTTTGTAATGGACCTCTCGGGTGACAGCGACTGCTTTCTTTGCTTCCCGGTTGGCATTCTTATAAATTTGCCAATTGGCCAGCGTTTTATCGTCGAGAAATTTGTGGTAAAGGCGTTCCTTTTCACGGACCTTCATTTCAACATCGTCATTCCAAAGCCAAGTATCTCCGTTGATGTACCGCTTACTCGGCCAACCCCGAGAGTTGCAGAGGCCGCTTTGTGGATCGTGTCTTTCATTTGGTTCCACGGTTCTTCCACATTCGTAATGGTTGGTAATCGCGTAAGTGAGTTCACTTCTTCTTCCTTCTCACGAAATCGCCACCATTTAATGCGCGGCGGGCCAGTGTGTTGCTTTCGCTGTTTTATTGGTGGCTTAATTCGCAGGAGGGCAATCAACGGCCGATGTTGAGGTATGATGGTCTCATAGGGAACGGCTTTGCAATCAGTGACAGCGGTAAAATGTCGGCACCTTATGAGAATATAGTCGATTTGCGTTTTACCGTTCCCACTATAAAATGTAGAAAGATGAGACAATGATTTGACGAAGCATGTATTCATATGTACAAGATCATGGGTGTCCGCAAAATCGACTATACGCTCGCCACCCTCATTGCGCGTTCCAAACTCCTTTCCCCCAAGGCACCTGTGTGCCTTTTCACCCACATAACCATTAAGGTCACCGGCAATGATTATATAGTCGTCGGCAGGCACGATACAAGTCTTTTCACCGAGAAGTTGCCAGAAGACATCTTTCTCGGCATCATTTCGACCTGTCAGTGGTGCGTATGCAGTGAAGAAGTTCATAGTGCGATCAGCTGATGTAATGGTGAGCTTCATCAGCGGTTCATTAAATCGTTCGACTTCTTTAATGGCATCGCGAAAACCCTCTGAAATGGCAATCCCAACACCATATTGAGTGTATGGGCTACCAAAATAGAGAAGTTTATAGTCATTTTTACGGCGTTCGCGTTCAATGTCGCAGCTTTTGGCACCAGACCATCTGGTTTATTGTAGATTGCAGATATCAATGCACCTTTTCCGAAGGGCTTTTGCGAGTTCCTCGGTCTTTCCAGTTAGGGTGCCAACATTAAGCGTGCTGACACGTATTTGGTTTGTTCTGACTAAATTGCTTACGTCTTGACGCCGTCTATGCTTCAGGAATCCTTGCCCGTTTCTCGAGAGGACCGGTGCCTGTCCTGTCGCGTCGACTGAGGTGGACGCCCTAGCATTTTCCCGAGATTTATTACCCGTACCGATCATCATATGTCTAACGAAATTGGATGCAAGGTTTTGTGTTGACCAACCTTTATATCAGAAGCGCCAGCTTCGGGTATTCCGACTTGTTTTTAAGGTTTTGTGTTTACACAAAATTAAAATCGGTTTACTGTCTGTCTGTCCGTCACACGCATTTTTCTCGGAGACGGTTATAGCGATTGACACCAAATTTGGTAGAAAGGTGGGAACTGTGAACGCTCACGCATACAGCGAATTACATCCTTTTACGTCGAATTTAAGGGGGGGTCCCCATACATGCAAAAGGAGGGTGTAAAATTTTTTTTCATCAAATATAGTCATGTGGGATATCAAATTAAAGGTCTCGATTAGTACTTTTCCAAGCCGGTCTTAGTTTTGACATTCCTTGGAAGGGTAGGGAGCGCGGGGGGTTGAAAGTGATCACTTCTTTAAGGGGGCCATTCTCAGAAACTACCAAACCGAAAAATCTGAAAAAAATCAGGAGGCTACCACTATATGGTGCCTGGGCTGCGAAATACCTTCCATGCCGATATCTGTTTAAATAAAGTTAATAATAGTATATTACTACAATTTTTTGTAATTGGTTAGAAACCCCCCTTAAGTTCATCCTAGTACCATGAAATCAATAAGCATCAATAACGTCTCGGATAGGGACTGACCTCACGGCTACAAAAATGGAGTGGATTGGTTTCTGAAATGTATGCACGCTTCTCACCAACGGCAGCGAGGGTCTTTAGAATTAGAGATGGCTGATCTGAATGCCAAAGTGGGCTCTGACAACATCTTGCTGTTTACCATAAGGTCAATTGGGTTTCAACTGACTGACGCCGTAAGGACAATCAGACCGACCACTTCGTGATCAGCAGTTGCAGTGATATAGGCTATAATATAGAGCATGATCTTACCAAGTTTGGTGGAAATCGCACTATTACTAACAAAGTTATAATACCTCAAATTTGTTGCTTCTTTGAAAATTGAAGACTATGAATGTCAATATCACCCGAAAGTGGATACTCTCACATAATATATGGATACATTACGTGTTACGTACTAAGAAATACACAAAACCTTTCGTACCTGAAGCGTCCAGCTTCCGGTTTCCCGACTTGTTTTAACTGGTATGGTGGCAGGTATCCCGTCCCTTAAAAAAGTCTGTGGCTGAGAGAAGTTTTGAAATTAACGACCTCAAATGAAAGTAAAAAAGAAACGCCCAATCGTGTTAAATTGATTTATTGATTTTTCAGGTTTATTATTTTTGTATAATATAGATGTGTATATATTTTGTTATGTATATAGTTAACTATATTTATAACAAATGTCTCGACAAATTTTGATTATGAATACGTGGATCTGGTTGTTTCCTTCATGTACAAACCAATAATTTTGTTTCGCTATCAGATATGTATGGGATTCAATTTATTGTAATAATTTCGGGGGAAATATTCTCGCCAGCGTTAGTCCATTAGTTCACTGGTTAATCAGATACAGACACAAATTGCAACGAATCATCGCTTAATGTTATATACATAAAAGTAAGTTAATAAATAAGAACTCATTGAGGAAAAAACGTAAAAATAGTCGGTAATACATAGAATAACATACATAAAAATACAAAAAACATAATCTGATTTTATCGATCAACAAGAATATTGCAATAAAAGCTTCTATCAATAAAATATACAAATACTTGTATGTTTGTACGAGTAACTCTACGAAACGTTAAAGGTCAACTCTTATGTACTCCTAAGTCCTTAACGCAATGCATTCTAGACATCTTTACAAAAGAGAACTTAAACAATCAATTAATTCGACGAAACTCTAAATACTCTCTTTGTTTAGGGTTTTGTTGGGTTTTCCATTTTATCTTTGCGATACATACAGCGGTTCAACTTTGAATGTTATGTGGGAGAACAGTTAGTTAACGTTAAGGTTGACTTGACTTATTGTAGTGTTACAATTATGCTTAATTAATCTTTAACTATTAACAACAAATAATTAATTTTTGGTCTAGTAAATTTTGTAAACGTTTATATGTCATACATGTATATGTGTAGTTACTGTGAATGTATATGATTTCACTCGATTTTGGTAAATAATTCGGTTATAGACCCGGAGTCGTATCAATAAGACAACAATATATGCACGTAAAGGTCCTTATTGTGATGAATGACTCTAGCCTACGTTCCCAGTGGGATCTTTCCAACATCCTTAAATTGAATTTTTTATTTTTTTTTGTTTGGTTTTGAAGAGAAAACACATTTTAGAGGTTTTGATATAGGAAAAGTAGGGTCTCGAAAATATTTCAAGACGATGAAACTTACAAACGAAATTGTACGACGACACGAGTGATCAGCGACCTAACTAAGCTGATTGAAAACTTCGCGTGCATTAGCTTATTTGCTTCATTTTGAATTCCGCTTATGGGAAAGATAGTATTTCGTATAGCTTAGAGTGATCGATTAGCGCTCCATCTGAATTAGAACTTAGTCGGGCAATTTGCAAAAGTTGGGAATGTTAATCCGCTCATTGCCGGCCTTCATCCAAAAACTTGCTATCCCTGGTTTCAAAACTAACAAGCAACAGAATTAATCTCCTGTTTCAGTTAACAAGGCTTGCGTCCTTCGAAGATATTGATTTTATAGAAACAAATTGTCTCCTTTTACCGCAGCGCGAGGGAATTTCTTTGAAAAAAGTCGGGTTAGAGAGAAGATAAACCGATTCCCGAAACACAGTATCTGCAACGGAAATAAATGCCTGCCGAGCCTAGAAGGAAGCAGTTTTAACTCGTTGCCAATCTAAATTAACGTCGCTATTTCAGCCGTTAACAATTCCCGTATTACCAAAAATTATACGAGAGTAGCCCAGTACATCCGATTCGGCGCCTTCAAATAGTATTTTTGGGTTTTTTTTTAACTATAATTACTTTGGGGCCTAACTAGACAGTTATTGTTCCTTTTAATATTTTCTATATAATTAGATTATAAATCAAAATTTCGGTTTTAAGCAAATACACCGTTTTCTGGAGCATTAACCAGAGCACAGACGACGTTGAAGACATTTATTTTTTGGACTACCTAATGGTCTCAAATGGTATTGATTCCTGAAATAGAAAAAAAGAATTAGCATATTTTCTGAAAGGGATTCGTTGTTGTTAATATTATTCATAATAAATTTGTTATAGCAGAACGCATTCCCGGTTGCCAAAAAAAGGAATAGGTAGCAATAATCTGAATAGCTGAAGCTCAATGAAGTTTCAGAATAAGTTTAGACAGGAGAAATGACTACAGTTTTTCCAAACGTATTATTTCGAAAAGCTACCAAATTATGTGCAGCTTGTAGTATCTTCAACTCGGTTAGTAATTATAAATGGCGCCAAGGTGCGGCTCAACATTCGCTTGGTTTCAGCTAGGTAATACTACTGTGATCAAAAAGTGGTAAGACAATTGATTTGAGATTTCCCGGACATTAGGAATATTTTTCCCCTAAGTTGGTAAAACCTTAACTGACATCTATGTCAAATTTTGAGACCATAGCCTCAGTGGTTAATCAGTTAACAACAAAATAAAATTTTCCAATTTTTATAATGAGTGAAAAAATTCAAGTTGCATAAAATTTTGTTTCAAAAATGGTTTTTCAGCTACCCAAACATTGGACAACCCGCTGGGAGCTCTTTCTTAACGAAAAGATACACACGGAGACGGATGAAGGCGAGTCTCCCGCGCTTAAAAACGGGACAAATGATTGGGGGTTGGCTAGGGCTGATAACCCTACACTTCCGTTACGAAGCCAGAACAGGAGCCTCGGACTGGACAGATAACACAACGACGAACCTGACAACGGCAGAAAAATAACGATTTGCGCATTTTCTCATGGAACGTGCGCTTCCTCCACAGAGATGAAGCTACCAAGCAGCTAGCCGATACCTTGCTCCAATATAGGGCTGATATAACAGCGTTAGAGGAGATGCGCTGGGCAGGGACCGCTTTCCTGGAGAAGAGTCGCTAAACCATATATTATAGCAGCCATCCAGTAAACCATGTGCTCGAAGTAGGTTTCTTAGTCAGCCAAAAAATGACCCCTGCTGTTATCGGTTTTGAAAATATACGCAATATATGCACTCTGCGCTTGGGAGGCAAATTTAGAAATATAAGCCTCATTAACGTTCACGCCCCTACAGAGGAGACTGCAGAGTCGGAGAAGGCAGTTGAACGAACCCTCGAAGCCTGTCCTAGATATAATATCAAAATCACACTTGGGAATTTTAACAGCGGAGCCCATAGCTTACATCAAAATACAAATGATAACGGACTGCGGATTATTCAATTAGCAGTGTGACACGAAATGGTTGTTCTAATTACCTGGTTTGAGCGGAAAGCGGTCCACAAAAAAACCTGGGCTTCTCCAGACGGGACCACTTTCAACTAAATTGACCACTTACGGAACAAATGCCGCCACCTCTCAGCCTTGATGAATGTCAGAACATATAGGGTGGCCAATGTAGACTCGGATCACTATTCGTAGGCATGGTGCGCCGGGCTCGAATAACAACACCACCTACAATCTCCTCTGACAATCAAGAGAGAGTTAACACTAAAGCCATCCACAACACAGCCCTCCGCAACACCTATAAGAGGGAAATGGATGCCGCAATAACCGCAGTCAACAGAGATCCTGGAGATGAAGCATCAACTAATGATCTTCACAATCACTTGATGAACGTTATCATAGATACGGCCACAAAGATACTTGGCCCCAGCCGCGAAAAGAGTCGGAACGGCTGATTTGACGAAGAATGTAAGCTAGCAACGGAACGGCAGAATGCTGCATGCCAAGTAATGTAGCATTTTCAAAGAACTCGAGCACACGCAGAGACTTATCACGAACTCCGGCGCGCGGAGAAGCGATTTCACAGACGGAAAAGGAAGCCTGGGAGAACCAATAGGTCTGTAATCTCGAAAAGTACAGGGAGCGACCACACCAGGCGCGGAAGTTTTACCAACAAGTCAGTAGGATGAAGCCTTCCTTACAAGCCTCGATGCTCATCCTGCCGAGAGGGTATATTGGAGCGATGGGTTGAGTACTTTGATGAACTACTGAACAACTAGAACATCGGCGAGTTGAAGATGACGACAATTGAAGACGACGGACAAACACCGTCACCAACAAGTATAGAAGGAACAGTCCGTGCAATTCATCGGCTTAAAAATCATAAGTCGCCAGGAGCCGATGGAATTACAGCCGAATTGGTTAAATATGGAGGCGACCAATTACACCGAGTGGTGGTGCTCAAAGTGTGGGATAGCGAATCAATGCCTGACGACTGGCAAAGAGGCATTATCTGTCGCATACATAAAAAGGGAGATATTACGCAGTGCAGGAATTGCTGAGTACCATCTATAAGATATTTTCCGCTATCTTGCTAGGCCGGATAGCCCCATATGCTCAGAACATCATTCGCCCATACCAAAGAGGCTTCACTACAGGCAAATCAGCAATAGATCAGATTTTCTCTCTGTGGCAAGCGATGGAAAAACTGTTGGAATATGGAAATCAGTTACACCATCTTTTCATCGACTTTAAAGCCCCCTATAATAGCATAGCCAGGGTACACGGCCATGAGAGAACTCGGTATCCAGACGAAATTGACAAGACTGACTAGGCTGACTCTGACCAATGTGTGAGACCAGATCTCAAAACCATTCGACATCAACAACGGTCTACGACAAGGGGATGCCTTATCATCCGTCCTCTACAGCCTGGCCCTGGAGAAACTGATCCGTGATGCTGAGGTAATTGCAAGGGGTGCGATCCTCTTTAAGTCCACTACTGGCCTATGCTGACGATAGCGACAGCATGGGAAGAACGGCCTGAGACGGCCTCATCCAGAACGAGCAGGCGGCGCGAGATCTTGGGCTGCACATCAATGAAGGCAAGACAAAGTATATGGTAGCAACGTCCGCACCAAAAACCAACCAACCAACAACATCAAACCGCACTGGTCAAACGGGACGAATAAAGATAGGAGGCTCCAACTTTGAGACCGTTGACAATTTCTCCTATCTAGGGTCGAAAATCACAATCGATAACAGCTACGATGATGAAATCCGCGCACGGTTGTTGTCAGCCAACAGAGCCTATTTCAGTTTACAAAAACTCTTCCCCTCCGAACATCTCACCATAGGGTCAAATCTCTTACTGTACAAGACAATGATCTTGGCAGTCCTCATGTATTCCTCGGAGACTTGGGTTCTTAGCAAGAAAAATTGCGCGTTCGAGAGAAGAATTCTCCGAAGAATTTTTGGCTCCCTACATGAGGATGGACGATTCCATAGCCTCCATAACGACGAAATCTATGAGCGATATCATGACAGTCAGGTTGTGGGTAAAATCCGGCTCAGTATGTTACGGTGGGTGGGTCACTTGGTTTTTGCATCAAGATTATGTATCTTCTTAGACTATCCTTTTGGGGCGATAGAAGAGATACAGCATGAATCGCTACAGCCTCTGAAAGCCACTTCGGAAGGCGAGGGTTTTTCGAGGGTCGGAAAATACGTTGCGGTAAGTCTGTTGTGTCCTGATGGAACTACTTTAAAGGCGGCGAAAAAATTGATTTTAGTTATTGGAGACAGTGGACATCCGGGGAAGTATCTGGAGTATCTGGTGCAAAATATTGGGTTCATTTCGGATGTATAACGATGATAATGACATCCGGCAATTCCACTTTGGTCGTCACTTTGTGAGCCTGGTTTGTCTGTCAACAGTTTGAAGTTAGTATCTTCGAAATAGGATCAACAATTGCATAGTATTTTAATCGCTTCTAGGTATGTTTACTGGGTGAAGGTGCAGTCTCGATGAATTGGGGTAAGCATTTTTAACATATAAGTAATAGGAACTCCTCTCTTCTGCTTAGGCACTGATAATTAATTGATGGGACGAGATTTGGAGAAGTGAACCTAAGAGAAACCAGTTTTTGTTACATCAAAAAACGAAAAAAATCTATCAGAGCTTGGCTAATAAGAGTAGTTAGGTTTTGGTATAAACCACAGATATCAGACCTTAACCCCAGTTCAGTTGCTGAAAAAAAAAGAAGTTGAAAACGGTCGATTGGCTTTATATAAATTCTATGCGCTTAAGTGAGAAGCAAAATTAAGAAAGTAATTCGAAGTGGTCTCAGCTTAAGCTGATTTCTCAATTTTATTTACTGGGACCCTGCTTTCATTAATTGAACTTCTTTCTTACTAGTTAAAGTTGACAAAATCCAAATTAAACTTACCAGAATTATGGCGAAAAAACTCTAAGACTACGTAACAGCGTTGCTAAAACATTCGCCAAACATTCCGCCTGAAGCGCCAGCTGTCCAGCTCCCAATGGTCCAACTTGAACACCAGCCAATTCTCGAAAACTGGAAGCAACATCGTGAACTTTCAAAACAATATTTCGTGTCTGTAGAGGCGACGATGTGTGACGAGTCATGTCCTGTGTGAGCTCTGTGATGCGTCGAAGTGATGTCAGGCATGAGGTCAAATGTTCCGGAAGGGAAGAAAGGGTTGCATCAGACATTGCAACGACAAGTAACTTGGACGACGTTACTAGCGTCAATGCCTGTTCGGTGAGCTCGTCACGAGCTCTTTGGAACTTAGCCTCATCAATGTTGGCTCCCCCGCCGGCCGTGTGAGCTGCTGAGCACTGTGCAGCGACTTGATCTAGCTTAACCAAAAGGCCAGCCATCGCTACATCGGTTTTTGCTAGTAAAGCTTCGCCGTTCAGGACGTTAAATCCATTGTTTTGACTATTATTGATGATTTCTTCGGTATTGGCTGGAGCTGAGTTCTTGCGCGCAAATTGAGGAGAGCATAGCAAACTTAGTTGCGGTCGTTGCTCTTGACTAGGGTTTTTCAGACAAACTGGCGGACAATCACTGTTTGAACGAGCATGGCCATTTGAGCGTGGTAAGGGTACAGGTGCAGCAGGTGAAGTCGAAGAAGTGAATGCGTTGTCGATATCACGATAAATACTTAGGTTTCTATGAAGATGTGGGGAACCGATTCCAGCAACTCGGACGGGAGATGAGGCTGGTTCTCCTACGGGCTTTACAGGGGGTTGTGCAACTCGAAGAACGGGTCTAGCAGCGATAGGTGGATATTTTTTTGGCGGAACCAGTACAACGGGTCGACCGTCTTCGGACCTAGGTGGTAGCGTAGGCGGTGTAGCGGGACTGTGAATATTGTTTGCTAGTCTTGAATTGGTAGGGCTGTATGGGTTCTTATTTGTCGGCGAATTGATTTTATTCTGTAATTCTATGCTCTTCGGAGGACGTGCGGGAGGGTTGGTATTATTACTTTGTGGACACTTTCTTGGCGGAAGTTTCAGTTCGATTGGTTCTGGTGCGATCGATGGCAGCACCGGATCTTCTTTTTTCGGGACTGTTTTGGGACAGCATGAGAAAGCTCCTTTTCGCTCAACTGTTGAGTAGTCTATGACGTGCGGGCCGGTAATATTTTTACTTTGGAATGCATCCTGATTGCTATGGGCTATTTTGGAATTATTACTGGAATTGCTATAGAGATTCTCTTCAACATTTTGCTTATAACTAGTTGCGCTGCTTGATTTGGATGATTTTGCGTCTTTGTTCTTCTCAGCGTTTTCAAGACTAGGGGGTGGAGGAATTATGAAAGACATAATTTCTTCCGGCGTTAATTCTTTAGCTGGAGTTGCTTTTTGCGTCGGAGGTGCTACAATTACTTTAGCTAGAAACTTGTCTAAGTCGCCATCGTCAGCCCCGCTTTTAGCACTGTCATCGAATCCTCTGGGTGCTGCATTGAGAAGCGATAAGGCATCGAGTTCATCGGGGGTTGGGGGTGGCGGCAATGCACGTAAATCAATCAAGTCAGGGTCAGTCTCAATTATTGTATTCTCATCAATTTCGAAACCATACATTTCGGACAGTTTTTTCGCTGCATCTAAATCGTTTTCTTGTTCTTCCGCGTCCTTGACGCTGCTAAGCTCTTTCAGTTGTCTTAGATATTCTTTCAAATTGTGTTCCCTAGAGTCTGCTGGTCCTACCAACACTGCACTATCTGGACTGTGCAGTCCAAAACTAGTTCTGATGGCATTATTTCTTTGTCTACGACCATCGCTCTGACGATCTGTGGCACGTCTTTGGGTTGGTGATGTGCTTGGGGTATGGACTGATTCTGAATCTGACTCGCTTTGGGAATAATCCTGGCCGAGAGACTGCAAGTCACTGAGAAGCTGGCTCAGTCCGTTCACCTTTCGCTGCGCTCCTTCATTGACTTTTTGTGCATTTGAAGCATTCACTTTATCACTATTGGAATCTGGTTCATTTGATAAATTTGTATTGATCGAGTTTAGTCCTTTCGTGATGCCACTGAGGTCCTGACTTATGGCTTCTGCCAGCAGAACTAGTGAGTCGCTATGCTTTAATGCGCCTGGAGGCGGGGCGTCTTCATTAGATGAAACCTTGCTGCTATTCAAACTCTCGCAATCGCTATCTAAGTCTACAGATGTGCTACTCCAGGGCTGCCGGCAGTTGCTCTTCATTTCATACTCGTGGATGAGCTCCCCATGCTCATTTAAATATTGCTCCGAGCTCTCCACCATTCGCTGCATTTCCGCGACTCGGCGCAGAACCTCTTCATTTCGCGCCTCAATGACACCATTCAAAATGGTGCTTGTGTTATCCTTTGCGTTTTCGAGGAGCTCCATGGCCATCACACTATGCGCGTCGTACCCGAATTCATCATCGCAATTCATGAGCTTATGATTATGATTTGGCATAGTGTTTGTGTTCATGTTGCGATCGCAGTTGTTGTCGCCTCCTTTGTCAATCTTGCCTGAAGTTATCGACTCGATGGACTGATATGTCGGCGGCATTAAGAAGTTCATGGTATGCGCTCGGTTATGGTACGGTAGAAGGTAACTCCATGTTGCTGGTAGAACTGTGTGCTCCGCAAGGAACGGTGGTGAATTGTCCTCTTCTTCAAGTGTTTCTTGTTCTCGATCAACTACGAGCTCTTTTCCTACATTTGAATGGAATATTCGTTACAAAAAGGATACATTGAATTAAAATGGGGTGATTACCTGTGAGAAGTCTGTAGTAGCCGGCGAGAACCAGCGCGAATTCACAAGCGTCGCGGTCTTCCATTATGAATTTAATGACGCGTTCATTGTGCATTTGCACTGTTACGGATTTTGTAATATCATCCTCTCGGTGGACACTCACTCTAATTAGATCTTGTAGTGTGGAGATCGGTTGCGGCTGCGGGATAAAATAAGGTTTTGGATAAAAGACAGTTTGTGAAGTCTAAGTATTACATTTAACTTCAATATTAAACCTAAAGTTAATCAGTGCAAAGTAGGTTTTCAACCTCTAGAATGGCGTTTATAAAGCTTGTTAGTCAAATATACCTCTCAGCATCCCAAACGCAGTAGTATTGAGAGAGAGAGAAGCGCGACAGATTGAATGTGTACGTTTGGAGGATTACCAAATTATCATCCGGGGTGACTATTCATAGGTCCCAATATTTATGTGCAGATTCACCGAAGAACCCCCTCGGGTTTTTGGTTAGTTAGTTTAGTTTCTGTTAGTGGGGAGAGCTGCAGTTGTGGGCCCAACAGCCACACTGTACTATTCCCGGAAATCGCTTATTGAATGGCCTCCCGCCTGTGGCTTTCGCAGGCTTTTGCAAATCTAAAAATATTCTCCAGCGGCAGAGGGGTATCTTCGTCTGAGATCTGAGGAGGCCGGGCAACTTCATATAAAGTGCAAGGCCGTCTCCTCCTCACATTGGCTGCATAAAGGCGAGACCACCGCCTCTATTTTTTCTATGTGGTAGTAGCCTTACTAGGGTTTTCACGTTCCACTTCTTAAGAGACAACAAAAGTGCTGCTCTATCAGGTTCTTTCAAGATTTTCGTTTGTCGTTAGGAGTTCAAATTTCTCCATTCGGCTGCGTGAATTTTTGTAATTTCACCCTTCAAAGTAGACTTGACAGTGCATGGCCGGATGGCAAAAGCTGCCTTTGGCCCCACCATTGTAGATTTGTACCTTTTGAAAGCTATTCTGTCAGCTTCCTCATTACCAGCGATGCTTGAGTGTCCTGGCACCCAAATCAAGAATGTTTCGTTCAGTCGATTAAGTTTCAGTAGAGATTAGATATTGTTGATATTTGTAGTCTAGCCTAGAATTGATAGACCAGTAGCTTCCTCCAAACTACAATTTTTATTTGTCAATGTAGATATATAATATATTTCGGGAGCAATTTACCCCCTTCATCAGTACAAGTAGCTTTGTATTGTAGTTTGGAGGAAGCTACTGGTCTATCAATTTTAAGTTTCAGTAGTAACTGGGGGCGACTCCACACCAACTGGCTTGACATGTTGTTGCTGTTTAGTGATGGTAATGTTGACTGTCAGAATAGAATTGAATAGTGCGACCCCGGAATTTTTGTCGCAAATATTCTTCTGCTGTCAATAAATTAGCACTTGTCTCCACCTCGAATAAGGCCGTTATTTCCCCGAGGAGTCGTGAAAATTCCATGATTGGATTTACCGAGAACATCCCTGCGCTGGATCTGTTTTCTATTCCTGAACCGTCGGTGAAGATTATTAGGCCTGAAATCCCAAAAGGCTCGTGGCCATTTATCGACCATTCTTCTCTTTTGATGATTAAGACAGAGAACATCTCTTCAAAGAAAGATCTGGAAACCGCATGATCAGCAGGTATCAGAGCCACTTGATATTATCCAAGGAATTTCCAGATGACAACCTGGATTACATGCGAAGTTCCTTTTAAGCGGACAAACTTTCAAACTGGAACGTTCTTAAATGCTTGTGCGAAGATCTTTCTGTTTTCGAGCATTATCAGGAGCTATAGCAGAGGAGAGAGACCCCCCTCTCTGTGGGCAGCTCGTAAAACATTCTCCCTCAATTGACTTCTGTCCGACCATCTGATCTTTCTCTGCTGTGAAGAATCCAACTGACTAACAGTGGATCAATCCCATGCTGTCTCGCCGAGTCACAAATCGTGGCAAATGAAGGCCCTTTCTATGTCCATGAATCCACCTAAGGTGTATTCTTTTTCGGAACGCCTTCTTAATTTTTGCCTTGAGATCATGAAGTGTTGTCCCTGTGCATTTGCCATTTTGGTAGCTACGTTCCGTACAATGAAGTATATGTATCCCTTATGAATCGATCTACTAGACCCAGGACATCCATTCCCTCTATTACTAGAGCAAGAATCATACCATCCAACGATTAAATGCTCATTTTAGTCGCTCCAGTGATACTACTTTGCAGCCAGAATCCAGTCTCTCAGTTGAGGGCTGTATGCACCTGTTGGCTTTCATATGAGGTTTTGGAGTCTACTGAGACGTGTATTTCAAGGAAGTGGTTTACCATTTCTTAACTTTTTTCGACGCACCTCCTGCACTGTAAAAGTAGATAACCCAACTGCTGACTATGCTCTTTGACAAGGATCCGCTTCAACTTTGGGATTGCCTCAAGAGAGTTAGTCTCTTTGCAAAAGCGTTTCCATGATGATCGTTTAGTGAATCTTATGCTTCTTCTTTAGAGTTTATTGAGTCTCTTTGCATCGATTCCAGTCAGTGGCTGAATCAGCTCAATTGAGGAACACCAATGTCATTTCCCTCTGTCTGTCATGTCAGTGGTTGAGCCTGATATGGTTTGATACTTTTCACTTTTTGGCAAGAACGGTTGATGTTAGAACTTCCTTAGCACATATGGTGGGCGTTAACATCACATCCCGCTCTTACGTTCTGATGAATGTTCCATTGATAACTTTGCCTACGTCATAGGGGAAATGTGCAGAGCGGCATAGAATCCTTCTCTCCCTGTTGGGTTTTTGTGGTCGCCATCACTTAGGTCGTTAACTAAGACCTGTAGGTCTTTTGAAACTACCATGCAGGAGCGGGGTCTATCACTTCTATTGGTGGATGACAAGTGAGAATGTCGAAAATTAAGTCCCTGACATCTCCACTAACAATCCATTGTTCTTGTATGGCATATAGAAATGTCTTGCAGCCATTGATCCGACGACTGTGCAGTGGTCACTTTAGAATGCAGCAAATTTGTTAGAGAAATTAGGCACCTCATCTGAGCCTCAGATGGAGATGCCGTGGTTCCCTTCAATAGGTTTAGGAGCCAAGTCTTATAACGTGACGGCCCCAAGCTGCACAGTAAAGCTGGAAAATCTGGTTAAGGAGCATCGATAGTAGGGAAAGTTTGCCGCTTACCGGCTCTTTCCCTTGCTTTGTTGTCTAGCAGCATCGCGGTCGCGCGCAGAATCTCCGGGTTTTTGGTGCTTTCGGTCCCTTAGTATCTGAACATTCACCGAAGTGAGTCTTACAACTCAGAGGACTAAGCAATTTGGAGTTAAACAAATAGATGGCAGGATCGCTTTGAGCCAAGCAACTCGCCAGCCTGAATACCATGATCCAATGAGAGAGAACATCAACGGCATACATCTTCCTCTGATATATCTTTTCCCCGTTTTTTTTCGGGAATAGATTGGTGCACTGATCTATTTGGCCATTTGTATTTGACCGGATATTGGCCACACCGTTAACGCTTAAAGCCAATTTAGCTTAAACCACGCTAGAGTCCAATGGAAGGCGGAAAAATGTATCTCGAGGTGTCTCGTGAAAGTACGATGCGTTTTGTGTAAAAAAAAACCTTATTGAAATCGGTTTACTGTCTGTCACACGCATTATTCTCAGAAACGGTGGGAAACCTTTTTATCTAAAGTACTACACTGCGTTAAATGTTTGTACCGGAGGTCTTAAAGCGTAGTAGGCAGCTATGAAAATGTTAGAGTTTACTACTTAATCATCTGTGCTAACATCACAGATTCTACATTATTAGGATTTTTGGTTACAGGGAACGGAAATGAGCTAGCTCAGCGAAGTCAAATACGATTTGCCCTAATTTCGTAACAAGTGGAATTTTCACCTACCGGAAACAGGAACAAAGGGCTTGATCGCCTACTTTGATTCCTCCCCGGTGGTCCACATGATAGCATGCGAGTTTCAATTCTCGTGGGGCTCTCTCGGTTCTGCATCGCTGAGATCAGCGGGGTTCGAGAGGGCGTAAAACCAAGGTCGTCCCATATGACGAGATTCCCAGTTGACCAATTGAGGATCCGCATGTATAAGAGAAAGCTCGTCCAATCTTTGCTTCTTCAAAGCCCCAGGAAATCTATAGATTAGTGAGTTGTGATCAGGGAGAAGGAACTCCAGGTGAACAGCCAACCTTTTCTACGTTGAATGGGGAGTGCTTGGCGGCACAGTAAAAGTGGACTATAAAGTGTGTTTCGGAGCCAGAAACATAAAGATGAAAACGCTCTGGACCGCGAAACCGAATGACCACTTGGATCCAGTCGATGCCGCCAAAGATCGGCTGGAGGAGATGAAAATTGATGGTTCGAAGGGGACTGACGATCCTCTTACGCAAGCAGCAATTTAGATGATTTATGGTGCGGTTGAACTGAAGTGCAGCACAATAAAGGTAGAGACGGATTAGAGGAAAAATTTGGAAGTAGTGGGGGCCGGGAATGTTGGGCCAGGAGAGGAAAGGGACGATAAAGTCACCACAGGCAATGAAGGGAAAAAGGGGGAAAGTTACAGTAAGGACTTCTGAAAGACTGTCGAAGAATTCATCGTACAGATAGAAGGGACTAAGGCAAGGGAACATATAATAAAACGCAACATATAATAAAAGGACCGGCGTTGGGATGGAAAACACGTAAGGTGATACAATCATAGGGACTTAACCACGATCAAGGCACCTCCTGAGCTGGCTCACCTGAAGCTATGCGATCTCTGTTGCAGCGAAAGAGAGAGAACCCCTCGAGGAGTTCAGAACATAAAATCCTATCATCCAACCACGTTTCAGTTATACAGGTGAGATGCTGATTTAATTAAGAACTTTATCAAAAGAAGTAGAATAGGCAATTCCGGTAACGAAAAGTTGCTTAGGCGGTGATGCGACTTGCAACTGAAGGCCACTGTTGTGGAATCATATTTATTTGAAAAAATATTTGACAGTTGAATGTATATTAAATACAGTTGTAGTAAACTTAATTGTTAATTCACACTATGTATTACATTTAATGGTTAGTTCACACTGTTACATTTCTCCTTCCTTCAGTAATTTTACATCTCTTCGACTAGTCTCTTGGGTCGATTTCTTAGCCGTTGGCTTCGCCGTACTGGATGTTCAATTTGTTGTGCTTCGGTGTGTTGTCCTTGTTCACTCATGTTTCCGTTTTCATGCGACGGTATAGCGGGCTGCATAGACTGCTGATGTTCCTGTTCATCATTTGCTGTCGGGCTTGCAGATTGGTAATGGAAACTGTTTCGCTTAAAATCTGAGACATCCCGGAAGTCGATTGATGGTGGTATTACCCTCCGTTCTCGGATATGATCTGCATGTCGTCTTCTTTCTACACCGTCCTTTGTTCGAACACGGTAGGAATATCGATTTGTTCTTTCGACTATGTTGGCTGGTTCCCACATTTTCTCGATGTCTGTCTTTACGAATACTGGTTGTGCTGGTTGGAACTCTCTGTTAGACTGCTCTGCTTGAAGATTTTGTTTTACATGTTTAAAATGCATCTCTCGCCGTACATTAGGCTTCAGATTGTCAAATAAAGTTCGCAGGCGTCGACCTAGCAAAAATTCAGATGGTGCCTTCCCTGTAAAGGAGTGTGGTGTGTTTCGATATGTAAATAGAAACGTGCGCAACGTGATAAACCATCATATTCACTGGCTTTCATGCGCTCCTTGAATGTTCGTAATCGGGCACGATAATTCGTCCTTGCCATATCAAAATACCGTTTTCGTATGATAGTTCCTCCCGTTTGTCGTAGTATGGTTTCAGCTCGTTGTTGATACACTTCGTGTCTGGCCAGTGACGCTCAATTAACTCAATTGCTCGTCGTAATATTAGGTTATGTTTCGTCTGCTTCCTAAGTTCCTGTTCTGTTAGTACAATATCATTAAGCTTCCGTGTTTGAATTACCGCATAAATTTTATGAATCTTCTGCGCTTCCTCCGAAATTGCTTCATGTGCGTTTGGTAAGCGTGATAAGCAATCAGCTAGAATATTGTATTTGCCTTGACGATACTGTATATCGTAATTGTATGCACCTAACATTAGTGCCCATCTCGTCAGACGGTTGTTTACGATTTTTTGCAAATTTCGTTTGTCTCCCAACAGGTGTTGAAGCGGCTTGTGATCCGTAATTAATGTAAACTTTGTCCCACGTAAATATGGATCAAATTTCTTCACGGCGAAAAATATTGCTAATGCCTCCTTGTCAATGGTAGCGTATTTTTGTTCTGCTTCGTTCAATTTTCGTGACGCGTAGGCGATAGGTAACTCGTTGTTAGCCTCGTCCTGATGATATAAAACAGCACCAAGGCCTACATCGGATGCGTCTGTTGCCAAATAAAGCGGTTTTGTGTGATCGTAAGGAGTTAGATGACGGGCGCTAGCTATCATATGTTTAACATTATCAACTTGTTTCTGTTCCTTTATTGACCATCGCCATTGCGACTTTGTACCAGTTAATGCGTGTAGTTCGGAACATGCTCCATGTAAGTTGGGTATGAATTTCTCGTAAAAATTGACCAATCCCAGAAAGGATCGTAACTCCTTCTTGTTAGTGGGTATTGCAGCATTTTTTATTGCTATCAGCTTGTCTTCCACTGGATAGATCCCTTTTCGGTTGAATTGATGGCCCAAATAGTCGATACTGTCTTGAAAAAAGCTACATTTGTTCCTTTCGATACGAAAACCAGCTTCACGCAGATGTTTAAAAACTTCTCTTAATGATCTTAGATGGCTATCTTCATCTGGACCTGTAATGCCTATGTCGCCGAAATAGATTGCAACGTTGGGTATGCCAGGAAGTAGATTTTCCATATAATTTTGAAATGTTCCGGGTGCACTCGATATACCAGGAGTCATACGGTTATACTGAAAATACCCTTTGTGTGTGGATATGATTAGGTATTTTCTTCACTCTGGACTAATCTCGAATTGTAGATAGGCATCGCGTAGATCTAATTTCGTGTACTTCTCACCCTTGGCAAGCTGCTGATGGATGTTTTCGAATGTTGGTACTGGATGTCGTATTGTTACTAGTGCTGGATTCAGTGTAACACGAAAATCACCACAAATACGTATATTTCCGTTTCGTTTAACCACGTTGACAGTGGGTGTTGCCCATTCGATCGGTGTTTCGTTGGGGTCAACAGGTGAGATAATTCCAAGCTGCTGTAACCTTTCAAGTTCGAATTCCACGCTTTTTTGAATTCCGAATCGGACTGGCCTGGCTGGAATATGTATTGGTGTTGTTGTTTCCTTTACGTGAATTTTAACTTGGTAGTTATTTATTTTTCCCAGTCCTTCTTCGAATAGCTGCTTGTTCTCTTCCAATATGTCATTTAACTTCTGATGCAGTGGTTTCGTTGTCGGCTGCACGTGGTTGTTGACACGATCTACGTTGTACACTGGTTCGGGCAGTGGCAAATTGAAGGCTTCATTCCACTCTAAGCCAAATAACATTGGATTCGCGTTGTCCACCACGACTACTTTCAAGGTAAATCGAAATTGTCATAAGCCCGTTGTTTTAGCTTCCCTTTAAGCGTTGGTGATCCGATCTGTTTCCAAAAATCTGTACTTATAATGGAAACTGACGCGCCCGGATCCCAGTCCATCGTACACGTGACACCGTTTATCTTAACGTCAATGTTTCTTTTCTTAGCAATGGCACTCATTACTTTAAAAACTTGCTTACAACTCGAAATAGATGTATCACTATTTTTTACGTTGTAAATACGCTGTTGTTTCTTTTTGTCTCTCGCGATCAATTTAGCTCTGCCTTTTCTTATACAGCACGACCCGTAATGTCCACGTTTGCCACACGCTTCACAATTGTGATTCGCTGCCTTGCAGTTGTCTTTTGAATGTCTTTCACGCGCACCACATCTTAAACATTGTTCTTCCGACAAAATTCGGATCCGCTTACCGATTTTCGCACGACGTTTTACTATCTTTTTCACTTCCGCGCATTCACTTTCTACAATGTCTTTTTCCGCCAACTCTCTTGATAGCGCTATTTTGAAAACTTCCGCGAATGACACTTCGTTTTCTATGCCTTCAATATCATCGAATGTTTTTAGCTCTGGCCACCTTTGTTTCAATTCCACTTCAAGTCGGGGATGGTTGAGACCCGTTGCAAACCGACCACGTAATTGACGTTCTAGCATGTCGCCGTCGTAGCCACAATCGCGACTTATGTCTCTTAGCCTGTTCGCGTAAGATTCGAATGACTCATCTTTTTTCCTCACACAATTCCAAAAGTTCGTTAGAGCTTTGAAGCGCGTGGTTTTTCGTTCAAAAAGCTTCACGAATTTTTCCGCGATTTCCGTGTAAGTCAGGTTTTCAAATTTTTTCTTTGCGTCCGCAAATGCAATTTTTAGTTCACGATAGGTTTCCGGCTTTAGACATGATACGAATAATTCTCTTTTCGAACTTGTATCATCCGCGATTCCCTACATGTGGCACTGGGCTTCAAAATAATCTACGAAAACACTAGCCGTTGTAACGCCATCATATTTCTCACATTTAAAGTTTTTTAGGATGTTTTGTTTTTTTACCTCTGTAGAGATGTTTTCTCTACCAACCGTCACAGTAGCGAAATTTTCAAGAATTTTTAGGATGGCGGTTTGTTGCTCCGCCTGCACACGTAAAAATTCGGCAAACTGTGTGGCGTCCATATTTAACTCGCGCTCGGAAAAACGAAAAACACGACCGTCCTCGTCGCCAGTATGTTGTGGAATCATATTTATTTGAAAAAATATTTGACAGTTGAATGTATATTAAATACAGTTGTAGTAAACTGAATTGTTAATTCACACTATGTATTACATTTAATGGTTAGTTCACACTGTTACAGCTACCCCAGTGCGTAGGAGAGGGGCTCAGAATGAAGTCGGTTAATATCTGGTGCACTACTCCGGAAGACATTGATAATCCGGTGGAAAGATAGCGCGCTGAAGATGGGTTAGCTGCTACTGGAAGAACTATGGAGCTAACAAGTACTCCCTTCGGCAGGTGAATAGTAGCCTCCCCTGATGAAGCACGGCGGGCGAATTTTGGGCTGGAGGTTTCGTCGGGAAGGTCGAAGTTATCGGAGCCGCATCAAAACAGTGCGAAGCAATTGGAGTAGGTGGGTTACGTTCACGGGTGGACTTAGGTATAGCACCCATATTTTGGCCAACTTTTTCGAATATGCTAGCCGAAGTTCGTAGTGGGGATGATCCAATGGCGGTGATATATTGACGCTAGATAAAGCGCCGGATAGCGGAAGTAAGCCCGAGGATGCACCTGGTGGCTACAGATTGTAGTTGGCCGTTCCAAAATACACTATCCACACGCTTCCAGAATTAACACAGTTCAAAAAAAGCAAGAAAAGAAGAAAAATCGGAGCTAGCGAGAATCGACCACATTTAGGTAATCGAAAATACTTTCTCTTTCCAACAACGAAAAGCTTGAATTCCGATTAGTATCGATTATGTGAAAATCGTCAGCAAGGGATTAACAGATTACACGATACTTTGGATTCAGAATAGTTCTCGGTGAGTTCTCGCTAGGAGTGTCAAAAGCGAATAAGTCAAGAATCAAATCTTGACCCCCTCACTCACGAACCTAATTGAAATTGCAGAGTTTATATTTTTTATTTAAAAAAAGAAAAAGTGCATGTCTGATGGGAGCGAACCAGGAGCTAGCTCGTGACAACCCAAAAGGTACGGAATCACGGTCAGTCACAGTGCCAAGGACTTCACCTTAGTAGATCAAGGCATTCGCATAATGGATTCGATTGGAATCGAGGTGCTCAAACAGTTCCCCCACATTCCGGAGCCTGATTTGGCAAGAGCGTGTCGACGGAATACTTCAGTATTTGTGAGCAGGTCAATTCCGCAATCTTTTCAGGTTTTTGGGATAGCTTTTCCCTGGTATTTTACTACCGTCAAACTCATTTGTCATTATATTTTCTAATTCTTTAGTCTTTGCCCCAGTCAGTAGGGGAGTTGGCTCGTCTAGATCAGATTCGCAATATATCTAGGTCGGCTGACATTTAAATTTTTCGTATCGACTTGGATGTTCAGGCCAGTCTTAGCTAGTGAGTTTTCATCAGTACGAATTGCATGAACATCTCATTGAAGACGTTCCTCCCTCGAAGTTCTTCTACTATGAATGCAACACTATCATATGCTTCTGTTTTACCGCGAGGCGGCGTTCAATGTCTTTGGCCAGCCAATACTCGGAAGCATAGAGGATGACACGGTGAACGACATTGAGCTGGATTTTGGATTTGAGACATTCACTGATGGTTCTGCCTTCTCAGGGAATTTCACGGTCTTTTCATTCATAAGTCTGTTATTTCGACGAAAGTCAATACAAAAAAGTCACGTTTGAGAAGAAGAACGATTAAAGGTTGTATTATATCGAACCATATGACATGTTCAGATCGACATTCTTGAGGGGAGTATTTCCTCGCAGTCATCCATTGTCTTGATGTTAGTATTCAACTGAATAGTGAAAGGACTTATTATTTCACACGCTTTAACGGGAATTCAGGGGGAAAAGGGAAAAAACTATCGTGTGATTCCTAATGTGTCCTCTATGTGCACAGCAATTAAGTTCACCAGAATCCTGTTGTATCCCGCAAAGTCAACTCGACTCTTCCTATCAGCCCTGCCCATCAACACTGGGCTTATATCGACTAATGGCTCAGGACTATATCTTCCTTATCCAGGAACATTTCATCAAGCTCTTAGTGCTTGGCACGTAGCGTGTACGAGTCATACGACCGCTCGTATGTCTCCTGTCATTCCTTTGGTAAATATTCGAAATTATTTACGCTCAACTGCTTCACGCAATAATAGGATGATAACATCTGCAACTACTTAAGGACAAAACATTACTTACCACTGAATTTCGTATGCCTGTTATTTGACTGAGGCCGAACCGGGGGCTAATTAAAAGCACTCGCTCCACACCATCCCTTTGATTCGTGCTGAAACACTTGGCTCCATAGCTGGGGAGGCCTGATATGATGTCGAGGTAGTGGATTTTTGCCTGCGAATTATTGATTAATTTGATTACTTATATGAAAGCGTGAATACTTTTATGTGAGCATGTTGGTCCACAAAGGACCCTATGTGAGGATGTGTCAGAGATTTATAAATTTGAGGAAACAGCCCGTTGGGAATGTACACCATTTGGCTTTCTGTGATTTTCGGGATGAATAAAAAGTTGGCTCTTTCATTTTGACGTCCTTGTGGAAAGTATCCGACATTGAGAAGGTGCTTATCCAACATGGACAGAGCAAGGGAAGGTTTCACATGTATGGTATGTATGCACATGTTTCAGTGTTAAAGTTTGATTTGCGGTGAGTGGCGCTTTTCGTAGTTTAATTGAGTTTATGTATTCAATTTGTAATTTAGGCGACAGCTTGGGGGTAAACTTTACTCTTGCGGCTATCATTGAAAGCGATTCGGTTTTACGCACAAATGAATAATCAAAAGTCCTAATTTGGACGATATCTTTCTATATATATGCGAAATCGGTAGGTTTTGATGTGTATGATCAATAAACTATGGATAAAAGTTTCCGTTTTCTCTATGGGTTTTATACTTGGTAGGAAATTGTTCAGGAAATGAGATGGTTCTCTTTGACATCTTCCCTTGCTAAGTAAGTTCCTAGTAGTAGCCTTGATTCAATAAGCGATTACATGATCTCTACTTGATTTATCTGAAATACGGTTATGAGCTGCATTTTACACTGCATAGTTGTGGGATTATTCTTAAGCTTAGGTATCAGTTTGTGCCAGTTCACGGTTGCTAATACTCCTTCATACCCAAAAGTATTATAGTTAGTTTAGTTTACTGGGAGAGCCGCAGCTCCGAGCACTCAGGCTAATGTTAGGCCCATTGCACTATACCCGTAAATCGCCTATTCAATGACTTCCCGCCTATGGCGTTCACAGTCTTTAGCGAATCTGAGAACATTCTCCAGATGCAGAGAGTGTGCAGATTCTTCATTGAAGAAAACCTTACCAAGGTGTCTTGGTCTGAGATTTGAGGAGGCCGGGCAGCTGCATAAAAAGTGCAGCGCCGTCTCCTCCTCCTCCTCACATTGGCCGCACAGAGCCGAAACCATACCCTAATCTTTTCCATGTGGTAGTTTAAGGAGCAGTGTCCCTTTAAAAGCCTTACTAGGATTTTCATGCCCCACTTCTTAAGGGACAACAAAAATGTCGCTCTGGTGACTCTAGGCTATTTCACAAGGATATTCTTCAAATTTCTCCACTCGGCTGCGTGAATCCTTGCAATTTCACCCTTTAGGGTAGACTTGACAGTGGATGGCCGGATTCCAAGAAGTGGTTCTGGCCTCACCATTGTGGATCCAGACCCTCGCCGAGCCAGTCTGTCAGCTTCCTCATTAGCAGCGATTTAAGAGTGCCCCGGCACCCACATCAGGAATGCTTCGTTCAGTCGGCCAAGTTTCAGCGTCACCTGATGACACCTCCACACTAACCGGCTTGATATGTTGCTGCTGTTTAGTGCTGATAATGCCGCCCTACTGTCGGAACAGATTTGAATGGTGCGACCCCTCCATTTTTGTCGGGCCAGTTCCATAATCGGATTCCCCGAGAACACCCCTGCGCCCGATCCGCCCTCCATGACTGACCCGTCGGTGAAAATTATTAAGTCTATAAGACTCATAGCAATTTATCGACCACTCTTCTCTTTCGGTGATTACGACAGTGTATGTCTCAAAGACGAATCTGGAATCTGGTCGGCATCAGAGCTACCGGATGTTTGTCAAGGAATTTCCGGATAGACTCATGACCGTGTGATTGGCCGCCTTTCCACGTTCCAATGGTATCGGGTCTATATGCGTCAATGGCTGCTTCCTGTTTCACCTCCAAGTGAATGGGGGTAGATTTAGGATAGCTTCAAGTGCCGCAGTCGGCGTAGTACCCATTGCTCCAGTAATATTTAGGCAACCAAGCCTCTGAATCTGCGTCGCGGACTTCGGTAACATACCGTGGTGGTAGCATTGCTATGGCTTGGAAATATTTCTGTTGGGGGTGTCATGCTCGTGTCTGCAATCGTGTTGCTTGTTCCCCACATTCTCGTTGTCACTGCTTTTCTGTTTACCTTGAACCCGGAAATTTTTCTTTGAGCTGTCAAAACTTAGCATGCATACCGCAAAGTTTATCCTGTTGAAAAGCAAGAAAACTTGCAGAAGTATTGTAGGCATTCTGGCAGGCCATAATTCACTAGCTGGACATATGTTCAGAATAAGAATTATATAAGATTATACGTGTCCCTCCTATAATAAGGAAGCGGAATTCACCCAGCATTTTCTATGTGAATGTGCCCCCGTCTTTGATGCTAATTTGCTCCAGTTGCAACTGGCAGCATCACGTCCACTAACCCAAAGCCTGCGATACATAAACGAATCCAAAATATTTTACCACGGTCTGAGTGCTCAGAAATGCTCGAAATGCCTCACCATAGGGTCAAAGCCCTTATTTTACAGAACTATTATTTTGCCAGTCCCCATGTATTCCTCGGAGACTTGGGTTCTTAGCACAAAAAACTGCGAACTCTTGGCCGCGTTTCAGAGAAGAATCCTCTGAAGAATTTTTGGCTCCCTACATGAGGATAGAAGATTCCGTAGCCTACATAACGATGAAATCTATGAACGATACCATGACCCTCGTGGATAAAATCCGGCTCAACAGGTTGCCGTGGGCGGGTCCCTTAATTCGTATGGATGAGGATGATCCAGCCCGGAAAGTTTATACGGGCAATATCTATGGTAGAAAAAGAAGACGAGGCAGACCCTGCCTGAGATGGAGCGATGGCGAAGGTTAGGACGCCAGAATATCGAATTGGTGCACCTCGGCGCAAAACCAAGTTGTCTGAAGTTTCTTATTAAGGCAGGCCTAGGCCGATTACCGGTTGTTCCGCCGTTGATGATGATGATATCATCGTTGTTAGCACATTCCAGAACAAAATTATAAACAGCCAGAACATCGGTGAGTTGGAGGTCCCGCCAACTGAAGACGACGCACAAATACTGCCACCACCAAGTATAGGACAAACAGTCCGTGCAATTCATAGGCTAAAAAATTACAGCCGAATTGGTTGAATATGGAGGCGACCTGTTACACCAAGTGGTTCATCAACTTGTGCTCAAGGTATGGGACAGCGAATCAATGCCTGACGATTGGCAACGGGGTATTATCTGTCTCATACATAAAAAGGGAAATATTACACAGTGCAGCAATTATAGAGGTATCACGTTGCTGAGTACCATCTATAAGATATTCTCCTCTATCTTCCTAGGCCGGATAGCCTCATACGTCCAGAACATCATTGGCCCACACCAAAGAGACTTCACTCCAGGCAAATCAGCAACAGATCAGATTTTCTCTCTGCGGCAAGCGATGGAAAAAATGTTGGAATATGGACAACAGTTGCACCATCTGTTCATCGACTTTAAAGCCGCCTATGATAGCATAGCCAGGGTAAAACTGTACACGGCCATGAGAGAATTCGGTATCCCGACGAAATTAATAAGACTGACTAGGCTGACCCTGACCAATGTGCGAGGCCAGATAAAAGCAGCAGGATCACTCTCAATACCATTCAACATCAACAACGGTCTACGTCAAGGGGATGCCCTATCATGCGTCCTCTTTAACCTGGCCCTCGAGAAAGTTATCCGTGATGCTGATGTAAATGCAAGGGGTACGATCCTCCTTAAGTCCACCCAACTACTGGCCTATACTGACGATATCGACATCATGGGAAGAACGACCCGAGACGTACAAACTGGCTTCATCCAGATCGAGCAGGCGGCAATTAGCGCGATTTTGGGCTGCACATCAATGAAGCCAAGACAAGGTATATGGTGGAACCGTTAGCACCAAAAACCAACCAACCAACAACATTAAACCGCACTGGTCTAACGGGAAGAATAAAGATAGGAGAATACATAACAGCTACGATGGTGAAATCCGCGCACGGTTGTTGTCAGCTAACAGAGCCTATTTCAGCTTACAAAAACTGTTCCTCTCGAAACGTCTCACCATAGGGTCAAATCACTTACTGTACAAGCCTACAAAACGACGAAATCTATGAACGATACCATGACGGTCAAGTTGTAGATAAAATCCGGCTCAATAGGTTACGGTGGGCGGGTTACTTCATCCGTATGGATGAGGATGATCCAGCCCGGAAAGTCTATAAGAGCAATATCTATGGTAGAAAAAGAAGACGAGGCAGACCCTGCCTAAGATGGAATGATGGCGTAGGTCAGGACGCCAGACAGCTTTTAGGGATATCGGATTGGTGGACCTCGGCGCAAAACCTGGATGCCTGGAGTTCCTTATTAAGGCAGGCCTAGACCGGATACCGGTTGTTGCGCCGTTGATGATGATGAATTATAAACAGTTGGCGAAAACAAAGGTTGTAGCCAAAAAAATCATCGCTTCTTATGCATGGTACCCTTTTCTGAGGAATAAAAAAAGTTCGAAATTTAGAGGTTGCTAGCCTGTTGTGTTCTTTTGGTCGCCTTTTACGATAAGCAAGAAGTACTTTGACTGAATTCCTACTACCCAACTCACAGGGGAATCACCACGTCAGTGGGACATCAACTTCCTGGCTTAATAGTAAATACTGTTACCTACATCCTGAGATGCTTAAGCGTTACACGGCCATTCAGAGAGTCATGTTCCTCGATTTTCAAGCGGGCTTGGGGCCGTCTGGCAAAACGGTCATTCAGAGGGTCATCTTCCTCGATTTGCAAACGAGCCTGGGACCGTCTGGCAAAACCCCTCTATCTCTTAGGTAGCACGCCGATGAGAGAAGGAGCTAGACGTACATATATCTCATGTGGTTTCAGGATGCCTTGAAATTATGCTAATAGTGCCAAACATTCAGTTGCATTTACGTTTGCTCCTCCATTTAGGTGCGGTCATTCAAATTTCTTGTTAGTTTCTGTCAATAGGTTTGTAGCTGCCTTTGGTGGAGATCCAATAGCGAATTATTCGTGTTATCCAGACTGGCTGCTTTGTATATCCCCACTTAGCAGTTTTGGTTCCATCTACGTTTTCTTTTGCATTTTGGATTGAAGGAGTCAAAAGGATATATATCACTGAAGTACATTGAACTTTTCCTGGTTTAGATAGCCCTAGCCAAACATCAAACTGATACTCACCTGTAGTTGCGTAAGCATTTTAGTCGAAGACCCCGTCATTTGAGAGTTCAATTTCAGGAAGTGTGCAATTAACCGTCTAAGTTCCTTACGCTTCATCCCTTCAATCAGGGATGACGGCACAAAACGTTCAAGTCCGAATTCCCGCCTGAAAACAGAACAAATAAAAGTGAAGATTGAGAGATTTTTTCTCGAGAATGAATACGTGGGGAGTGCGGCTGACACGTCGAAAGGTTAATGGATGACTGTCTGGATCAGATTTCAATCTGTCGGGAGCAAGGACAAGGACGAGGACGAGGACGAGAGACTGAACAAAACAATAGGTGGTAATGTACTTACTCGACAACTTTAACCGTCAGTTTAGCAGGCGACACATTATTGGCGAGAGCGTGTTGATGAATGTGTAGTGCAGCGAGCCTAAGGGCCACATCAGGCTGGAGTTCAGGTGCGAAGCGCTCTTGGGTGACATCGTTACAGCATTGCATGTACAAGTAATCTAAGGAGTTGAGGTCCCTTTGAGCGAGTTCTGCTGCAGACACAGGAACAAAGGTTACTCGAAAAAGGCAACGAAGTTTATGAGCACCAGGACGAGCTGCTATCTGTAATGAGACGCGACATCAAAGTGTAAGTCTTTCATCGAGTCAAACTCTTTTGTTCGGTATCCTTTAATAATTGGAGTGTGGAAATTTGAAATGTTGTATTCAGGAATGATAATACTCACGTCACAATCACCACACAATAGCCCAACCCCGCATTATCCGGAAACTGGAATCATTAATGGAACAAATTAGGAGTATAGCGAACGCATTAGTTACCGTCGAGTGATACGTTCCAGGACTGGGTCGATTCTGTGTGACTCCACATGATGTGCGAAACCACAAAACGTGCTGCTAATTGGCAAAGCAAACTAATTTTCGAAAATCCCATTTCGTGGGATAACGTGAACGAAAGTAAACAATCGTATCGACCGGCAACGTGTTCCTCCCGAGTAGGAAGCGATTCACATGGAAGCCGTCCCCACATATGGAATCCCCGGTTCGGAGATACATACGTGTATCTTCATCCTCGCTTTCAAAACAAAATTCAATTTATATTTATTATACACAAGACTCTTGTAGAGATAAACTTTCTATTTCAGAAAGTCATAAACACCACGTCGCAATATTGTGAGGGATGGTCTCATTTAGAGGAAATTGCTTTTGCCTCCTCTGCGGGTAGGATCCAGGCTGGAGGTTCGACTTCGCCTGTATAGTTCCATTGCCGAACCCCCAGCCTGGCCAATGTGTACTAAGCACATTAGATACACCGACGAACATCCTCATAAGCACCTCAAAGGCGATGGCAATTGCGACAACAACAAAGAGGGCACTTACGTAACGTAACAAGTTTAAGATTTGGGGCCGGGATTAGGATCTTAAGGAAGAGCACGTGCAAACACGGCCAATTGTTGTCATTAGAAACAGCAATTTTAAAAGCTCCTTTATCGAGTTTCGTGCGCTAACATCGTACTGTATCCAAGGGGCCTTAATTACTCATAGGCGATATTGGACAAGGCGAGGTTGAGGCCCTTTTGTGGACTTACGGTAGAGTAACCTGTCTAAGTCCGTCGTGAGTTTTCAAAAATTTGGTTCTATTGTAAACGTGGAGGATACTCACCCTTGCAAGCGTTTCATCCGCATCTAATAAAGTCAATTTGTTTCTTTTTAGACTCTTCACGTGTTCGAGGACCAGACTAAAATGTTCGACAGCACTTATGCAAAGTTTATCACGTAGCGAGGAAACGACGTCCTGAAACGAGCAAGAAGAATATATTAAACGACCCCTCCTCCGAGCAGACTGAGTGCCTGATGTGTGTATTTGTTCAATATGAGTGGATGTTTTCATAAGTTGCAAAATGCCGGAGCTCATCTGGCATACAAATTCGTATCTCGATAAAGTTTTGAATTTTTCATAGCAACAGCGGAACTTATTGCCAACAACTAAATGAGGAGCAACAATCTACAATGAACGATACAGTTGCCGGCGAGGAAGGGAAAGTAAACAAAGTTGCAACTGAATTGTGTATGCAAATGAACATTGATTAATTATAACAAGAATATTACTCAAGAGGTGAAGCAGATGGACCCACGCTCCTCTGAAAAGGGTAGAGGGTATAAGAGGCAGAGCCTGGACCAGGTTCAGTCATGCACCGCAGAGTGGGAACGGAAGTAGACACAAAGGGCCAGGTATGCAGTTGGTTGTTCTCTACTGGCTCAGGTAACATACTAGGATAGGATAGTATCTTGGCAAGGTCTGTAGTTTAAATAGGAGTTACCATCTAGCTGGCACTATTAGCCAGAAAAGTTGAGGTAGTTGGAGCGAGAAGAAATCCGCGGGTATCAGTTATTGTTCCGCGATGTTGTTATTCTTTCAGAAAGATAATTGCTGGGAAATCTAATAGTTCTCTTGGAAAAAGTAAGGTCCTTGGGGGTATATGAGATTTCCGGAGTTCTCAGATAAAAGGATGAAGTTCGTCCTGAGTACGAAATGCATGTAAAATGCAGAAATTCGGCAAGTGAAGGGGTGACTGCTCTGACGTAAATAGGAAACAAGTCGAAAACTGGAGGTTCGGTGCTTCAGGTATGAATTTTTATGGAAGAATATTTGGCTACACGTTAAATATATTCGATATTCAAATCGATGTGCTGCTGACATTTTACCTCGTGGGGAGTAGCAATTTGACTCGAAAGAAACAACTTCGACCTACTATAACTTTGCTAATAATAGTGGGATTTCCACTAAACTTTCTAGTATGATGATTCCTCTTTAAGGCTACTACAAAATGTTACGGATTTAGGATGAACTTAAAGAGAGTTCACAGCAAAATTTTCAACATATAATAGTACACTATTATTAATTTTATTTGAGCATCGAGCACCGCTGTCATCTGGGTTCGGGACGACGTTTGACTTCGTGTTCTTGCCGAAGGCCAGGGGAACTGCTTTGTCTGGATCCGGATAGCTGAGTGGTTAGAGCACAAAGCTATCGTACGGAAGGTCGCGATTCAAATCTCACTGGTGGCAGTGGAATTTGTATCGTGATTTGCCGTCGGATACCCGTCGACTCAGCAGTCAAATCAGGGTAATAATCTCGGTCGAGCGCAATACTGACTACATTGTCTCCTACAGGCTATTCTGTAGTGTACCGTTGCAGTCTTGAATGAAGTGCTCTAACACACTTCAAGGCCCTGATCCAATATGGATTGTTACGTCAACGATTATTATTATTATTAACTGACGCCGAACGAGACGATGCCGGGCTTTCGGGGCCGGCATGATGCTTTGGAGGGCGCTGTCTCGAGCACGGAGGGACGAATCCTGGTACGCGGTGATTTGAATGCCAGAGCTTTTAAATGGGGCATGCCTCAGTCAGACTCTAGAGGGAAACGGATTCTGGAAGTGGCGGCTAGAACCGGACTCGTAGTTTTAAACATCGGATCCACGCCAACATTTCGGCGCCCATGTTGTGAAGGAAGCATTCCTGACATCACTTTTGCGTCGGAATCTCTGGCATCATTGGTGGACGAGTGGCGAGTCCTAGAATACTTCTCGGCAAGTGATCACTAGTACATCGCATTCGAAGTGGTTGACGGTACTTGCAGGCGAGCACCAACGCGACGCTCCCCGACTGTGGAATGTCGCGAGGGTGAACATCGGGAAGTTTGCCGAAGTAATTGGAACAGGCACAGCCGCGCTGGAGAGCGCTCCGGGGGGTGGTAGTGTTGCAGCTGACACCGTCGTAAATTCAGTGATGAACCTGATAACGACGGCGTGTGAGGCTTCCATGCCCCGGAGGGGCGCCAGGCGCGACAAGCTTTCTATGTGCTGGTGGACGGCAGAAATTGCGGACCTACGGAGGGAGTGTCATAAGCTCTGCCGTTTGGCACAACGTTTGCACGCCAACGAGAAGGCATGTGCCATAAGGGCACAGTATAGATCAAAGGCAAGCAAAAAAGGGACTCCGCAGCGCTATAAATGAAAGCAAAGCTCGCGGCTGGCAGAACCTTGCTAACGAGGTGAATGAGGACCCGTGAATGAAAGAGCTCGAAGAAGCGGTTCTCACTATGAAAAACAAGAAGGCGCCAGGTCCTGATGGCATTCCGGCGGAAGTTTACAAACTGATGTTCCGCCAACGGCCAGAATTGCTGCTTGAAATGTTCAACGCTTGCTTGAAGGGGGGCATTTTTCCTTTTACGCTGGAAAGTGGTGCTCAGAGGTGGCGGTGAGGAAGACGAGGCGGCAACCCTGTTGGCCAAACCAAAGCCAAGGAGAGCTGAGGAGAACCTCCATAGTGGTGGCACTCGGAGACGCTGTACTCACTTTGGTTTGTCGGCCGTGATGCAGTAGGCGAATGCTCCAAAGGCCTAATTAGGGCGATCAGACCCGAGTCTGCACGGGAACTCATTTGAAGTGGCAAATTGGTCACGAAACCTTACCAGGGGTATACTGGTAGCATGGGAACCGGGATAGCCCCGGGACTCACATACTTCACGAGAGTTCCTGTTGTATGTGCGTTCAGCTCGGTTGTTTGCGGTTGGCCCCCTAGTGGGAGCTTCATGGGGGTTGTGGTTGCGTTCAAGCGAAGAGAGACCTTCGAGTCAGAGTGGTGTTGCGTTTCAACACGGGTGCCGTACTCCTTAGTTCGGTAGAGATTTAGGTAATTCTTGCATCCACCAGTATGAATGCTAAGCCATGCACTTGGTATAGACTGGTACCGTTGTTGCTTGTCTCAGCGGGGCTCTGATTGTGGTTACAAAATCAATCCGTGTCTGAAGAGGACCGTAGGATTAAGTCTCACGACAGGTACCTACGTTAAACACCATGGACTTAACTTGTCGCTGGAAAGTGGCCAGACTCGCGTTGATCAGTAAGGGTAAAGGAGACCCGGGGCTCCCGTCCGCATACCGACCGCTGTGTATGCTTGACACGGCCGGGAAAGTGCTCGAGAGGAGTAGACTCGTTGAAGCGATCCGCGCTGCCGGGGACTGATCAGCAAGGTAGTTCGGGTTCAGAACAGCGAGATCTACAGTGGATGCCGTTATAGAGGTGGTAGATGCGGTTCATCGAGCCGAGGCACACAGCCGCCGATTTCGTTGGATAGTGCTCCTTATAACGCTTGATGTGAGAAAAGATCTCTTGCGGATATTAAGGGATTATCTAAAAGACCGCTCCTTGCTCTATGACACGCTAGAGGGCCAAAGGAGGATGGAAATCACGCCGGGAGTAGCACAGGGATCCATCCTAGGGCCGGACCTCTGCAAGGCTTCTTACGATAGTCTGCTGAGACTCGATATGCCCGAAGAATCGCGCCTAGTCGGTTATGCAGACGACGTTGCGGCACTTGTTGCCGGACACACTGTTGAACAGACGCAAAGCAGACTTGGCATATTGATGCGACGAGTAAGCGGATGGATGACTGCTCACGGTTTTAGCCTTGTGCTGGGAAAAAACCGAAGTAGCCATTTTGACCAGAAGGAGAATCAGACTTTGAGGAAAAAGCGACTAAAACATCATCCAAATATACGAAACAGAAGTCGAGGTTTCGCAGGACCGAGTGAATGAACCTTTGAAAGGTTTGCACCGCACTGCACAACTCGAACGTCATCCGTGTGAACTCGAAGTGTCCAAAGGGTGTACATATTGTCGCCTTTAGAATGTCTTCTGGAGCTACAGGGATTTAGTGATACGCCTTGGTTCAGTGGCTTGCAGTGGCGGCTTTTTATTTCTTGAGGTTGTGGTTCCTTGCGGCGACGTCGTCGAAGTCGACTTGCTGTGAAATTATATGATCCCGACGACCGGACAGTTGCTCCTAGTTCATGTTCTCATCGCCGCTGACGACACACAAGATTTGAAGCACAAATTGGGTGAAAATATCCAAATATCACCCGGAAGATAGTAGACTTCTGCAAAAATTGCAGACACACCAGCGTGCAAGGCCGTTAGGTAGGGCCACGAGTTCGAGGAAGGGGCAACGAAAATGTCGAGCCGTGGTCGCAGCTTTTCTTTGCTCCAATCGGGCGAGTTCTTCTGGGTCACCAATTTCGAGGGAATCTTGAGCTTTCCGTCAAACCGTTTCCGCAGGAGTACAGCTTGGTAGCGATAAATATGCGCCACATTTTCATTAAGGAAGAACTCCCAGCGGTCATCACGTGAAGGTTGAAATAGGATTTGGTAGTAGAGCTGTTGGTGTTGGTTCTGTAGGCGTTTGCCAGGTTTCATGCTGTATCGTGGGTACCAATTCACGTTTCGTTCTCAGACCTATACTATCCTTTGACCGCGCGATGAAAATTGGAGCGTTCATTTATTACTTAGTTTCCATGTACGCGGATAAAGTTTAGGAATTTTCAGGTGGGAAATTGGCATTGCTGAAAATCTGTCTTCTAGACGAGCAGTTCGAAAGTTCGAGACTTTATGTACTCCCATACAGCGACCATGAAGTGTTGGTCTTCTAACCAGAATCGATGTCATTGTATTCTTTTTAGCAAGGGATTTCCAAGTGGTTTGGGGACGTGGCGTTACGAGTAGATTGTAGTGAATTGGCCACAAAGGCAGTCCTGAAATTGAACCCCGAGCGAGTTGGCTCGAGGTCGCAGTCATCACATAACAGAACCATCTTAGTTATTAATTCTCGACATATCTTCTCTAAAATTAGATGCAAATTCGCATAAACGCCAAAGCCTCTTCTTTCAAATCCACTCAGGTTACTAATCTAATCTTGTAAATTTGCAAAAATCTCCAACTGGAGCGTTGAGAACATGCTTGAGAAAGATAAAATACGTTATTCATGAAAACGCCTCTTACCTGTACTTTCGTCGTGGCGTCGTACTTAAAGGATTTCGTCTGACCATTTTCCAGGAACACTTTCAGTACATTAGCCATTGGCGGAACACACAAATCACCAAGCGAGAATGCTGATGGCTGTAAAACACAAACAAACATAAAGTTGTAAAGCGGATTTATCGCGAATTACATGCTGTGATTTGCATAAGACCTTTCCAGACAAATCAAACTATTAAATTGCAGACAGCTTTTACGGCTTTCCGCCATTTAAGCGGGACGAATTTATTTTTATTAGCGTGCATTCAGATTACGGGGGACGAGCCGGGATACATTGGGGGTGGTGGTTGTAATTATAAGTGGGATCAGGGGCTATTTACGTGTGTGCAGTATGCACTTGACAAGCAAATGCAGAATTGAATATCATGAAATGTTGCATGATGCCAACCAATTTTCCGCCTTGATAAAAAGCTAAACCACATGGAGCATTGTTAACTGTGCGGTACCAAAGGGTTGATTGTTTAAAATAATTTACCAGCTCAGCTCTGAAAATATAAAATTTTGGGTTTTTTTCCGCTCAGAGATATATTCAAAGCAAAGTTATGTTATCGTAATGAAGCCGGGGGGTATGACCAATTGTGGAAAATACGTCTATGGTAGAGATATTTTGTTCGTATTGTGTTCGCATCTAGTGCAAGCGTAATGACTGGTACACTAGATACGATTGCGGAAAGAATACGTTACTCACGCTTTTGGTTTACGATGGCGGCAAGTCCCCAAAAAAAAGCTCTTCAGAAAGTGAAAAGCCAAGTAACTTATCCACTTCCCCCTCGGTCACCATCTTGTCGTGGTGGGGGAGCCTGTAGTAGTTTACGACTACACTAAGGGTGTCCAAACATGAATATGAAAACAAGGGATTCAAACTCCCCAAGTGGTAAGAAGTCACAGACTTCGAATCCACCCGCGACCATGAGCAATCATGTCGCGACCGAGGCGCGGATTTTGGAGGCCTTACCACATTTATGCTCCTGTGGGTAAATTTGTAGAAGGCATACTTTCTGCCTCAATGGAATTAGTGCCTGCCGCAAAGTTAGCCAGAAAGGAAAGTATAGAAATCCTTAACTTGGGAGAAACTGGAAATCCTACTATGGCCGGCCCACCCGCGGTACTATAGCCCAAATCTACTCGCAAACGAAAGAGCAAGGCTCGGCATAAGGGAACTTCTGCTACTAAGGAGGGCGACTACAGGCTGAATCTTGTCTGTCAGAACCTTCTGCTCCACCTTTACCGGGAGAAGCACAAGAAAGGTAAGTTAATGACGAGGAGGCTACTGGTTTAACGCTGGTATGCGGAAATAGACCCAAGCCATTTTCCCATTTTCGGCGGAAGGTGAGGATAAACTGGTAACCCCGCTGAAATCCACAGTGGATGCACCAGACTCTTCTGTCAGCGGTAATGCGCGCAAGAAGCGTAAGACCAACACATCTTTGGTGGCCAACGCTTTATTGTGATCCGCACCAGGACCTACGAACTGCGCGACCGGTGTGCCGGGAGGTGATCAAATCAGCGAGAGAGATCTCAGTGAAACCGGTCCCTCCCATAGGAATACGGACACGACGGCGGGAAGGAAGAAGACATATGAGGAAGCTGCAGCCAAAGTTCTGACTGCTACCGGACAATTTAACATTTGACAATCGTTTTCCCGATGGGCGCGCTAGTGCACTGATGTGTTGCCTTTAAGTGGCTCCAGCAGGTAATGCCCGGCTTTGAGTTTTGGCGGTCGTCTCAAGTTTATTATTGTGAACACTGAGCTGCGCAGGATAGAACATGTTGGATGTTCGTTACCGGGTCCTCGAAGGAAGGCAGAGGATATCATACGCATACTGGGTGAGCACAACCCGGGCGTGGACTTCGGACACTGGAGGGTAAAGTTCCTGTAGGTCAGGAAGAACAAATCTACAAACATGGAGGGTTTTAGCGTGATATTCGACCGGGACCAAAAGAGTCTGAATGTGCTCAGGGGAAGTCACCAAATAGTGCTTCACTTTTTCCTAGATTGATTGAAATTCAATCATATCAAGAAACTGTAGGGAGGATGGAGATGGAGATGGATGGAGATTTTGAGAGCGAAGAAAAATGATGGTCTTAGACTCACACAATAGAGAACAAATTGCAGCATCTTCGGTGCGCTCTCCCATAATGGGGTTGCGCGCGGAGGATAGTGCATACAATGGTGGAAACCCCGTATGGGGGCTTACACAGGCAAAGGGACGACAGAGTGAATCCTATCTGCTAGTAACTTCTCCTACACCATTTACGGAAGAGACGGAAGAAAGGGAAGCCAGAGATGGGAACGGAACTGACTTAATGCCATTTTGCGTGATCGAATCTATGCAAACCGGACACCGCAAAACAGTGAAAGTGTTAAGTAGAAAACAGGCGAATGCTCTGCGGGATGAGATAAGACCTTTCATGGGTGAGGACATCGAAAGTGCAGTATCTCCAGGTGCGGTTTTTATCAGAGAAATCAAGCACGAGGGGATCGAGTCTCCAATGGTACGGTGTGGAGGAAACCCCATCACACGCGGACCGCGGCATACACTTCTAACAGTTTTCCATTACACATTAGACTAAATTTATGTCGAAAAACATAAAGATTGGTCAAATTAACCTGCAGCATGCCAATGCCTCCTCCTACTTGCTGGCAGCGAGTTTGACAAAGCTGGAGGATTGCCCCTACATTGGTCTGGTACAAGAGCCATGCGTTCGATTTAATAGAATCTGTGGCATTGGATCAGTAAAGGGGGCTAGCATCTTCTACAATGAAAGATCAATGAGACTGAGAGCTGTTACTAGGACTTAGTTACGGTCATCGTACAATACGATATTAATGGCGAGAGGAAAACATCATAATTGCATCCGCTTATTTACCCTATGATTCTTTGTGTCCTCCACCGACGCAAGAGCTAAGGGATCTGGTAGCGTATGAAAAATCAAGTATCTCGAACTCTTAATATGTTGCGATACGAATGCTGAACATATTTGTTAGACAGTAGCAAATGAAACCCCAGAGGAGAAAAGCTATTTGATTTTATCACTTCAGCTGGTCTCATGACTGCAAACGTAGGGTGCGGCCCTACGTTCGTGGGACCAGAAGAACTGAAGTAATTAACCTAACTATCTGTACTTCAAAAGTGTTAGAGTTGATTACACACTGTCGAGTGCTAGACGAGATCTCACTGTCAGATCATAGATACCTAGAATTCAATCTGACTATCGCGGGCGAATAGTCTGCAATACAAAGGTGGAATCTTAGGAAATCGGATTGGGCAAACTTCAATGAACTTCTTGGCAATAAAATACAGCTCCCTAGGTGAATAAAGACTCCTTCGGTGCTTGAAGATGAGTTGGAAACTTTGAACTGCACACTTTTAGAGTGTTATGAATTTGTTGTTGCTTGTTCTATTTCCCGAGGCCACTCACAGCGTGAGACTCCTTAAGAGCATACTGTGAGCAATTGAAGGCGAAAGAGAGATTTCAAGACTATGCAGAGTCCTTAAAAGGGGTGAGTCAGCCAATTTCGACTCTCTTAGAAAACCTGATGGTACTTCCACGAGCTCTAGACTGGAATCAGTACAGACCCCCTTGGAAGTACACCATCAAGGAGAACGGGTGAGAGAAGTGGTAGGAGGACAGTTAGCGGTTATTGCAACCCCTTCAAGACGTAAATACTGCAAGGTGAACTGGAACACTGAGAAAGCGGTTGTTACCTATGAAAAGGTGAGCGCTTCCTGAACACTTCCAAGCACCTGGCATTGATGACATCTATCCAGTAATGCTAAAGGGCGGTGTGGGGTACTTAGAGCGATTGTTAAGAAATATTTTTCTAGCAAGTCTTGCTTTGGACTATGTGCCTCTTGGCAGAAGGTTAAAGTAGTCTTCATACCGAAGCCTGAGAAAGATGGCTATTTTAATCTAAAGAACTTCAGACAGATCAGCTTGACTTCATTCTTGTTGAAAGGTTTGGAGAGACCGGTTGAGCGTCACATTCGTGGGAAGGCGCACCTAATGAAAATCAACATGCTTACCAGAGTGGAAAGTTCTATGAGTCTGCTCTTCATTCTTTAGTTTCAAAGATAGAGGATGCAACTCTGAATGGTGAGTACGCGGTGGGGGTATTTTTGAATATTGAAGGGGTTTTTGACTATGCGCCTTTTCAAAAACTTCCGTCTTGTCAACTAACAGCACATCAGGCTTGTTGTGTGGAATGTGGCGATCAGTTAGAACTTGCCAGTCGCAATACATGCTGTAAGCACAACTATCAAATACTGCTTGCGGCTCATATCGGTTCCTCTGATCAGTCCATGCTTGTCTGCAAGGTTTTAATGGATCACCTTATATAAAGTATTATGCTTGGTGGTGTATTGCACCAGTTCCATAACAGTGCAGCCAGAAATGAGATGGTCCAACGTCTCTAACGCCGAATCACACATTCTACACTGGTCATTCTCCACCCGTTTTTTCATGGTGAGCTTCTTATAAGCTCTGGTGGCGACTACGCCGTCCTGAATGGCATACATGAATCCCTCCGTCTCAGTAAAAAGTTCCTCAGTACACATCTCTTCGACAAATGGAAATCGACAAATGGCTGCCAAAGATAATTCAAGTGTTTACCGTGCATTGCCTTCGACTTCCATTCATCGATCCGCTCTCGGTCCGACTTCACCCCACTCAGAGGTTTGAAAGATTGATGCTCCGTCTTCGTCCACGGCAATATTCCGTGGATAGCCAATACATTCAATGCGTTTATCTTATCCTTTGATGAGATGCGATTTCAGCACCAGTTTCACACGCAGGAATTCAGACAGCAGACTTCAGATCAACAACATGGGGCACTCAACGAATCTCTCTGGAAGATGCCCCTCCGTATACGGATAGGCTCTGAGTTATTGGCACCTTCAGATGAACGCACTGGTAAGGTGGTATGCCACCCTACCATAACTACCGCTAAAACTTCATTAGCTTGGAATCAATGCGATACAGACGTAAGACATCGATTAGCCAGGTATGCGGTACGCCTTGGCATAATCGATGTAGCAACTAAAAAGGTTTCTTTGGCCTCTAGTTGCTTCTCTTACAACTACCGAGTCGATAGTGAGTTGTTCTTTGTAACCGCTTGACCTCCTCGGACAGAATGTTGTTCGCCTCGAGGTGCGCATTGACCCTTCCATTAATAATGGACGTTATGAATTTGTAGAGGGTTGGTAAAGGAAGTAATCGGTCTTGTGTCTGAAGGGTCCTGCACTGTATCTTTTTTGGGACAAGGTAGGTAATTCTCGTAACGAGGAGGGTGGAAATCCCTCCGGCTGACTAATCTTGATTTATGCTACGTGCCAACCGACTGTGTACGCTGGTAAATTTCTTATACCAGAAATTCTGCACTTGATCCAGACCAGGGCCCCTCCAGTTCTTCGAACTGTTTATGGTTCGTCGGACTTCCTCTTCGGTAACATCCGCTAAATTCATACCAGGCGTATTGGGATGGGGGTTGCCTTCGGCGGGGATCCACTCAGTATGCTGGGCGGATAACCCCCCTCGCTTCCGTCACCGAAAACTGTACTGTCTGGAACTGTATTGTCTGTTGGGATTCGTTGAGTGATCTGAAAAAAATCCGCTGGTTCCTCGCATAAGTTGCATTCTGAACACGTCTGGAGTGACTTTCGCCATACCGTCGTAACCGACTGCATATGACAGAAAGTTTCTGCTTTAATGTGTCCAGAATTTGGTTGAATGGTCTTACAATGCCTTGCAAGATATTCAATTGGCATGTTTCCGTTGTTTTAGTTACTTTCTTGCAAAAAAGGGACTTGGCCGTAACTTATAACCTACCATAGTGCTTCAACCATTGAATCACCTGGACCACAAAGATAGATAGGTTGGCTTTATTATGCAATTGATGACTATACTAGGTACATTTGGTCGAAAGAACAGTTGTTCCGTTTGTCAGAAAGGTCTATATATGCATCCAAATCCTTAAAGTAATAAATCAACGATTTATATTCAACTATTCAGTTGGTGTACTTACCGGAAATAAAGGGGCGCCATTGACACAAACACTCTCAGCAAATCTCACTCTACTAGGCCGTGTACGAAGTTTTGCTCGTTTTCCTGCCGAAAGCAAAGTTGACTTTCGACCCGCCCCCAAGTTGCTTGCTGGCTGACATACTAAAAGTGTCACTTGTGATTCACAGGATCGTACAAGCTGGATGACATGATCACGTGGTGCATCCTTTACATCTTCACCATTTACCGCTAATATATGGTCACCTGCTTGGAGCTGCAATTTTAGAAAATTTAAAAGAATGTTGAAATTTGGTAATAATGCCAAACTTAGCTTTAAATTAAAGACATTTAAAACAACGTGGTTCGGAAATGCACTTCAAACTTATCAGAACACATATTGATAAAGTCAACCGTAATCTTAGCGCTCTCTGAGGTGCGTATTCACATAACGGGCAATGCGAAAGAGTAGTGGTTCTAATATTTATAATATGCATGTGAAGAATGTCATTATCTTCGCGACAACTGCCTCTATGTTTGTCTAGGACCAGATACGAATACAGATATACAGATTTTAAAGGTGGATGTTCGCGAGCAATTATTTGGATGGAAATATTTTTTTCTCATCAATGCCTGCCTTTTCTGCTGAGAGAAACCCTTTTGGAAAAAGTATTTCAGCGCGTTGTCCTATTACGTAGAACTTGGGTAAGGATTATAAGGATTAACACCGAAAACTACTGCTAGTAAAATTGGTCGTTTACCAGCGATTAACCACCTCATAGAAGGGGTAGGTATAGTAAGGATTGCTATAACACAGCACCTGGTTGCGTTACAGCATTCACGTTAGTTGGAAACTGAACAGTCCCAATGACTAGGGTTGAGATCTTGAATCCAGCATTTCGAACGTTGCGTTTTCTTGCAATCTCAGCAGAAAAACCGTGAGTTTTTTTATATTGCCTTTGAGTTAGACTTTTTGAAATGTTCACCCTATTGCACTATGCAGTTCGCAAACCATCAACGGCGCAACAACCGGTATTCGGTCTAGGCCTGCCTTAGTAAGAAACTACTTACACCCCGGGTTTTGCGACGAGGTCCACCAATTCGATATTCCTAAAAGTTGCCAGGAGTTCTGATCTACGCCATCGCTCCATCTCAGGCAGGGTCTGCCTCGTCTTCTTTTTCTGCCATAGATATTGCCCTTATAGGCTTTCCGGACTGGATCAGCCTCATCCATACGGATTAGGTGACCCGTCCACCGCAACCTGTTGAGCTGGATTTTTCATCGTCATAGCTGTTATCGATTATGATTTTCGACCCTAGATAGGAGAAATTTTCAATGGTTTGGAAGTTGTACTCTCCTATCTTTATTGTTTTCACTTGACAGGGCGATTCGATGATGTTCGTCCTTTGTTTTGTGGCTCTGACTTTGTCACTATGTACTTCGTCTTGCCTTCATTAATGTGCAGCCCAAGAGCTCGCACCTATTGCCGCCTGCTCGATCTGGATGAAGGTAAACTGTACATCTCGGGTTGTTCTTCCAAAGATGTCGATATTCTCAGCGTAGTCCAGTAGTTGGGTGGACTTGAAGAGGATGGTGTCTCTCGCATTTACATCGGCATTGCGAATCACTTCCTCCAGGACCAGGTTAAAGAGGACGCATGATAGGGCATACCCTCGTTTTAGGCCGTTATTGATATTGAATGATCCCGAGAGTGATCTTGCTGCTTTTAGGTGGCCTCGCACATTGGTCAGGGTCAGCCTAATCAGTCTTATCAATTTCGTCGGGATACCGAATTTTGTCATGGCCGTGTACAGTTTCTCTCTAGCTAGGCGGCTTTAAGGTCGGTGAAAGAAGAGTCGATGAGAAGAGATGCCCATATTCCAACAGTTTTTCCATCGCTTGCCGCAAAGAGAAAATCTGATCTGTTGCTGATTTGTTCAGAGTGAAGGACCAATGACGGTCTGGGCGTATGGGGCTATCCGACCTAGCGAAATAGCAGCGACGTGATACCTCTATAATTGCTGCATTGCGTGATATCTCCCTTTTTATGTATGGGGCAGGTAATGCCTTTTTGCCAGTTGTCAGGCATTGGTTCGCTGTCTCACACATTGAGCGCCTTAAGGTGTATAAGGTTTCATCCAGCTGACTTGTTGCTAAAACTTCCGCGCCTGGTGTGGTTCACGGTTTTCGAGTTCACAGACCTTTTGGTTCTCCCTGGCTTCCTTTTTCCGTCTCGCTTTTCCGTTCGATGGAGCTTTTGGTAGGTCTCTGCGCGTGCCCGCGATCTTTGAGAATGCGGTATTCTTCCGTTCCGTTGGTAGCTTACATTCATCGTCGAACCAGTCGTTCCGACTCCTTTTGCGGCTGGGGCCAAGTATGTTTGGGGCGTGTCAATGATAACGCTCTTCAGGAGGTTCTGAAGATCATTTGTTGATGCATTATCTCCAGGACATCAGTTAGCTGCTTTTATTGCGACATCCATTTTCCCTTATAGATGTTACGGAGGACTGTGTTGCAAATGGCTTCAGTATTCACTCGCACCTGATTGTCAGAAGGGATTGTAGGCGGTGTTGTAATTCGAGCCGGAGATAGTGATCGGAGTCTATATTGGCCACCCTGTATGTTCTGACATTTATCAAAGCTAAGAGGTGGCGGCGTTCAATTAGCACGTGGTGAATTTAATTGAAAATAGTCCGGTCTGGAGAGGCACACGTATGTTTGTGGACCGCTTTCCGCGCAAATCAGATACTTCCAACAATCCGCAGTTCATTATCATTGGTATCCCTATGTAAGCTATGGAAGCCGACGTATCGCCTGAATACGGGCTCCGTCCCCACTTGACTGTTGAAATCTCCAAGTATGATTTTGATATAATACCTGGGATAGGCTTCGAGGGTCCACTCAGCTGCCTCGTAGCAGGTATCCTTCTCCGACTCTGCGGTCTCCTCTGTAGGGGCGTGAACGTTTATGAGGCTTGTATTCCTAAATTTGCCTCACAAACACAGAGTTCATAGCCTTTCACTTATATTTTCAAAGCCTATAACAGCAGATTTCATTTTTTGGCTGACTGAGAAATCTACTGGTTTACTGGATAGCCACTATAATACAGGGTGCGGCAGTATAACTTCCTGTCTTCAAAACTCAATAAATACTATTGTATGCATCGGAAAATATTTACTTATTTTTTATAATGTAGGTACATGTCTAAAGTTTTTATTTACATTGTTTTGAAGATCAAATCTGTTAGGTGACGTCCCCCATTCTCCATACATTGCGTAAACCGATTTCTGGCGTTTGTCATGACTCTTGTTAGCATAGCAGGTGTTATGTTGGCAATTTCTTCGTGGATGTTGGTCTTCAAATCTAGTAGGGTTCTTGGACGATTCACATAAACACGGGATTTCAAAAAACCCCATAGAAAAAAATCACAAGGGGACAGATCGGGAGAGCGTGTCGGCCATTCCAAATTGCCTCTAATTGAGATAAGGCGCTCTGGAAAGTGTTCCCTCGAAGCAGCCATCAATGCTCTTGAAGTGTGTGCTGTTGCACCGTCTTGTTGGAACCAAGTGTCCCCCAAATCCAAATTTTCTAGCCGTGGGAAAAAAAATTCTGTAGCATTTTTACATACCGGTTCAAATTCACTGTCACTGTAACCTCATTTTCCTCAAAAAACCAAGGACCAATAATTCCAGCTGACGAAATTGCACACCACACTGCGACTTTGGGTGAATGCAAAGGCTTTTGATGCAATTCTTGAGGGTTGGTGTCAGCCCAGTAGCGCATGTTTTGTTTCTTAACCGACCCACACAAATGAAAATGGGCTTCATCGCTAAAAAAAACAATAGCACCCTCGGGAACGACATCAAGAAGAAGCTCACACGCGTTCATCCGAGAATTGAAGTCACGTTCTGAAAGTTCCTGCACTATCGCCATCTTATAGGGATGAAAATGAAGATCATCACGAAGAATTCTTCTCACAGAACGATCGGATAGTCCAAGGGCAGATGCGTGTTTGCGCGCAGAACGCCGTGGCGATCGCAACATTGACGCTCTCACTGCTTCAATGTTCTCAGGAGATCTAACGGGCCGAGGGACTCCAGTTCTTCCTTTTGTCGCACTTGCAGTTTGTCTGAATGTAGTGACCCATGTAACAATTGATTTGCGGTCTGGGACGGGAGTCAACGGGGCTAAATTAAAGCGATTTCGAAATGCACGCTGTGTTGCATTAACCGAACATACGCTTGAAAAGTAAACCTCAACGGCAAAGGCACGCTCCTCACTATTCCAACGCATGATGGCGACTGAACCGTGTCGGGACAAAACTTTACAGTATCCCCTCTTGAACGAGACCACTAGCGCTCCGCTATGACATCAACTAACTGAGTGGCGCGCATTTTAAAAAAGGAAGTTGTGCTGCCGCACCCTGTATATGGTATAGTGGCGCTTTTCCAGGAAACCGGTCCATGTCCAACCCATTTTCTGCAACGCTGTTATATCAGCCATATATTCTAACTGCGATTTAACAAGGCCCGGGTAGGACGGGGGTGACCTGTACCATATGCCGCCGCCCCTGTCAGGTAATCGAACGGTTGCTAATAGGCAGAAGCGAGTGATTCAATTGGTATATTTGCTCTTAGTCCCGACTTGACTACGATGACTGTGCCTCTGTTTGCTAAGGAGCGTCAAGCCATATACAAGCGCAAGAGGAAAGAGACAAGGGAGGTGATTGCCCGGAAAGGCGCAATCTCCGGATTGTGTGTTTAGCAATGGAGTTGTGGACAACGCCTATCACATTTTTTTTTCTTGCGGAAGGTGGGAAGGGATTCGTCAGCAATTCTATTTAAACACTGGGGATCTCTCTCTAGACAACATTTTCGAAGAGATGCTGAGGAGCGCTGACAGGTGGAGCCGTGTTGCCCATTACGTTCGGGTCCTTCTCGTTGCAAGGAAGATAGAGCTCGAGGAGGAAGAGGACATGGCAGGTGGAGGAGCAAGATGGTAGAGAATTCCTTGAACTGACAGTTGCCTTCCTCCTCTCGCCTCCGGTGAGTGAAAGGAATTCCCTGATTTGAAGTCGCCGGAAGGTGGGAGAGTACGGTGACTAGATTGATGTAATGTAACAAATGGTTCCAGGCTAGCTCTTTGACAACGGGGCAGTGTTTCGTTGGTAGTCCGACGACGTACCGTCCAACGCTCTGTGTGTAAATGCATTCACCTACTCCACCCAAAAAAAAAAAAAAATGATGTCGTAAGCCGAATTCAATTACACGGAAAACCTGAGACAAAAATGAAGGTTGTGCATTCAGATTGATTGGCAAAATATGAGAGCAGCGCTGAACAGGAGATAGACCTTGTTCGGGAAGAATAGGAACTGAGGGGGGTGTAGTATTGCGGATTTCCCCATATCGGGAGAGGAGACATGTAGAAGCTTATCGAAACAACGCCAATCAAAAAAATTGTAATTAAACAATGTCAAAAATACTTCAAGTCCTGGTATACAGAATAATAAAAGAGTGTGTTTTGGTCGAATGTTCGCATGATGTGGTTCAATAAAAAGTAGCCCGAGTTTTTACTACAAACTCGATTCCTTTTCCGGGGTCTTATATAAATGCTGGTTATTCATACATTAAAGTCCTTACTCAACACTTCTACGATAGCTGGAATATGGGGAGCTGAGTTCCTTATATATTGTCCTTCTGGCCCAATTGTTATACTTTCCCAAATAGACACGACATTTTATTCGGCAATCAATTTAGATTTTTAAGGACTCTACCTTGAAGGGTCCCCTAACCAAACCCGACCAATGAGGACATTTTTACGCAAATAAACTCTGCAAAAATATGGGCTAATCCGGTATTCCTTCCGACCATTATCAAAATCACGTAAATTGGAAAATTCATGCTCTGCCCGAAATCCTGCAACCTAATTTGGATAAATCCGCCCGAAGGCAGATGACATGCTCCAGAACTTTCTATTCGTCCTTATCCCGGCCAGATACAATGATGTCTCCGAGAGACGTTGGACACTTCATGCCAGGCATAATTTGCATGTTTCACCGACACTCGCCCGTGCACACGCGAATCGGATAGAAATCGACGGAAGGCCATCAATCAATTTTTCTGCTGGCAAGCAATGTAACATTATTGAATTCTAAATTTAAAAGTTGTTGTAATTTAATACCTTATTGACGCTTGGGCCGCCTTCCGTAACAAATCTCACGATTACGGGTCGTTCACTTCCCGCGACGAAACCAAATCCGACAGTGGGGCTGCGCTGAAGAACGACGACCCGAGGCTCGGGGGGCGTATCGTCCCATCGTACCCAGTCTGGTGCCTCGTACGTGGTGGTTTTATTAAGGTGGCTATTTGGGATTATATCGAAAAAATAAATCGAATAATCAATCAACCTTAGCCCAACGAAATGTACAGGAGGATAGGCCGCAGGATGCGGCGTATACTTACTTTATAAAATATGACCGACCTTTGGGATCGACGGCCTTCTCCCAACCGTATGGTAATTCAATGTTTTGGGGCCAATTTTCCGCAGGCGGTAGCCAGCCGGCAGTCCGTGTTATGTGACTGTAAACGAAGGAAAAAATAGATTTAGTATTAGGCCTAATAGATGTGCACGGAAATAAGATGTATTTCTGTATTTCTGTATTTCTGTATTTATGGCATGTCTGGACTAGTGAGTTCAAATTTATCTTCTTACATCTTCCAAGGCTCGGACGACCCCGGTCCTTGGGGAGAGCTGAAGGGACAACCGGCAGAGATGTACAGGGCCAGATAAGGAAGACGATTCACCGAGCAAATGGGGAATTAGCATTTCAAAATGGAGTAGTTTTTTGTCCTGGACACAGAGCTGGAAATTTCTAATTAAAATTGTAATTCCGGAGATGGTTGCTTCAGAATAGGAAGTAGCGCGGGAATAATGCGGTCGTCTGGTCCTATTCATGCAGAATTAGTTATGTAAATATAAGCAAACTACTTGCTCCAAATTACTGACACAGCAGTGCTCTGCGGTGCGGTTTGATACATTTGAAGAAAACACAATGCCTTTCATGAGAACTATGCTCATAAATAAAGATACATGGACACTGGAGGGTGATGTCCTCGAGCTGGATGTTGTTAAACTTTTGCAGAACGCCAAGAGGTTGTAATGCGTTTCTGTGATGCAGTGGTTACAGATTGAGGTGGTCCATTAGAACCTAGTGCCTGGTGTCACCCACATAATTCGGATCAGCCAACATTAAATATGGACATAGCTATTACGAGTAGCAGTAACTAAAGAAGGAGTGATTGATACATAAAGTTCCTCGGAGAGCTTCGCAAGAAGTTCATAAATAAGCTGAATTTTATGGTACAGAAGGAACGGGGCCGAAGGCAGGCATATGTTCACGAGATTGAACCAAATTCACTATGCGAGAATTATTGTAAAGTTAAGCGAAAAGCCCGAAAAAAACTCAGTGTCAATTGAGGTTATAACTTGTTGAAGATGTAGGTCCTCTGAACTCTTGCTGGATTCGCCTGGTCCCCAAACGTGATTTCGTCCGCCTATAGACGCCATCATGCAATTATCAAAAGTCCGAACGGCTGTGTTTTAGGCTAAAATTTTATCAGTAGACCTTCCCTTGGTGGCCACTGGAAACTCTCTAAGAGTGAGTCAGAGTAGGGCTAGGGGTTGGTACATCTACTTGAAATAATTAGAGTGTTTTCGCCTTTCCGCTAGGTTCATCTAGTTTCGAGTTTCCACTTGGCTAGCACTACCTGTGCACGTGCACAGGAGAAAACTAAGGAAGAATACTTCAGAAGACACAGCCGGTGGAAAGACTACCGAGGTTCCCGAAGGAATCGCAGAGGCCATACAAACTGAAAGGACAGGACCGAGCGGGAAAGTGCTGCCCACAGAAGAAGAGAGGTAGCCATGCTGGAGTTCGGGCATTGTTTCTAATTGGCCACGACACGTGTTTTTCAACCCGTCAGCCGTAGAGATCTGCCATTCTGCAGTTTCAAAATTTGTGCACGGCGTCAGTTAACGGTTCTTTTCTTTTTCTCGAAGTGTCGGTGCCATAGCATCGCTGGGGTCGGCAAGGAACCCCGGACAGCTCCAGTTCCAGATCCTCTAGGGTCTCAATGAAACCCCAACTAAAGGAAAAAGAAGTTAGTTTGATACATTTTTCTACGGGCATGCTTTAGACGACTCCGACCGAGCCTTAGCTGGTCACCCTTGCGATGCGTAAGCTTATTAGCCATGCGTCCTATGAACAGGTGGATGTGTCCACTTCGCTTCATATATGTGCTCTTCCGCAGCCGGGTCAAATTCAAGGCCCTTGCTCTGAAACCATGGAAATGGATGCAACTGCACCCCATCGTCATCAACAACCCATTTTCCCAACCTGGAACAACTCAATATTATCCGTCTTTTTCAAGGGCATCTTACTGTGACCAATCGAACAAGGAAGATGGTAAGATCGTCCCCCTACCACTGGTGGAGTTTATGAAGGCAATTGGAGAACTTAAGCTTGCCAATATCAGTAAAGTTGAGCGTAACGGTTGCGGACGTATCAAAGTCATCTTCAGTACAGCCCAGGATGCCAACAATCTAATGAGTTGACCTGAAATTTCATCAAAAGACCTAAGACCTTTCATCCCGCAAACCACGCTATACCGCTTTGATATTATCCGAGCTATGTCATTCTCTACGTCTGAATACGACATCGACATCCGACATCCTCACCAATTAAAATCACTTATGACACCCGCTTGCATAGACAAAAGCCCCAGAACTCTCTCTCTCTCTCTCTCTCTCTCTCTCTCTATTAAAGGTTCCTTCCATCCTAATGATCTCTCCTTTGAAAACGTGTTCAAGCATTGTGTCCTAACAGTGAACTACCATGTTTCTTCTGCCTGGTCAATGAACTAAGTGCGCTAGGCAAGGCTATTTCGGCAAATTCGGAGGGTCGCCTCGCTCTAGATGCCTAAAATATGAATCTGAAGAAAATTGTGATGGCAGATGCACTCAAACCTTCTGTATTTTATGCCATAGTCCACTTCATAATGTAACCGATCACTCTTGCGTTAAATGGCAAGAGCTTTAAAAACCTTTTCAAATTGCGTCCATTCACAACAAAACTGTTGAAGCTGCTAAAAACGTCTCATTCTCGTTCTACATTCTGAAGAATCCCTCGACGAATACTGTCACGCGCTATCTATCAGTAAACCCCCCAAGATTTAAATCCCCCAGGACAAGCTCAATAGGTTGATCACCGGCAAAGGGTCGTATAGCGCAAATCTATAGAAAAACAGTATGTATGTCTCTTTCTCCGTTATCTCCAAGTGGAACATTATCAACTTAGAGATTCTATGTGTCCCGGTTTTGAGCAGCCGTCCCGTGTTAAAGAAGGTAATTTCAACGTCACGACGGGTCCGGGGCGTGGCCCTAGACTTCATGTCTTTTGACATCACCATCCTAATCTCACCGTAGCTTAAGTGTACCCTTCTCCCCGCCTTCCTACAGACACCTTTCGTTTAGCTCTCCTAGACCTTCTTTACTTTCGGAATAACAACCCAAATATCATTATTATTATTATTCTGTTAAGGGAAAGTCGCACTGTGTCCTTAAAGAACTATTCTGCCCCTTTTACTGGGTATAGTGTACCTATTGATCATAGTATCTAAAGCAAGCCTATAACCGTCAGAAACTTCAATATGTTCCCTACTTCCAGATCTTTCAACTTTGCATCTGGTATTAAGTATTCTCCCAGATGCCTCGACCTACTTTGCACAAGTGCCGGACACTGCCCCAGGACACGTATAGAGGTTTCATCATACTCTGCGCAGAACCTGCAGGCAGTGTCCGTAGGTATCCCTAGCTTCCCTAGGTGGTAGTTTAGCCGACAGTGACCAGTGAGAATTCCCACTATGATTCGGAGGTTCTTTTTGGCGGTTTGGAGGTTTAAGCAATCCTTTGTGCGCATGGGTTCGTATCCCCCAATAGGCACCTTAGTACCAGTATAGTTCCCTCAACTGTGTCGTGTCATTATAGCCGGGGACTGGAATATTAAGGCCCTGGTCAATGGGGGCACGTATACCTCACCCAAAGGGTGAACCATGCTGGATCTCGTCTGTATTTCAGATTTTAGCTTCCTGAATAATGGCAACTCTACCTTTATGATTCAGGATAATAACAAACAAATTATTTTGTTCACAATTCGGCACCGGACATCACTCTGTTTAATGCATCAAACACTGACAAACTTGGGCCCTGCAATTTCTCCTTGAGAAGTTTGCCTCTCAATCCTCTTGCGATAATCTCGTCAAGGGCTCAAAGCTGCACACTCAAGGCATTGTTTTTGGTCAATGAGAAAAACCCCTTTTTAAACGAGAAGAGCTGCTTTGAAAGCGTTCAGAGTTTGCTCCAACTGGGTCACCAAAGGACGATTCAAGGATGCCCAATCTAAATGTATTGAAGTAGTAAACTTCGAGGAAAGCTCTCGGAGGCAAGCTTTCAAGATCTCATCTCCGACCACAACAGAGCCGTTCGGCTTTGAGGTGGATCGGATCACATATTCAAATCGGCTCTGCTCGACTGTCTAAATTATTTCTCACTATACCTCAGGCAGCCGAGTGAATGGGCTGACATCCCTATTCCAAAAAAGACTAAAGACTTCAATAACCTTCATCATTTCGGACAAATTTCGTCAATCTGTGTTTTTGCAGAAATTGCAAACTCCATAGTTAAGGACAGGCTGATGGCCTTCCTTGAGGGTCGACACTTGTTACCGCTCAACTCTTATGCTTATAAAAAGGACCTATCCACGGCTTCCTGCATTAATGATTGCATCCTATATATCCCCGTTGCTAAAGGCAAGGGTCGGTATGTGCAAGTCGTTCCCTGTGATGTGAAGAACGTTTATGAAAGAGTAGATGGGACCACCCTGAAGAGCACCTTTGAATACTCGGATCTGAATAATCAGATGTCTGTCACGCAGGAAAGTGATCCTAGGAGCAAAAGCCACCGAAGTGTACCATGACAATCCCCAACATTGTGTCCTCAGTCCTGTCTTGTTTAACATATACACCCACTCTCTTCGCTCTAGTATCCAATGACATCAATATCTTTCAATACGCTGATGATTTCTTGGTGACAGCGCAGAGCCCACAGCTCAGACAGCAGTCCCATAAATTCGTAAGAAAGTGTGCGAAGTTAAAACTACCGCTTCACCTCCAAAATTAAAGATCATCTCCTTCAAAAAATCACGCGTCAGACCTTTAAACGTGTGAATTAATAATATCTGTCTAGAGCATGTGAGATCCATCAAATTCCTGGATGGGACTATAAGTAGTTCTCTTCTTCTTGAGGAACACAGGGATGAGGTTTCATGTAAAGTTAAAAAAACCTGCTGGGGCACTCACCTAGTCAAAGCTTAAGGATTTACAGAAGCGTCATCTGACCAATTATTGATTATGCAGCTACATGACCCTGCTTGCCCGTAATTATTTTGAATCCAAGCTGAAATCCTTAGCGGTTACTCTACTTAAAATGACTCTAGGCCTCATAAGAACAGCTTTCTCCATGTGGCGTTTGCCCTGCCGAGTGAACTCCCACCCGAGCAGAGAATGTCTTTATTGCAGCAAAGGAGCATCAGACTGAAAACGAGATGCCCTATCACCTTCGAGCCTGTTCAAGAAAACCTAGATGCAGCTAATAAAACTAATAATAATAAAGACCATTCAACATCAACAACGGTCTAAGACAAGGGTATGCCCTATCATGTGTCCTCTTTATCCTGGCCCTGGAGAAAGTGATCTGTGATGCTGAGGTAAATGCAACGGGTACGGTCCTCTTTAAGTCCACCCATATACTGGCCTATGCTGACGATATCGACATCATGGGATCCAGATCGACAGGCAGCGATCGTCGCGAGATCTTGGGCTGCACATCAATGAAGGCAAGGTAAAGTATATGGTGACAATGTCAGCACAAAAAACCAACCAAATTCGGCTCCATAGGTTATGGTGGGAGGGTCACTTAATCTGTATGGATGAGGATGATCCAGCCCGGAAAGTCTATAGGGGCAATATCTATGGTAGAAAAAGAAGACGACCCAAACCCTGCCTGAGATGGAGCGATGGCGTTGGTCAGGACACCAGACAGCTTTTAGGGATATCGAATTGGTGACCTCGGCGCAAAACCGGGATATCTGCCCTCATTAAGGCAGGCCTAGGCCGGACACCGGTTGTTACGCCGTTGATGATGATGATGAGGGTTGGGTTTAAATTAGTTTGGATTTAAGGGATTAGTTTAGGACATAACAAATAGAGTTCCTGAAATTCGACGGTCTTAGGGACGGTGGGTGATGGCTCGGTAATTGGAGATGTGGGCGCTATTGTCACTGATGTCAGGATCAATTTTAAGGAATAGAAGGGAGTATGGATCCTGATTTACGTTAAAGTTAATAATGGTATGTCACGATATAGAGTAGTTTCGTGAAGATCCCACTGTTATCAATAAAGTTGTATAAAGTATGCCAACGCTGTGTTTTTATGTGAATTTACTGCAACTTAAGACATCATATATTTCACGGAATGCCAGTTACGATCCTTTATGCTGCAGTTTTGGGCCATAAAACAACACTTCTTTCTACAACCTACAGTATGCCATTGCATTTATTTATTTATTTAATTAATGAGGACAATACACAGAAAACAAATTCCTTATTATATATTGTCCTCAGAGGGAGGAGCAAGTGAATGGCTTATTTTACGTTTAAAACTAGAGAAGGAAATAGAGTCAAAAAACCCAAGCTGTAGGGTGTTGTAGGACCAGCATAGCCTCGGGATCGGAGAGTGGAAGTAAATCTCGAGCTCCGCGAAGGGTACATCAAAAATGTCCGCATTACGTATGCTATGAGACGAGGCAATACGAAAACTAATATCCGAGTTGGCGAAGCAGTCCATCAGCAATTGCAGAGTTTGAAAAGAGTACACATATCAAGGAAGATACGGCGTTGCTGCAAGGAGGGGAGATTGAGGGTGCGGAGTCGTGACAGATAATCAACTCGTGGAAGGTTCTTTTTGGAAAAGAAGGTCCGGGTGAATTTGCGTTATAGAACTTCAAGAGCGCGGCAATCACGAATGCGGAAGGAGGACCAAACTACACAGCAATATTCAAGGATGTTTCTCAGAAGGGAATAGAAGAGTGTTAAGGAGGGCTGAATTGAGGTAAAGTCGGAGGAGGAACGTAAGATAAAACCAGACATTTTGGAAGCTCTATTGAAGATGTCAACCAAGTGGGAACTGAAACGAAGTTTATCATCGAATATGACACCCAGGTCTTTGAAGGAGGTCAGTAGTGAAAGGGGTTTTCCACTGAGAGAATAGCAAAAGGATGTTGGGAAGCGTTTAAGTGAGTAGCACATCCAGTGGTATTTGTTGGCATTCAGTGTTAGCTTGTTGACCTGACACCAACGGACTAAATTATCAAGGTTGGACTGTAAGAGAGCACAGTCCAGAGGAGACGAGACAGGGGCAAAAAATTTAAGGTCGTCTGCGTAAAGCACGACGAGCAGGTGAGGATGGAGGCGAGGTCATTGATAAAAAAACAGGAAGGATAGCGAGCCAAGAATAGAGCCATGGAGCACACCAGGGGAAGGAGAGAAGGAACGAGATGAGTAACCATGAAAAGAAGCCTTGCAGGAACGGTATGAGAGATAGGAGGAAAGCCAGGGGATGACTGAGGGAGGGAAGTCTAGTAATGAAAGTTTAGAAAGGAAAATGTTATGGTCAACGGTATCAAAGGCTTTGGAAAAATCGGTATAAATAACATGTACCTCCTATCGTGAATTAAAGCATTTAGCAGCAAAGTTGGTAAAGACCAGAAAGTTTGAAGCTATAGATCTATGTTTCACGAAATCATGCTGCTCTTTGACAATGAGGTGACGGGAGTGCGCGGTCAACCATTCGTTGACGTATCTTTCCAGGATTTCGGAACAAGAGGAGAGAAGAGAAATGGGGCGGTAGTTCACAGCAAGAGAAGGGTCTCCGCTCTTGACGATAGAGATGATAAGGGTCTCTTTCCAGAGGTCGGGAAAGTAGCATTCTTCTAGACTTTGTTGTAGATTATACTCAAGGAGAGGGAAACGTGTTTTCTACAGTTCAGGAAGAAGAGGTTAGGGAGCGCATCGGAGCCAGGGGCTAACATTGGGGTCAAGATTCCCAATGAGTAACTCAACTAAGGAAGGCGTAAGGAGAGGAATGGCCAGAGATTCGGAGCAGTGGAGGACTCGAGGAAGAAAACACTGAAGTGAAGTAGGTGCAGAGAAGGTCTCAGGAGTGTTGTGGAGAGTTGGCAGTAGAGTCAGCAAAGATAGAAGAAGGGAGAGATTGAGCAGGAGTACGAGAATTGCGAGCATGAGACCAAACGGGTTTTAAGTTACCAGGGCGGCTGCGACGCTCAAAGTACCTTTTACGCGCTTTTCTAACCATTGACTTCAAAGTAGAGCGGATAGCCTTGAAGTGAGCAAAGTTGGCGTCATTCTTAGAAGCCCGAAATTTCTTCCGCAGTTATGCTTCAGGCGAATGTTAATAAGAATTTCCATTGTGAACCAAGTTGGGCACGAAGGTAGGCAGGGAGGGAAAGAAGGGACATAACAGGAGAGGAGATCGGACAGAATATTGTAAAAGGTGTTTAGAGCTTGAACACACGATGAGTTGCTTAATATATGTACCCAGTTGAAAGACCCTAAAGCTGGGTTCAGACGGTCAAAATTGGCTAGCTTTACGCTTGGTATTGAATTTTGAACGAGGGAGTTCCGCTCCAAATTCAGCCGCGGGGTGGTGAGCGGCAGTTTTGACATACGGGACTGTGCAAGGAAATAAAGAGAGGTGACGTTCGGGGAGGTTCGAAAGGAAGAGATCGAGAGTGCGGCCCAAGGAGTTTTTGGTGGTATTGAAATTCAGGGCAGAGCAAGTGTTCATAAAGGAAGGAAATAGAAGGGAAGAATGGGAGAGGTTGTTGGAAGGAATTGGGAGGCTAGGATTATTAGGCCAATGGAGCATAGGGAGGGGGGGGGGGGTTAAAATCTCCGCAAAGGAAGAAAGGGAGGGAAGGAAATCTGACAGTAAGGAGTTCTAACAAACTGTTAAACAATTCTTCATACTGATGAGAAGCACAAGCATAGGGGGCATATACACAAGAAACAATGAACGGGAGGAAGTTGGCTGGGGAGACACGAAGAGCAACACAGTCAAAAAGAAAGCCAGAAGACGAGTTCGACAGGGAGTGTATCTTTTATTGCAATTAGGACCCCACCGCCGGTGGATGCATCCCGATCCCTGTCACAGCGGAAAGTAGAGTACCCTTCGGAGAGTTCAGAGTTTGATATGGCATCGTCCAGCTAGGTTTCGGAGATACAGATGGCTTGGTGTTGCTGAGCCAGCGCAGTAGTCCCCTATTACATGTGATGATGACTCTACAAATTTTACTGAAATTCCTCCGAAAACTTTCCCAAGTTGAAATTATCTTCTGCACATAAATTTTGTGGCGATGATAGACACTCATTAATATACTCGTATCCTAACCATAAAATCCAATTTTCAGTGAAACGGAGCCGTACATATCGTCTAACCACACGAAAAACTTGGGACTGTATTCAAATTACTGCCAGCCCTATTAATTTACCCTCTTCAAAAACTTCATAAACATAAATCATTGTAGCTGAGCAATTATTTATTAGACGCGGCCAGCGACCCGAAATGGTATGTCCTTTAGCAATGCAAAAGAAACGTATAAATAGCTCGTTTTTCTCCATTCTTTGACTTTTTCAGCCCTCAAAACGACGATATTATATCTGAGCTAACAGACACTTTATTTGTTGCTCCTTCGACAGTGGATTTATCTTAAAGCTACGAAACAGAATATCCAGTGTTTCCTGATGTCTTTTATACATTCAGCAGAAGCAGCTTACACATACATAGAACCAGAGCAGACTACCAACGAAAAATGACTGAAGGGGCTGATTAAATTTTACACTTTGCCGAGCAGAAAACTTTTAAACTTCGGAATAGAAAGACAACTCAGAAAGGGGTGGCTAGGATCATAGCTGGTTCACATGGTGGGCGAAAATGTATAATATGTTGGCTGGGCATAAGGATGTGTGGAGGTATGTACGTCCATATATGCATTGTACAACAACCTTGGCAGACTTCACCTGCAGATAATCAGGGAGAACATGAAAACTGCATAAGGAGAGCCGAGAGATTAGACGTCGTTAGTTGATGGTTGTGTTACGAACCCAAGGAAAATCCACTCGAATTGTTTCTGGGAAAATCTTTTGGATTTTATTTTACTTTTTTTTGTTGGTTCTTTTATGTGAAGCTTGGGATTCCATGGAACATGGTGTACCCGGAGGCACATGGAGGAAACTTTTTCTGTTAGTTGTTTTTAGAGGAAAGTAGAATCTTCCTTTTTGCCAGACTACAGGTGAAAAGTGCTATTCTAGTTCCTTTCAAAGGGATGTGTACTCGTAGATAGATGAGATGCTTAGATATTCTTTACAGAATTAACTTTCCCAGAGGACAGACGCGTGAAATTAATGCTCTTTAATGGTATGTCGGGGAATGCTTGTGTTTTTTTTCGTATGTAATTTTTCGCACTTAGGAAGCCAGCCTGATGACCTGGGGAGTTCGTCTGGTGTGTTTCTCTTTTATTTCCAATACAAAGCATAATTCTGTAAGGAACGTAGAAAAGGGTATAAAATTGATGGTTTTGTTACTGCCTGAGTGCTGTTCTATAAAATAGACCAGTTTGGAATTTGTCATTTCGATTCTTTTTAAGGTTTTGTGTAAAGCAAAACCTTATTAAAATCGATTTATTGTCAGTTTGCCTGTCCGTCACACACATTTTTCTCGGAGACGGTTATAGCGATTGACACCAAATTTGGTGAAAAGGTGAACGCTCACGCATAAGTGCGCATACAGGGCAGTGCGGGGGGTTGAAAGTTATAATTTCTTTAACGGGCCCATTCTCAGAAACTACTCAACCGAAAAATCTGAAAAAAATCAAGAGGCTGCCACTATATGGCTCCGAAATACCTTCCATACCCATATCCTTACAAATAAAGTTAGTAATACTATATAACTCCGCCGTAGCCGGTCCCAAGCCCGGTTGTGAAACGAGAAGGGATGGATAGCTTCACTCTGAATGGCTGTACGCCACCGCATCGTCTCAGGGGGTAGGTGAGGAAAGTGCAGGAACTTTGCAATCTTGCAGGTTACTCACTGGGGAAGCTATCTCCACACCTGGCAGTCAGGTATAAAATGAAAATCCATCTATGAGAAGAAGAAGGAATCTAAGGTGCGGTGCGGATAACCGCGGGAGTCGTCTGACTTGGTGACTGGATCAGGCTCCCGTAATGGACAGCACGGCGTCGAAACCGCCGTCCTGGGCGGTTCAACGTCTAGGCGCCACGACCACCAGGAGCATTAATCGACTTGAAGTCATCGGGGAAACTGGTGACCGAGAGTCGATAGGGACAGAGGCGCCGGCATCAACAACACCACGCCGCACTGCAGGCAACAGTTTCAGTATTCGCCGAAGCACTCTTCTCCACCGTCCAGCTGAGGTTCAGGACGAGTTCCAATGAGCGTGTATAGAATTCTCGGATAGGGATCTTCTGCATAGACCAGGTATTCCCAGGCCCTATGCATCTCCAACAACTCCGAAAATTCTACCGTAAATTAATAATGAGATTGCATCTCGGCTGTGTACTGATATGTGTATTGTGGTGCAGTTGCGGCTATCAGATTGCACGGTCAGAAGATTCGCTTTCGTGTTATTGGTTTGAGTGACCAAAGTGATCCACTATGAAAAATTCATCTGGAACGTCGGCGGGACTCACTAAGGCAAGACATTGCTAGACTGATTCAGATCAGCACTGGCAATGCCAGCAGACGGGTGAGAAGCAAAGTGAAGAGAGTCTACAGAAACTATGCCATCCCCAATTAGACGCTCGTAGTTGAAATTCTGGACACACTAAAACAGAAACTTTCTGTCATATGCAATCGATTGCGACGGCATGACGAAAGTCATTCCAGACGGGTCCAGAATACAACATACGCGAGAAACCAGCGGAGCCTTTTCAGATCTCTCAATAAATCTCAACAGAGTGTCCAGACAGTACAGTTTTCGGTGACGGAAGCGAAAGAGTATTGGGGTGGACTTTGTGGGTTACCCGCCCAGCATGCTGAGCATGCAGAGTGGATCACCGCAGAAGGCACCCGCCATGTCAATACGCTTGACATGAACTTTGCGGATGTTACCGAAAAGGAAGTTCGATGAGCCATAAACAGCTCGAAGAACTGGAGAGGCCTATGAAGATGAGAGTAGGAGCAAACTGACGGGCTTGAAACTCCAGCATCGGCGGCTTTTGAGAGTGAGCAAACGGGTCCCCGGTCGTCGATATCCCGCCACCACAGTGCCTCGATGGTGAATAACTTGGCCACCGTGGTATCTAATGCTACAAGTATTTTAGATTCGGAGAAAGAAGTGTTCAGGCGTAGTACCATCTTACCGAAGACAACAGAAATAAAACCAAAGAAAGGTGAGTTGAAAGCAGATCGCCTGACTAGGAAACTGAAACGTCTGTTCAAGGGGAGCAGGAGGATGGCAGTAGGTGCTCAGGAGCAGGAAAAGGACTCATTCAAGAAGAGCTCGTCAACTCTGAGATCACCGCCAATGCCAAAGACTGTAAGAGGAAAGAGTGCCGGAAAATTCTATACAAGTCGAAGGTAAAGGAGCGTATAAAAGGAGTAATCCCGTCGGGGCTCATAAAGAACAAGGCCCTGATCTGGAGAAACTACTTTTCACCCAGCTCGGGGCAAACATTTTTGGGCCGTCCGAATTTATCAAGGGCAAGCAGAACATACACAAAGCCATAAAGAATATGGGAAGGGCTATCAGACTTCTGTATAATAGATCACAGGGGGATGAAAGAAATTCCAAGGAGAAGCCAAAACTTGCAATCCCAACAGTGTCATAGACAACTCATGTGACGCATAACCGTAGTACTACCGAATTAAGATCAAATAAGAGAGTGCGGGAAAAGGAGAGGACCTACGGAATCAACCGTCCCCTAAACGAAAGGGAGGAACGCAGACAATTCCGCAGAATTAAAGGTTCAGTAGGGGGAAAACACATGGCCAAAGTGCGAAAGTCGGCGAAACCTAAAAGATCTGAACGGAAATGTTAACAGAAAAAGCTTCCGGAAAATCAGCGTTCTGAACATCTTCGGGGAAATGCTGAAGTCAGAGGGAAATTGGTGTGCAATGAACTCCGGAATCAAAAGGGTTCAAGTGATTGAAAAATCGGAACCTGCAAGGAAGGCGCAATGACCGGGGGGTTTGGTCGGTTAAAATGCTTTCCTTCCCGCAAAGTAATCCTTTGTCACGGTTTCGCGTGGAAGGAAAAAGAAAATATGGCGGTGGTTTTGGTGGGTGAGAGTCCCATTTTGGTGATTAATTGTGGGGCACAGAGCTTTCCTCAATAGCTACATCTTCCATCGATCGAATTTGTCGTTGAGTGCAATGTCTTATATTTTGTTGAAAATTTAAGGAATCAATTTAAGTTAAGAAGGATATTTCGAAGGAACAATTCAGGGATTGCTTTCAAATACTTACTTGCAGTAGTATAATCGCCCATCTTTCCCTGTATGAACTGTCCAGCCATCTTTAAGCGTATCCTGTAGAACATCAAGATGCCGGCTAAGATCCCAGCAATTCGGTCCTCCTTCAGGACCCAATCCTACAGGCGACGAGTCATTTCCTGCAGTATGCCCTGATGGTAGGAGCATCATTTACGTAACGAACTGAAAAGAAAGTGGATTTGAAGTCAGATCAGGTTAATTGGATTCCGTGAAAGTGAAAGTGGTGCATTAGATGTTAGTAGTTTTGATCCTGTGTGAACACAGAGCTGTTTATAGCACTGCGCCTATAACATTCGCTTATAAGACCATTGTGATTCCAATGTTTACACTAACTGAACAATCACTTTTTATACAGCCCTCGTTCAATTAGTGTTGAATAATCTTCTCGCTATTATTGTGTCAATTAAATAGCTCACATGCTTGTACATAAGGCGAGAGTGTTGTTTATGAAGCACGCCATTAGCCTTGACTTCACTGAGTGCCGCTTTCCTCAATGACTACTTCATTGTCTTGCTTAAATTGGAGGAATTAATTTCCCCTAGAGCGCGGTGTCATTTTTAATAGCTTCTGGCTGAGCTTCCACTGACAATGTTTTGGTTTATTCGCTGAAATGTGGATACATCAAACAAAAATTAATTCTGCAAAATTTGAATGAGCATTTTGTTTCTGTTGACAAAAGCCTGGAAGACTTAGCGAGTGCCAATTTTGAAAATCGCTTGATTCTGCTGCGCTGCACGTACAATGTCTACTTCCGCTCGAACCTGATAAGTAGTGGTGCAGCTACCGATTTTACTGTCAAACAAGTGGGGAAATCGGAAGCTGGACGCTTCGGTATGAAAGGTTTTGTGTATTTCTTTTATAAAGACTTCCATCAAACTTGGTGGGATCATGCTCAATATTATAACCTCCGTTGTTACAGAGGATTCTGGCGGGCTTCCCACTAACAAAGTGGCCAGTGGGGAGTCGCCATTGTTATCTTATAGCGCGAGTGCGGAGCGCTAAATTAGTGCGATCACCGCCAGCGAATTCGGCGGAAAAATGCATGTTGGGCCATAAGAGTAGCAGCAGTGTAGTTACTGCTGAAGCCAAGGGTGACGCATTCACGAGGCTAGGATGTATGATCAATAACCTAATGGAGTACGTTAACCAACGTAATAACCTACACCACATGATTAAGGATCAGGTGCGTACTATCAGGGCAACATACTTCAAGTGCAAAGAAGACGTGAAAGCGCGTGCAGAAGGAACAGTGTCGATAAACCAACAAAAAGCGGTGGTTACCGTAGCTACCCAAACCACGCAAAAGACATCTCTTCTCAAAAAGCTCTTTGGCAAAGAACTCTTCCAAAGTGAAAAGGATATCTCGGAAGTTCGGACCAAACGGCAATGAGACTCAAATGAAGAAGCGCAATCTCCCCAGCGAAAAGCGAGAAGGAAAAAAAAAAACAGATGCCGGCGCAACCTAGGAACAACCGAAGCTTATCTGGTCATGCGGAAACCCACTAACAGCCCCGAAGATACTTGGAGGAAGGTAGGACCTAAGAAGAAGCTGCAAAAAAGAGCCAGGCCGGATGCGGTGACCTTCTTGACTAATCTAAGTGCAAATGTCACGCGGATAAGATGAACACAGAAAGGCGACTTGCTGTTCGAATTTAAAGCTGGTGACGACGGAGCCGAAGACCTACGGAAGGGAATTGAAGTATCACTAGGTAAAGCTGCGGCGGTCAAAATGAGTAAGGATTTGGTTGTGATGGAATGTAAGGGTGAATGCGTTACGTGTTGGACTCCCGCCATAGCACGCTGGCGGACTACCAACTAAACACCTCCCTGTCATCAGAGAACTAGCCTGGAACCGTTTGACACATTACTTCGGGCTAGCCCTCCCGCTCTCCCGGCTTTGGGAGCCTTTAAGTCAGGGAATTCCTTTCACCCACGGGAAGGGAGGGGAGGAAGGGAGTTGTTAGTTCAGGGAACCGTCCGATCCCTCTGCCGGTCGAGTTCAATCTTCTTCGTAGTAAGAAGACCCGAACATAATGCGCAATACGATTCCAGCTGCCAGAGCTCTTCAGCATCTCTCTGACAATGTTGTCTGGAGAGAGCTCCCCTGTGTCTGCATAAAGCTGCTGGCGGAGGCAGTCCCACCTCTCGCAAGAGAAAAAGGTGTGTTCAGTGTCATCCGCCACTCTATTGCAGAACACACAATCAGGAGATCGCGCCTTCCCAACCCTGTGCAGGCAAGACTGAAAACCTCCATGCCCACTTAAAAGTTGGGTAAGGAAGTAATCAATCTCACCGTGCTTTCTGTTCAACCATGGGTCTAATTTGTCGATGAGCCGCGCAGTCCACTTGCCCATTGGCTCATTTTGCCAAGAAAGTTGCCACTCGTTAAGGGTGCGTTGACGTTCTTCACGGGCAACCAATTCTCTTAAGTTTTCGCCCTTACGGCGATAGATAGCTTTGCGCTTTGCGGCAACGGGGATCACTCCCGCAATCACCATCACAGCCGATTCGGAGACGGTGCGATAAGCAGACACCACTCGCAAAGCTTCCCGCCTCTGCACTTGACCAAGGCGTTTACGATGCACCTCCTTGTCAAGGGCATCAGCCCACACCTCCGCACCATAGAGAAGGACGGACTGCGTTGCTCCCATGAGGAGACGTCTCCTAGTTGATATAGGGCCCCCGACATTCGCTATTAGCCGACTCAAGGCCGCGACTCCTGCTGCAGCCCTGTCCGCGGCTGCTTTGATTTGCTCGAAGAAGCTCATCTTCGAGTCGAGCATTAAACCAAGGTATTTAATCACTGGTTTTGACTCTATAGTCAACTCGCCGATCGATATGGGACGCAAGGTCGGGATTCTCCTTCTGGTCAGGATGACTACTTCGGTTTTTTCCAGCGCAAGGTTGAAACCGTGAGCAGTCATCCATCCGCTTACATCAATATGCCAAGTCTGCTTTGCGCCTGTTCAACAGTGCGTCCGGCAACAAGTGCCGCAACGTCGTCTGCGTAACCGACCAGGCGCGACTCTTCGGGCATATCGAGTCTCAGCAGACTATCGTAGGAAGCGTTCCAGAGGTCCGGCCCTAGGATGGATCCCTGCGCTACTCCCGACGTGATTTCCATCCTCCTCTGGCCCTCTAGCGTCTCATAGAACAGGGAGCGGTCTTTCAGATAATCCCTCAATATCTGCAAGAGATAGCTTGGCACGTGAAAGGAGTTCTCTAGTGTGCCTAGCATATCTGTCCATCTTACGGAATTGAAGGCATTTCTGACATCAAGCGTTATGAGGAGCACTATCCGTCGAGATCGGCGGCTGTGTGCCCCGGCTCGATTAAACGCACCTACGACCTCCATAACAGCATCCACTGTAGATTTCCCTGTTCTAAAGCCGAACTGCCTTGCGGATAAGTCCCCGGCAGCACGGATCGCTTCAGCGAGTCTACCCCTGATGAGCTTCTCGAGTACTTTTCCGGCCGTGTCAAGCATACACAGCGGTCGGTATGCAGACGGGAGCTCCGGGTCTCCTTTACCCTTACTGATCAACGCGAGTCTGGCCACTTTCCAGCGACTAGGAAAAATGCCCTTCTTCAAGCACGCGTTGAACGCTTCGAGCAGCAATTCTGGCCGTTGGCGGAACACCAGTTTGTAAACTTCCGCCGGGATGCCATCAGCACCTGGCGCCTTCCTGTTTTTTATAGTGAGAACCGCTTCTTCGAGTTCTCCCATTGTGAAAAGGGGGCAATTCACGAAGCTTTCCGCGCTATTTACATCAACTCGCACAGGTTGTCTGGGGAACAATGCCCGCACAATGCGGTCCATCTGGTCGGTGCTCAATATGCAGGGCTTCCGCAGAGCCCCGATTTTCCGAGTGAAAAGCTTATAGCCAAGTCCCCACGGGTCATCATTCACCTCATTAACAAGATTTTGCCAGCCGCGAGCTTTGCTTTTATTTATAGCGCTGCGGAGTCTCCTTTTTGCTGATCTATATTGTGCCTTTATGGCACATGCCTCCTCGTTGGCGTACAAACGTTGTGCCAAACGGCGGAGCTTATGACACTCCTTCCGTAGGTCGGCAATTTCTGCCGTCCACCAGTACATACAAGGCTTGTCGCGCTTGGGGCCTCTCCGTGGCATGGAAGCCTCACACGCTGTCGTTATCAGATTCATCACTGAATTTACGACGGTGTCAGCTGCGACACCACCACTCCCCGGAGTGCCCCCACCGCGGCCCTACCTGCTCCAAGAGCTTCGACGAACCTTCCGATGTTCACCCTCGCGACATTCCACACGCAGGGGGAACGTCGTGTTGGTGCTCGCCGGCAAGTAGCGTCAAACACTTCGAACGCAATGTACTGATGATCACTTGCCCAGATGTCTTCTAGGACTCGCCACCCGTCCACCGATGATGCCAGAGATTCCGACGCAAAAATGATGTCAGGAATGCTTCCTTCACAACCTGGGCGCCGAAACGTTGGCGTGGATCCGGTGTTTAAAATTACTAGCCCGGTTCTCGCCGCCATTTCCAGAATCCGTTTCCCTCTAGAGTCTGATTGAGGCATGCCCCATTCAAGAGCCCTGGCATTAAAATCACCGCCAACCAGGATTCATCCCTCCGTGCTCGAAACGGCGTCGTCCAGAGCATCAAGCCGGCGCTGAAAGTCCGGAATCGACTCATTCGGTGTCAGGTAAACGCTAAAAAACGTTATCCCTAAACACCGGATCCAGACAAATCCGTCCCCCCGGCCTTCAGCAAGAACACGAAGTCGAACGTCGTCCCGAACCCAGATGGCAACGGTGCCCGATAAGTCGAGATACTATGAGGACGGGTCCTTTTTTCGGTATTGCTCGCTAATCAGCACTAGATCAGTATTTACTTCCGCAGCGAACTGTGCTAGCAACTGGTGAGCGGTTGCACTCCGGTGCATGTTAATTTGCAAAATGCGGATCATGGCGTTCGCACCCTAGCCCTCGCCAATTCCGCCCTGAAGATCGGGCACCGTCCGGAGCCCGCAGTGTATGCGACGCTTTCGCCATACGCGCCACGATCCCTGCAGAGAACACAAGTCTCGCTTTCCTTGCAATTCTTCGCTTGATGACCCGCTTGGCCGCATCTCCGGCATGCTGTCCTTCTGTCCGGACCCTTGCAAGCTGCTGACGTGTGTCCATAGCCCAGACACCTGCAGCACTTGGTGGGGACTATCCGCATTCATACCCTGCATACTACCCATCCGATTTTGATTCTCCCGCTGTTAAGGAGTTTCCTCGCATATTGCTCAGGGACTTCCACCACGGCGAGCTTTTGGCCTCGAGCATTTACAGAGGTAATACCTACCCGGGCATTGGTCACCTCTGGACATTCACGCTTTAGCGCCTCCTCTACTTCGGCCTTTTCTGTGAGGCAGTCAAGATCCCGTATTTCTAGAGAGCACATGGGTTCTAGGCTGGAAACAAGAGCCTTCTCCCCCAATAGCCCCTTGACCGCTTCGCAGAACGTGCTCTTGTTGGTCGTCTTTGGGCCCAGTTCGACGAGAACTCCACCACTCCTCGTTTTCCGTATCAAAGACACCTCTGCTCCGTTCTCCTCGGGTTTCATCCTGTAGCGGATTTCACTAAGGACTTCCGCAAATGTCTTGCCTTCCGTCGGCTTAATGAGCAGAGCCGACGGTCTAGTCCTTCTTCGTTTCCTCGTTTTTTCCGCTACTGGCTTTGGGTTGGCAGCCTCCTTGTTTTTGGACAGACGTGTCTCTGGCGACGGAGTCCGTTGTTTCTTTTTATCCTTTTTCGCCTTCTTTTTTTGGGCCTTGGAGACTACTTCGATAAAGTCTCCTTCAAGCACGTCGTCCTCTTTCCGCTTTTTCCCCAGTTCACTTTGCAGAGGGCTATCTGCGGTCCGTTTGACGCAAGCAGCATTCTCAGCGGGGAGTGCGACTGTTTCTGTTCTACAATCGTCTTCCGCTGCTCTCCACGTTCGTCTGTAAAAGGAAATGCGGTCCAGTAGTTCCTCCAGTTCCATCAGCCCGTTTTTGACGCCTTTGCTGACGTTCCTCTGAAGGAACGTTGCCGACCGCATACGTTTCACCACTGCTGCGCACTTTCTGATGAGCCTTTCCTCTTCGGCTCTAGCGAGGACGGTCGAATGCACTTCTACTCGATTTGTGTCCAAATCCATCTGCTCAGGACTAGCATTTCTCACTGAGCTTACTTCCAAAACAGGGGCACTGCAAGGTAATGGAGTTGCCATCTCCGCACGATCAGTCGCGCCACTTGATGAGGCTTCCTCTTTATTTGGGCGCCCCGTTGTCTCATCGGGTATATCACCCCTCGTTGCTTCTTTCACTGATCGCTGCGGTGAACGACGCATTTTTGTGCTCCGCCCAAACGCACCCAGCTCTTCCTCCTTGTCTGTTGTTTCATCGTTTTTTTTTATAATTTTCTGAATATTCTCCATGAAAAAGGTACCAGCGCATCGTGTGCAAGGGAGCGGGCCGCAATAGTCAAAAACGGGTATACCCTCGGGGACACAGCCCCTACCCCAGTTCCTTGAGGCCTGACCTACGCTTAGCTGATCCCGGAATTCACGGACGGATCAGCGCTCGCTCGGGGCAACGCGGTCTACTAACACCGGTTCAATGCACACTTCCCGACCAGGGTCCCGAAGGGGCTGGCTCCTGATACACGTCGCAACTACCACCTTGGCAGAGCTACGCTCACATCACCGCGTCGACGCCGACAAAGAGTTGTCGACGGCTCCGGAGACTCCCAGTGTGTCCCGACGTGTGCCGGTCATTCGCGGTTCGCTCTTCACCGAGAAGCTTTCTCGAGGCTACTACCGAGGACGCAGGTATACTGCCAGCTAGGGGGCAGAACTACTTACTTGGGCACCTCGGGGACGTCACACCCCGTATCGTAAGCGACCCGTTTAAAAATCGCTAACGACCCCTGAGGGGGAGGATTAAAATCAGTGCATGAGTCTAATGTGCTACAACTTAGAGAAGCGTACGGTGATACGCAGATAGCGTCGATAAGTCTTCCTATTGAAGCAGCGAAAAAGGCGACCGTTGTGGGCAAAGTACGTATTGGATGGGTGGTCTACCCGTTACGGGAACAGGGTCCAGTGCGTAAATGCTATAAGTGCTGGCAGTTTGGTCACATACCGAAAGCTTGCACTAGCTCGCAAGACAGATCAAATTTGTGCCGCAAATGTGGAGACCATGGCCATTTTGCAAAGGACTGCAACGGAATGCCCACGTGCGTATTCTGAGTGGAAGCAAAAAATAGCGACAGCACCCACATTGCAGGCAGCAATTAATGCCCAGTGTTCAGAAAGTTGTTCATAAATATGTAACTCAATCTGAATCACTGTCGAGCGGCTCAAGACCTACTCTCCCAATGCGTATTCGAAAACAACGCCGACGTTGCCATCGCATCCGAACAATACGAGAATCTGCATAGCGGAGTATGGATAGCAGACAAAAACAGTAAGGCGGCGATATGGAGCTGCGGAAGTCGAGCTATAGAAGATGCGAAAAAACATGCAGAGGAGGGATTCACCCGTGTCAAGGTAGGAGGGGTATACATCAATAGCTGCTACGCAGCACCGAGCCTTACATTAGAGGAATTCACGTCATTGCTGGAGAAACTAACCCTCAGTGCAAACCCCTACAATTCCAAAGTAATAGCCGGCGACTTCAACGCATGGAGAGAAGAATGGGGTAGCAGAGAAACCAACGCAAGAGGACGAATGTTGCTGGAGACATTCTCGCGCTTCAACGTGGTATTGGGCCAACTCTGGGTGAGCTGACATAATTCGGAGGGGAGAATTTCAATCGGTGGTAGACCTCACTTTCGTCAGTGATACTCTAATCTGAAACTTGCAGTGACGTGTCAGCGAGGAGTACACACACAGCGATCATCAGGCTATCATCTTCCAAACCTCGCAAAGGAATATTATGAAGCCATTAAAATGAATATCGATGAGCTGGGTAGCCAAGAAATTTGACGCGGAAATGTTCAAGGAGGTACCTCCGGAAGATACATTGTTATCGGAAAGCGCACAAAAAAAAGTTTCACAGGTCCTAATTTCTGGTGGAATTCAGAAATTGAGTAATGCCGGAAAAAGTGCCTCAAAACTAGGAGACGCGCCCAGCGCAGAACTAGACGTGCAATATAAAAATGCAAGGAAAAAATTGCAAGTAGCTATCGCAAAGAGCAAATCCGAACATTTCAAGTGTTTCAAGTACTAAAGCTGACTGAGACCCATGGAATGGCCCATAAAGGTCGGTGATGCCATCACTAAAAGGCGAGTGCTCTCCACCGATTATTTGTCCACATTTGTTCCAGAATATGGTGAAGACTCTGTTCTCAGTAGATGTGAACTGTACAAGTCTTCCTGCAGTACATTTAAATCCCGACCCGGTAGTGGTAAAAAGACTTCAGGACCGGATGGAATCCCTAATGTTGCTCTGAAAGTAGCCGCGAGGACAGCGCCTGCTATGTTTGCCCAAGTTTTCACGGCATTCCTTAGGGAAGGAGAATTCCCCGAGCAATGGATGTTGCGCTCATACTCATTCCGAAAGTAAGTAAACCATTGGGTGACCGCTCCTCATATAGGCTGATATGTCTGGTCAATGCCACTGGCAAACTATTTGAGCGAATAATATACAACAGACTGCTCGCTATTGCGGAAAAGGAAGAAGGCCTATCCGACAAACAATTCGGATTTCGTAAGGCGAAATCAACTCTGAACGCAATCAGCATGGTAATTGGTTTGGCTCAGACTCTGCAACAAAAGAACGAAAATAATAAATAAGTAATTACCCTCGACATAAAAAATTGCGTTCAATACGGCAAGATGGAAAAAAATCATCAAAGCACTCGACAAGATACTGGCCCTGAAATAATGTTACGCATTTTTGTTGAGTTTCTTCTTGGGAGAAGACTTTACTGCGACTCGGACGATGGGCTAAAAATATTCCCGACAACTTGCGGGGTGCCACAGGGTTCTGTCCTAGGTCCCTTGTTTTGGCTAGTTATCTACGATGGAGTGTTGACGCTACGCCTTTCGGATTACGTGACAACTATTGGCTTTGTCGACGATATTGGAATAACAGTGGTTGCAAAGAATCTAGACGCGATCGAGATCTACGCAAACGAAGCGATATGGGACATCAATTCCTGGTTGAGAAATTCCGGCCTTTCACTTGCTAAACACAAAACAGAAGTAGTTCTCATCAGCAAAAGAAGAAAGAACACAACTGTGAAAATCGAAGTTGGCAAACTAACAATTTACTGTCAACTATCGCTCAAATGCTTGGGAGTAACTATTGACAGAAGACTCAATTTCAAAAAACACATTGAGTGCGCTAAACTAACTAAAGCATCTTCCATCGCTGCAACGATCTGGAGGATACTACCGAACGTTCGTCTTCTGTTTCTAGGGTCTAGGTTTGTAGGGTCTCCGTGTTACTCTATGTAGCTCCAGTTTGGGCAACTGTTCTGGATAACAAAGTAAACTGCCGAAAGTTGAGAATGGCGTGTGGACTAAGTGCACTCCGGGTATGCAGTACCTATTGGACAACATCAGGAGAGGCAGTATATGTACTAGTAGGGATGCTTCGCATAGACATCTTGGCGAATGAAGGCCGGCGACTCTACGACAAAACGTATAGAGCCGGGGAGTCTAGCGTATTTCGAAGAGTGGCAAAAGAGATGGGACGAGTCATAAACTGGTCGTTGGACATACCGTATCATTCGCGACATTCGGAGATGGTTTGAAAGAAGCCATGAGGAATTAAGCTACCAAATAATGCAATTCTAAGTGGGCATGGAGGTTGTCGTGTTTATGTAAATCGATTTGGTCACGACGAGTCACCATGCTGCTCAAGATATGGAAACGTGACTGAGAATGCGGAGCATGTTATATTTGATTGCCCCACGTTTCCGTGCACCGAACAAGAATGGAAGTGGTCGCAGACAGGCGCTAACTCCCGAAAACCTTGTGAAGATCATGCTAGAGTCAACGGATGGGTGGAACTAGGCTGTAAAGAAACTGTAAGCTATTCATCAACAGCTTAGGCAGGAAGAACTACGGCGGAAACAAGGAAGGGAGAGAACCACAATGAACCGCAGTTAAAAGCTGATCCAGCCCCGCGACGCAATACTTTATAGGAGTTTTGCGGGGAGAGTGGAATGGGAAAGAGGTGGTTTTAGTGAGTAGAAGTCTCACATAACTGCATGGCAGAAACCAGCAGTGAACATTTCCACCTTCCAACGCAGAAAAAAAAAAGACAGACAGACAGTAAACCGATTCTAATAAGGTTTTGTTTCACACGAAACCTTAAAAAATCGGAAACCGGAAACTCGACACTTCAGGTATGAACGGTTTTGTCGATTTTTATGTAAGAATGTAAATTTCTTAATAATAGCAGTCGTAGAGTATTTCAGCCGTCCTCCCCCCCTTTCTCGTCGATTACCTACCATCCCGTGGTGAGGGGTCTCAGTAAGGAAGATCCTCTAGGGGCCCAGAGGTGACATCTAAAGCCAAGGTGTAATCAAAACCCCAAGCTAAGGTGTGACTACCATACCGAGGACCAAGCAATAACATCAGACTTTATGCGCGAATATTTTTTTCGCGTATTTATCATTAACGGTCGAACATGCGCAATGATTTTCCTTCATCATAAAATTTCGAACAGACTAGATGCGTACGTGGCATTTACTAGTTAGTTAAAGCACAAGACCATGCCATGTTGCCTGCACCGGCAAAGGTGAAGAGGCAAACACACACTTGAAGAAACAACCACAAAATCTGGCAGCAGATTTAGAAGAGTTAAAATTACGGGGACTCGCGTCAATTCTTATTTGACGCAAATGATTTCTCATTTTGATCAAGAGAGGCGTTAACGCTTGGGTCGTGAAAATACGACCCGAATCCTTCTTTCATAAATAAAATCATCTAATCCTCATTGTTGGACACCGAGCATTTATAAATGAAGAAATTCCGCATCAGCTGACATTGTGATAACTCGGAAGTAAACTAAAAGATTCCCAGTCCTACTCTTCTTCTTCAAGTTGATATACTTGTGTATTTTTCCTCCAGTTTTCCATCCCCAGAAATCCCTGCAGTCTCTTTTCTCATAACTTTCGGAATGTCAACCCAATTCAGATAACCGGACTAAGCATTTCCTTGTATCAATCTACCAACTCCCATTTTACCATATTTGCATAAGTTATGTACTTTACCAGATGTTATATGTTCCAGACTTTGTAAATATCAGAATCTGGCCAGAGGGAACGAATATGTGCAAAAACTGCTCATTGGTAAAAGCTCCATCCATATCTGCATAGATGAGGCCACAGTACACATGTTTGCACGCTATGGGAAAAGCTGGAGCACAAAAAATATACATTTTCTGCTCCATATTGAAGCCTGTGGCGAGAAACATCCTTTTTTTTCAAGCAGGACGAGAGCTAGCAGAACGATGATCCCCGACCAGTGCCAACCGACAAAATCAATAAAATCCTCGTAATTTGATGTTGGAAAATTGTTCGGTCATTCAGCGTGGAATAGATGGTTAACCACGTTAATCATATTCTTTGTTGGGGCCAGTCATTCGAATGAAAGGATTATGGATAACTTAGTTAAGGAGTTTGATTCGGTTATGTGTTCAGGCTGTAACATGGAGACATGTTGAGAGACATGTGAATGGGAAATGCAATGAGCAGATGTCCTTTGGAGAACGTAATCAAGTTTTGAGTTTGGTGTAACAAATAGAGAAATGTCTTCCGTTCTTTTCTGAATTTCCATAAATTTATAGAAAGTCCTTCCGAGTGGAAAGGGACATTGCATTCTTCAAATACTTTGGGATTTTTGCCGATTTTGCAACCGTTTATACACTCGTATCGTTGGTCGTAAAATTACTTTATCTCCTTCATTTAAATTATCTCCTTGTTTACATTCGAAACTGAATTTCTGGAGGATATTTGGGGAATTATTAATCGGCCCCGTAAACGCACGTATACGTAAATTGAAAAGGAGTACGAGCAAAACTAGGTTTTCGCAGAACGGACAGTTAAGAAAACAGCTCTTTTTCTTGTGGAGGTGCTGTAGTGTGGAGTCGCTCAGTGGAAATTCGTCCGAGCTCCACACCAAAGTAGCGCAACTCACCACAACTGCAAACTCACGCACCTGAGTGGCTGTTGACAGCCGGTTGACAACCACGAGGCTAGTGGAGCAACCCGGCAGAAAAATAGTCGTCTGTTAACCGTAAACAAGGAAGAATTATTTTTAGAATATTAAGCTAAAAATAGTAATTTATTCAGTTGTTTAGTCGGCTCAACGGTAAACCAGTGTCAGTTAGAGATTTAATTGCCCAATACCACTAATCAGGATTACCCAACTGGAACGTCATTCCTTCATCCTGAAGGAGGACAGGAAGCCAACCACGAATTCAGTTCCGAGGAGGTGGCATCGGAAATGAAGGAATTAACACGCGTATCAAGGCTTTCTACTCCGTGGTCACGGGCCAACGACACCAACTTAAACGTCCTTCGCGTGACCCTCCCGAGACAGATGCCAACATAGTCAGTAAACAAAATACCCTTCTTCATCAGCAGATAACTTGGGATGAACCCAGAAAAAGGGATGCCACCCAATGTCTTAACTGCCAATAATTTTGTTATGTTTCCTCAAACAGCGGATACGACCCTATATGTGTCAAGTGCGCGGCCCACACTCCTCTAGGGACTGCCCCCGTTCGAGTAACTAAGACAACGCCGACAAGAAGTCGGTGGTGGCCCTCAAATGCGCAAACTGTGACCAATTGGATCACCCCACCAATTTCTCAAAGTGCCCCCGTAGGCTGAAATCAATCAAATGTAAAAAGAGATCTAAAAGCATCCTGCACTCCCGCCCTGCTTCGTTCTTCCCCCCCCCCCCCCCCCCCCCCCCTTGACAGATTCTCCGCTGTTCGTAACTCTTAGCATGGCCCTCTGCCTCATTCCAACTTCACCACCTTTCTTTCACTGACCTCTTCTTTGGCCGCAGTGGCCAGGGACCGAGTAAGGCTCGAAACCCTCAGCTCTTCATTGCCCCCACATTCTTTCATTCCCAGGAGCTTCTTCATGGAATCCAGGTCCCTTTTCACTATGTCATCCTCCTCTCTCTAGAGCACAATCTCACAAACCCGAAGCGTACTTACAACTCTCAACTCATCAAATTGCTAGACAACCAAAGCGAAAGTGCTCACACTCAATACTTATTCGCTCATATCTAACGACAAACGTTTCGCTCTCCACAAGCTCCTCGAGGAAATCGATCCCAATCTTGCTCTCCTAAACGAAAGCAGACTGGGGGAAGCCACCATCATACCTTCAGCTTCTCTCTGCATCTACAGCAAATTCTACCCTCCCTCCGCCATCCGGATAAATGGAGATTCTTCAATCTGACAAACTAGCACGATTTTCAACGCGACTTATTCAGTGCGCTGGATTCTCCCCTGGACAAATCGCGTATTCACTCTAATGAAGAGCTAGCCACTCACTTCAGGAAATTCAACTCCGCCTGCGAAACTACAATCGACAAATACGCTCCAGTCAAAGAGCCTGGTTACTACAAATACGGGTACCTTCCCCCTCAACCCCTCTCTTAGTTCACGACAGAAACAGACTACTTCAACGCAGGAAACGATTATTTCACTGGCTACGGAGCAAATGCAACGCTGTCTACCGTCTCCGTCTCATTCCGAACTGAATGGCATCCTACAAGAAACTTCTTAAATCCCTCAAACCTGGTTCACAAGTTTCTCAACAATTAATCGATTGGCTGAAAGGAAAAAAATCTTCTCTTAACATCAACTACTTCCCGATAAAAATAGGTAACCTCTAGTTCCACTTCTCTGAGGAAAAAATATCCGCTTGCATAGACTACTTCAGCCACTTATTCAGAGAAAAATCGCCCGCGGACCCCATCTGGAACTCGGTGGTCGCCACTACTGTCAACTATAAAATGTTAAGTTTGGAAGAATCTCACCCTTGCCCCTTTTCCCCCAGCCGACCGGCTGATATAGTCAGAATCGGCCCGTACGCTTCCCTCTTTACCTCCCGAGAAAACGATCCAACAATTAAAAATCATCGGGCTCCGACAGTATCTCCAGCTTTGTACTACAGAAGTGTGCGCATACCATCAGCGAACGTCTCACCATCTCCTTCAACAACTGCCTGAATGACGGACACTTCCCAGTATCATGGAAATCAGCACTCCTAAGAAGGGGTGCTCGGGCGATCTCAAAGATATGGGGCCTACCTCCCTCCTTTCCAGTATTGGAAAAATCTTCGAACGTATCCCACTAAGTCACCTTAATAGTCACTACACCTCTATCGTTCCACTTAATCAATTCGGCTTCGAGAACCTCAGATCCACCGAGCAAGCAATCCAGTACCTATAAGACCACATCTTCAATCACCTGGAAAATAGGCAATGCAAGCTAATTCACACCAATGGCCGATTGCCCCCCCCCCCCCCCTTATTCAGAATCCGACTTTATCTCCAAAATAATTTGCCAAGTGCTGCAACAATAGAGACGGAAGATCTCATGGAGTTCCTAAATCGTTCAGAATGAAGATCTCCATATGCGATTATGAGGAGTCTTTTGAAGCAAGGTGGAGCGCAAGGGTAAACTTCTTACGGTCGGGGAAAGTGACCGAGCCGCAACAAAGAATAAAAGAGAAAGAAAAGAAAAGTGGAAACTAGTAAAAGAGATACGCTGGAAAGCTAGGGTAAGGTGGGCAGTGGGAACTTTTAAACCACTGAAATCACCCTGAGTAGATGGTAGATCCCAACACCAATCTAGAGAAGCCTAGAAATCATCTTAGAGTCTCTTGCGAGGATGGTAAAAGGCAGCATAGCCCTGGGATATATACCAAGGGCGTGGAGACGGGCAAAAGTAGTCTTTATTTCGAAAGCGGGTGAAAAGGATAATTTTCACCCTAAATCTTTCAGACCAATTTGCCTAATATCGTTCGTACTCAAAACGGTGGAGGAGGTGCCCTTCGATGGACTTCGCTGTATCGATTTCCCGGTACACTCAGGAGTCCTTCGGGGATCCATTCTAGACTCCAAACTTTTTACCATCTTCCTTCACGATATTCCCCCGTAAACTTATCTCTTACTCCTGTGGCCCCCCGCCAGCCCTTTCTCTCCAACGACAATTTTCCTCCGGCATCAGAAAGAATCCTCTTCGCTGACGACACCATTCTATATGCGAGTGGGAATAGGCCGTCACTAGTCTCTCTCTCTCTAAAACTCCTAACCAATAGGGTCATTGCGTATTTCAACTGGTGGACTGGAGGAATGCGACGGGAGGAGAGGGAACATATACTGAGGAAAAGTAGCGGCAGAGTAAATCACAAGATAGGGGGAGTTAGCTGGGAAGCCAGAGAATTTAATGGACGGAAGGATATCTGGGCAGGACAGCTTGAGTTGCGAATGTGGGACTAGAAAGTTTTAAGGTTTCCGCGTTTTACTGAGCCTTCAACACTGGTCAAATATTCGTTTCTGGACTTACGAATTGACGATTTGGCCGAGGAATGCAGAGTTTTGAAAAAACTAAGTCAACATAGGTTCTAGAAAACAAGAACTTCTTCCTCGCAGTTTGTTTTTGACGAAGTTTTTTGTGGACTTCAGTGGTGTACCAGACAGGGTAAGAGCGTAAGTACTTAGGAGAGGAGGGGACGTAACAGGGAAGAAGATCAGATGTCATGTCACCGGCTACGCCATAGGTTAGCATTACATACTTAATTAGTCACGCTTAAGCTTTCAGGTTAATATATACATATATATTTTGTACCGCACATGCATTTCTGTTTCTTTGCTAAATAAATAATTTTGATATCTGAAATCTATTGTCTCATAATGAGGGGAACTGTCAAAATGAGCAAAAGTAAAACCCAATTCAAGCCCGAATATTTTGCGAAAATTCTCAACCAAGACTGTGTCGAAACTGAACTTTTGTTAAGCAAAGCACAGCCCTCCGCAACACCTATAAGAGGGAAATGGATGCCGCAATAACCGTAGTGAACAGAGATCCTGGAGATGAAGCATCAACTAATGATCTTCACAATCACCTGAAGAACGTTATTATAAATACGGTCACAAACATACTTGGCCCCAGGCGCAAGAGTAATGTTGCATTCTCAAAGAATGTGGGCATGCGCGGAGACTTATCACGAACTTCGGCGAGCGGAGAAGCGACTTCACAGACGGAAAAAGGAAGCTTGGGAGAACCAACAGGTCTGTGAACTCGAAAAGTACAGGGAGCAACCGCACCAGGCCCGAAGGTGGAAGTTTTACCAACAAGTCAGCAGGCTTACACACATCGATGTTCATCCTGCCGAGACAAAGAGGGAAATCTGATTTCCGACAGAATGGGCATATTGGAGCGATGGGTTGAGTACTTTGATGAACTACTGAACAACCAGAACATCGGCGAGTTGGAGGTCCCGCCAACTGAAGACGATGGACAAATACTGCCACCACCAAGTATAGAAGAAACAGTCCGTGCAATTCATCGGCTTAAAAATCATAAGTCGCTAGGAGACGATGGAATTACAGCCGAATTGGTTAAATTCGACATCAACAACGGTCTACGACAAGGGGATGCGTCCTCTTAACCTGGCCCTCAAGAAAATGATCCGTGATGCTGAAGTAAATGCAAGGGGTACGAGCCTCTTTAAATCCACCCAACTACTGACCTATGCTGACGATATCGACATCATGCGAAAAACCACCCGGGACGTACAAACTGCCTTCATCCAGATCGAGGAGGTGGCGCGAGATCTTGGGATGCACACCAAGACAACATCAAACCGCACTGGTCAAACGGGAAGAATAAAGATAGGAGACTACAACTTTGAGACCGTTGATAATTTCTCCTATCTAAGGCCCTCCTTTCTAAGCTACGATGACGAAATCCGCGCACGATTGTTGGCAGCCAACAGAGCTCATTTCAGCTTACAAAAACTGTTTCGCTCGAAACGTCTCACCATAGGGTCAAAGCTCATACTGTACAAGACAATGATCTTGTCAGTCCTCATGTATTCCTCGGAGACTTGGGTTCTTAGCAAGAAGAATTGCGAACTCTTGGCCGCGTTCGAGAGAAGAATCCTCTGAAGAATTTTTGGCTCCCTACATGAGGATGGACGATTCCGTAGCCTACATAACGATATGAGGGATACCATGACCGTTAAGTTGTGGGTAAAATCTGGCTCAATAGGTTATGTTGGGCGGGTCACTTAATCCGTATGGATGAGGATAATCCAGCCCGGAAAATTCATAAAGGCATGGTATGGTATGGTAGTGAGCGAAGCAGACCCTGCCTGAGATGGACCCATGGCGCAGGTCAGGACGCCAGGCAGCTTTTAGGGATATCGAATTGGTAGACCTCGGCGCAAAACCGGAGTTCCCTATTAAGGCAGGCCTAGACCGAAAACCCGTTGTTGCGCCGTTGATGATGATGATGAAAGCACAAGGCCAAAATCGAGTTTAGTTACTTCATGTCTTGCATGGTTTTCGGTTCTTTAGAGTTAGGTATCTAAAGAAAGCCTACTGCTTTTTAGTTGGAAAGTTACAGTATTAAAATTGCAATTTTCAGAAAGAAAATAATTTTTTATTAGAGGCACAATATATGGGAGAAGTTTTGTTTAACCTTTTGTGGCATCACGCGCAGAAAAGGAATGAGAAAATTTTAGGGGTCCTGCAAAGGATGAACATTCTAGTGAATGGTAAATGCAAGCCTAATGTACACACATGTGTATGTATGGAGTAGTAGATGCAAAGCTCATTATTCAACTCTGAACCCAAAAAGTTTTCTTCTGCATTATGGAGCTCCAACCGTAACTAGCTTGAAACTACCACAAAAGGATTAAAAGTGAATTGAAATCAGATTATGAGAGCTGCTTTTCAAGAGCAAACTAAAATTCGTGACATGCCAGTTAACACTATTTCACGCATCGATGCAATAATGGACGTATTTCGTAAAGTCCGAAGGCTTAAATTCGTATTGAAAGGCTAGGTCCAACTGTGTAAGTGTTCTGTGGATGAGAACCATATTTTCTGCACTTGACCCACGGTGGCCATTGCATTCTGTCCATTTTCATTGAGTAGCATTAGATAATCTACTTACCGGGAAGTATGCCGACCGGAATTCCATTATGGGCTAAGTCGAAGGCCAAGGTCAGATGTAAATTTGAGGATTTAAACCGCGGTCGGGAAATAATTAGCTCGTGTTTGGGAAATATCCTTCTGCTGACAAAATCCCTGCACTCCTTCTAATTAACAAGCTGGCTTTTATGACCGATGTAAATACCTGCGGTATCCACCATGCCAAGTTAGTAATTGTGTCAAGTGACAGTGGACATCTCCATGGCTGCGCGTAATCCAACCCTGGATATTTTGATTCAGCCTGTAAGTCACCTCTATGAGAATTATCTCAACGTTCCTGCCACATCCTGATTGTGCGCGCTCTTTATTCTCGTCGTCGATCTTCAGCATTACGGTCACTACTTCCTTTCCAATTGTATAGTATTCAGATCTCCCCAACCAAAATATTAATGGGCACCATTCCCACGACTACGAAAGCTTCTTCGTCTGACATTGTTCGGAATGCGCTAGTGACTCTTAACGCACTCAGACGATATACTGAAGATAATTTTCTCCTATAAGCCTGAACATTAAGGGCTTTTGTCCAGACGCGTACTGTATACAGTAAAATGGATGAACACACTGTAACTAGCAGCAGCCTCCTCGGTGGTTTGGGTCCTCCAAAATTGGGCATCATACCAGTTAACGCAGCTGCAACTTTCGTTCCTTTCTCGCCTGCATAGCCCAAGCATTCCTTGAAGGTCAATCAATGATTCACAATAACGCCGAGGTATTTGATTAATGGCTTGGACTCTGCCACATGCTGCCCCACACGAAACCGTAGAGTTTCTTTCAGTTTACGGCTGCGGACCCGTACAGCCTCAGTTTTGTGTTCGGCTAAATCTAATCCATGTGATACCAACCAATCCTTAATCAGCCTATCCGATGTCTCACACGACCAGACAACATCCTCCAGGTGTTTGTCCATTACAACAATGGGCCTATGTCGGTGTCATAGAGGAGCTTTCCATCCAAAAAAAAATTCCTGATGATTAGCTGAATATACAAGGGAACATTCAGCTGGTTTAAGGATCTTATTAGTTGTTGCCATTGTGCTGAGTTGAAAGCATTCCTCCCGCCGAGGGTGATGATGGCACAGTATTTTTTTGTAACACCCTGTCACCTTATACCTGCAATTGCTTCCTCTGCCAGATTGATTACTGCATTGATAGCACCCACCGTTGATCGGCCGGCGCGTTGTTGTGTGGACATGTCTCCTGCTTCTTCTACAATTGGGAGGAGCCTGTTGCATATAATCCCTCCAGCAAATTTTCCTATACTGTCCATCAAACAAATGGGACGATACGACGATGACTCTCCAGGTCGTTTACCATTCTTTGGTGGCAGCACATGCATTTGTCTTTTCCACTGAGTCGGGAAGGCGCCCTCTTCCAACCGAGTATTAAAAGTCGAAACGAACTACTCTGATCTTGTTTTTATCGCTGCCTTCAAAGCTATGTTGGGTATTCCGTTCAGCCCGGTTGCTTTTTTAACTCCTACCTTTCCGCAGGCAATAGTAAGTCCATCCTCTGTGATACTTGGGAGATCCGTTGTGGGATGCTCCCTTTCGACCTCAATAGTGCATTTGCTTTGCTGTGGGAATAGAGTGGTCACTATTCTTGGCAATAAAACTGGCCACTTTATCTGCGAGGTTTTGCTTCCTTTGAACTTAAACATTACCGCCCTATAGGCTCCTCCCCACGAATTGATGTCGGCTTCTCCGCAGAGTTCTTTCAAGGAATTCCATTTGCTTTCGCGGATCGCCTTCCGCAGCTCTCTTCGACTAGTTTTCCACCTCACCTTTCTCTGTGCAATTTCCTGCTCATTGTTTGAACGTTGGTAGTTTCTTCTCGCTTGCAGGCATATCGCACACAGTCGTCTGATTTCGTCATTCCACCACGGTTTCGGTAATCTGTGAGCGTTATTTCTGCGCCTTGGCATAGAGGCATCACAGACTCCGACCATGTTTCTGAAAATTTGCTCAGATTTTTCACTCGCTGTACCTGTTGCTGTGGAAATATCTCAGTGAACATTTCTACGTCAAATATCTTAGAACTCCACTGCTTCGTCCGGCATGACTTTATGTCTTTTAGATGCTCCATACTGCTGTTCTCCACTAGACTAAACAGTATAGCTTGATGGTCACTATGCATGTAGTGTTCACTAACTCGCCAGGTAATGTCCCTCATCAACGCACTGGTCACGAAGGTAATATCTACCACTGGACTATCCTCCCTTTCCAGAAGGTATAGGTACTTCCGACATTAGCAAGAATAATGTCTAGCGAAGAAAAATAGCAATATGAGTCCTCTGTTGTGTGCATTGAAGTCTCCCGCGATGGCGATTGGGGATCGTACACTTACGTCTAACGCCAGTTCATGTAACATTCACTCATATTCCACGCTTATTGCACTTAGCGGAGCCTAGCAACTATAGACATGAACATTGTTAATTTTAGCTCTTACGAACACATTTCCAGGCGTTGTGGTTATTTCTTCAAACGGGTGGCCCTACTCCAGACATTTAAAACGCAGGAGATGTTTTCTCCCGAATCCTAAAGACAACCCATCCGATCTTCACTTTGTCAGCTTCCAGCAACTTGTTTGCCCAAGCAGCTGGCAAGATAATGATAGCCAATTCACTGACTGTCTGTCTGTCTGCCTGTCACACGCACCTTTCTCCAAAACGGCTAAACCGATTCGAACGAAATTTGGTGGACAGGTGAGAACTATGAAATCCCACGCATACAGTGAGTGACATAAAGGAGGAGGAGGAGTTTAAAGGGAGACTTTAATAGTCGTGTAGGTTAGGGATATAGTCGTGTAGGTTACCAAATTAAAGGTCTCGGTTAATACTCCGAAACTGATATTAGTTTTGATGTAAATTGTAAAATGCGCGAGTAAGGAGTCGAAATGTACACACTTAAGGGGTTATATCTATTTGGAACCCCCCCCCCCCCCAAAAAAAAGGGGCTTTTCAAGATTTTTCTGTGAGCAGATGTTTGAATTACAGTCTGCAAGTAACATACCAATGGATTAAGCAACTTTTCAGGAGTAAGGAAAAAATATGTTATTGAAATTTTTTTACAAAATGGCGCCTGTAAGAGTGTACAAAAAAAACAAGAAGTTGTCCGCGGGGAGCAGTAGAACTCCCGTGGATCATCATCTAGAACCGCACCACCATTTTTTTCATGAACTACGTAATTGTAGCTAGTGAGGTACACACGATTACAATTTTAGAATCTTTTTTCGCAAAATGAAAGGGCTTAGAAAAAAATTCGTTTTTAAATTATTTAAAAAAATTCTCTTTGTGAATTGCTAAAATCGGGTGCACTTCATTCATTGCGTGCTCCAAATCGTTTTCCACATCGCACTTGTTGCCATCTGCCTTTTTACAGTCGCCTGCAATGATGATATAATCATCAACAAACACATAACAGATTTTTGCATCTAGAAGCTGCCAGAGGGCATCAGATGGACCTGTCTGTGGTGCGTATGCGGTGAAGAAGTCAATAGTGCTTTCAGCTGTTATAATGGTGCGCTTATCAGCCGGTCGTCAAATAATTCGACTTCTTTAATGGCGACACAGAAACCCTTAGAGACGGCAATGCCAGCAGCACATTGAGTGTTTTTTTGGTTTTCTTGTAAAGTACAAATATCGATGCGCATTTTCCGAAGGGCTCTTGCAAGTCACCGGCCATTTCTAGTGAGGTTGTCAATATTTAGCGTGCAGGCACCTATTTATTTCGCTCGGACTAATTTACTTAAATTCTGACGCCGTCCATGCTTCAAGAATCCTTACCCACTTCTCAACAGGACCGGGACCTGTTGACTGAGGTGAACCCCTAACATTTCCCCAAAACTTGTCTGTCGTGGGCCGAACAAGAGAAATCCCACCTTGATATCTGCTAATTATATTATTAAATTTTGGAAATTCACTACAAAATCACCATAAATTTGCCCTAAAAGTACAAAGAGAGAGAGTCCAATTATAATTAACGAAGATATAGTAGCGCAAACCTGTGCTTTCCGTGTGATTTTCAGTCATCCATCCAAAATCTTACATCACAAAGCCTCTCCTACCTGAAGCAACTCTCTAGCAACAGTTTTTGACTGGGATGCTACCTCATTATCGTTACTTTTCCACTTTACCTGCATTTCTTGGGCCATCACTAATTATCTGAGCATGTATCCTGCATGAGTTTACACAAAGGACGAAAGTTCATAGCCTTCTGTGCAGCATCCATAACTGTTGCATATAGATGTCATCTACTCGAACTCCGTACATATATAAACTTGTACTGAGTGGGTAATTTCATCCTTTCTCTTCTGGTGAAACTATAGAAGATGACAACCCCTAAATTAAAATATGAAAATTAACAGCTTACTCAAAACAGTTTCCATCAACGTCAAAATAGCCCCTCGGGATGCACTCTAACGACGAGACATAATTGCAAGGATCCGAAGCGCATGATAGACGCCTGTTCGTGCTAACATCTGCATCGTGTATTTCATCCTTTTTGTCTTCACCAATCATTTTTGCCATTTCATTTTTGGTATAACAAAAGGTTCACGGAGAGGAACTGGGCCAAAGAGTGGGGGATGTGGCGCTAGAGCAAACGAATTCATAAATTTCGTCATGTGGAACTGAAGACTTTTTCAGTTCACATCATCTCCGGTGAGCAATTCCTTGCAGCCGGCACAGAGCAGCTCCACCACCACCGCGAATTGTTGTTAGTCTTCAGAGGCATTCCAAACAGCTTTGATAGCATTTTCATCTATGTACATGCATGCCATCAAAATACCCAACAAAAAATAGGAAAATACCACAAAACAAATCCCAGGGTACAAGTACAGATCAGATGGATGTGGTACTACATATTACAGGGAAACAACACGCGGTAGCAAAGCAAGCTGGCTCAGGATATATAGGGGCTGTGCACCCCTCCTTTCATGCGAGACGATGGGTTCGTGGAAATTGGGATATTCCACCGCGTGATATTTCACTTGAATCTGCTTCTGCGGGATAGTGTTGACACGAATATATAAGTGAAACCAGTTTCTGAGGATTCCAATTTTTACTGCATATGCAGCATCCTTTCTAATAATTCATAATTCAATTCAACTAAGGAGTTTATGTTTTCCCGGCGGTCCTTTTTGATCCTGATTGCATGACAGACCTTTCTAATCTTATTGTTCTTGAGGACCTTAATTCGGCATTCAGGAATTCTGATAAGGACTCATTCAAGTTTGCTTAGGGACTTTGCAGCATCAATGATTAAGTATTACCGTTTCCTTACTTAGTGGAAACTACCAACCCGGGAGATAGTTATACTGTATTGCACTCTACTATATCTGAGGGGGGAACTTTGACACCATCAACTCTTATTGCAATACCTACAAACAGTGGTAACGCCTTTTTAGATGCATCATTTCTGGCAAGAGGCAAAGAGACAAATAAACACCTCGTATTACGAGGAGGTTCGCACCTTTATTAACTTCGTTGTTCCACTGGTAGTAGGGATTTATCCGAGCTTTCGTTTACCTCGGTCTTTGGTTCTACAAAACTTGACGCTAATTTATCTTGGGTATCGAAACAATTGGGCTACTTTTCAATCAAGATCTTGCGAATAATTGTAAGGATTTACTGTCTTCGATACTTCAATACAATCACCTGAAGAACATTATCATGGATACGGCCACGAACATACTTGGCCCCAGCCGCAAAAGGAGTCGGAACGGCTGGTTTGACGATGAATGTAAGCTAGCTACGGAACGGAAGAATGCCGCATACCGAGTAATGTTGGATTCTCAAAGAACGCGGGCGCGCGCAGAGACTTAACACGAACTCCGTCGAGCGAAGAAGCGACTTCACAGACGGAAAAAGGAAGCCTGGAAGAACCAACAAGTCTGTGAACTAGAAAAGTACAGGGAGCAACCGCACCAGGTGCGGAAGTTTTACCAACAAGTCAGCAGGATATACACCTCCATGTTCATCCTGCCGAGACAAAGAGGGAAATCTGATTTTCGACAGAATGGGCATATTAGAGCGATGGGTTGAGTACTTTGATGAGCTACTGAACAACCAGAACATCGGCGAGTTGCAGGTCCCGCCAACTGAAGACGCCGGACAAATACTGGTACCACCAAGTTTAGGAGAAACAATCCGTAAAATTCATCGGCTAAAAAATCATAAGTCGCCAGGAGCCGATGGAATTACAGCCGAACTGGTTAAATATGGAGGCGACCAGTTACACCAAGTGGTTCATCAACTTGTGCTCAAGGTATGGGACAACGAATCAATGCCTGACGATTGGCAACGAGGCATTATCTGTCTCATACATAAAAAGGGAGATATCACTCAGTGCAGCGATTATAGAGGTATCACGTTGCTGAGTACCATCTATAAGATATTCTCCACTATCTTGCTAGGCCGGATAGCCCCATACGCCCAGAACATCATTGGCCCATACCAAAAAGGCTTCACTCCAGGCAAATCAGCAACACATCAGATTTTCTCTCTGCGGCAAGCGATGGAAAAACTGTTGGAATATGGACAACAGTTGCACCATCTGTTCATCGACTTTAAAGCCGCCTATGATAGCATAGCCAGGGTAAAACTGTACACGGCCATGAGAGAATTCGGTATCCCGACGAAATTAATAAGACTGACTAGGGTGACCCTGACCAATGTGCGAGGCCAGATAAAAGCAGCAGGATCACTCTCAAGACCATTCGACATCAACAACGGTCTACGACAAGGGGATTCCCTATCATGCGTCCTCTTTAACCTGGCCCTCGAGAAAGTGATCCGTGATGCTGAGGTAAATGCAAGAGGTACGATCCTCTTTAAGTCCACCCAACTGCTGGCCTATGTTGACGATATCGACATCATGGGAAGAACCACCCGAGACGTACAAACTGTCTTCATCCAGATCGAGCAGGCGGCGATTAGCACGAGATCTTGGGCTGCACATCAATGAAGGCAAGACAAAATATATGGTGCCAACGTCAGCACCGAAGACGAATCAACCAACAACATTAAACCGCATTGGTCAAACACGAAGAAGAATAAGGACAGGAGAATACAACTTTGAGACCGTTGACAATTTCTCCTATCTAGGGTCGAAAATCACAACCGATAACAGTTACGATGATGAAATCCGCGCACGGTTGTTGTCAGCCAACAGAGCCTATTTCAGCTTACAAAGACTGTTCGGCTCGAAACGTCTCACCATTGGGTCAAACCTCTTACTGTACAAGACTATGATCGTGCCAGTCCTCATGTATTCCTCGGAAACTTGGGTTCTTAGCAAGAAAAATTGCGAACTCTTGGCTGCGTTCGAGAGAAGAATCCTCCGAAGAATTTTTGGCCCCCTACATGAGGATGGACGATTCCGTAGCCTACACAATGACGAAATTTATGAGCGATACCATGACCGTCCGATTGTGGATAAAATACGGCTCAATAGGTTATGGTGGGCGGGTCACTTAATCCGTATGGATGAGGATGATCCAGCCCAAAAGTCTATAAGGGTTCAACGGTAGAAAAAAAAGACGAGGTAGACCCTGCCTAGGATGGAGCGATGGCGTAGGTCAGGACGCCAGACAGCTTTTAGGGATATCAAATTGGTGGACCTCGGCGCAAAACCGGGATGTCTGGAGTTCCTTATTAAGGCAGGCCTAGGCCGGATACCGGTTGTTGCGCCGTTGATGATGATGATGATACTTTTAATTATCTTACGTATTTCATCTGTCTTTCATCATCAATTAGTATGCATTTAACTAGTCGGACACCGAAAGAACGGGTTTTGTACATTCCTTGTGTAAAGGCATTAAGGCGCGGAATGGTTCATTGACAGTGTATATGAATTAAGTATGTCAAACTTAGTTGTAGTTTAGATTGCACTAAATTTATGCGAAAGAATCAAATGCGATCTATTAGGTTATTGCACATGAAATGGCCGATTTGGTATTAAAATTTTAAATGACTGTAAAGCCTACAAAACTTTATTTAAGTCATCAAAATAGGTGCCAGTCGATTCAAAACACTTCTCCCAGCGAGGTATACGAGCATGTATGCCAGTTTCGTAGAAGTCCAATTTTTAGGTGTTGATAAACTCGTCGAAGGTAATTTTGATGACTTCTTCATTCCTCAGTTGTTATTCCGCCAAAAAATGAAAAATGAAAAAATGAAGGTCTGGTGAATATGGTGGATGAGGCAAAGTCCATGACTGTAAACCCGTTACGGGGATACAGTCATGGCGGGGCTCTGATTGTGGTCACAAAACCAACCCGTGTCCGAAAAGAACCGTGGGATTATGCCTACACGGCAGGTACTCACGTTAAACCCCCAGGACTTTCATCACATATCACTATTCTGTGCAAAAAGGGATCGCTTCTGTTGAGGAAGAGTAAAGAACTGCAAATTTCCATTCGAAGCGCCATGTTTTGATCCGTAAGTGCTTGCGGAACGCATTTATCGCTCTTTTTCACCTTTCCAAGTTGTTGCAAGTGCCGGGAAACTGTCGAATAATGTACGCCCAGTTTCTCTGCAATGTCGCTCACAGACTGACGTGTGTCGCATTCGACTAGCAAACACAGCTCGTGTTTATCAATCGATGGCCCTGGATGTCCACGTGGCTCACTTTAATGGTTTACGCTACCTGACCGGAATTTTTCGAACCACCACCGTGTGGTTCGTTCGCTACTCGTATCAGCTCCAAATGCGCTGTTAATGTTCCTGGTCGCCTCCGCTACTTTATGACCGAGTTTGAACTCATACAGGAAAAGTATACGTTCTTGGCTTTTTTCCATCCTTTTTTCCTTTTTATTCACTGTTATCACAACGATAGTCAAAATTAAAATGACTCCTTGATTAAATGTAGGAGTATTTATACTTCATTATCCGACATCAACCGTGCTAACTGGTGGTTTGATACAGCAAAATCGCAACTAACTTCACTTGATTACCAAATCGGCCATTTCATATGCAACAACCTAATACTATAACTTTGCCGGTCAAATGGTAGTACAGGTCCCAAGGCGAAACATGCATTGGTACCCACGATGGAGCATAAAATCTGGCAAACGCCTGCGGAAACAACACCAATAGCTCTACTACCAAACCCTATCTTCACCTCCACATGGTGACCGCTCAGAGCTCTTTCTTAACCAAAAGCTGCAGACGGAGAAGGATGAAGGCGAGTCCCCCGCGTCTAAAAACTGGACAAATTGTATCAATTGGTCCTCCAGGGTGGGGGGTTGGGTAGGGCTGACAATCCTACACAGAAAACGAACGAAAAAACCAAACGAGAATTATATAGAAGAATCTGAACTAACAACTTTTGTACTACTGTACTTCAGAATAAATAAAGCTCCTTCTTTATCGGTTGCTCATTCTTCGGCGTTAGTGGCCCTTGTGTAGATAACTTGCGAATGATGTTCGATAACTTGTTTGATTAGAAACTTCACCCGGAGTTATTGAAGTGCAGGTTTCGCCATCGATCCTCTTCATCGGACATCTTTCTCTGGAGTAATTTTTATTTAAACTGAATTCCGCTTTAACTTGTGCGAGATGTACGACCGTTTGTGGATATTAATAGCTGGGAAAGGTGTTGAAGTTAAGCGAAAATTCAAAATATTCCATAGGAAGTCCTGAGTCGGGTCAATGCGAGGGGCAAGATTCATTCGGGATCCATGAAGCCTCTCGGACGAATCCCAATACTTGCGTATGCAATAAAAGTAGTGGCTGAGGCAGAAGCGTTCCGAGGACTACCTCGACGACGACAACAGCCTGCGGCATACAGAACCTCAATTGAAACAATCTTCCCGCCGCGCTTTAGACTCTTTGCGCTTGGAGGCACCAATTGTTATTAAAATTGCGTTCTTTTAATTCACCGTGTCCGCCAGTTAGAAAATCTTAGAATTGGTCAACAATCTGCGTCCACTCAATCCTCCCACCGTTTTCTTGGTTCTCCCTTTTGGTTGGCTACCATCGGCTCTGCCTTTCAGCACTAGTTTCCGAATCCTTCCCTGGTGCATTCGTTCGATGTGGCCAACATATTGCAATTTCCAGATTTTGACAAGTGTCGATGCTGGTCAAATATTGCAGACAAATCATGATTGCATCTGATTCGCTAGTCATCATCATCAACGGCGCAACAACCGGTATCCGGTCTAGGCCTGCCTTAATAAGGAACTCCAGACATCCCGGTTTTGCGCCGAGGTCCACCAATTCGATACCCCTAAAAGCTGTCTGGCGTCCTGACCTACGCCATCGCCCCATCTCAGGCAGGGTCTGCCTCGTCGCTAGGCATCGCCTTCCTTTAAGGCTACGAAAATCTTTCGGAGGACTTTTCTCTCGGAGGTATCGATCTGTTTCCGACATCTCCGTCAAGGTCCACGTCTCGCATCCATATAGTAGCACGGGACGAATTCACATCTTATAGATGCGTATACTTTTCTTGATCTCATTTTGGGAAAGACAGCATAAAATGGTTTATGAACATTAGTAATCCGACTTTCGATTTCGTCCTTCGAGAGTAGGGATCCTAGGTAGACGAATTGATCCGCCTCTTCGAAATTATGCTCGTCCATCATAATGTTTTGCATACTAACAGCTATCTTTCGAGTTTGGGTGATTTATTTCGTTTTGGATTGATTGATCCTGAGTCCCACTTCACACACTGCTGACTGTTCGAATACTTCCTTCACACGAAACATCGATCGGGCAAGAATATCCACGTTGTCTCCGTACGCCAACTGTTGCGCGAATTTTACCAGGAACGCACCTCTGGTATCAACTGAGATCACCCTCCTGATGACGTATTCGAGCACCAAGTTAGAAAGGGTGGGGGCGAGACCATCCCCTTGCTTAAGTCCTGAGACTATAGGAAAGCTTTGCATTAATTCATTTTGGATTTTTACCTTGCCTTCGTTGTTAATCGTTGTGACTTTCACTAGCTGGGCTAGCTTCGGTTGGATTTTTAGCTCCGTCATTATTCTGTACATTACGATTTACCCTATTGTACGCCTGACAATAGTCAACGGACAGTTGACGGACATTGTTGTCATTTTTTCAGCACTTTTCAAGCACTTGTTTAACTCCGAATATCTGGTTCGTTGGCGATCGTTCTCAAACCACCTTCCCCGATGATGTTGTCTACAGACTCTCTCTGTTATCGCTCAATCATATTCGTAAGCATCTTCTAGCCCGTACACAACAATGAGACTCTCCTGTAGTTTTCTGAACGCAGACGATCACCCTTTTTATACACAGGACAATTTACATTTTCACTCCAATCGTCTGATTTTTGTTCAGTTGTCCAAATTCTGCTGATTAGTTTGAAGATTCGATTGGTGAGCTCTTCTAAGAACTCGGCTCGGATGCCATCGATCCCGGGAGCTTTATGTGATTTTAACTTAAACAAAGTTACCTCTAGTTCGTACAAAGTCGAGGGTGTTGGCACTGGTTCTCCGTTTGAGTTAACCGGACTGACAAAGGGCTAGGTTGAAACTACTGAACTCACCTTGCTTTTATTTGAGTTACGTCACTGATGATATTGCCTACGATTCCTCTGTTCTACATGCCCAAGGGTGTTTTTAGGCTCTACTTTCCTAGGACCAGCATGAGGTAGTGCGTCGAAATGTGCTTTGATTGTGGACATATAAGCCACTTTGACCATGTCGTCTTTCAACTGTCCACATTGATATTGGGAGTTCAACTCCTGTAGCTGTTTTTGGCTACTCGTTAGCGGTATTTCTCCTAACCAGTCGCAATTAGCACCTCGTAGTGTTCTCACAGCCAATATGTTTGAGGCAACCCTTTTTTCGAGCAGGATGATTGATTGAATATCTGCTGCCATCTGGTGATGCCCACATCATTTTACGTATGTTTTTATGAAGGAAGCAAATAAAGCTTACAACTATTTCACTCCCGAGTCATTTCGTTTCTTGGAGCCCGGAAATGCTAATGTTGTTATGGGATACTTCCAGGAGGAGCTCCCGCAATGACCCGTTCGAAAAAGGGATCACACATTACAAGACCCAAAAGAGTAGTCCGTTTTACATTGCCGAAGTCGTTGTTGTTTGATCCATCCAATCAGAGACTGTATCCTTAGTTCCTGGACAGGTTGATATTTTCTTATGAGGGGCCAGCCCTCCTGGATGGTTTTTTCCGTCTTAAGGCGCCTTCATCCTGCTCCGTCTGTTGTTTTGATAGCAAAACACCCAGTAGTCACCGCATGAAGGTGGTAGGATTCGATAGCAAAGTTGTCGATGTTGAAATATAGCAGACGTTTCACAATATTCATGCTAGGCGTGTACCAGATCACGATGTCGCCCTGTGATCCTTACGATCATTTGACCATCCTTATATCTGCCTGCTAGCAATGATGGCTAAAACGAATGGCCCTAATTACTTAACTAAGCACCTCGCAATCTACCTATCAAAAGGGCGTTTTCCTGCAACATGGAAGGGGGACCTAAACAGTACACCGTCACGGCAGGAGTCCCACATGGCACGGCATTGGGTCCTCTTCTGTACAGCGTGATGTATAATAGGGTCTTTGTCCTTTCCCTGCCAAAGAAGGTAACTATAATCTATTTCCATCAGCGCCTTAAAAGAGTTGCTGGAGATGGTTCAACTTGACCTCGCGGACAGAAAGACGGAGGCGGTGTTGATTACCAGCAGCAAAAAAGAAATACGTTTAGTATTCGCATTGGTAACCAAACCATCAATTCGAAGCTGGTTATCATGTGGTGGCACATCGGATGCGCGACCCTGAAACAGCTGACGACCTGACAAGAGGCCCGGGTGACAAATGTCAAAAATAATATGTTGTCAAGATCTCTTTCAAAAGACTGTACTATGCCTGGGAGAAAGTGGCGCGTATCGTTACGATGGATGATGCCCAAGGCAGCCGCAGATTGCTTCTGGCCGGAATGGTTTGGTCTACACTATTATACGTACTACCAATCTGGTGGAAGTACTAACAGAAAAGTAAACATGGCTGGCGCGAAGCATCTTCAGGACAATCTCAGGCAAGGTGGCGTTTTTTTTGCGAGAATGGTCGTGATAGACGCTGTGGCAAATGAAAGACGCTCCCTGTGTAAGAAAAGGAGAATGGATCTATTTGGGAAGGATGCAAAATACCGAAAGGCGACCAGGTGAAAACCGCGGCGATTGTGGGATGACTCACAGAGGGGTCTTTGGAACCACACAAGCTTAACTACCCATGACTCAATTCCTGTCAGGACATGGAGATTACGGGAAGTATCTGCTCCGATTCATGTTGGAAGATTCTTCCTTTCATCGTGAATTTATTTGTGCAGCTGGGACCCGTGCCATGTTCTGTTCTACTATTCACTATTTTGCTCAGAGAGGAGGAGCCTAGAAGACTTTCTGAAAATTACCATAAGCCGCAGAAAGATCACCGGAGAAGTGCTGAAGTCAGAAGCAAACTAGCGCAGAGTGAACTCCATAATTCAAAGGTTTTAGGCAGAATTTAGAAAAGCGGAGCACGCAAGGAGAGCCCGAAAAGCGAAAGGCTTGGTCGCAAAGGAGTGCATCGGACATGTGCAGAAATGGATGGGCATGCGACTGAGATTCGTAATTCAGATTCCGTGCAGAAGATGAAAAACAATATTTGGGCTACATTTTACCACTACAGCTCAACAGACACTAATCCCCAACACGAGATGTGCCCCTCTTCTTGCCGCGCTTCCCAACAAGAAATTGAAGTAGGCAACCGGCACCCCTGGATGCGTCCACTCTTACATTTGGATTTACGCAGAATAACAACGAGAGCTGTAACCAACTGATCTGGAAACTGACCCCGAAACATACGCTGCGAAGTGCAGTGCCAGTAGGAATTGCAGCTGACTGCATTTTCAACGAGGGTCAAAAATCGGTATTGAAGATTTAAAACATCGTCCCCTCAAAGTAAGGCTTTTTTTAAAGTAGGGTAGGTGATTCCCGCACAGAGTGTTGGACTCTCCCAATAGACTTCTTACTAAACACCTCTCTGTCATCAGAGAACAAACCTAGAACTGTTTGACACATTACTTCAGGCTCGCCACTCAGCTTTGCCAGCTTTGGAAGCCTTCAAGTCAGGGAATTCCTTTAACCAACGATGGGAGGGGAGGAAGGGAGTTGTTAGTTCAGGGAACCCTTTGCCATCCGGTCCCACCGTCGGTCGATCGCAATCTTCTTTGCAAATAGGTAATGCTTTGCGGCGATTCCAATGGGAAGGAAAAAGGGTTGGTTTTAGTGGGTGAGAATCCCACAAAATGCTGCAACCTGGCAAGGCAGTGGCTTTTTAAGACTTCGAACTGTAGCAATAAAAAAGACAGTAAACCAAATTTAAGAAGGCGACCCAAAAATTGAGATCAACAATGAACGTCACGATATTGAGCAATGAACCCTGGTTGATCATAAGGCGTTTTAGGCGGTTTTCTCTATTGTGAAGTCAATGAAGATCTACAGACAAAAATAAACGAGGTGTGAACAAGATGCAATAGGTTAGCAATATAGTGCGGATTTGCGAGGACAAGTAATTCCGACGTAACCATTCAAAGCCAGAGTCAAGAAGACCAGAAATTAAAAGGTAGAAGCACTCAACGTACATTTATAGCAGAGCTTCTGGTGTGTCAAGGACCGGGGCATTCCCCTCGGGAAGACAGTTTTCTTGGGGCCCTGAATAAATACTTAGATTGATCGTACAATCTGGGGGAGGCCTTGCTCTTTAGGTGTTCGTCGTTGATTCAAAACAGTTGGGGAAGAAGTATCGAGGAATCCAAATATTTGCTGCACAGTACCTTCAAACGTGAAAACAATTCTTATACAAGCGCTGAAACTGCATAAATAGCCCTCCAGCACAAAGGTTACAATTCTAAACATGTTATCCTTTGGTTTCTACTATCACTTTCACAAACGCACACAATTGCAGTCAAACATCCAGACTCGCCTCCAATGACCAGAAAGGACTCGTCCTTATATTAAATGTGGTTCAACACGAACCAGATAACTGTCAATACAAGCCGTGATTACATGAAATTCATAAAACAACCACTGGAAAGGATGCTTCCACCCCACCATAGCCATTTATTGGCTTATGTATTGTATATCATCATAAAGGGTCAAAAAACGTAAAGATTTCCTCCCTAAGAAGGTCCTCATCATATTTATTTTCTCCGGAATAGATAAATGGGTGTGGATAACTCTGAAGTTTGTCTCAGGGGATCCATCGATTCCATTCAAGAAGAGCCCTAGGTTTTTCCTTGTCCTGTCCAATGTATACCTTGGAGACCTTCATCTGTAAATTTTTCGTCGAACTGATTTTATTAGGCACTGAAGTCTCCTTAAAAATATACAGAGCTGACATCAGCACCACCGGAAAATCATCTCCTTGCTGTACGGTTCCCGCTGCCAAAAAGGAACCTATGAATAAATTGGCATGGCCATAATAATCTCGTTATCTCATGAACCACTTCACTTATGCTCCTTGCCAACGTAATCGCGTCCCATTTAATTTTTCCTCCAGCCGTGCAAGAACTCCAAACCCATTTTTCCCATAATGCCACTTTGGCTTAATAATGTAGCGAGCGGAAAAAACGGGCCGAACACGTTGAACATTGCGATAATGTCTGCACATAACAAATAACATCCAAGGAAGGCTATTAGGAGGTGTAGGCAACTTCCTTATAATAAAGTCGATAAAGTATGTAAGCAACAATGTGCTAGTTTTGAGTTCCGGCGAGTTTTCTTCTTGAAAAAGGACACACTCAGTCGGATACGACACCCAGCTATATGCAGAGCTCGCTGAAAGATGCGGAAATGAGATACTAAAGGACCTAGCAAAAGGGCCTTCCTTTCGCTTGAACAGGAGCCGACGAACATATAGACAGAATCTAGAAAACACTTTAGAATGTTCCGCAGAACTTGACAAGGATGATGTTGGTACCGGCATTAAATAGACGAAGAGGGAAAAAATGACAACATCTTGACAAACTCGCACACACTCCATATGGAAGAGAAATGATGGCGAGAAGAGCAGAAAAAGGACAAACAGGAACGCTTCCATGTGCGACCATAATAGAGTTGTCATGTCATGTTAAATCGAATGTGTGTCCTCGAGAAATGTATCCCTTCTTGATTTTTGGCCTTTTTCCATTTGTTTTAATGCCACCACCGGTCAAATAAATGACGATTCCACAAAGGATCTTTTTCTGAACGTTGAGTCGTTGAGTGGCCTAAAAGGACTCCTAAATGGAATAGAAATTATTTTGAAAAATTACGTATGCAAAAGGATTCGGCTGCCATATGAATACAAATGAAACAAGCGATATGAAAGTAGATTGGGGTTCGAGTTGGGGCGTAATGAATTTGGAAACGTGCTGAGTCGGAATATGGAACTTTTGATCAGTTGACCCACCTTTGCCGAACTATCTATGTTTTTGTGTGACCAGATGGGCTCTCGGGTTACTAAATTCGATCCCAATAGCTTTCTTCCCTGGAAGATAGAGGCTAATTTTGGTTAAGACAAAACTAAGTGACTCCCAAGGGATCCTGTCACTTGGATCATCAATATAAACTTGCCCAGGGAAAACGGAACTCATTAGGGTCACCAAATGTGTTGAACGAGGAAGAGCATGGAAAGAAATTAATCAAGCAGGGAAATAAACGAATCTGGAATAATCAGTAACTTTAACCTAGCGAGGTACAACGTTTTCACTGTACAGTCCTTTCCAGGGTGCTCGCTACATCGAAGCGAGTTTTGTTTAAGCAAGGCCGATAAGAGAGTAACACATAGATACAGTCACAATTTCTTCAAATGAGGTCTGCCAGAAAGCACTTTTCAAATCAGCAATCTTCATTCGGTACTGATAAGCATCAGAAAACAAGCATCGTTAATTCCAAAGAACTAGCAAAAATCTGAAAAAATAAACAGTTCAGTTCAGTTCAGTTCGGATGTGATCCAGGCGTGTCACGCCACTAGTCCAACGCAACATCTTTGTCTCCATTAAAACAAGACGCCGTTCATTGGCTTTTATAGCCGGCTAACACTCAGAACAATAGCGGTCGACAGGGCGGACGACATTGCGGTAAATTTTAGAGCGGAATGACCTTACTGATATGGAACGGATAATGGGGCCAGAGAATCCATCAAAACAGAGGGAGTAACAAAAGGCCTAATGCCTGTGTAGAGTTGCCAAATCTACCACGAGGCATGTCATTTCATCAGAATGAGAGAACGCTGGGCGGCGCATTAGTGGAAACCTTGACTAACGTGGCATGTAATGTTACATAAACACGGGAGGGACTAGAACCAGTCCCAGTCACGAACCCGTTCAGAAAAAGCTCCGCTTTTCGCAGAATCCCGCCTATACGGACATAGACCCCCCTGATCGAAAACACTACCTCCATTGGGAAGCGTATAGGGGCAGAAGTAGGGTGTCTTTATCGCACTGGGTAACAAGATCATAGTACTTTGCCAAATCATAAATGAACGCCGGAATATTCATCAGTATATAAGGGTTATGATAAGGATCATCCGGACCATGACCAGGGTGAAAGAGGAGTGAAGGTGTCGAGCGAAATAGTGAGCCAGGCGACACAATTAACGGCCCTTCAAAACGCTAGAGAGGAGAAACCGTGGATGAGACAAAGTGAACGATTGAACGAATAAACAGGGTGAGCAAACTCGAAAGATAAATAAGTTTGGAAACCAGAAGCTGGACGCATCAGGTTCATACCAGTGTATTTCTTATATAGGCATTTGGGTGGACATTTGTCCCATTAGTGGCTAACACGCCAAAATATTCACTTTTGCCGGGTACTGACATTCAAAGCCTTAGAATTTACACTGAAGCAACAACTTTGACCTATGTATTATAACTTTGTTAGTAATGATGTGAATTCTACCAAACCTGGCAAGGTCATGCTCTATATTATAGCCTTTATGATTCTAGGATGAACTTAAGGGAGGTTTTGCCTTCAATTACTATAGCGCAGATATCAGCATGGAGGGTGCTTCAGAGCCTATGCATCATATAGTAGCAATTTCAGGATTTTTTTCAGATTTTTCGGTTAAATAGGTTCTGATAATGGGTCCGTGAAAGAAATTACCAATTTCCAGATCCGCTCTCCTCCGTTTGGCATTAAATGTCAGAGGCAGCATGGAAAAGTACTGATGGAAACCTTTCATTTGGTAACCTACATGACTATATACGGTGAAAAACAATTTTCGACCCCCTAGAATGCATGGAAATCTACTCTTAAGTCCTAAAAAGGACGATGTAACTCATTGCATGCGTGTTCACAGTTCCCACCAAATTTGGTATCAATCGATACAACCGTTTCTGAGAAAAGTGCGTGTAACAGACAGACAGACAGCAAACCGATTTTAATAGGGTTTTTTTTTTACACAAAACCTTGAAAAGGACTCAACTGCCAAAAAAGTGAAGCAGTTGAAATGGACTGCTGAAATTGCTGGCGAAATTCATTTAGTCGTAATTCTGAAGGAAGGGAGTAGATCTCCCAAAGAGGATACGCAAACATGGCATTTCGATAAGGGAGAAATCGAAGGAAGATAAAACGACGACATGTATAATCGTGGTGAAGGATCATATGCTAACTTTCTTAGGAGAGTGAAGGCAAACCCCGAATTCACCAATTTGAGAGATGATATTAGCCCCAATAGACGGTACCAAAAGAGAGACCTCATGTTGAATCTCAAGAAAGCCAATGATGAAATCGTGGACAAATTCTTGAGCCCAACTAAAAAATGCTTAGGGCAGGAGGCCGACATAAGCGCCCGCAAACTGGAGATAACTACACTCTGCAAGAACATAGATGAGATCACCACGAAGCGGAAGGTTCAAGAAGACAAAACAATTTAACCTTATCGGACTAAAGAATCGACGCTGAAAACGCTAAAGAAAGCCTACAGTGAACACAAACCGCCTTCATCAACCTACCAGTGCAGCACTCAAACTGTTGGCACCAGGAAGGGTAAGAATATGATGAGTTATGTGTCAACTTAGGGAGTAGCACTGAAGCGATGTTTTAGATGCCTTGGTTTCGGTCACATTGCAAAGGCATCAACCAGTTCAAATGGCAGGAGGAGGAAATGCAGGAGATGCAGAACTGCCCAGATTGAAAGGAAGAAGATTTTGGACAATCGATATATGGCCGGAAGCACCAGGTGCCCGGATACAAATCGCAGACGAGGTTGATATATACGATTTTCCACGACCAATGCCGAACGGCGCAGGATCTATTTTCGGAAACCATCCGCGAGAAGGGCATCGATATGGTTACAATTAGTGAATCATATGGAAATCACGGTGGTGGCAATGCGTGATAGACCAAATAGACTAAGCAATGCTATAGGCTTGGATAGAACAACCCTTCCAGAAAATAATGGAGGATCCAGATGATGGATCCATCAGCTGTATGCTGCTAAACCCCAGCCAGCATTACGCGCCGTTACGCCGAGTATGAACAAATGCTAACCACGCTAGTTCTGGTGGCGGAGGAATTTGGCCGAGGATTTTAACGCGTGAACTCTTGAATGGGGCAGTCAGACAATGAAACTGAGAGGACGTTTTTTCCTCGAAACAGCCAGGGATCTAGATGTAGTACTCGCGAATATCGGAACCGCATACACTTTTAAATGAAGGAGTCTGGGGTCTATAATGTATCTGACATACGTGAACGCCGCTTTACCAAGTAGAATTGCTTGGCAAGTCCGTTTGCACTATTCTCACTGTGACCACCAGTAACCTGTTTGAAAATTAAGAGCGAATTAAGCTCAAAAAAGATCCCTTCCAGAATGCCATGTGGTCGTACCATACAGGGTGCCCCTCTCAAAAACCTCTCCACCCGGGCAATGGAAAGGTTTTTGAGAGGGGAACCCTATATGTTACGACCAGACAAAAAATCACACAAATACGTCGACCAGTGACGAAAGTATACGATACTATTTTGGGCTTCAAGGTTGTTTCGCCACTAACATCATTAATACGACGCGTTCCACGTTGAATAATATACTTTAAGTAGCGGTCCGGTTCTCGGTGGCGGTCTCCGTTTACTGCCAGTAGGAGGAGTGGTTCTGTATCAGCTTAAGTACACTGACGTTCAGAGCAGTGGCCGCCCTCATTAGCTGCTCGTCCAAGAAGAAAGAAGGAATCGAAGCATACGTCGAGGGTTGCCCGATGGCTCGCTGGAGCGTTTGGAAGTCATTTTCAGAAGGAGCAATCAATCGATCAAATAGAAAAGTCCGACAACTCAAAAGGAACGTGAAAACACCTCTTCCTTCCTTGGTGAACACCTAAAGGAAGCATAGTTGTCGGAAAGGTGTGACAGTCTTTAGATCGAAGGTAGCAGCACATATCATCCTAAATAACTACATCGTTTCCAGGGAGAACGTAAGATAAGTGAAGCACGTAAGAGATGCAAGGAAGTTATCCGTGGAAATTTATAGAACACCCAAAAGACGGACTTCTCAACGAAGATCAAGGCGACGGATACTCTTGACTTCGTGAGGACAATTATAATATCCGCTGAAGTTCCTAGGATTTTCACATTAGGGAGAATTCCAACAAACTCCCTGATCTGCAGGTATGCCATAGAGTGGTAATCAGTTGAGCAGTTGTGTTTTGCGGATAGTCCAAATTTGGTATTATCAATGACCTATGATTCTCTAGGTTCTATCTATATCTGAGGTAGTACAATATTAATACCCAATTAGAGATGAAAAGTGTCATCCTTAGCACCTTATTCCGTAAATAACTGCAATATAAATAAACTCATTCCCAATGAACATCATTCGCCCCAGGAGTTGGAGCTTAAGATCACAGTCAAAGTTTCTCCTGTTTGCCGCATGAGGCGACTGATAAGGATAGAAATTTGTGGGCTAGCAACCTGCAAATTTTTAAACTTTACTGCCATCGAAACATCAACAACACCTCGGATGGAGGCTGACCTCATGGCTCCGACATTTGGCAACAACGGACTATGATTGGTTTCTAGAATGTGTGTACGCTCTTGGACAACGGTAGCGAGGGTTTTCAGAATGCTCGCTTTGTCCAACTTGAGCGGGAATTCCAGCGATATAAGCTGCACATGCTGGACCTGAGCGAAGTAAGATGGTTGGACTCTGGAGAGTTCTCCTCTCCCTCTTGCGGCAATGTGCTTTTGCACTCTGAAAAACCAAGTGGTAGCAGACGTAAATTGGATGTCGGGATGCGTCTGATGGCTACCAGACGCGCGTTCTCTTGACATGAGAGCCAGTTTCTGACAGACTTCTTACTGCAAGAGTTCGCTACAGGTTAAAGAGCATCACAATTGTGCAATGCTAGGCATCAACGTAAAGGTACGATCTGACCTTGCTCGGGCATATTATGAGGAAACACGATGGTAATGGCATGGGGTTCGTGGATTTCTGCAACATTCTCCGACTCGTCATCAATAGCACATTACTTCAGCACAGAGCCTGTTATAAGGTCAGTTGGGTGCCAAACGACCGACACCGTACGAACAATCAGACCAACCACTTCGCGGAAAGCAGAAGATTTAGAAGTTGTCTACTGGATGTCTGTAACAAGAGAGGCGCTGACATTGACCTCGAAAGAGATTTGCTTCTGATGGTGGCTTACATTCGCTTGGGTGTTGCGACCGCCAATTCTGGCAGGATTGGGAGCTACGAAATCCCGAATTCAACACTGACCGTTTGTATGATCCAGCTGCCGCTCGACAATGGGAGAGCTATCTTCCTGATCGGCTGACAGATATACTGAGTAACCCGTCGTCGGCCATGGTCCGACGGGAGTCATAAGATCTGCCTGACTGCGGAATTGTGGAAGCAGATCGATAAAGGGATAGGGTTGGAGGCTCTGCTGACCGCTGCTAGTGATGGCGAACGTGACGCGGTCGCCGCAACAAAAGAGAATTTGCTATTGCGCTGGTCGAGGAAGCGGAAGACACACAGATCGCAGTAATTTCAGGAATGAATACCGCACCAAATAGTTTGTATGCGGTTGCAAATCTTTCCTGCGAAGGACAGCAACGGTCGTCTTCTCATTCACGATGAAAGAAAATTTCACCACGGTTCCTAATCATATTACATCCGGTGAGGTTCCTCCTCTTGTGGATGAAATGGCTAGTCACCGTAACATGCAGTTATGGTCTGTTCCTCCTAAAAGATTTGATTTCGGAGTAAAACCGCTGGACTTGACGAGCCCCCCGCAGAGCTTTATATTGTTGCACCTGCAATTACTGGAACCTGCTACTTCCACTCATACAAAAATCTTGGGAATTTGAGACCTTTCCGAGAAAGTGGAAGGAGGAGATGATTATCAAGACCCCAAAGAAGGGGACCCGTTTTAAATGTGACAATACGAGCGGTATCTGAGTGCTCCCTGCTGTCGCAAAGATAATGGCTACAATAATCCAGGAACGCATCAAAAAACATCTCCAAAGATCGATCAACAGAGAGCGGACTGGTTTCAGCTCCCCATCCTCCTGCATTGACCATGTGAACACCCTACGGATCACTTTGGAACAGTGCGTAGAGTTTACATCTTCGCTGCACCTCAATTTCGAGAAAGTTTTTGGTAGCATGAATAGGGAGGAGTGCTCTACGTAGGAGGGGCATTCCCGAGAAACTAATAGTTATTATCAGAACGACATATGATGACGCAAAATCTCGCGTGCTACACGGAGGTATTATACAATCTCGAAGGATTTTGAGGTCGAAAACGGAATCCACCAGGGTTGCATCTAGTCACCGATATTTCTTTTTGTTATCGGTGGTGTTATTCACGCTGCCTTGTCCGAAGGACTTGGAGGAATTCAATGGACAAGGACATCTTTTCTCAAACGTCTCGATTACGCTAATGACATTTGATTTCCCTCTCACCGTGTCATAGCATGAACCTGGCTCTGGATTTGGAAAGAAAAGCAAGTAACTTAGATTCTCAGTCTGACGGATCATCGTACTCTCCCTGTCTGTATTGATGGACAGAGCATCGAAGGCCTCGATCAATTTGTACATCTGGGAAGCGTGCTGACGTTGGCATCCGTTTCCGCTGACCAACCTAAAATCTGGAAATGCATTTATCTCAACATTAAGATCAAGTTGAGACTGTTCTGTGCTAGTGTTCCTTCTGTGTTGCCACATGAAAAGTGAACTCTACAGTTACTCGGAAACTTCAAGCTTTCGTCAAAACCTCCCTGCATCGTCTCATCGGAGTGCGCTGGCCTGATAATATCTTACACTAAGAACTTGGTCGGCGCATAAGCTTGGCACTCACCCGCACTGTGATCGGAAGACAGAAGTGCAGTGGACAGGTCACATATTAAGGAGAGACGACAATTGTTTTGCGGGTTTCGCCATGCAGTGGATTTACTCCTTTAAGATGGCCAAGTAGAACGCTCTAAGCGCACTTGGCGCAAAACAGTAGAGGAAAGGCATGAGGAAGCTGAAGGGCATTTCAGGCAACCGCGAATGATGGCGCGTAGATGTAGTTGATGCGCTACACCCCACCAAGAGGTGAAGGCAACCATATAATTTCTAATGATAGGCACCCCGATGAGGAGGTTCTACCAGTAATATTGATTGCTTCAGTGGTTCATCCTGACAAAATGTTGCTCCGCATTCCGGAAAATAATAACAACCTCCTTGAGTGCCCTTCTAGAGGCTACACACCAGTTGTCGGAGGTTTGATCTCCGTCGAAAATTAGGTCAGGATGGTGTTTCCTAATCGAGTCATACTTTAAACCGATTGTGTGCATCTCGTTGCTCCTAGTGTCAAGGGAAATTGCCCTGCGTCCCAAAAGAAAAATTGCTCTTAATGCTGTAAAAAAATAATGATAGAATCCATGTGCGATATTTCCCACATCCCCATCGGATTAAATTTCAGATTTACCACCGAAAATTCAAATAAATTGGTTGCACAATGCCTTGTTCAAAATGCTTTCCAGGAACACTTACCGCGGTATTGCTATCTATCCCAATTACGGCTTCCGAAATAACATTTAATGATAAATGCAATTCGACTGAGCTCATTTTCCGCCACTCGTCCATGCGTTTTTCACGGAAACTCATTGGCAATAGTTTTGAAATGGAAATTATGTCGGCGTAGTGTAAACAATCGGCGGACTAAGTGAAAGCCACCATGAAATCCTAGAACTTTGTGTACGTATCCGCTCAGTGATCTAAATTCAATTAAACTCGCGTAAATGCATTGTGAGCATTGCGTAATCGTTAAATTGCTATTCACCCACTACATTCGGGCGTTGGGAACAACGTGGAAAGTTGTTAAATCAATGATGGTTCGTGTATGATTTGCTAAGCCTCGAGGTGCTGGGATCAATTATTTTGGAATGATTCCATCCGATTTTGGAGGCATGTGAGATAATGAAGCGTGAAATTCGAGAGTGATCTCGCCCAGCATGGTCATTCCATCAATCACTACTCGTTTTGTTGCAAGTAATGCCAGGTATGCAGCCAATTATCTTTCCTCAAAGAATATGATTCTCGCAGCTCCACGGAGTTATTTATTTCGGAGATAAATTGAAACCAGCATCGATAGCTTGACATAGTGGCATAATTTCGAATCAGTTCAGTTCCCGTTCAAAAATAACTTTCTTTTGGATAAAAGTGATATTAGTCTATGAGGTCTGGTTCCCGAATGCCATTGGATTTTTCCATTGCATCTACAACCTGCCATAGGCTTGGGGATGGCCCCAATGATCATCAGAGTGAACCAAGGGACAGAGCTATCCAACCGTGCAGGTCCGCCAGCCCCTTGGTCCTGCTCCACTGAAATGTCCCAGCGACACATGCTTCCAGGTTCCTATGTCAACTAACCCCGGAAATTTAGAGTTTATAAAGCTTTAGGACGACTGCCGTTGTTTCTCTATTGACCTAAAACGACTTTCATTGAACTTTCGGGTCATGTGGCGTTCAACTTAGTTATGCTGTGTTATAATCCCCGCCAGCGAATGTCCCGGACAGAGTAAACTACTCACTGCTGGCAGCTATAGGTGCATATGCTGAGTCTGATCAAAGAGATTGAGATTCTAAATTGTCGCCCGTCAAATGCCCTCTTCCTTCAGGTAAGGACGAATCGACGGGAACTTAGCTCTATCACGTCGTCTTTGGGCAAACGCCTTGCATGATACGATCGTGGAAGTCTGTCCTCAGGATAAACTTGTTTTGCTAAGGACAGAAGTCGTAATGACAGTATAGCTTGGCAGTGGTCAAAAGACCATCCTAAGTGACCTGAGACGACCAAGAGGGGAGAGCTCTCCGAAAAACCTAAGAAAATGAAAATAAAGAAAAAATAACGACTCGATCGCGGGCGTGGAGGCGTAAATTTCCAGACCCAGATACCGCGATCGAAAGCGATGATCCACGACGGATCGTATCTTCAATCAATGTTCCTCCTGCCTCAGAGGTATGGTAAAGCGCGGCCTTGGAATTCCCACCCTGCCTTGGCATCCTGAGGCCATTCTATTGTAGGATGCCCCTTTTCACGGCGAAAAAAAAATTAACTTGTCTTCCATCAAAGACCAAAAACAACCAACCTCTTTCGCACTCAACTTCCCAATCAATTTCACCACGTTCGGCTACTAACTTTGCCAATTTTCAGGCTATAAAATCCACCAAAATCCTATGAGTTACAATCTTCAGTTGAATTTTCTCTGACAGAGAAGGAAAATCGCGGAAAAAACCAAGCTCAGACTTCACTTTCCAAATTCCGACCAAAAACTAACAATTTGAGACCGCTCCACATTGTGAAAAGCCTCGCAAAACAAAAATCAAATCTTACGCACAAGAAATTTTCACGCGTGTTTTCCAAGAAAGGTAATGCCTCCACACGTCTGCTTTTCGTCCTTAATTCACAAGTAGCACCGGAATTAAACCCGTAATGCTGACCTGGAAAATTTGTGATCCCCAAAGCTGCAAACGTCTGCCCCTCTCTAAGACACCCAATGAATTCCCCAGTCCAGTTGATCAGCTGTCCATCCATCAGCCGGTCCCGATCCCGATAACTCTCAAAGCAAAAATACATTTTCAGTCACCACAATCAGAACGTTAAGCCTGGATCCAATAATATATGACCTGGGCAAGTTTATGTGTCAATGTTCCCTTTTGGCCGGAAAATTATCTTTATTTACAAGGACAAATTTTTAAAATAAAAATGAGTTTTAGAATTTTAGGGCAATTTTAAAATTTTAAATGGTTGATGTAATTGAATGTCGGTGTAGGAAATTGAGAAGAGTATATTGAGAAAGGTAAGGGCTGTTAAAAAGGAAAAAAAGGAGAGAATATTACATATTCCTACACGTATTCCCTTTTAGAATTGTTTCTGGAAAAGGCGAATGAAGTACTGCACATGTTGCAAAGCTGCGGACACTACAAGGTTCGAAGAAGTATCCTGCAAACGCGAGAAACAAAGAAGAACAACTACCATTTACAATCCAGAGCTCAGTAATTTAAAGTCGGAGATATAGTGTGTAAGTAGCTCAGTGCTAGTGCGGTAAGGCTGTTCAGTGTCAAACTGGACCGAAAGTTTTTTGAAACAAGAGTTGTTGGAAAAGCGGAATAGTTGGACACGAGCTAAACGCCATGCCTGACCATAATCTGATTGTCGCATACGCGAAAGAGCTAAAAGTCTAACCAGCATCTTAGATCCCAGCTGTTTTCCTCGTGTAGGTATCGAAAGCCCAGCAGCTTTAGCTGTAGTATCTGCTAGTTTCGCGACATACAGATCATCTTTGCCTTGTTGTTTTTTGTTTAATCCAGCTAGGCAAACCGTTAGCCAAATGAATTCCCTCTGCAGGGGTCAAGCGCGAGGAATTGAATACACGGGCTTTCCTTGCAGAGGCAATTCATTTGGCTAACGGTTTGCCTAGCTGGATTATCGTAGCTACCTCAGGAATTTAACTTTTGGTGAATAATGTCATCATTGCATTTTTCGACCCCAACAGCCCTTACCCTCTGTAGAAATCAGCCACACTTGCTTTGTCATAAGAATACTGCACGTGTTACTTATAGCTAAGCTTCCCGTCTACCATCAGTCCCAAGTATTTGATAACAGGGTTAGAAGTGATTATATGATTCCCAATTTGAATACGGGCAAAATTTCTTTTCAGACGCTTGGTGATGAGGACCGCTTCCGTTTTTTTCCTCCGCACGTGTCAGACCAGAACTCTCTAACCAACCCTTAACAGCACTGATCGTTTCGCATGAGTATAACTTAGCATCTTCGAGGTACTTTGCGACCACAACCAGCGCTATGTCGTCGACGTAGCCCACCACCGTGGCCGGCTTCCTCCGGAAGGGGACGATTAAGTACATCATTGTATATGATGTTCCACAGCAGTGGGCCCAGTACGCAGCCCTATGGGACACCCGCAGAGACAAGATAAGCGGGAATACCAATCTTTGCCAGAGATTCCCGTATTAGGTTCCAATTGGCCGAGTTGAATGCATTTCTCATATCCAGAGTTACTACCACCGAATATTTGCTAGTACTGCCCTTTCCATGGATTGCATCTTCGGCTAAGCCAGTAACCATTTTGATGGCATCAATGGTTGATCTGGCTTTACGGAACGCACACTGTCGATCTGAGAGGCCTACCTGGCTCTCAACAACCGGGAGTAATCTATTATAGCGCTCTAGCATTTTTCCCATAGTGTCCAAAAGACAAATAGGTTGGTAGGAGGTTGGCTCACCTGGAGATTTGCCAGCCTTAGGCAGTAGCACTAAATTCTGTCTCTTCCATGATGCAGGAAATATCCCCCCGGACATGCACGCTTCGAACAATTCAGCGAACATGTCCGCTCTAGATTTCACGACAAGTTTAAAGGCATTCGGCTTTGTTATCTCCTTTCCTAGTGCAGATCTCCAGCAGCTCGTCACTGGTGGCTGGCGGTATTGCCGTCACATTCAGAGGCCGCTGGAAACTGTCTATGCCCTCCTCTTGCTGGGGGAATAACCTGGATAATTTTTAACAAGAGTGAAGGGCATGTGATCTGCGGAGATGAACGGCCTCTGAATCGCCCCATTACGATTCTATAGGCGCTCCCCCACGGGTTTACGTCCGCTTCCGAACAGAGCTCCTTAAAGCATTCCCTCTTATTCCGTGGGATGGCGAGCTTGAGGGTTTAGCGGGCTTGCTTATATGCGCGCTCTATTCTGCCTACCGTCCTCTGGGCCGCTGTAGCGCGGTGACAGGCTGATCGAAGGCTCGCCGGTTCAGTATTCCACCAGTAGTTCGGTCTTCAACTGGGGAAGGAGTACCTCCTAGGCATGGGCGCGTCACACGCTTTGGCGATGCACTGTGCCACATGGACAGCTCTTTCCGTAGAGGCGCCTGTTTTATTAGGTTGGTCTAACCATACCTCTATGAAGGTTTGCTCATCCAGAGCTTTAGCAGACCAGCCTGACATCTTTCTCGGTTTCGGACATGATGGTCTTCTGCCCGGTGACTCCACCCATACCCCAAAGAAAATTGCCTGGTGATCGCTATCGGTGTAGTCCTTACTGATGCACCAGGACATACCACATGCCAGTGCAGGGCTGACAAAAGTTAAATCTACGATTGAGGCAGACCTCCCTTTCTGAAAAGTGTTTACATAACTTTCGTTGGCCAGAATTATATCCAATGGCAATTTCCACCTCGGATTCGTAGGTGGTCTGCTCGAGTAAATCTCTCTCATTTTTTCAATGAAGTCAGCGCGTTCCTAAATTTCGGGCATTTAGCACTTCCAACCGGTAATTTCGCACTGTATATAGACCTCATGTTTTTGGGTCCGTACTGTGACATTCTCCCCAAGTGAGTTCTTATCCTGAGTTCGGAAGCTATCAGTTCTCCCCAAGCTGGTTTTTTTTTCAGCTCAAACATGAGGTCACCCTTCTGGGTCCGTCGAATCTTGCTGACATTTCCGCCTAGATCTTTTAGGTCGGGGTCAGTTTTGCCCTTTTTCACTATCTCCGCGTAGGATAAACTTCCTTTGCTGTAGATCACAATTGCTTGTTTTCGTTCCGATTAGATTTTGCCGATTCGATTGCGAGGGCTCGCACGTGGGGTACCTGCTTTCTCCCTTCGGTGCTTTTAGTTACGTTTTTCGGAACTATTTGTATGGCCTTTTTCCTCTTAGGCGACTGCTGATTTCCCAGAGGATCCACGTCTTTTTCCTGCACTCTCTTGTTTCTGTCTGTCTGTCACATGCACTTTTCTCAGAAATGGCTCTACCGATTGACACGAAATTTGGTAAGAAGGTGGTAACTGTGAACGCCCAGACATGCAGTGAGTGACATCTTTCTACGTTGAGAATAAGGGGGATTTTTTTCACTGAATATAGTCATATTGGGTATCAAATGAAAGGTCTTGCTTAGTGCTTTTCGATGCCAGTGTTAGTTTTGACATTCGTTGAAAAGACGGGGAGTGGGAGGGGTCAAAAGTGATGATTTCTTTAACTCCATTCCAAGAAACTACCCAACCGAAAAATCTGAAAAAAATCGTGAAGCTGCTTCTATATCATGTCCAGGCCTTAAAATACTTTCCATATCGATATCTGCTCAAATTAAGTTAATAATAGTGTATTACTACATTGTTGGGGAAATTGAGTAAAAACGACCTTAAGTTTATAAAGTTAAAAAAAATTTGTAGTATTACAAATTATAGACCACATAGTGCCGAAATGCATCGTGGCTGTGAAATGTGGAGGAGAAGGTCATATATTCATGTGCAGAGTGCCTGGCGGATCCTTAATTCAAGGATCAAAGGTGTTGACTGTCGGCATGTCGCAGAAGCAGCCCCCAGTATTTAGGAGAGCCTCGGATGCGAATTTAGGGCTGGCCTACCGGAACGACAGTTTGGTTTTCGTTAAGCCCACTCAACAATTGACGCCGCAGAAGTGGCTTGGAAGTTGGGAAGCAAGGGTGATGTCCTCCTATAGATGCTGTGTCGTGGTAACATTGGACGTTAAAAATACGTTCAATTCAGCCAACAGCTCATTAACTAAAACTGGTGTCCTTAGGTGCTTAGCTAAGATCCTCGAGAGTAATCTCTTGGAAAGGATGGGAACCAGTGTTGTTACCACCGATGACGCCTAATATTGGGGAATCAAGCCGGAGTGGTTCACTCTACACTATTATAGGCAAAATCGGTCTAGGAGGAGGCCCTTGCCTGTGACAGCAATCGGAGGAGGGTAAACATGACTTACGAGAATGGGCGCGATGTACATTATGACAAGTGAGAGACCCTGTCTGTACGAGAAAAAAGCAGAATGAATCTATTTGAAAAGAATACAAAATGCCGAAAAGTGACAAGACAGGAGTAGCTGGGTAAGTGGCAGTAATTGTGGGATGACTCCCAGATACCCACACTCTGATTCTCCATATTGCGGAGTGTATTCAACGATGGATGGCTCAAATGGTTGGAGCGCTGGGCTGTTGTAGCGGAAGATCGCGGTTCAAATCTCACTGCTGGCAGAGGGATTTGCTATCATGACGGGATGTGAATGAGTACCTGAGTCAAATCAGGGTAATAATTTCAGGCGAGCGCAATGCTGACCACACTGCTTCCTACAGTGTACTGTAGTGTACCGTTACGGTCTTGAATGAAATACTCTAACACACTTCAAGCCCTGATCCAATATGGACTGTTGCGCCAACGATTATTATTATTATTATTCAACAACGACACTAAATTTACTATCATCAGCCTAAGTTCTTATCAGAGCATGATGGATACAGGAAGTATCTACACCGAATCAGGTTGGCTGATTCTTCCTTTTGTCCTGCATGTGGTTGCACACCTAAATACCCGGAGCATGGCATGTTCCACTGTCCACGATTTTACTCAGAGAGAGGCAAACTAATGCGCCATGAATTCCGGAATCAAAGGATTATGGCGGAACTTGGAAATGCGGAGCGCGAAACAAGGCTGCGAAAAACGGGAGGCTTAGTATCTTAAAATGAAGTCTTCTTGGCAAAGAAATGCTTTACGGCGGTTTCGCAGGAAAAGGAGAAATTGGGGGTGAGAACCCCCCAAAATAAAAGGCGAATAAACACACAAACAGACATTGTATCGATTTTAAGAAGGTTTTGTCTCACATAAAACCTTAACAAGTCGGGAAACCGGAAGCTGGACGCTTCAGGTACGAAAGGTTTTGTGTATTTCTTAGTACGTAGCACAAAATATATCCATATATTATGTGAGAGTATCCACTTTCGGGTGATATTGACATTCATAGTCTTCAATTTTCAAAGAAGCAACAAATTTGAGGTATTATAACTTTGTTGGTAATAGTGCGATTTCCATCAAACTTGGTAAGATCATGCTCTATATTATAGCCTATATCACTGCAACATTTCATGGTACTAGGATGAACTTAAGGGGGGTTTCTAACCAATTACAAAAAATTGTAGTAATATACTATTATTTAAACAGATATCGGCATGGAAGGTATTTCGGAGCCCAGGCACCATATAGTGGCAGCCTCCTGATTTTTTTCAGATTTTTCGGTTTGGTAGTTTCTGAGAATGGCCCCCTTAAAGAAGTGATCACTTTCAACCCCCCGCGCTCCCCACCCTTCCAACGAATGTCAAAACTAAGATCGGCTTTGAAAAGTACTAATCGAGACCTTTAATTTGATACCCCACATGACTATATTTGATGAAAAAAAATTTTACACCCCCCTTTTGCATGTATAGGGACCCCCCCTTAAATTCGACGTAAAAGGATGTAATTCACTGTATGCGTGAGCGTTCACAGTTCCCACCTTTCTACCAATTTGGTGTCAATCGCTATAACCGTCTCCGAGAAAAATGCGTGTGACGGACAGACAGACAGAAATATAAACCAAACGGATAAACCTCAATCATTGCAGGGTCGCTCAGGATTTACTTGAGCAGACCACGTTCGAATCTAAGATGGAAGTTGCCATCATAAGTGAACCGTATAGAAACCGTCACGGTGGCGTATGGGTCACAGATTCGACTGGTGGAGCGGCGATATGGGCTTGTGGTCGACAGGCCATACAATGTACTGCAAGTCAGGCAGCCAGTGGCTTTGTGTGGGCGAAAATAAGTGGTGTATATGTATACAGCTGCTACGCCCCACCAAGTTTGACACTGCCTGAATTCGAGCAAATGCTAGATAATCTTGTCCTCGACGCAAGGGGACGAAGTCCAAAGGTGATTGATGGTGATTTCAATGCTTGAGACCTAGAGTGGGGTACCAGAGAATCAAATGCTAAGGGGCGCAGTCTATTAGAGGCTTTTGAGCAGATAGACATGGTTTTGGCTAACGAAGGTGCTGTAAACACCTTTCAGAAAGGGGGGTCAGGCTCGGTTGTAGACCTGACCTTTATCAGCCCTTCCCTGGCGCGTGGTATGTCCTGGTGCGTCAGCGAACGCTACACCCACAGCGATCACCAGGTAATCTTCTTTGAGACATGTGTCGAGCCACAGGGCAAAGAGCTATCATGCCCGAAACCGAAAAATATTTCAGGCTGGTCTGCAAAATCTTTGGATGAGCAGACCTTCATACAGGTGTGGTTAGATCAACCTGATAAAGCAGGCGCCCCTACGGAAAGAGCCGTCCATCTGGCTCAATGCATCGCCAAAGCATGTGACGCGTCTATGCCTAGGAGGTGCTCATTCCCCAGTAGAAGACCAAACTACTGGTGGAATGATGAACTGACCGGTCTTCGATCAGCCTGCCACCGAGCCAGAAGAGCGGCTCAGAGGGCGGTAGGTAGAGTCGATCAGGGGCAGAAAGAGTGCGCCTATAAGGCAGCCCGCAAAAGCCTCAAGCTCGCCATCTAGCGAAGCAAGGCGAAGTGCTTTAAGGAGCTCTGCTCAGAAGCGGACATAAACCCGTGGGGGAGTGCTTATAGAATAGTAATGGGACGATTCAGAGGCCGCTCCTCTCCGCAGATCACGTGTCCCACCCTCTTGCTGAAAATCATCCAGGGGTTATTCCCCCAGCAAGAGGAGAGCACCGACATATTCCAAACACCTCTGAATGTGACGGCAATTCCTCCAGTCATCAGAGACGAACTGCTGGAGATCTGCGGTAGACTAGGAGACAATAAAGCGCCGGGCCTGGACGGAGTACTGAATAAGGCCCTTAAGCTTGCCGTGAAATCCAGGCCGGACATGTTCGCTGAGTTGTTCCAAGCGTGCATGTCCGAAGGAATATTTCCGGCGGCTTGGAAGCGACAGAAGTTGGTACTTCTGCCTAAGCCTGGTAAACCTCCAGGTGAATCATCGTCATACCGACCCATATGTCTTTTGGACACGGTGGGGAAAATGTTGGAGCGGGTAATCTATAATAGATTACTCCCAGTTGTTGAGAGCCAAGGCGGCCTTTCAGATCGGCAGTACGGGTTTCGAAAAGCCAGATCAACCATTGATGTCATCAAATTGGTTACTGGCTTGGCCGAAGATGCAATTCCCGGAAAGGGTAGTACCAGCAAATATTGCGTGGTAGTAACCCTAGACGTGAAAAATGCATTCAATTCGGCCAATTGGAATCTAATACGCAAATCCTTAGCGAAAGTTGGTATTCCCGCCTATCTCGCTGCTATCGTCGATAGTTACTTAACTGAAAGGAGGCTCTGGTATGACACTGATGATGGACCCCAGGAGTATGTTGTTTCCGCGGGTGTCCCACAGGGCTCCGTATTGGGCCCACTACTGTGGAACATCATGTACAACGATGTACTTAATCTTCCCCTTTCGGAGGAAGCCACAGTGGTGGGTTACGCTGACGACATAGCACTGGTCGTTGTCGCAAAGCATCTTGAAGATGCTGAGTTATACTCAAGTGAGGCAATCAGTGCTGTCAAATGCTGGTTGGAGAGCTCTGGTTTGACGCTTGCGGAGGAAAAAACAGAAGCGGTCCTCATCACGAAGCGCCGGAAGAGAAATTACGCCTGTGTTAGAATCGGGAATCATATCATCACTTCCAAGCCGACCATCAAATACTTGGGGGTGGTGATAGACAGGAAGCTCAGCTATAAGCAACACGTACAGTATGTTTGTGATAAATCATCCACTGCTAGTATGGCTCTGGCGAGGATGATGCTGAATGTGGGAGGGCCACGGCATACCTCTAGGTTGCTTATAGCCAGGGTGGTGACCTCTATCATGCTCGGATGTCAGTTAACACTAGCAAACTGAATGCAGTCTACAGGAGCACAGCTCTGAGGGTATGCTCTGCCTTCAGGACTGTCTCAGATGATGCAGCATTCTTCATTTCTGGAATGATGCCGATTGACATCTTGGCAGATGAGATGGCGAATATTTACCATGCGGAGCCAATCTCTCCCTTATCGCAGACGAAGAACGCTGAGAGGGAGAGATCCATAAATAGATGGCAAGAGCGGTGGGAACGCTCGGGAAAGGGTCGGTGGACTCACAGGCTCATTCCTGCCATCAAGGGGTGGTTGGAGAGACGACACGGTGAGATTAATTATAATCTGACCCAGTTTCTCACGGGACATGGAGGATATCTCCAATACCTTCACAGGTTTAAATTGGAGACCTCACCCGACTGTCCAAATTGTGATGGAGTCCCAGAGGACCCAGAGCATGTATTCTTCCACTGTCCGAGATTTGTGGAAGAAAGGAGGAATCTAGAGGAGACTCTAGGAGAGGTGCTGGTACCAGAAAATCTCGTGCCGAAAATGCTAGCACATCAAGAGAATTGGGATGCGGTCAACTCCATGGTCGCCTCTATTCAAGATAAATTGCGAAAGGCAGAGGAAAGGAGAAAAGCGCGGTCACGTGCGCCGCGTATAGAAGAAATGGGATTAAGCTAGAGTGAGCTGACTCCGCCCCGTGATGTAATACCTTATGGTGGTTCCGCGGGGCAGGGAGGGAGTCGGGGGTGGTTTTAGTGGGTAAAAATCCCACACGCTGGTGTGTTCAGACCAGTGTCTTTTGAAGATTTCCACCTCCTCAAAAAAAAGACGGACAGACAGACAGACAGTAAACAGATTTGAATAAGGTTTTGTGTTTACACAAAGCCTTAAAAATGAGAGCAGCAAGCTAAAGTTAGTTAAACCGCGTATATGCATGAGGTGTTATTATATTCCTCGAACCTTAAAGCATTTATCTCTCTCAGAGAAGTGAGTCTCTGAGGAACAACATCAAACACTTGAAGGAGAAACGAAATCGCAACGAGAATGCATTTACTCCCAACCCTGAAACTATAAACAAATCGAATATTCAGTTTATTCCAACATGAGCAAACTTCCTGTTTCCGAAGTTTCCTTTCAGTCATCCGTTCTGCAGCAAACATAAATACTTCCAGCGCTCCCCAGCTATGTGCCATACCCACAAGTGAATGAAAACCATTAGGTCCGTCCTACTTCCAACCAAATCGCACTAGCTCAGGACATCCTGTTCATTTTTCTGCCATTACTACATATATCTATCAAAGACCGCAACGAAATCACCCGCCTAATGGGTTGCTTATGAGGAAGTTCAACTCATAAATGGATTACCCTCAATACTGTGTCAGGATATCCTGCTTATCAGCAAGGCACACCAAATTACATTACATCAGTCTGAAGAAGCAAGTAACCTACTTACATTCCCGGCAGCTGTATCGACACAAAATGGAGGTCTATTTGTAGTTGGTGCACGTGTCAGTCCGCCGAACGACACATGCATCTGCCTGGTGCTCTTCTGGAAATGTAAAAGGATGCGAGCGTCGAATGAAGGATAATTTTATCGAAATATGGAAAATAATGTAATATTCCAGTACAGACGAGCTGCATGGAGTGCCTGCAGAAATGCTCATAATTTGCCGAGCTTTCAGATCGACAGAGTCAGCGAAAGGACGTCGAGGGAAAATTGGAGGACTACCCTGGTTGTCGACTTGATATGATTTATCGCGAGTCCTTTTTACTCCTATTTCATTGGTTGTTGCTATTTCTCCATGAAGACTGAAAGTTCACCTCCATCTTAAGGGGTTTGCTATAACTCTCAGGAACTCAGTCCTTCCTTATTACAAACCATCAAATTTTATACGCTAACGATTTGTTAAGATTATCCGCTCCTGTTCAACACTGTATATAGTATCAGAAGTTTTCGCAATAAAATCCACCCAAACTCCCTATTCACTGCCATTGTTTCAAGTTTCAGCAGAGCAATTCCAATAAAGACAGACAGATACTCAGCGCCGAGCTGTGTCCTTAAGCTTGTTTGCATTCTTTAAAGTTGAGAACCTCCAATGAAACCCAATAGGAATTAATGACCCTTCCCGGGTGGGACTTTTTCAGTCCCTCTGGTTTTTGGATGCGTCTACAACCCGAACAAGGACAACAACACGTTTACTAATTTTATGACCCATTAGCCCAAGGAGGGTAGTCCGTTTGGATCAATAATGATGTGCTTTGCATTCTGTTCACATTCTTCCACGTCCCATGTAAGTTAGCATTGATTTGAGGACTTTGCAAGGTGTTTTATAGCTTAATTACACGAGGAGCTGATCAAGTGACTAATTACCGAGCTGTTGATAAGAAACCATTTTTGACGAGTAGTGGAAGTGAAAACTTTCCGTGAATTGTTTGTCTGGGAAGGTTTGGCGACTTCTAGTCTAGCAACCAAGTATATCTCACTTTTTCAGATAATGACACTCAAATGGGCAAGTTACACTTCTATTCTCAGCAGGAGGACATGGGTTTTCTCCGACCAACGAGACTGGGGACTAGAAATAACTTAAGGAAGTGTTGAAAATAAGAGCTTTAATTTTTGCCTTAATGCATACATACAACCCGCCGTTGACGGAATATCGACCCCCCTCAGAAGGCATTTAAGGTAGTGCTCTAGATAAAAGTCTAACACAGAACTCAGACGAACAGATAAGGTTTCTTTTTACTTCGCCAAACCCAAAAACCGCCAAAACATATCAAAAGCAGTTCAACAAATGTTTGAAAACTCTGTGATCCGAAGTAGACCACAAGCAACCCAACTCAGACACCGCCTAGAAAACTCTGAAACTGACCAACAACAAAAGCCGTGACGCGGATCAGGTCGAATTGTCACAAACAGCTCTAGATCAACAAGTAGGTTCAATCCCGATCCAAAGCTGATCATCCAACCTAAAGCGGTGCGAATACTGCCTGTAGCAACCACTGTACCCAATGAGGGCCCCATTCCTGCATTCTGTAGGTCCCTCCATACATCTTGCAGGGTGCAGCATACTCAATGGCAGTCTTTCGTCCCACCAATATTCGAAGACATTTCTGCAAGTGCCCCGGTGCACTGGCTGCCTTTTGGCATGGATACTCTTGGTGTTCCCTGTAGTGCAGTTTGGCGTCAATTATCATCCTCAGGTATTTGATAGCCGGCTTTCACACGACCGTATATCCACCGACTTCCATTTTCACAGTATTCTTTTCCTATGGTCCATTATTAACGCTACATCTGTTTTCTCGTCCAACAAGATCAGCCCGGCTTTTTCTAGCGAAGACTTTACAGCTGTCATTGTTTTCATAGCGTAGACCTGATGATTTGATGTAATAACTTCCACACACGCAGTTAAATCATCTGCAAAGCCGACAATCGTAGTCCCCTCTGGGACGGGAAAAGTAAGTACCGATCTCTGTGGTACCTCCGCTGTGACAATGTACTCATTGGCGCCCTAGTACGTCATGTTTATATCGGCATGGTCGCACAGCTGTCTGAAGCAGCCTGCCCCTCCGAATCATCATCATCACCAATGACGCAACAACCGGTATCCAGTCTAGGCCTGCCTTGATAAGGAACTCCAGACATCCCGGTTTTGCGCCGAGGTCCACCAATTCGATTAAGTGTCCCGCCCACCGTAACCTGTTGAGCCGGGTTTTATCCACAACCTGACTGTCATGGTATCGCTCATAGATTTCGTCGTTATCTTGGCTACGGAATCGTCTATCCTCATGTAGGAGGCCAAAAATTCTTTGGAGGATTCTTCTCTTGAACGCGACCAAGAGTTCGTAGTTTTTTCGCTAAGAACCCAAGTCTCCGAGGAATACATGAGGATTGGCAAGATCATAGTCTTGTACAGTAAGAGGTTGTGATTTTTAACCCTAGATAGGAGAAATTGTCAACGGTCTCAAAGTTGTAGTCTCCTATCTTTATTCTTACCGTTTGACCAGTGCGATTTGATGTTGTTGGTTGGTTCGTTTTTAGTGTTGACGTTGCCACCATATATTTTGTCTTGCCTTCATTGATGTGCAGTCCAAGATCTCGCGCCAATCGCCGCCTGCTCGATCTGGATGAAGGCAGTTTGAACGTCTCGGGTGGTTCTTCCCATGATGTCGATATCATCAGCATAGGCCATTGGTTGAGTGGACTTAAAGAGGATCATACTCCTCGCATTTACCTCAGCATCACGGATCACATTCTCCAAGGCCAGGTTAAAGAGGACGCATGATAGGGCATCCTCTTGTCGTAGACCGTTGTTGATGTCGAATAGCCTTGAGTGATCCTGTTGCTTTTATCTGGCCTCGCACATTGGTCCGGGTCAGCCTAGTCAGTCTTATCAATTTCGTCGGGATAATGAATTCTCTCATGGCTGAGTACAGTTTTACCCTGGCTATGCTATCATAGGCGGCTTTAAAGTCGATAAAAAGATGGTGCAACTGATGTCCATATTCCAACAGTTTTTCCATCGCCTGCCGCAAAGAGATAATCTGATCTATAGCTGATTTACCTGGAGTGAAGCTTCTTTGGTATGGGCCAATGATGTTCTGAGCGTATGGGGCTATCCGGCCTACTAAGATAGCGGAGAACATCTTATAGATTGTATTCGGCAACGTGATACCTCTACAATTGATGCACTGCGTGATATCTCCCTCTTTATGTAGAACACAGATAATGCCTCTTTGCCAATCGTCAGGCATTGATTCGTTGTCCCATACCTTGAGCACAAGTTGATGAACCACTTAGTGTAATTGGTCACCTCCATATTGAACCAATTCGGCTGTAATTCCATTGGCTCCTGGCGACTTATGATTTCTTAGCCGATGAATTGCACGGACTGTTTCTTCTATACTTGGTGATGTCAGTATTTGTCCGTCGTCTTCATTTGGCGGGACCTCCAACTCGTGTTCAGTAGTTCATCAAAGTACTGAGCCCATTGCTCCAATATGCCCATTCTGTCGGAAGTCAGATTTCCCTCTTTGTCTCGGCAGGATGAACATCTAGGTGTATAAGGCTTCATCCTGCTGACTTGCTGGTAGAACTTGCGCGCCTGGTGCGGTTGCTCCCTGTACTTTTCGAGTTCACAGACTTGTTGGTTTTCAGGATTCCTTTTTCCGTCTGCGATGTCGCTTCTCCGCTCGCCGAAGTTCGATATAAGTCTCCGCGCGAGCCTGTGGTTTTTGAGAAAGCAACAAGACTCGGTATGCAGCATTTTTCCGTTCCGTTGCTAGTTTATATTCATCATCAAACCAGCCATTCCGACTCTTTTTGCGACTGGGGCCAAGTATGTTTGTGGTCATATTTATGATAACGTTCTTCGGGTGATTGTGAAGATCATTTGTTGATGCTTCATCTCCAGGATCTCTATTGACTGCGGTTATTGCGGCATCCATTTCCCTCTTATAGGTGTTGCGGAGGGCTGTGTTGTATATGGCTTCGGTGTTAACTCTCACCTGATTGTCAGAGGGGATTCTGGGTGGTGTTGTTATTCGAGCTCGCAGCACCATGCCAATGAGATAGCGATCCGAGTCTATATTGGCCTCCCTATATGTTCTGACATTCATCGAGGGTGAAAGGTGGCGGCGTTCGATCAAAACGTTGTCAATTGGGTTGAAAGTGGTCCTGTCTGGAGAGACCCACTTTTTTGTGGACCGCTTTCCTGTTACGCTGTTACATCAGCCTCATATTGGGACAAAGTATCCATCTCCAAGCTCCATCTCTGTACAGGGAGCGCACATTCCATGAGAAAATGCACAAATCGTTATTCCTTTTTCGTTGCCGGGCTCGTCGTTGTTTCGTAACGAGTTGTTTTCCGTGCAGGGTTGTCAGCCCTACCCAACCCCCAACCTGGAGGACCAGTTGGTACCATTTGTCTCGTTTTTAGGCGCGGGAGACTCACCTTCATCCTTCTCTGTCTGCAGCTTTTCGTTAAGAAAGAGCTCTCAGCGGTCACCAGGTGGAGGTGGAGATAGGGTTTGGTAATAGAGATATTGGTGTTGGTTCAGCAGGCGTTTCCCAGGTTTTATGCTCCATCGTGGGTACCAATCCACGTTTCGCCCTGGGACCTATACTACCCCTTGGCCACCTACCCCTTCGAATGGCTTCCTTTAGGCGGCTACGCAGTCGCCTGGGTGTCTCCTCCTGACCGTCCATACCGGGCTTTCCCCTGAGCCTCTAGTAAAGCCTCCTTGCCCGGAAACATATTTTTAGAAAACTTGCCATTTCGTTTTTCCACTGATCGCCTTCTGGGCAAGTTTTCAACATCTACTACAGGCATAAACCCCGGCAGTCATACAAGAACTGCCAGAAGAACTACCGGTCGCCTATTAGAAATACCAAGATGCGTTCCCGACTGGATCACTGTCAGAATATCAAAAGCATCAGTTATTCTACAAGAAACAGTAAGATGCTGATCAAAAAACATGGAATTCATCCTCTTGTAAAAAATCGAAGAGTTCCTAGGCCGAATGGTCTGGTGAGACAATGTCTGGAGGCAGTTCCTTGGCAGCGAGGAAGCCGGCAAGTGATCTAATCAATAATCGCCGCGGATAAAATAAACTGGGCTATTAACAGTCATATGCCAGAAACAGCAGGAAAGTGTTGTGCCGTGGAGTTTCGGTTGATCCGCCTCATCGAAGTGGAGACCATAGAGTGCGTTCTGGATATTCATTTAAAGACTTCTCCACGTCTTAGCACGACTACCTCAAAAACAGGTTTTTGTAGACCGCTCTTCACGAGGTAATTATAATTGTTGAGGTGTCTTTACACTGCAAGTAACATACTTTAACCCTCTTCCCGGAGATAGGGTAGCTTTCGACATCGTTAATACCAAAAGCCCAAGGGAGATTCAAACCAGAATAGAATTTGAGAGGTGTCTTATGCAATGGATAGTAACCATACTAGGAACCAGGATAACCCAATCTGATCTGAAAAGACGTCCTCGGGTTGACGCAACCTCTTCAGTGCTCTGATAGGATACGGAGAAGAGCGAGGTGAAGGTTTAACCTTATGCTGACGGCTTGGTAATACTGGTGTCGGGGATGTTTCCTTTCATTATGAATTAAACTAAGGAAAGGTCGTAAGGTGGTTACCCCGTTGACCAAAAAATAAAATGCAACTGAGCTTAATAGGATCCAAATAGCTGCATAAGGAGGTCCTACGGAGTTACTAGCAATAGTCGAAGGTTTCCCAGTCCAGGCTAGAATGAGGCTAAGACTTCATAAAACAAAAACTTGCCACTCAACTGGTAACTTGATATTTTGGTTCTGTGTCGAAACCAGTCGGACCACAATTCCGAAAAAAGTTTTGAAATTCTGCGGAAATCAATCAATCCCCATCAACCCCTTAAAATGATAAAATCCACCCTTTAATATGAAAACAGCCAAGTAAATGTTAAGAATTTGAAATCTTTCAGGTAAAATTGATAAATTATTATCATTCCAATTTCAAATTTCGTCTCCCTTCTTCGCGTAGAGGCCATGGATTCTTCAGAAGATGTTATTAATCTTATCATACCTGAATTGTGAGGAAGTTGAGGGAAAAATCATGAAAAGTTCAAAGAGTTTCTGATGCCGTACGAGCGCTTCTAAGGGAAATAGGAACATCCCGAAATCAATTTAACTTCTAATCCCGTTGAATAAAGTACACAATCTTTCTTTTCTCTCTCCTCCCTCACATAACCTAATTTATGGACTTTCTTCACCAAGGATCCCTGGAAGCTGCTGATTCCTTTATGAGTTGGTAAAAATCATAAATAATATCCCTAGTCCTGACATCTTTCTGTAGATGAGGAAGGAACCTGAACCAATCAAGAGCATTATGGTATCCGCTCCCATCAGGTGCCTCTGCTCCAAATTACGGTCCCAAATATGATAGGTGAGTATGCTAACCCAAGGTCAATAGAAACTCATTTGAAAATTCACCCCATATCGTGGAAAGTCTTTTCAATTTCATCAGCAACGTCTCCGAATCAAGAATCAGCCAATATTCACCTGAAAAGACTTTCACCGCAACGAATTCTGGGTCAGGAGGGTAGCATTCACGTTTGCTGCTACATGTGCGCACTTTCCACACACATATAAAAGGAAGCAAAGCATAGTCGCTTGGTGTTTTCTGAAGGGGATGGTTGCAAATTACCATCGCAGACGATCCAGCTAATTCTTTTAACACTTCAACACTTTCTGGTTGGATGATTCCCAGCCACTGCGAGTATTTCACCAAGTTTACCCAGAAGAGTCATTCAAGCAGAAGCACTAACTGATGCAATTTGAAAGATGAAAGGTGGATGAATATTACTGAAAATTGCCCTCCCCTTCTCATTGGCGGGTGATGATTTGAATACCTATGACGGGGTGAAGGTGCATGATGTAATTGATGGACTTTAACATTCGCAGGCCGCCGTTGAAAGGTTTAGTAAGTTTGAAAGAGATATTTAAACCTTTTGTAACGGAGCGATGCTAGGGACCTGTCGGACATGCCGACGCCGGAAAGAGAGCGGGCGACCACAAAGCAGGTGGAAAGCGAAATCCCCCCCCCCCCTGCACCGTAGAGAGTTATTTTTTTATATTTTTTCTTCTTCTCAAACGCCGAGCTAAACTCTAATAGCGTAGTTGGCCATGAGAAAAGGGTCCCGCAGTTCAGTCATCAGATACCTCAGGCAGTTACTTCGGGAGAGAAATCATTTGGGTGGGGGCAAGGTTGGCTCAGAGCTACTGAAATAAGGACTTATAGCGAGCTTGTATTGCCGGAGGGCGGATGTGTTCACCGCGACTGCGGACGAAATTCACGTGGTGCAACCTTCAGCACACAACACTCTTTCCAGCTTTTTTAAGGACGTTGTCGACTTACCCACCACTTCCAAAAATGTCACAATATTACTACCCCACGTTCAGCACCACATCAATATTATTGGTTCCCCAATCTTCTCGAAGGTTAGTCCTTTACTATTCCAGAAGATCGCTGTTATGCGTTTAGAACGCGGAACAACCACCTTAGTAGGGTAAATACTGAGGTTGATCATCTCCACTCCGTCGAGTCCCCAAGCCCAATAATGAATGGCGACCCTGCAGACATTATAGACGCCTAAATGCTCAGACGATTCCGGGCCCCATTACACTCATTCAAGGTTTTCCGCATTATTTAACAAAATTTCGTGTTTTCCCGGCCCTGGATGTCACAAGGCTTACTGCCAAATCCCTGTAGCTCCCAAAGATATTCCAAAAACAAAAATTTGTACACTTTTCGGAAAACCTTCCAAAGATTCATCTAGTCTTTACTACGAAACTTGGACTTCTGTTTCGTCCACTTGGTTGACCTTAGTTCTAGCCTTCTTCTCTTCTACTGAATCCCAGCATTTTTCAATGCCTGCTGGACAATGGCATAATTCTTGGTGCTGAAAACTTCATATTTTTCTAGCAGCAGTTGAAATTTCTAGACCAAGCTTTCCGCTGCCAAAGACAGTCAAAAACCTTCTTGGACATAGTAATAACTGCTGATCTTTAAAGTTGGCAAGTGTTGGGTTTCTTCTCAAAACAGTTGAATACTGCTCAACGAAGCTATAACACCTACGATCGTGAGTTACTAGCCGCGTATCTGAGCATTAAGTACTTCAGCTTTTCCTTTGAAAGCAGGTCATTCACAGTGCTCACGAACCATAAGCTTCTAACTTTCGCCTTAAGGCATCAACCCGACAAAACGTCCCATCGCCATTTCGGCCATTTAGCCTGCATCAACCAGTTTATCTCGGACATTCGACTTGTGTTTAGTAAAGACAACTTAATCTCAGACCTCCGAGATCAACATCCCAACCGCAGTAAATTTCTCAGCCATTGCTGTGGGCCGGAATGAGGTCACAGTTATTCAGAGCCTGCAATCGGACTCCAAATACAAGTTTGAGGAGTTCCCCGTGCTTAGCTTACCTTCCTCTATCTGTTGCGAGATCACCGAAAAGAGACCTAGGCCATATATTCTGCCCGCTTTCCATAAGGAATTATATCTGGCGCACCCCGGCATTCGGACAACGAAGTGGCTAGTCGCTAGCACGTATTTCTGGCCATCCATGAAGAAGAAAGAATTCTTGGGCCAAACAGTGCAGCGCATGCCTGAAATGTAAGATCACTAGGCATGCCAGAAAGGAAGTAAGTGTATTCCCTATGTCAACAAAGCGCTTCCACATCAGATACCTCCTCCTTGTAGGCCCTTTACGGGACTCGCACGTATTGCCTCACGATAACTGATCCGTTTACACAGTTACCTGACGCAATACTTCTAAAGAACGTCACAGCACAGCCATGTCCTGAGACCTTCTGCAGAGAGTGGATTCCGCCCCTTGGTATTCCCATCGTAATCATCACAGATCAGGGAATGCAATTCGAATCTACTTTTTTCTCAGAGGAAAAGGCCGCGAATGAGACTAAAAAGCAGAAAGAGGCGCAGTCTTGAAAACTCCCGCAGTTGCTGAGGACGAAAGCTGGCACTCGGTCCAAGTTACATTTGTTTATTTATTTAACGGACAATAAACAGACTAAACTTCAATTATTTATTGCCCTCAGAGGGAAGAAAAAGCAAGAACCTTAACCTATGCTTAAAACTACTGCGTTTTAACATGGGCATGGGAAATAGAAATAGATTTCGGGCTCCGAGTAGTAGAGGAATCTGTTTGATTGAGGGGAAACACAGTTCAGTTATAGCGGAAAACAAAGACCAATAAAGGACCCAGAATACTGCCTTGTGGAACGCCAAAGGAGGGCAAAACGGAACGGGAAAAGAGAGAGCAGGATCGGTTGGAACGGTGAGCCATATTGCAAGTAGCATAGGAACTCTGAGAGAGGTGAGTTGGGAAAAACGCATCGTGTGTTTTACAGTGTCAAAGGCTTCAGCAAAATCAGTGCAAATAGTATGCAATAGCTGCCTGACATTTGGCCACAAATTTGATGATTTCCAACATATTGGAGGCAGTAGACCCACCTTTAAGAAAGCCGTGTTTCTCTTACACTGTGAGGTTACCAAAGTCGTCGAGCAACCCACCAAATATTCCTTTCTGGACTTGAGTATTAAAAATTTGACGGGGTTTTAAAACAAAAATGAAGTCAGTGTGGTTTCCAGAAGAGTGAAACTTTTTCCCAACAGTACGTTTCTGCTAAAGGTTCTGGTGAAATTTTGGAAGGGACGTAAAAAGGATGGGCATCTGGTAGAATGGTTTGAAGGTGCTTGATCACAAATTTATAGGGAAAGGAAATTTTCTCAAAGGCTGGTCCTTTAAGAAGGCTTGATGAAGGCGCAGGTAACTTGAAATCAACAAGGAGATTCAATCTCGGCCTCTTCTCAAAGAGGAAAAACGAGCACACGCACTATAGATTCCCCGCTGTGACAATGTACACTCGGGGGCCCTCTCCGAAAGGCAATTCTCGATCAAATCCGCCAGTTCCAGCCAATGGGCTATTAATTCGGCTCCAGTTGACGGAGATCATTGCGTTTTGCACATCCAATGCCAACATAGCACAGCATCTGATAGGATCCATGGCATTCCTCTCCAGGTTCATTACCATGCTTTTTGCACCCGCGGTGTTTTTAGCACACCATGAAAGTGGCCAGGCCTAATCTCCATTGACACCTTCAAAGCTTCTCTGAAAATGCCTCCCAAACCTGGGGTCTTATTACCGCCGATCGTCCCAGATGTTCCCCACAATTCCTCCGTGAGGTAGTCGAAATTAGCGAGCACACGCCACACTCTTTTATTAGTGAGCAAATCCAGTGGCAACGGTCGTATCACTTCACGTAATCTTTTCCTTTTTCTCCATTCTCGTATAGTTATTTGTTTCTCTTGCTCTTTCAGTTAGCCTCTTCTAGGCTACTTCCCTATCGCCTGTACGCTTCTTCTTGATAGTAGCTAATCCATTTCCTTCTAAACCTCTGGTAAAGTGCTTTCACTGATCTACGAATAATTGGGTTGCCTGCATAGCCGTGCCTTTCACAGATATATCAATCTCGGCCGCGTGGAAAACGTGTTTCCCTCCGAAGTCCTTGCAGTCCTTGTTGTGGCGTCCCCGAGGTGTAGAGCAAATAGCAAGTAGATCTGACCCCTTAGCTGGCATAATACCTGCGTCCTAGGTCGTAGTCTCGAAAAAGTTTCTCGGCGAAGAGCGAACTGTAAATTACCGATGCACGCCGGAATACACCTGGAGTCCCAGGAGCTCACGACAACTGCTTGTCGACGTCAATGAGGTGATGTGAGGCTAGCTCTGCCAAGGTGGAGAATGTCACGTGTATCAAAAGCCAGCCCCATCAACACCCTGATCAGGTAGTGTGCATTGAACCAGTATTAGTAGATCGCGTTACCCCAAGCGAGCGTTGATTCGGCCATGAGTTCGTCGGGATCAGCTAAGCTTAGGTCACGCCTCAGGGAACTGAGGTAGACGCTTTGTCACCGAGCCTATACACATTCGTGACTATTGCGGCTCCCTTGCACACGATACCGGTAAAAACTTAAATGACGAATAAAAACAATATAAATGAGGAGATAGCAGGAGTTGAGAATGAGTTGGCTGTGTTTTTGCCTTCAGCACAAAAATGCGTCGCTCCCCCGGCGCCCAGCGAAGGACGCAGTAAGGGCTGAAATAGCCGACGAGACATCGGAATGCGCAAACAGGGAAGAAGACTCGCAACGGAAATGGCAACCCAGACAATGCCTTGCCTTTTCTTGCGAAAAAAGGCACAGGGGACTCTGTTGAAAATGAACACATGGCTTCAAACATAGGCCGATTAATCTTGCGAAAGCCGAAGTGAAAAGGCTTAAACAAAAATGCACGGCAGTTGTGACACGGAAGCGGCCTGCGAATGGGTGAAAAATGCGCTAATGAAGCTAGAGGAGCTCCTGGATAGAATTTCATATCACAGGCGGACATGCGCGAAAGCCGAAACAACCGCACCCTCGTTGAAAACACCGCGATTGCCAACGGATCGCAGACAGCCCACTGCACAGTGAACTAGAGAAAAAACGAAAGGAAGGAAGTACTGTCCAAAACTCAAAAGAAGAAAATGAAGAGGGACGAAAGGCAACAACACGCCGCGTTATCAGAAAAACCTCTGTAGGCGGACACGAAGGATAGAGCACCAGAAAAAAGATGGGGAGACGAAGGAGGACTAGACCACCAGCTCTGACCTTTGCGAAGTTCTCAATGAAATCCGCTATGAAATCAAGCCCGAAAATTGCAAAACGGAAGTGTCTTCCATTCGGAAAGCGAAGGCTGGTGGAGTCTTGGTTGAATTGGGCCCGAGGACAACAGATAAAGGTACATTCTGTGAAGGAATCAAGGGGCCACAAGCAAGCAATTTTTCATTTTAAGACTTCGTTTAACAAACTACCTCATAATTCAAACCGCAGTCAAGCAGGTCATAAAGCGAATGCGTACAACGAAAAGGGGAGCTGTGTTCTTCGCAGGGATCATGGGGCGTCTGATGAGTGCGATGCGCACACTGCAGACTCTGGGCGATGTCCAATCTTCAGCACATAACTCGAAAGAACTAGGACGCAATCAACATGATCACACACAATAGATAAACATGAACCGGAGTGCAACCGCTCACGAGTTGCTAGGCAGTTCCCTGCGGAGATCAAAGCTGATCTAGTGCTCATCAGTGAACTGTACCAATACAAGGACCCGGGTTCATAGCTCCCCGACATATTAGTTATCACTTTCATCTAGATTCGGAGCGGTACCCACCTTAGGGTTCTTATCCAAGGTGGAGGGAACGACTTTGTCTGGATTCGGTATTTAGGGGTGACGCTTTTCAGTGCCTATCTAGCACCCAATAAGACGGTGCCGGACTTTCGACACAGGCTTGATGGTCTGGAGGACGCTATGTTAGGCCCAAAGAAGTGGATCCCGATCGGGGGTGATTTCAATGCCAGTGCACTTGAATGGGGCATGCCTCACCCAAACACCAAAGAAAAACGAATTCTCGAAATGGCAGCAAGAACAAGAATTGTAGTTTTCAATACCGAACCCCCAACGTTCCGGGGCCCACGCTGCAAGGAGAGCATTCCTGAACTAACCTTCGAGTCAGCATCACCGGTGTCGTTGGTGGACGGGTGACGAGTTCTGGAAGTTCTCGGCAAGCGACCATCAATACACTGCCTTTGAAGTGGTTGACACAAACTCTCGGCATACGCCACTCATGACGGTGAACACCGGGAGATTTACCGAAACTCTTGGAGCATTTGGGGCCGCGTTGGAGGGCACTCCTGGGGATGATGGCGCTGGAGCTGACACTATCGTAAATTTAGTTATGAACTTAATAACGGCAGCCTGCGGAGCTTCCATGCCTAGAAGGGCATTGAGACATGGTAAGCGACGAAATTTCAGAGCTCCAGAAGGAGTGTCACAAACTCCGCAAGGTGGGAGAACCCGGGAGCTGGACCGAAGTAATGTGACAAACGGTTGCAGATGAGAAGCAGCGGTTGGCTAGAGGCACAACGAATTCATGCGGTATTTCGGAATTTCTAGAGATTCTTCTGGACTCCTCTCTATCTGCGCATACAGGGCAAACTGGGAGGGCGCGATGTGATCAAGGCAGAGGTAGTATAGAGTATATTTCAGGCGGAAATATATGCCACAAATAGATATGCCTCCTTCAACCTCTGAAGGAACTACCAAGCGGGGAACATTAGTATTCATACCGACAACCAACTACCTATCAAGGCACCTAGGTTTAACGAGATGGTAAACTGATATGTGTATGCCTTAATAGACTGAATATGTTATGCTCACTGGATAAGGTTTACATACTCTGGGTTCCATGCTATATTGGAATAGAAAGCAATGATGTAGCGGATGAGCTGACCAGGAAACAAGGAGCGACGTCGGTATAGGAAAGAGAGGCCTTCAGTAGAATCGGAAATTAGTTCACGGGTGCGACGCCTGAGGGAACTGTATTGCACGAACCTACTAGGAATGGAACAGACCAGGGTACTTAGGAGTTGGATACGAACCCAAGTGCTGATAATAATGTTTAAACCTTACTAAGAAGAGCCTCCGAATTATAGGAGGAACACTCGCTGGTCATTGCAAACTAAACTATAGCTTGACGAGTTAGAAATATCCACGGACACGGTCTGCAGATTCTGTGGAAAAAACCCCGAAACCTCCATCCAAAACAAATTACTCAGCCATACATCCCTCCAAAATTTACCGTATGCCATCCGTTCGATCCCACTAATTGTCTGCTTTCTAGCCTGGTATTTGAGGACTCAGAACTAGGACGCATTAGGAGACAATATCAGGAGGAATGAGACGTGTTAGATGCAAACTAATTTGTTATTTCAGCGATGAAATCAACTCCGCAAAGTTTAATTGAAGTTTACGACCTGCTTCATTTCATTTGATTTTGCTTCATCCCCTCTGCCTGAACAAGTTATTTCCTAAACTTTCAGCAACTCTTCAATCCTTTACCAACCAGTCCTGAGGAAATGTTTAGGAAAATGTTACATCAAACTCATTCAGAATATGAACGAATTGTATACTGACCTTTTAGTACATCATAGAATTTAGAATTCCTTTCCCGCAGATAGAATCCTACATGTCAGAGCTCCTCTATCCATTTCTTAGAAGGATGCTACTCACTTGAAAATGAACCAATCGACAGAAATATTTTCATTCCATTAACTTCACGTCATTCTCACCGTTTCCCTCATCAAATGGTCTTAAAATGACAAGGACACGTGCGAGATAAGATTTAAAAAAGAACGATCCAAGTAAGGACCTTTTTTTACTGCAGCGAAGAAAACGTTATTAAACGTCATACAAGAACCATAGAATGGAAGACAAACTAATGAACCTACTCCATAGCGACCTCCTTCGCTCGAAACACTTGCAGTTTACAATTAGCACTGCATGAAATGCAAGGAGACAAGCATTTATCCTCGTGCAAAAGGATTTCTTTCATACCATTTATTTACTTACATTCGTTGTATAGCTGGCAAAGGTATACTCGTGTTAGTGTAAAATACCTGAAGGGAAGAGCGCTTGGGAAGCTCAAGGGAAACATGAGAAGAAGTCAAGAAAAAACGAGAGGAATCCTTGACATCTGCTATGTTTCCATGGTCATTGAAGGATGCATAACCTATTTTTTCGCTCCCCTTATTCATTGTTTACTATTTTAATCCCTGCGATGCCTGCGGTACTATCTTGCACGTTAAACTGGGAAAAAATGGCCCCAGGTGCGGTAGAAATAGGAACGAAACAGTCACTTAATACAGAAATACTTAAAAATCTGGAAATGCTCGGAAAGTATCACTGAGGACAATAGTTAGTGATTCTCAAGCTAGGTCGCATTTTGAAAATAAGACTGCCTAATGAGCATTATCATTTCTCCTTGCAGTTCATCAATAGTGAATTTTTCATACTTCAGAACGACAGCTATCCCTGGGCAATCACTCCACAAGATTTTTCGAGAGTCTTGTTTGCTACGCAAGATTGCTTCCTCCCACTCGTTCCAGCGTAGCTAGTCTGCTGGTCCTCAAAAAAACAGGGTGAGCTTACAAAATTAACTTTAAAAAATGGAAAACTGAACACTGAACAAATACTAATGACGTACATTTGGTCCCCTTCCGGGTAATACAATATCTATAAAAGGGGCCGAGTTCCCCAAACTTCAGGTTAGGTACAAAGAGCTGCACTGCTCATGAAAACGTCTATTCAGCGATCTACTGCCTGTGACGATCACAGGTTTTTGCAAATCCGAAAACGTCTTACGCTTATGGTTTTCCGGCGAACGATTTATGGGAAGGCGATTTACTGGACGACGTTGTCTGACCCGTAGATAGTTTTTTGGCCAGGGGAAAATTGGCACTCATGCATCTCAGAAAGGGGTGCAGATTGGATCCTAGTAGCAGACCATAATTGGTCTAGTTAGTTACACCTTGGCTTGAAATTTGATTACCACTTAGCTTCAGGTTCCTCTATACCTTGCCAGGTAGATAGGTAGGTATTAGTGGCCGCTCCTAGTAGCCCAACTAATGCTGTGGTGCGCCGTTTTGATGCACAAACTCCTAAGACCATAACTGCTGTTATGAGAGCAAGGAGGAAGAGTCCGGCGGGCTCAGATCTTCAGAGCCAGCCCGTAGCATTCACGAAGGAAAGCAGCTCTCCCACCCTGCAGCTAGAAATCTCTCTGAGCCCCCCCCCCCTATTTAGAGCTGGGCAAACGCAAAGGAAGGATCTGAGGGTTTTTGCCTCTTCTCCGCAGCTTCCGTAATGCGAATGGTAGGGTCTGCCGAGCCTGGTGGCATGTGTCAGTGCCCCGTGCAGACCGCCGTAATCTTGTATGCATTTGCACCCATCTGGTGCAAGAGCTCTCGCAATCGAACTTTGTTATAAACGGGCCAAATACTCCTTGACTTGGCACAGGTGGTGAGCCTTCGCTATCTGAGGTCCATAGCCGTTAAGTAGTGCGAGTAGATTCCGCCCTTGACAGTGGCCAGCGGGACACACTGTAACTGCCGAAGGACTGCCAAGAGCAGGATCCCGCCTGCCCAGTCCGTCAGCCCGCTCAATCCCCTCTATGTCCCTATGACCGGGAACAGCTATCTTTGATCCGTTGATGAAGAATACTGTGGCATAGCCTTGCAACACGCCACCGGTCTTCTACTCTCCCCTGGTTGGAAACTCCACAGCGAAATTTCTCGCGAAGTTTAGCTTCCATGTCCTAGATTTCCTAAGGTACTTTGTCTAGGATGTTAATATAGACTTTCACCCCGCTCCTGTCTACCTTTCCGTAAAATTTCGTCCATCACTATTAACCAGGGCACCGGAGAAATGGTGCCACCCTGGGGCGTGCCTCTGTTCACAGCTCTTTTCAAGTAGCTGCCTCGCAGATCGGACGGGATTACCCTGGTTCTTAGCATGGATATTATCCAATCCATAAGATACCCCTCCAATCCAATACTGACCAAGGCTTCCTTGATGGCCTTAATTCTACCTCTATAAAATGCTGCCTCCATATCTTAGAAGGCAGCTAGAGTATACGGTTTGTACAGCAGTGACCACTCAACCACGCCAATTACCTCATGAATAACGGTTTCTGTGGATTTGCCGTTGAATTTGGCTTGCGAAAGAGGTGAGGTTAATCGATCGAAAGTCTTTCGCGGACTCATGGCCGCGCCTGCCCGCTTTCGGTATGAAAACCACTCATGCGCATCTCCCAAACTGTGATATCCAAAAAAGAGATACAGCTCCCATAAATCTCGACAAGCCACGGCACAACCCTTTCTTGCTGCTTCTGTCGCATAACTGCCATTGTGATATCGGGATCCGGAGTTTCATATGCGGAGAAGCTGTTTAAAGCCCAGCCGATCTTATCCTCGGTAATTACCAATGTCATAGTCTATATAGATACAGATAGATAGGAACGTGCGTCTGAAGCAGAGACTCCAAGGTTTCACCAGAAAATTCCGTCTAGAAACCTTCCGACTTTTTATAAACAGATGGGCTCCTATGTTCTTTGGACAGAGTCTTACCGAGCCTTGCAGATTCGTTGTTACTTTCAATGTTTCGACAATATTACAACCAAGATCGCCTCTTGGCAGTCTTCATTGCCGACTTGTACTTCTTCAGGCAGTCCTTGTACGGCTGCCAACATTTATGCCGGTAGCAGATGTTGCAGGTGTCCCTGATCAGCTATCTGAGGCTGGTCAGATCATCATTCCATCACGGTCGCGGTGTCTTCTTGCTGTATTTAGCAGGGCACGAGATTTCAAAGACGGTATGGAGTACCTTTTCCATAGCCCCGGCCTTTGACTCCAGTTCTTCTGTCGTGCCAATCTTACCATTTGCGGATTAGCTGAGGGGCACTTCGAATGCTGCTATTGCGTTAATCGCAGCATGACCTACCTGCGTGGCGGTTCGTCAGCCCCGCCGGGCCGTCGATCCTCATCTCCTCCAACAGCCCGTTGGCGGTGCCGACTGAATCCAGGTCGTCGTCCAGTTTTGCACAGCGGGACATTTTCACCTTTGCGTTCCTGACTCCGAACCACAGGAAAGGTTGGCTCCTCGCCTTGAGTTTTGAAGACACGGGGCAGGCTTAATTCGCTGGAGGACGTCGTTTTGGGCACGGAACGGAGGGCACGTAGTCCACGGAACGAGTGACTTTAATTCTAGAGCCCTTGAACGGGGCATGCCGCACCCAGGTTGCGCTATTTTTCGACGTGCCACAACCCTTGCAACTGGCAAAGTCACGAGGGCACTTGATGGGGCAGACGTACTGTCGTAAATTCAATGATGAACCTCATAACGACAGACTGTGAAAGGTCCATGCCCCGGTGGGGCTTCAGCCGTGGCAAGGTTCTATGTACTGGTGAACGGCGGAAATTGCATAACCTACGCCGCTTGGTACAAGACTTATCCCCACAGAAGTTCCGATCTTGACGGATATTGTTCCTCCCAACGCTTGATATCAGAAATGCCTTCAATTCCGTAAACTGGACAGGTATGCTAGGCATATGAGAAAACTCATTCGAAATATCGAATTAGCTCCTGCAGATATTGAGAGATTATCTGAGAGACCGGTCACGACTCTGAGTCGCTAAAGAGTTTGAGGAGGATGGAGATCACGGAGGCATTAGTACAGGGATCCATTCTAGACCCGGACTTCTAGAATGCTTTTTACGGTAGTCTGCTAAGGTTCGACATCCCTGGAAAGTCGCCTCTGGCGATTATACAGACTACTTAACGACACTTGCTGCTGGAGGTACTGATGGACAGCCCCAAAGCAAACTTAGCAAATAGATGCAGCATGTCCTTCTGGGATTAGCCCCTCTCCATCTGCACATACAGATGCAGGCAAGGAGGGCAAACTTCAAGATGGCAAAGCGGTGACTAAAAAATGAAGAAGAACCGCTGAGGAAAGCATGCTGGGCAAGCCTACTAGATGGAGCAGTCCAGGCTGCTTATTGGGGGATACGAACCCAAGCGCACCAATGACTGTCTCAACCTCACCCAGAAGAACCTCCGAATCATAGTGGGAATTCTCACTAGTCACTGGCGACAAAACTATCATCTAGGGAAGCTAAGGATATCTAGGGACACTGTCGTCACCTTCTGGAACAGTGTTCCGCACTTGTGCAAAGTAGGTCGAGGCAACTGGAGGAACACTTAATACCAGATGCAAAGTTGAAAGATTTGGAAGTAAGGAATATACTAAAATGCCTAACGATTATAGGCTTGCTTAACATACACTATATACACTATAACCATTAAAAGGGGCACAATAGTTCCTTAAGGACGCAGTGCTTCAGCAAAATCTGATTATTATCACATAGTAATAAAATGATGCGCTAGTATCTAAAGCATTTCTCTAAGTTACTTACCACTTTTTCGATGGAGGCATTCTTCATTAACAAGGTTCAAAACATAAACACTTAACAAACTATGGAACTACACCTCTGATCAGAAGTCATCGTTAAATATATTCTGGAAAGAGAAAAAAAGAACAAGTTACTGTCAGGATCCAATGGAAGGATACGTGAAGAAAAAATGGCGGTTCGGTTCGGTCAGAGTGAGTAATAGTAATTTTCAAGTACGAGAAATCAGCTTCCTTAAATTAACTCAGATCATAACAAGGCATGGTTAGTTCCTGCCCCACCGCTTCCCCAATTGCAGGGAAAATCAGGGTCCTTATCATCAACTGTGGCTAAGAGTCAAGAGGCAAGACAAAAATTCAATCTTTCGGATTTCTGATTTCGATTAAGCTTTCACCAAGCTGTGGCCATTACTTGCTTACCATGTCCAAAGCTTGGAGTGACTGAGCTCATATTCAGGCGATACTCTTGCTCCCGTAGGTTACATAAAAACACCAATGATAACGGACTGCGGATGATACTCCACATGACCATATTTAGTGAAAAAAAATTTACGCTCTCCTTTTATATGGACCTCCCCTTAAATTCGACGTAAAAGGATGTAACTCACTGTATGCGTGAGCGTTCACAATTCCCACCTTTCCACCAAATTTGATGTCAATCGCTGCTACAGTCTACGAGAAAAATGCGTGTGATGGACAGACAGACAGACAGACCTGTGAGGAGTGGCAAGATCTCGCATCAGGCGCGACCCCAGCGGACGGATTGGGACATACCTATTGATGTGTAAATATGTGTTCATGCACTTTTCTTTTCTGACTGTGCATGGGCTAGTGTCTGCTCGTCCCTGGTGCGCGGAGGAAAATGGCTATGCGAAGGATACCCAGAACATAAAACTACTATGGAAGACATGAGAAGGAGGAAACTTACGATGCAAAGACCCAGAACCCCAATACCGCCGGCTTTTGGGAGTGAGAAAGCGGGCTCCCGGTCGTCGATATCCCTCGACCGCAGTGCCTCGGTGGTGGAGAACTTAGCCACGGATAAGCACAACGTGCACCAAGCCATAAAAAATATGGTGAGAGCTATTAGAGAGAGTGCTCTACAACAAATCGCAGCAAGAGGAATGAAATTTCAAGGGCAAGTGGAAATCTGTTGCCCCAACGGTGTCACAGGCGACCCAAGTGACACCTAATCGCATTGCAATCAGCCTGCCACCAAAGAAGAGAGTGCGGGAAAGAGAGGTGGATTCTCTGAGAAATCAGCAAGCGCCTAAGTGGAAAAAGGCCGTGCAAATAGTACCCAAAATGGAACTAAAAGCACCGAAGAGAGAAAGCAGGTCCCCCAAGTGCGAGCTCCGACAATCGAATCGGCAAAATCCAAGGGGAATTAAAGCGGTGGATGGACCGAGTTTGTTCATAAAAAGGCGAAGAAAAAGGCAAAAGTGCGAGCGAATTCGCCCAAAAGCAATTGTGATCTTCAGCAATGGAAGTTTATCCTATGCGGAGGTACTGGAAAAGGTCAAAGCTGACCCCAACCTAAAAGATCTAGGCGGAAATGTCAGCAAGATTCGAAGGACTCAGAAGGGCGAACTCATTTTTGAGCTAAAAAAAAAAAAAATTTTAGGGAGAACTGGTAGCTTCCGAACTCAGGATAAGAACTCACTTGGGCAGAATGTCACAGTACGGACCCAAAAACATGAGGTCTATATACAGTGGAAGGATCTCGATGAAGTGACATCCAAAGAAGAAATTTGCATTGCCTTGATGGAACAGTTTAAATTGGAGGAACTTGCCGAGGAATGCACTCAAACGGCCACATTGCGATTACCAGTGAACGCAGCGCAGAAGTTATTGGCGGCCGGGAAGATTTGAATCGGATGGGTTGTTTGGCGTCTGAGAGAACAAGTTTCTCTAAAGGGGTGTTTCAAGCGCCTCGCGTTTGGTCATTTCGCAAAGGCATACACCAGCATCTTTGATCGGTCCGATCGGTACAGAAGGTGTGGGGACAAAGGTCAAATTACCAAAGCGTGCAATGGGGAACCCAAATGTTTATTGTGCGAAGGAAGAGAGGGACGGGATTACCGGTATATTGCCGGAAATGGTAAATGTCCGGAATTTAGAAAGGCGCTGACTTCAATGAAAAAATGAGGTTTATTCCAATAAACACTATAGAAACCGGTGGCGTATCGGTTACAGATTCGACCAGTGGAGCGGCGACATGGACATGTGGTCGACAATCCATACAATGTACTGGAGGTCAGACATACTGCGGCTTTGTGTGGGCGAAAATAAGCGGGGTATCTGTGTACAGCTGTTTCGCCCCACCAAGCCTGACACTGTCCGAATTCGAGGAAATGCTTGACAGTCTTGTTCTCAACGCAAGTCGTCGTAGTCCAAAGGTAATTGCTGGTGACTTCAATGCTTGGGCCCGTGAGTGGTCTATTAGACGCTTTCGCACAGTTGGATATAATTCTGGCCAACGAAGCTCATGTAAACACCTTTCAAAAAGGGAGGTCTGCCTCAATCGTGGACCTGACTTTTGTCAGCCCTGCACTGGCACGTGGTATGTCCTGGTGCATCAGCAAGGACTACACCCACAGCGATCGCCAGGCCCATCATGTCCGAAACCGAGAAAGATGTCAGGCTGGTCCGCTAAAACTTTGGATGAGCAGACCTTCATAAAGGTGTGGTTAGACAGGTGCCTCTACGGAAAGTGCTGTCCATGTGGCCCATGCATCGGTAAAGCGTGTGACGCGTCCATGCCTAGGAGGTGCTCATTCGCCAGTAAAAGACCAAACTACTGGTGGAACGATGAACTGGTCAGCCTTCGATCAGCCTGTCACCGGGCCAGAAGAGCGGCTCAGAAGGTGCTAGGCAGAATCGACCAAGGGCAAAAAGAGCGCGCCTATAAGAGAGCCCGCAAAACCCTCAAGCTTACCATCCAACGGAGCAAGAGGGAACGCTTTAAGGAACTCTGTGCGGAAGTAGACGTAAACCCGTGGGACAGCACCTTTAAAATCGTAATGGGGCGATTCAGAGGCCGATCATCTCCGCAAATCACATGCCCTTCACTCTTATTAAAAATTATACAGGGGTTATTCCCTCAGCAAGAAGAGGGCATAGACAGACTCATCTGAAGTGGCAATAGTCACGAAACCTTACCAGGGGTATACTGGTACCATGGGAACCGGGATAGCCCCTAAATTCACATCCTTCAGGTGAACTCCTGTTAAATGTGCGTTCAACTCGATTGTTTGCGATTGGCCCTCTAATAGGAGCTTCATAGGGAGATTGCGTTCAAGCGAATAGAGACCTTCGGGCCTCAGCGTCGTGTTGCCTTTCAACACGGGTGCCGCACTCTTTAGTTCGATAGAGATTTAGGTAGGTCTTGCATCCACCAGTATGAATGCTGAGCCATGCACTCGGTATAGACTGGTACCGTCGTAGCTTGCTGCGGCGGGGCTCTGATTGTGGTCACCAAATCAATCAATTAATCCTGAAGTCGAGGAAGCAATAAAATGATTGAAATTGGGGAAAGGAACAGCACCTGAAGACATCGGATCTGAGCTCTGGAAAACAAAGAACTGAAACCCAACACTGTAGCTTTGTGAATTCATTAATCGAGTTATTCAGGAACAAAGAACACCATCTGACTGGCAACAAAGTGCCACTGTTCCAATGAGGAAAGAGAAAGGTAGTCTAGCAGAATGTTCAAATTACCGTCCGATCCCGTTACTTTCCCATACCATCAACATTTTTGAACGCATTCTTTACAACCGTATTCGCGAAATCGTTGAAATAACCGTCAATCAAACCGGATTTGTCAGAAACTGCGAAACTACTGACGCAATACACGCGGTTACTCATGGAGAAACACCGTGAGAAGCATCGCCCTCTTTACATTACATTTCTGGATCTAGAGAAAGCGTTTGACCGTGTACCACACGAACTCATCTGGTATGCTTTACGAGAACACTTAGTGCCAGAAGAACTCGTGCGCTGGGTTAAAATGCTCTACCACGATCCGAAAAGTAAAGTTCGAAGTATGGTGGGTGTAACAAAACCGCTTCGTGTCTCTGTTGGTGTTCATCAAGGAAGCGCCTTCTCACCACTCCTCTTTCTTCTTGTTATGAACACCATCACACGGGACATCCAACGTCCAGCGCCCTACACACTGCTTTATGCAGATGATGTTTTCCTAGCATCTGATAGCAAAAATGATCTCGAGCAATTTGTCCAAAAATGGAATGATCGCCTCATTCAACACGGTCTCAGATTAACAAACAAAACTGAATTATTGATGACCGATCCCCATGAAACAGGCGGCAGTGATCTGCCCAGCACTGAGCGATTTAAATACCTCGGGTGAACGCTACCAGCTAATGGAAAACTGCGTTCAGAAATTGCTTCATCCATTAACGCAACCTGGATGTAGTGGCGTTCCACAACAGGTGTTCTTTGTGGTCGACGTATCAACGAACGTCTCAAATCTAAAATTTAAAGCAATGTCGTCGCAGCTGTCGCCCTCTATGATTCTGAGTGTTGGCCGACTATAAAAGACAATGAACGGCGTCTTGCGGTAATGGAAACAAAGATGTTGCGTTGGGCTAGTGGCGTGATACGTTTTAATCAGATCCGAAATGAGGATATCCGCGGTCGTTATGGGGTTGCACCGATCGTGGAAAAATTGCGAGAGGGGCGTCTGCGATGGTATGGTCAGCAATTCGTGCTAACGAGAATTCACTTGCCAAGGTTGGTCTGAACATCGAAGTCGATGATGATGATCAAAAGACAGGCCGAAACAACGGTGGGTTGATACGCTGGATGGGGATTTAAAAGCCTGGAGATTGCATCCAGACTAGGCATTTGATAGAGCCAAATGGCGAAACCGATCACGACGAGTCGACCCCGCTTGTGAACGGGACAAAGGCTGAAGAAAAAGAGGACTAAGGGGAAGAAGCATTTTCCGCAAACTAGCTGGCGTAGCACCACGCAAATACGCTAATAGGGTGGCCTTACCGTAGTGCAAAAATCAACCCATAGGGGTGTTTTCACACTCCCGAACAACCAACGTTCATTGCACATTGATTAATGAGTTGTATCACAATAAACCAGTCGATCTTTTCTGGTTGGCCACATTCGAGGCACACACATATGTTCCTTTCACGCGAAATCCACCAACAGAAGATACATAGATACATTTCCACATTTCATAATGACGTCGATACAACCTCCCATATCGCCTTCATCACGTCCATTCTTCAAGATTTACGCCGTCCAATTTTGAAAATTCCCATTCATCTTGTTTAAAGTAATTAGTTTTGTGGATCAACTCGGTGAAATGATTGGACCATATGAGCGGATTGATGTGATTGCCAACGATTTCTGCTCGTAATTTATTGAATTTTAAAATCTACTTTCCACCGTTTCAGAACAATCTTTACTCACAATCTGAGGAAATAGGTGAATTATGGCTTCCACCGCATTTTTTTTTGTGAAGAAAGCCTGCGTGTTGTATCTGTTTGTGGTTCTAGATAGTGCTAAATCGGCACCGGAATTAATATTGAAATTGGGGTTAAAGTCAGAACAAATCAATTAATATTTGCAATGTTCACCTTGTATGCGATTCAATTTGAATGCAAAGATGTGGTTTTCGCAAGATTCAATGTTATATTTTTAGGCATGTAGACGTCCTCGCAATCACTAAGAAACGATAGTGCTGACATCGATGCCTCTAAACAAAAGGGCAGGAAACTAACCACCCATGCAAGGCAAGTAGCGAATATTCAACTAGAGTGGTGAGTCCCCTGTCAGTTGAAGATTAAGAATTCCCTTAAAGTGGTCCTTGTATATCTGCTGGTCACTCTTTTGTGGAGTATAAGACCTTTGTAGATGCCTCAGTGTTCAAAGAGACTGCGCTTCCGTTTCATTATTCATTCATCACACATAACGCCGTGCAGGCGATAGCACCAGAATAGCGCACAGGATTCGAACCCAGAATAATAACATCAATAGGCTAACGCTCAACGATCTCGGCCACCGCACGCATTAACAAATCAGTCAAGGTATCCCTGGCTTGTTGTAAAAAGAGACTACAAAGGATAAAAAACACAGAATATCCCCAAAAAAAAATGTTTCCCAGTGAGACGAAGCAAATGGTCGGACTCCGGAAAACATCCCGATGCAGGGTGCGACTCTGACGAAACTATCAAAGAGAAACATGTTCCGCCAAATCTGGCACATAGTTTCATTTAGAAAGAAGATCTCCTGTAAACCTGAGGAGGGGCTAAAGACAGCCAAGTCCCTGCAAATCATTTTTTAGGAAATTGTCACCTAATCAATCAACGAACTAGAATTCTGAAAGAGTGCTTTTATTATTGTCTGGGATGTGAGGTATCCTAATTACACATGTTGGTTCATGATGTTGGACCAGACCAAATAGAGAGCAACTCCCACTTTTTTTGGTCCACGGATCCCTCGTTTGAGGCATAGCACCCAAGTGGGCTATTATATAAATGAGCGTTTTCTACCTGTTGCCACCGCTGCTCTCAGGGCAAAAATGAGGCAGCGTCTGATAAATTGGCTCTGCCCTGGACGAAAAAATTAGTCCCTCATTTTGAATGCTTGGGTGCAGATTGCAAATGGCCTTCCACACACGCATTTGTGAACGATCATAAATGCGTGTGAGAAAGGTAAGATCACTTGCAATTTTATGACATGCAAAGTTCGTACAGATACACTACAAAAGTCTGTAACGACTCACTTCAGGTGCCAAAAACTCTCACCACCACAGGCGCTTACTCGGTTAGCAACATAACAGTCGAATTTGAGCAGCCAACCAGCTGGCGTCGTTATTGCATACTTTATTGTATTTGGAGTTGTAACGGAATTGCGAATATTGAATGGTATTCCTTTTTATGTTAATTCCAAACCTAAGTCTTTTCTTGACCTCTCGACGAGGGAAATAACGCGAATCATGTGCAATCTGGCACGGATTCTCTGCGCCAGCCTTACTGGCCCCGCATGTCCACGGCGCAATTCAACATGACGGAAGTTCGATGGCTCCCGCAGATCTCCAAGTAACCACCAGGAGAGCAAAATCAACAGCCTGACTGCTTTTCGGCTACCCCCGTTTTGATAGGCGCGGCCAGCTCTGTGGTTTGCGCGTGCAGAAGCGTAATTTTGCACAAACCGAGTGACAAAGGACAACGCCCAGTTCGGCAAAGTAGTGAGCGAACCAGATCCGGAGGTTTTTAACCAAGTGGCCGACATCAGATATCGGTTAAACTGCGTGAGCTGCTTACGGATCTGCAACTCGCAAATCAAAAACCGTCACAACTTCCCCGCGACATGAAGATAAAAGCGGGCAACAAAACCAGTCCTCAAATCGTTGTGGCTACAACGCCTACCAGCTAGCGTCCAGCTCATCCTCATCATTTCACAAGCTACGGATGTATCACGGTTGTAAGAAATGGTCGACAGGATCTTAGAAGTTTGAGAGCCCCTACAAGTGTTCGCGATGGTTGTATCTTCCTGCCCGTCGTTTCCAGCGGAAGAAAGCTTGCAAAAGGAGTTGGCAGAAATCCGCAGTAGCTTCGATCAAATATTTGCGAACCGATTCCCAAACCGTCGTGATACCAGCCGGGATATACGCGGGGGTTGCCAAAAACGTCCGGAATCATATTCCAGTTCTTTGGGCTATTTCCGAGCATATGCACGAAAGTGCAACGTTCTTGGGTTTCCAAGGCCAAGCGATCGGAAAACTAGTTATGGCGCATGTATATTCGGCAAATGGAAACGACGCCAAACAAAGTCGCTTCCATATCCTTCACGAACATACTGGACTGAAGTTTTTAATAGATACGGGCGCGGATGTATCAGTTATCCCGCTACCGCGAAATATCTGCAAACTCAAAGCTGGCGACTCCAAAGGATCATGTATTAACACATACGACCAGGAAGTGACCACAGTTAGCCTTGGCCTACGCAGGGATTTCTGGAAGGTTTTCGTCGCCGACGTCCAGCGGCCAATCATTGGTGCCGACTTTATTAAGAGATACAGGTTAATAATCGACATCAGAAATCAGTGAATCGTCAACCCGCTACACTAAGTTGTTATCGCGTTGATTCTTGACCTGCGTGGAGTATCAGTCCGTTTTTACAGTGGCAGGCTACTCAAAGTATTCCCCAACATAAAGAACCCCTCCGGTCAAACCGATTGCCAGCATGGAGTCCAACACACATTGTTACCAACCGACCGCCCATCGCAGAGAGACCTCGACTGGAGGTAGCGAGAAGGGAGTTAGAGTACAGGGCCAAGATGGGTTATTGTCGCCCATCGAACAACCCTTCGACCAGTCCCCTGCATTTGGCCCCCAAAAAGAACGGAACTTGAAGGCCATATGGGGATTTCGGAAGACTAAACGCGGTAACAGCCCCGGATTGATATCCAATGGAGCACTTCCAGGATATCATCGCCGAACTAAACAAAACACGCGTTTTCTCCAAAAATGACCTTCACAAGGCATTCCACCAAATACCAATCGCCGAGGCGGACATTCCCAAAAACGCCGTGACATCCCCATTTGGCCTTTACGAGCTCACCGTAATGACGTCCGGACTACGAAACGCCGCCCAGAACTTTCAGCGTTTCATGGACGAAGTACTGCGAGGGCTGAATGAAATCGAGTTCCTGGGCCATACGATTAACGAACGTGGAATCTTACTACCATGACCCCGTGTCAAGGCAATCCAGAAGCACAAACGTCCAACCACTGCTAAAGAACTCAGACGATTTCTGGGAGTCCTTAATTTTTACAGACGTTTTGCTCCCAACGAACGCAATATTGCTGGTGTACCTCCAACCGAACACACCAATTGAATTGGTAACCGATGCATCGGACGTTGCCATAGGTGCCGCCTTGGAACAACAACACAGCGACATCTGGCATTTTTCCAGTGGAAGCTTTCAACTTTCGAACGTGAATACAGCACGTTCAACAAAGATCTTTTGGCCATCTACTACAGCGTTTCGCACTTCCATCATTTCTTGGAGGGCGTGGAGTTTGCTATTAAGGCGGATCATAAACCTTTGATCTACATGTTCAGGCCAAAGGCAGATAAAACATCGCCTCGTCGGGTACGCTACCTGACGTACATAGCCGAATTTTCAACCAACATCGTTCACGTCAGAGCAGAAGCGAATGTGATAGCTGACGTACTCTCGCGCGTTGACCAACAACGCTTGGTACTGACGAACTGATGGTGGAGCAGAAGAAGGATTAACAGCTCCAACAGATGCTGATAATTCAACATCACTAAAAGTGGAAGCAGTGGACGTCGGTGATGGGAAGACGTTGTTTTACAACACTTCGCGCTCATACATTCGACCGCTCACTCAAGCCGCGCTTCGAAGACGCATATTCGATACAGCGCACGGTGCGTTGCAGCCGGGAGGCCACGCCACGCTCAACGCGATCAACAGAAAGTTCATGTGGCCAGGCATACGAAAGGATGTAATGCAATGGGCTCGTAACTGCCTACGTTGTCAGCGCGCCAAAGTCAGCCGGCACACAAAAAACCCGTACCAGCCATTCGAGGTGACCGACGGAAGATTCCAGCAGTATTATTGGACGAAGTTAGACAGACACCACTGGCAGACCAGTCTGCCGATTCCGTGGCGCTATGGGATGCTTAGGATTATAACGACAGACCAAGGCACCCAGTTTGAATCGCCACTTTTCACTGCCTTAGCCAAAACACTGGGATGCAAGCGGACCAGAACATCCTCATATCATCTGACATCAAACGTTCTCTCAAGGGCGCTATCATGTGTTTAGAAAACAATCGTAACTGGCCTCGGTCTCCGTGCAAGTATAAAACAAGACCTGAACGTGCCATCAGCAGAGCTGCTATTCGACATCCCATTACGGTGGCCTGGGGAATGGTCCCTAGATTCGGAAGTCGAGAGTGATCCCACTCCGATTCGTATTTCTCAGCAAAATTCATCAGAACCTTAGACAGGTTCACCCAACGACCATCGCCCAAGAATTAAAGTCCTACACACACGTCTTCATTAGAATACGACATGGACAATCCGATGTCGCAGTCGGAATACAGTCAGCCAACAACATGGTCTTTCGAAATAATGCCCACCACATCACGAATTTCGGATACAGATTTTTCGGTGCAATCGCAACTGCACCTCGGCCATCAAATAGAAACTCCAGTGGAAAATCCACCCACGATTTCCCAGTCAACAGAAAAGCCATTTGCAGCTCGCCGACCAGCGGCTAAGTTTCGGGCTACGAAAAAGACGCCCTCATTCGTTTCGAGGGTAGCCACACCAGTCAACAGACCAAGTTCTTCATCACCGAGGCATTCTGATTTGAGCACAAGCAGAGGCAGTGCCGATTGCAGTCGCAGAACACTTGACGCAGCACCAGTCAACTGCTACCTTGAATCCATTCAACCTCCGTCTGCAGCACATCCGACGTCAGCGCATCAAATCTCGAATCTCACGTGACCCCATCACTCTTGGGGGGGAGTTATGTAGCGACCCAAGCGCACCTTACTCCATGTGCCAAAAACTCTCACCACTGCAACATGACAGTTGATTTGGAACAGCCAATCGACTGGCGTCGTTATTGCAAGTATGCAAATGTGCATCGAATTTAGAGTTGTAAGGGAGTTGCGAATATTAAATGGTATTCCTTTTCATGTTAATTTCAAATCTTTTTTTATCTAATCGGATCCAGTAAAGCTCCTACAAGTCTATACTATAAAAATATAGACCAAATATTTACTAAGTACAAAATATTCCCCTTCGCAGTTGACGCGTCAGAACAATGGCAGAATCCGGAATCCGATAATTTCAAAACATACATACATATTGCCTGAGCCGCCCCGCTTAGATAAAATGCATCCAATTATTCACTAGCGTGGAAATGTACATAGCATTACAATGCAAAAACATAAAGCGGTAAATGATCATTTTTTGTTTAAATACAATTGTGCAATTATTAAATAGTAACAAAGACTTTTACGGCTTGTAGATGAGTGTCTATGACTGTTTTTTATCATATGAGAAGCTGAGGTATAAAGTTTCTTTTTGGACAGATTTATCATTTTTCTATTCAAAATGTAATATAGAAACATTTCATTACGAAATATCGAAAGCACAAATGGGCAAAAAGAATTGAATGTGATATTGTTGCGAATTAATGAAGTATCGATTTCTACTCTCTCTTCTCTTCTCTTCTCTTGTTTGTGACCAGTCAAACTTATTCACATACGAAATGGTAGATAATTCACTACGAATAATGTTGTAAAAATAAGAAGCATCTTTGTGTGTCAATAAAACCCACAACGAAAATTAACAACTCATAAAAGAAAGTGAGAATGCAAATATTTTAAATCATTCCAATTATGGGCTTTTTATGAAAAAATCCATATTTTAGAAGTATGGTATTTCCAACATGCATAAAGATACAAACTGAAGACAAAGACGTAGCAACTTTCTCCCAACAGCCATAATGCCCTGCCCCCAAGAATCTTCCACGTAATTCCTAATCTCTATTCATATCGTAATCTCATTCATCTCAAACGACTTAAATAATAACAAAAATTGAACGAAAAAATTTAAAAACTTAGATACAAGCTAGAAACGGTCAATTGATAGAATGGAACTTGCTAAAACTTTCATCGCCATAACATCGCTGTCTTCGTTCGCAAAACTTCAAAAGATATTCGAGCTAATGTCGCTATAAAAGTTCATACTGAACTTAAGTTAATTTTACAACTTGAAGAATAATTTTAACGAGTTTCTGTCATGAAATTGTACGAGACATCCCCAGCGTCCACAGGACCTGCAGGGCGTGGCGGTGAGAAGAAATCCATCAGAGGAACAGCGAATTTTATACTCAAGAAGATGAATTACAGGAAAGTATATTAGGATCATCATTAAAAGTCTTAAATTTTTTAAGTAGATACAGCGGAGTAACCATAGAAACTTAAAGAAGTACAGAATCGGCTAAACTTAAATTAGCTAAAATTAAAGACTTGGAAGCCGAAAGAAGAAATCTGTGTTGAAATAGAATCCACCTTGCGAAAGTGTTCAAAATTTCACAGAGAAATGTCCATCCAAAAAATAAAAGCTACATTCTCAGCAATTCACATTTCTCTCAAAAATGTCATTCATTGGAGAGTCAGGAAAAAAGGTTCACATAAACAGGGCCTAGTTCTTCAAGCAGGGCAGACGGACAACTCGGCAAGGCAGGACAAAATGTCAGTCGACAATTTGAGTTCTACCGATCAACATAAGTACCTCATAAACTTACTCAATAACTTTCAATTCCACGAAAACTATGGTTCTCCTCAACGGGCCATCCCAACTTGCAGCGCCTGCGCACATTCTGCGCTGTCACTTGGTTCTTACCACAGTCGGTCACCTTATGGGCAAGCTTGCTACTTGCAAAATCGACCGATGGTTGAGACTCGATTCCAAAGCTCCTCTTTGTTCTTGTTATGGGCACTGTCACACGGGACATCCAAGGTCCAGCACCCTATATACTATTGCATGCCGGCAACTTGTCCAAAAATGGAATGATCGTCTCATGCAACACGAAACTGCTTCACGCATTAACGCAACCTAGATGAAGTGGTGTTCCACAACTGGTGTTCTTTGTTATCGACATATCAACGAACATTTCAAATCTAAAATTTGCAGCAATGTCGTCCGTCCTATCGCTTTCTATGGTTTTGAGTATTAGCCGACTATAAAACACAATGAGCGACGTCTTGCGGAGACGAAGATATTGTGTTGGACTAGTGGCGTGACACGCTTTGATCACATCCGCGATGAGGATATCCACGATCGATATGGAGTTGCACCGGTCCTGGAACAATTGCGAGAAAGGCGTCTTCGATGGTATGATCACGAAATTCGGGGTAACGAGAATTCACTAGCCAAGATTGGTCTGAACATCGAAGTCGCTGGTAAGCGACCAAAAGGCCGGCCGAAACAACGGTAGTTTGATACACTGGATGAGGATTTGAAAGCCTCGCGATTGCATCCCGATCAGGCATTTGATAGAACCAAAAGGTGAAACCGATCACGACTATGTGAACGGGACAAAGGCTGAGAAAAAGAAGAAATAGGCAGGAAGGGAGTGAGTGCAACGGTTCTACAGTTCGGGGAACATTCAGTCGCAGCTTTTATTGAGAATTGCTTCAATGTGAATTCGAATGAGAAACGTCTAGGAAAGGAACAGGCGAAGGGTTCAAAGAAGAAAAAGCGAGGTCGTGAGTATTTGAACTTTTCGAACATTAACAGCACCCTGACAACTTTTGTATGCGAAAATATTGATTAATATAGAGAAAAATTGGTGAATGATTTTAAGCCTTACCAATAAAAGCAGTATAAACAAGAAGACTTCTTTTTAAATGAGGATGACCAATAATCTTCCTTGTTTATGGTTAGCAGTAGCTGTCGCAACAAATCCTTCCGTAGCACCTATAAGAGCTTCCTCTGGATATCACAATAACCGCGGTCAAGGCCCTGGAGATGAAGCATAGACATTTCTGAAACCTATTCTCCCGGATGGTGTACTTCCAAGAGAGTCTATACAGACTCAACTCTGGAGTTCGTGAAAGTTCCATCCGGTTTTCTAAGAAAGTCTAACTTGGCCGACTCATCCTTATTAAGGACTCTGCACAGCCTGGAAGTTTCCCTTTCACCTTCCAATTCCTCACAGTGTGCTCTACGAATTCCAAAAGTTTAACCAATCTTCTCCCTTTTTGTTTTTGTAAGCACGATTTAGAAGTCATCAAGTGGATTTCCGGAGTCTTTGCAGTTCTCAATTCCACCATGGAACCGTTTTATCGTGTTGGCTTCGGGAAATAGGAAAAGCCTCTTCAAAGCACTCTAAAAGTGTGCGATTCAGAGTTTCCAATTGATCTTCTATCGCCAAAGGAGTCTCCTAGAGAACCCCACTTTGTCGCCAAGAAGTTCATTGAACTTTGTCCAATTCGTTTTCCTGGGATTCCGTTTTTGTATTACAGACTGTTCGCTCGCAATAGTCAGACTAAATTCTATGTAACGGTAATCTAAAAGTGAGACTTCATTTACCACTCGGCAGTCTCTAATCAACCTATATTCGCGGTCATCAGGCCAGCTGAAGTGATAAAATCAAACAGCTTCTCTCCTCTAGGATTGCATTTTCCACAGCCCCAACAATTATGCTGAGCGTTCGCATCACAACCTATTAAGAGTTCAAGGCCACTTGATTCTACATACACTTTCAGATCGCTTAGTTTTTGCGTCGGCAGGGGACACAAAGAATCATAGGGTCAGTAAGCAGAGGAAACTATAACGTTTCTCCGCTTACCAGTAACCTGGTATTGAAAGTTGACCGCTACAAGGTCCTGGGAACAGAATTGTCTCAGTCTTCTAACAACTTTGACATCAGAACACAGGCCTTCGGTCTCGAGGATCTTTCATCGAAGAAGGTCCCCTTGACTGATCAAATACCACAGATTTTGTAAAAACAAACCTATGGCTCTTGAACCAGAAATATATAAGCACAGTCCTTTACCAGTAGATAGGAAAAGGCTTTGGTATGCTACAGGTTAATTTGACTACTTCTTATGAAAGAACAAAAAAGTTGACTGACGGTTTGGTCCAGGGCAGAGGCAACTCATCAGACGCTGGGAGCAGCGTGACTGAAAGTAACGAAAGGTGGTAATAGCTCCACTAAAATACAATCGCAAACACGTAATCGGTACGAATTATATTCAAGTGAAATCCATCTTAAGTTCAGACCTAAACCAGGGCAGAGGTGAGGCAGCGTATGATAAGTTGCCTCTGCCCTGGACGAAACTGTCAGTCAAATTTTTCGTTCTTTTTTGAAAATTTGGGTGTTTAACCTCACGAAGGAGTCCGTGTACTACAAAAGAGGAAGCAAGTTGCTTCCCAAGTCACCAAGTGGGTGCGGACTCCCAGCATCCTCAACAAAAAATAATTTTTGTTGTTGTAGATATAAGTGTAGCCTAATATGAAAAAATCGCCGCTAACTGAAAAGTCTGGATCTCACCTGGGTAACCAGCTTGCCCTCATCTTTCAGCCGAAAGTTCCGATTTCTCTGGACATCGCCACACTTGGTGGAAACTTCACCTTCTTTCGCAGTGCATTCCGTTGTTTTCGGCTCGGAGCCCTCCCAGGTTCACTGTGTCCGGGCTGCATAGATCTGTTTCCAGATTTAGACCAGTTGCATCCACATCATTAGCTTCCCTTTCTTTCGCTTTACCTGATAGTTGCGGAGGAAAAGATTCTGACAGGCAAGCCTACTTTGCGGCTGAAGTTTCTTTCTTCCGAGCCTTTCTTCCCTGCTTTTTGGAAAAGTTAGCCAACAGTGTCACCAGCAGGCCGGCCGTGGTCAGGTTTCCAGTTCCTCTCATTAATTGAGTTGCTTTGCTATCCTTTCTGGCTGACAGCGCCGTAGACACCGGGTGTAGGTTTTCCACTGAAATGGAGAGCCTGTCTTCCACAGTTTTCTCCGTGGGTGAGTATGAATCTGGTGAGGCCTGCCACGACCTGACTTCGCAGAGTGGCGGCTGGATTCGAGATGTGTGTGACTTCTTACCACTTGGAGAGTTAAAATCCTTTGTTTCCATCTTCATGTGACGACAAGGTTGTGTCCGAGGGGGAGCATCAACAGAGCATTAAGAACTGCCTTTTCAGGGAGTCTACTTCTTACGTCAAACAAAAAAAAGTTTGCGAAGGTTACTCGATGGAATACCTACCCCGGAATAGGTCGACCTAAAAATCCTTCTAAATCAAAATTCCAAATTAGGACTCGAATGTAAACATGTTCTCTGCAAAGGATGCATAATTTGAAGGGAGCTGAAGATTCCTGGAAATGAAGCAGAGAATGATCACCAGAATCCATAGTAGCGTGTCAATTATCAGCCATATTTCATTTTTCAACCCAGATTCCTCCTAAAACGCCTAGGATATGGTGACTTTTTGCTCCCCAGCAGAGTTGGGAACTCGTTAAAAATGATGAAACTTTGTGTTGCCTCCGTTTTCCCATCAAATTCAAAATTAATAGGGACAAGTTCAAAGTAATAATGATCAAAGTATCGCATGGAGCCAATAAATGGCTCAAATTCCTCCAAAGGCATATGAAATGAAATACGAAATGCAAAACAAAACTATAAATAAATGATTAGCCTGTTTGGAAGCGCTTTTCCATGGAGAATACCAGGCCATGATGAGTATTTATAGATTTTCCAAATCAATCAAAAATCAAAGCCTCTCGTACGGCCAATACGTCCCAGCACGACATTCCGTGAATGGAGACGACGTTTTAGGAAAGCCACTCAGCCAACAACAAATTGGACGCTGCGAAAATCATTTTCAGTTTTATGCTTCGTCAAATAAGGAAAATCGGTAAAAAGTCGACTCCACTCGTCGGAAAATCATTTCCCTTATTGCCATGACAATTTTTTCGATTTCACTCCATTGTGATTTCAGCCTGGCGGAAAGATTTCCCATGCGTACGGAGCACATACGAGCACAGAGATACCCCCCATATTAGCGAGCATGTGGAGACGCTGGGCTGGGTATCGGGTATCGGGAGGGCCGTAAAAAGTAGCGAAAAAGTTGTAAATGATGGAGTGCTTTCCATTATTTTACTTTCCTTCGCATATTTGAATGCGGCGAGTTTTCGCGGTGGAGTATCGCGTTTTACCTGTGCCCTGGGACTGTTCCGCAGACGAGATGATAGGTAGCGATAGCGCACCACGCCGGCACGGATTACGTAAACCGGGTTATGCGGCATAAATAAGGTAAGAGCAATTCCCAGAAAGCGTACGTGGATACTTACCTGAAATCGCTGCGGTAAGCGATGCTGGTCACGAGATATGATCCCCGGCCTGCACCACGGATTACATCCATTTTACACCATCTCAGAAGAATGGACCATCCAAAAGACGAAATGGGTCTTCATTACTGTTGTTCGCTTTTTATTCACTCGAATATTTCTGCATATCATTCATTCGTTTAGACTCTGATCCGATTTTTTGTTTCAGATGGAAGCTAGCGGTATTGATATGTTTGGACTGATTAGACTAAGATGACGCGAGGATTGGAATTCTTTCACGTGCTGGTAGTCGGAAGAATCTCTTATGGGATCGCAGTTTTATTGTGCTCATGTACATACAATGTGCGCATTGTATTCATTCATGTATATATCTTGTGATATGTGTACTTTCTTGAAAAAAAGTAGATACATTTATTACGGAAAGATGAGGTTGTTAGTTTAGTTTACTGGGGGGAGCCGCAGCTCCGACCACTCAGGCCATTGTACTATCCCCGTCTATTCAATGGCCAGAGGCAGAGTATACAGATTCTTCATTGAAGAAAACCTTGCCAAGGTCTCTTCGTCTGAGATCTGAGGAGGCCAGGCATCTGCATAAAAAGTGCAGGGCCGTCTCCTCCTCCTCCTCACATTGGCTGCCCATAGCCGAAACCACCAGCCACAATATTTTCCATATGGTAGTTTAAGAAGCAGTGTCCCGCTAAAAGCCCTACTAGGGTTTTCATGTCCTACTTCTTAAGGGACAACAAATATGCCGCTGTGGCGATCCCAGGTTACTTCACAAGGAATTTCGCTTGCCGGCAAGAGGTCAAATTTCTCCACTCGGCTGCGCGAATCCTTGCAATTTCACCCTTCAGGGTAGACTTGACAGTTGATGGCCGGATTCCAACAGCTGGTTCTGGCCCCACCATTTTGATCCAGACCCTCGACGAGACAGTCTGTCAGCCTCCACATTATCAGCGATGTTTGAAGGCCCCGGCACCCACATCAGGAATGTTTCGTTCAATCGGCTAAATTTCAGCAGCACCTGATGATAACTCAACACCAACTGGCTTGATATGTCGTTGCTGTTTAGTACTGATAATGCTACCCAACTGTCAGAACAGATTCGAATGGTGCGACCAATCCATTTTTGTCGCAGACATTCTTCTGCTGTCAATGAAATGGCATATATCTCCGCCTGGAATATGGTCGTCATTTTTCCGAGGGGTCGGGCCAGTTCTATAATCGGATTCCCCGAGAACACCTCTGCGCCCGATCCGCCGTCTGTAATCTGAAAAGATTCATGGCTATTTATCGACCATACTTCTCTTTTGATGATTACGACAGTGTATATCTCCAAGTAAATGGGGGGTAGTGCCGTAGTCGGCGTAGTACTCATTGCCCCAGTAATACTTAGACAACCAACCGGTGGTCAAAGAGTAGTATACATCCAGGGCGAAACGTGGAATGCTATCCACAATGGAACATAAAACCTGGGAAACGCCTGCTGAACCAACACCAACAACTCTACTACCAAACTCAATTTCCATCTTCACCCGGTGACCGCTGGGAGCTATCTCTTAACGAAAAGCTGCAGACGGATAAGGATTAAGGCGAGTCTCCTACACTTAAAACGGGACAAATTGTGTCAACTGTTTCTCCAGGGTTGGGACTGGGTCGAGCTGAAAACCCTACACGGAAAACCAACGTCCCAAAGCCACAGAAGGAGCCCCGGACAGGATGGACTTTACAACGACGAACCTGACAACAAGAACGGAATAACGATTTGCGCATTTTCTCATGTACAGAGATGGAAATGCCAAGCAGCTAGCCGATACCCTGTGCCAATATAAGGCTGATGAAAAAGCGTTACAGGAAATGCGTTGGACAGGGACCGCTTTCCTGGAGAAGAGCAACTACACCATATATTACAGCGGCCATCCAGTAAACCATGTGCTCGGAGTAGGTTTCCAAGTAGGGAACGAGCCCGTATTCAAGCGATACGTTGGCTCCCGTAGCTTACATCAAAATACGAATGATAACGAACTGCGGATTATTCAGTTAGCAGTGTCACACGAAATGTTTGTTGGAAGTACCTGGTTTGCGCGGAAAGCAGTCCACAAACACACGTGGGCCTCTCCAAACAGGACCACTTTCAATCAAATTGGCCACGTGTTGATCGAACGCCGCCGCCTCTCAGCCTTGATGAATGCCAGAACATATAGGGAGGCCAATATAGACTCGGATCACTATCTCATTGGCATGGTGGTCCGAGCTCAAATTACAACACCATCTACAATCCCCTCTGACAATCAGGTAAGAGTGAATGCTGAAGCCATTCACAACCCAGCCCTCCGTAATATCTATAAGGAGAAATCGATGCCGCAATAACTGCAGCTAACAGACGCCCTGGAGATGAAGCGTCAACAAATGATCTTCACAACCACCTGAAGAACGTTATCATCATACGGCCACAAACATGCTTGGTCCCAGCCGCAAGAAAAGTCGAAACAGCCTGTTCAACAATGAATGTAAGCTAGCAACGGAACGAAAGAATGATGCATAGCGAGTAATGTGGCATTGTCAAAGAACGCGGGCACGCGCGACCTACCAAGAACTCCGTCGAGCGGAGAAGGTACTTCACAGACGGAAAAAGGAAGGCTGGGAGGACCAACAGGTCTGTGAACTCCAAAAGTACAGGGAGCAACCGCATCAGGCACGCAAGTTTTATCAAAAAGTCGGCACGATGAAGCCTTACACACCTCGATGTTCATCCTACCGAGACAAAGAGGGAAATCTGATTTCCAGCACAAATGGATATTGGAGCGATGGATTGAGTATTTTGTGGAACTACTCAACAACCAAAATATCGGCGAGTTGGAGGGTCCGCCAGCTGAAGACAACAGACAAATACTGCCACCACCAAGTAAAGAAGACAGAGTCCGTGCAATCCACTGGCTTAAAAACCATAAGTCGCCAGGAGCCGATGGAATTACAGCCGAATTGAGTAAATATGGAAGCGACCAGCTGGGGTGGACCAGTGTGGGACAGCGGATCAATGCCTGATGACTGGCAAAGAGGCATTATCTATCTCATACATAAAAAGGGAGATATCAAACAGTGCAGCAATTACAGAGGTATCACGTTGCTGATTACCATCTATAAGATATACTCCGCTATGTAGCTAGGCCGGATAGCCCCATACGCCCAGAACGTCATTGGCCCATACCAAAGAAGCTTCACTCCAGGCAAATCAGCAACAGATCAAAGTTTCTCTCTGCATCAAGCGATGGAAAAACTGATGGAATGTGGACATCAGTTGCACCATATTTTCATTCTATCTAGGGTCGAAAATCACAACCGATAACAGCTACGATGATAAAATCCGTATGCGGTTGCTGGCTGTCAATAGGGCCTATTTCAGTTTACAAAAACTGTTCCACTCGAAACGTCTCACCACAGGGTCAAAGCTCTTACTGTACAAGACTATGATCTTGCCAGTGATTATGTATTCCTGGCAAACCTGGGTTCTTAGCGAGAAAAATTGCGAACTTTTGGCCGCTTTCGAGAGAAGAATTCTCCGAAGAATTTTTAGCCCCCTACATAAGGATGGGAGGGTGGCTCAAGTGGTTAGAGCGCTGGGCTGTCGTAGCGGAAGGTCGCGGTTCAAATCTCGCTGGGGGCAGAGGAATTTGTTATCGTGATTGGATGTCGGACACCAGTCGACTCAGCTGTGAATTAGTACCTAAGTCAAATCAGGGTAATAATCTCGGGCGAGCGCAATGCTGATCACATTGCCTCCCACAGTGTACTGTGGTGTACCGTTACGGTCTTGAATGAAGTACTCTAACACACTTCAAGGCCTTGATCCAATATGGATTGTTGCGCCATTATTATTATTATTATTACATAAGGATGGACCATTCCGTAGCGTACATAACGACGAAATCTATGAGCGATACCATGACCGTCTGGTTGTAAATAAAATCTGGCTCAACAGGTTGCAGTGGGCGGATCACTTAATCCGTATGGATGAGGATGATCCAGCCCGGAAAGTCTACAAGGGCAATATTTCTGGTAGAAAAAGAAGACGAGGCAGACCCTACCTGAGATGGAGCGATGGCGTAGGTCAGGATGCCAGACAGCTTTTAGGAATGTCGAATTGGTGGGCATCGGCGCAAAACCGGGGTGTCTGGAATTCCTTATTAAGGCAGGCCTAGACCGAATACTGGTTGTTGCGCCGTTGATGATGATGATGAACCAAACCTCTGAATCTGCGTTAGTAACTTGCTGCTGTTAACAAAGCTCAAACTGTGGAAGGGATTTAGTCGAGACCCACTGATTTTTTGTTCTTGGAGGCTGTAATTACAGCTTATATTGAACGTGGGCTGACAAAGTCATCATCATCGGGATGAATAAGGGGTTGGGAGAAGAGGTTTAGGCTACCATTAGGACAGTAAAAAATTGGTGAGGATTGGAGGGGCAGGGCTAAAGTGGGAAAGGTTGATATTGGCATTAGAGCTTTTTAGGAAATGGTGGATAGTTTCGCCGTTCTTGTTCGACCGTACATTGAACCAAGGCGGGTGCCTGGCGTTGAGTTCTCACCTATAATTAGGAACCAAGACTTGCCTGCTCTCGATTGAGCGGCACAGTAGGATAGGATAAAACGGATGTCATGGATATCAAAGGATTGATCGGGACAGTAGACAACAACAACAATGACCAAGGACGATTGGCTTTCTAAAGAAATAAGGGTAACAGCCATGGCGGAGGAGGAAGGCGATACTCCGACAGTGGAGAAGAGCTCCAAACAATAACGGAGCCAATGACCAGCACAAAGATAGCCCAGATAAACCTCCTTCCAAGGAGAACATTAGAATAGTGTTGGCTCAGGAGCCCTGGGATTCGCGGTCTGCAAGGGGGAAACATGCAGGTAATTTGGGACTCCTCTTGCGAAAAACCAAGAGCTTGCATAATTCTTAAACGTAATTTAAAATACATATGTCTTTCAGAGTTCTTAACCGGGGACCTTGTAACTATTCAAGTCTCATTGGAAGCCGGGAGGAGTACTCGAGAGGCAGTCGGGACATCGGAATACTTCCCAGGCGAAGAAATCCGGGCTCCACCGGAACAGGTCGCAAAACTGACGAAGTATTGTGAGAAGAAGGCGTTACCACTTCTTCTCGGCTGCGATGCCAACGCCCACCACGAAGTCTGGGGAAGCACAGGCACCAACCGTAGAGGTAAGTACCTTCTTGAATTTATTCTTAGCAATAAGTTAGAAATATATAACTTAGGGAACACTCCAACATTTGCGACCAGCACTAGACAGGAAGTACTAGACATAACTCTAGGAAATACTCTCATGAACCGAATGGTCAGGAATTGGAGGGTGTCGGATGAACCCTCTATGTCTAATCACAGGATAATCAGATTCGACAATAAGGAATCTCAGGAGAACATACTGGGAATCTTATGCAACGCACTTGAGCAACAACATTGCCCACCTTCAAGGGGGCGGTGACATCAGGAGCGAACTGGAACTAGAAACAGTGGTGGAAAACCTCAACACAGTCGTCATTGACGCATATGAGGGCAGCTGTCCGGCTAAGACAGTTAAGTCATCAAGGGATGTACCATAGCGGAACAGGAATCTGGCTAGAATGAGAAAAGAGGCACGAAAACTCTTCAACCGGGCAAAACAAACCGAGGACTGGCAGAGGTATAAAAATGATGGACGCGATCAGGGAAGCGAAACGGAACAGCTTCAGGAAATTCTGTGAAGGAATCGAACAGATCACAGAAGTCTCTTCTAAGGGTGGTAAGGGGGAGCATAGCACTGGGATACGTACCAAGGGTATGGAAACGGGCAAAAGTAGTCTTTATTCCGAAAGCGGGTAAAAAGAATCCTTTTCACCCTAAATCTTTCAGACCAATTTGCCTAACATCGTTCGTACTCAAAACGGCGGAGAAGACAACTATATTATAACTAACGTTCTAAAGCGTAATCGCCTACATCACTGTCAACACGCTTACCAGGCAGGACGGTCAACTGAAACTGCTCTGTATCAGCTCTCTCAGGCTACGGGATGCCCTAGAAACAAAAGGCTGGTTTGCGTGTGTATCAGTAGGGCAATGAGGACATGCTCAATGACATCCCTGGAGGTCCTTCTCGGATTAACTCCTCTCCATCTGCACATACAGATGCAGGCAATATTCAGGATGGCCGGTAGTGACGCCTCACTGATACTGCTTAAATCGAAGGAAGAATGATATTTTTTCTAGGCGGTATCCCGAATTACTGATACCAAGGGATAACATGACAACGAGGTTTCACTTCGATAAGAAGTTTGAAACACGTTGGAGTAACAAGGCAAACTGGGAGAGCGTGGCTGCGACATACGGCTTAAACCAGCAACTGATTACTTGGTACACTGACGGATCCCTCACAGCAGAGGGAGCGGGTGCCGGTGTCATTATTCCAAGGAAAATGTACTTTAAGCCAAAGGGCAGGTACACTAGCATATACAAATGTGCCCCCTTTAATCTCCAAAGGAACTACAGAGGGTAGAACATAGCTAATCTCACCGATAGCCAAGCAGCGATCAAGGCACTTAGGTCCAACCAGGTGAACCCTAAATAGGTATGGGAATGCCTTGAGAAACTGAATACACTCGGCACGTCCAACAAGGTCTGGATACTTTGGGTTCCAGGCTAGGTTGGAAGGCAACGAGACAGCGGACCAACTAGCCAAAAAGGGAGCAGGGACGTCTTTACACGGGCCAGAACCCTTCTGTGGAATCGAAAACGGTTTCATGGTTATGAATCTAAGAAATGAAGAGGAACGATTGAGGGAACTATACTAGGCGGGCTTACCAGGGGTGGAGCAATCCAGGGTGCTTATTGGAGGATGCAAAACCTTGCGCACAAAGGATTGCTTAAACTTCACCAAAAAGAACTTCCGAATCATAGTAGGAATTCTCACTTCATTGTCGGCTGAACTATCACCTAGAGAAGCTAGGGATATCAACGGACACTGCCTGCAGGTTTTGTGAGGAGGAGGACGAAACCTCTATACACGTCCTGGGACGGTGTCTGGCACTTGTGCAAAGTGGGTCGAGGCATCTGGGAGAACACTTCATACAAGATACAAAGCTGAAAGATCTGGAAGTAGGAAACATACTAAAGTTCCTGACGGTTATAGGCCTGCTTTAGATACTATGATCAATAGGTACACTATAACCAGTTAAAGGGGCACAATATTTCTTAAAGGACGCGGTGCGACTTTCCTTTAACAGAATAATAATAATAATAGATTTGAAACTATTGGATGGAGGGATCAATTGCTTGACAAGTAAATTGTCAGAAATAAGGATGATCGTTCCACCACAGGTGTCTCGGCCTTGAGGATTGGACTGAGGACGGTCAGTTCTGAAAAGGTTGAAATTTGGGAAAATGGACCTATGCTTATAGTGCAGCTTGGTTTCACACAGGAGCACTATGTGGGGATTATGCTCGCCAAGAAATAGCTCGAGTTCGAGCCTGCGGGCACGGTCGATGATCTTGACGTCCATTATTGGACGTTAGGATATCGACCACTGCGTTGGACCGACTGACTCTGTAAACTGCAAAAAGCAGAAGTGGCCGGTAAGGCGCGGTCATGATTGCGGCGAACAGAAGAAAGGAGACCTAGCTAAAGTAAGCTAACTCCACCCCATGATATAGTACCAAAAAACAGTTCCACGGGGTAGAATGGTGTTGAACGTTGTGAGTAAAAATCCCACACACTTTTGAAGGTTTTCATCTTGTTAAAAAACAAAAGAGAGACGATTTTTATGCGAAATAAAACCTTAGACAAAAGCAGAATCTAAGGTAAGGCTTTGAATTGAGCCAGGCCGTTACTTAACGCAAAACTTTCTCTTCATTGTTATTATTACGAAACTGTAGAACATAAAATGCCATCTGATAGCGCTAAGATTGACTGATATTTCCAAATTTCAACCCTTACCATTCACAATTAACACATCAAACAAACCGCTTCCCCTTCTAAGCTGGGACTATCAACCCTTCGAATAATTCCCGTCATAATTTTTCTATCACCATCGGTTCAAAAGAAACAACTTTCATTCTGGGCATCCAGGATTTTCAAATTACATCAAAATCAAAGGGAGAGTGAGTATTACGCGTCGAGCGTTGCTAATTTTCTCCCCTAATTAGTTTTGAATAAATCAAATCAGATTCCAGATTCCACTTCCCTTCAACGGATCCCAACTAATTTTGCCTGTTCAATATTGCAAGAGGGTTAGCAAAAGTAATCAGCTCCCCAGATGAGGATCTATACCCAAATTTTTGGCGATGTATCGCATGCAAAGTGTGTAATTAAAAGTATATTTGCTTCGCACGTAATTACTTCCATTGTTGAGGTCATAATTTGACATTCCTGACCGGTCGACTGGTTGAGCTAATTACACTCCCGCTGGCCTTGGTCTATTTCGTGAAAATGCAAAGAATAATGACGAAATGCCTTAACGGCGGGCTCTTCCCCGTAATTGAAGCTGATTTTCCTAATACGTAATGCGGTCACACATCATTTGTCAGCTTAATCTAAACGACCTTGATCTGCCGAAATATCCATATTAGTACGTTTACGTAATAAAATATTTATTTGCATACTCGGGGTATTCGGGTGAGTGCGAGTCTACCTTTACGCGGAGTTGTGCTTACGCGGATACCGTGAAAATGGTGCCCATTTGACTTGGTTCACGTAAGATTTCTTCACACTACATGCATACTCGCATGGACATATGTAGACTTTTGTATTTAGATACTTGGATTACATGTTTGCAGATAGCTTTCTTATGGAAGTACACAAAGTGCAGGTAGCCACATTATCACAATGAAAATTGCACTTTTATCTGCAGAAAAGCGAACTAAAGGAAATTATATCCGCACTCGCTGCAACAGTCCTTTCTCGACAAAGGGAAGAAAAGATGCCATTTCCTATTTCATACAGAGATACAACTTCCATGGATACAGAGAGCGTAAATGTACACACAATAATTATTCCTCCTACAACACGAGCTCTCATGAGATAGTACTTCTGGCACTTGCACATATGTGGTTGCGATTAAAGGTAATCTGCTCGGATATCAGGATCTCTGCTGCAGAACCACATTTGGTGGTTTTCCTATCCAAACGGAGTTTCATCGACAATTCACTGAGGAGGAAGCCCATAACAATTGCCATCTCGATTAATAGTTTTTATGTAAGAAATGGAATTCAACTACCACATGTGCGTCGTTTCCAGTTTATTGGCATCAATGGAAACTGATTTGAACCCAATTGCTTCAACCCTTACAGGCTTTACCGCATATATTCCAGCGTGGGTGTTGATTTCTAACTGAAATCTCAAGTTCAGGTAGAAAATCATTTACAGAAAGAGAAACCTAAAGAAAGCAAATTGAATGACGTGACGAAAGGATTGCAATTTTCCAGTCACTTTCTATAGAAGTGGGAATGAATAGTGTTCGAAGTGCATCAATCATCGACTCAAGGTTCTATCATTTATCATTCAAGAATTAATTTCCGCCACACATATTGCAGCTTGACAAGTGAATCAAGTGCTATTTTGAAATGTTCCACTTATGTTCTTGGCAAGGCTTCCATAATTGCAATATATAATTACATATGACGATCGCTACTCGTGCCGCCACGTGCCTCAATAATCTTAACTTTTTAGCGGGGCAATTGCGCCGGCGGCTTAGCGGAAAAATTTAAGTTTTTCCTGGCTGCTGCCTACTCACGCCGGCCATTAGTACAAAAAGGAAGGAAGTTCGCGCGCCTGCCTCGGCGCAATGCAGTCGTGGTTCATGCCTCCGATGTGCCCCACATCACTCCGCCCCCAGCTGAAACCACGCGGAGGAACCCGGGACGTGATCCCGCAAATGCGGTTGCCGGCCGAACCTGACGCTTTCTTGGAGGATGCTCCGCTTCGGTGCAGGCCTTCAAGAGACCTGAACATCGAGGTTGAAGTAATGTTCCCGTCGCTCCAAGACTTTGAACGGGCCTTCGTATAGTAGGTGCAGCGGCCTCCGAGGAGCGTCCACCCTAGGAGGAACTGTGAGCATATCTCGAGGTCCCTGAGGATGTCGACCTCCGGCGTTGTGTTTCGGGAAGGTGAAGTCAGCCGCAGTCTTGAAACCCTGACCAGGTATAGCATGCTGGAGTCGCTTAACCCTGCTTTGATATCCAGTACAGGGTCAGCGGGGAGTCGCAGATTCTCTCCATACACCATCTCCGCGGGGCTGGCCGTGAACTCCTCTCGAGGAGGACGAAAGGCAAGGACTGCGACCACGACGGATCATCGCGAGCCATCATGGCGGCCTTTAGTCTCCGGTGCCAATGTTTCAGCATCCAATAGGACTGCGGATGGTATGCAACAGTCCTATGACGTTTGAAACCAAGGAGCTTGCCTAATTCCAAGAAAAAAGTAGACTCAAACTGCATTCCCTGGTCCGTAATAATTATGACTGCTACACCAAAAAGCGGGATCCGTTCTCGACAGAGGGTCTCGGCACATGATTGTGCCGTAATGTCAGTCAGTGGTATTGAGTTTTCTAATGTGCTAGCATATCTGTCCATCTTACGGAATTGAAGGGATTTCTGACATCAAGCGTTATGAGGAGCATTATCCGTCGAAATCGGCGGCTGTGTGCCTCGGCTCGATGAACCACATCTACCGCCTACATGTGGATCTCCCTGTTCTGAATCCGAACTGCCTTGGGGATAAGTCCCCGGCAGCGGGAATCGCTTCAGCGAGTCCGCTCCTAATGAGCTTCTCGAGAACTTTCCCGGTCATGGCAAGCATACACAGCGGTCGGTATGCTCCGGCTCTCCTTTACCCTTGCTGATCAGCGCGAGTCTGGACACCTTCCAGCGACAAGGAAAAATGCCCACCTTCATGTAAGCGTTGAACGCCACAAGTAACAGGTCTGACCATTGGCGGAAAACCAGTTTGTAAACTTCCACGGGGATACCATCGGGACCTGACGCCTTCTTGTTTTTCATAGTCAGAACCGTTTCTTCGACCTCTCTCATTGTGGAAAGGGGGAAATCCTCGACGGTTTCCGCGCGATTGACATCAACCCGTACAGAATGCCTGGGGAATAATGCCGGTACAATGCGGTCCATCTGGGCGGTATTTAGTATGCAGGGCTTCCGCAGAGCCCCAATTTTCCTGGTGACAAGCTTATAGCCAAATCCCCACGGGTCATCATTCATTGGGCAGGTTCTAGCAGCCGCGAGCTTTGCTTTCATTTATCGTACTGCGGAGTCTCTTTTTTGCTGATCTATCTATTCCTTTATGGCACATGCCCCGTTGTTAACGTGTAAGCGTTGTGCAAAACGGCGGAGCTTATGACACTCCCTCCGTAGGTCGGCAATTTCCGCAGTACATAGAAGGCTTAGCGCGGCTGGGGCATAGAAGTCTCACATGCTATCGTTATCAGATTCGTCATTGAATTTACAACGGTGTTAACTGCGACGCAACCACTGCCCAGCGCGGCTCTGCCTGCTCCAAGAGCTTCAACGATGTTCACCCTCGCAACATTCCATAGGCAGAGGGAACGTCGGGTTGGTGCTTGCCGCAAATAGCGTCAATCACTTCGAACGCAATATACTGATGATCACTTGCCGAGAAGTCCAGGAACTCGCTACCCGTCCACCGATGATGCCAGAGATTCCGATGGAAAAGTGATATCAGGAATGCTTCCTTCGCAGCCTGGGCGCCGAAACGTTGGCGTGGATCCGGTGTTTAAAACTAGGAGCCCGGTTCTCGCTGCCATTTCCATAATCCGTTTCCCTCTGGAGTCTGGCTGAGGCAAGTTTCATGCAAGAACCCTACAATTAAAATCACCACGAACCAAGATTACCCCTCCGGGCCCAAAACGTCTTCCAGAGCATCAAGCTGGTGCCGAAAATCCGGCATCGTCTCATTCGGGGTCAGGTAAACGATAAAAAACCTTATCCCTAAATACCGAGCACAGACAAACGCATTCCCTCGGCCTTCGGCAAGAACATGAAGTCGAACGTCGTCACGAACCCAGATAGCGGCGTTGCCCTATAAATCGAGATGCCATGAAGTCGGGTCCCTGTTTTGGTGTTGCTCGCTGATGAGCACTAGATCATGATTTACTTACGCAGCGAACTGCACTAGCAACTGATGAGCGGTTGCATTCCGCTGCATGTTAATTTGTAAAATGCGGATCATGCCATTCGCGCCCTAGGCTTTTCCCGTTCCGCCCTAAAGATTGGACACCGCCCCGAGCCTGCAGGATGTGCGACGCTCTCACCAGACGCGCTACGATCCATGCTGAGAACGCAACTTTCGCTTTCATTGCAGGTCTTCGCTTGATGACCTACCTGCCCGCATCTCCGGCATGTTGTCCTCCTGTCCGGTCCCATGCAACTTGCTAATGTGTGTCCATAGTCCAGACAACTGTAGCATTTGGAAGTGACTATCCGCATTCCTACCCTGCATACTACCCATCCAGTCTTGATTTTCCCGCTGCTAAGTAGTTTCCTCGCATATTGCTCGGGGACTTCCACCACGGCGAGTTTTTGGCCTCGAGAATGGTATGAAGAGATCGCGGAGTTGCGGGATGCATTTTTTGAGCTAGAAGGATCTGCCAATGATCTAGGGGAAGACCGGGCTTCGACGGGAAACGGCAAGTATATGCGAACCTTCGAGGTAGGCTTAAGCAGGCTATACGGACCAGCAAGCGATAATACTTCAAGGAACTTTGCGCAGAGGCAAACCAAAGCCCCTGGGGAACAGCGTACAGAGTGGTTATGAGGAAGATGAGTGGGCGAACACCACAACTGGCCTGCCTGGATAGCTACATCATACTTACGGTAACTGAGGAGGAACTTGAGCAAATTTGCCGCAGAATTGGTGATAACAAAGCACCCGGTCTGGATGCTGTTCCCAATAGAGCTCTGAAACTCGTTGTTTTTCAGCGTATTTAAAACATGCAGTGTCCGGATAGTTGAGTGGTTAGAGCGCAAGGCTGTCGTACGGAAGGTCGCGGTTCAAATTTCACTGGTGACAGTGGAATTTGTATCGTGATTTGACGTCGGATACCAGTCGACTCAGCTGTGAATGAGTATCTGAGTGAAATCAGGGTAATAATCTCGGGCGAGCGCAATGCTGACCACATTGTCTCCTAGTGTACCGTTACGGTCTTGAATGAAGTGCTCTAACACACTTCAAGGCCCTGATCCAACATGGATTGTTGCGCCAACGATTATTATTATTATTTAAAACATGCATGGTAGAAGGAGTTTTCCTCGGCCGGTGGAAGAGGCAAAAACTAGTTTTGCTACCGCAGCCGAATAAGCACCCAGGACGTCCATCATCATACCGCCCGATTTCCCACATCGACACGGTAGGGAAGATGCTCGAAATGATTATCAGAGCGACAATTTGAATTTTGACAAGCCCACTCAACAATCGACGCCATAGACGTTGTTTTGAAGCTGACTCGAGGCCCGATGTCGTCTAATAAATGCTGTGCCGTGGTGACGTCAAAAATGCGTTCAATTCCGGCAGCTGGGAGTGGATAAAAACTCCCTGGCTAAAACGGGTGTCCGTAGTAACTTCACTAAGCTCCTCGAAAGTTACCTCTCGGAGAGGATGCTTTGGTACGATACGGATGAGTGGTCCAAGCAGTACACCGTCACCGCAGGAGTACCACAGGGCTGAGTGTTGGGTCCTCTTCTGTGGAGCGTGTTGTACAATGGGGTCCTTGTTCCGCCGTGCCAAAAGAGGCCACGATAGTCGGTTTCGCAGATGATCTAGCCATAGTTGTCGTCGCGAAACAACTTTACGACGTTGAAGTGTACGCTAACGAAACCATTAGCGCCATAAAAGCATGGCTGGAGATGGTTCAGCTTGACTTTGCGGAACAAGAGACGGAGGCGGTCTTGATTACCATACGTAGGAAGAGGAATACGGTTAATATTCGTGCTGGTGGTCACATCAACATTTCGAAACCGGTTATCAAATATCTTGGGGTGATGATTGACGCTAAATTTCAAGGGATACCTGGACTATGCCTGTGAGGAAGCAGCAAATAGGAGCGTATCATTAGCACGGATGATGCCGAACATTGGAGGCCCAAGATACAGTCGCAGATTACTTGTGGCCGGAGTGGTTCGCCCCACACTGTTATACGCGCCACTATTTTGGGAGGAAGCACTAGCGTGTGAGAGTAGTCGTAGGAGGGTAAATATGACTTACCGCTTAGTGGCGCTAAGGGTGTGCACCGCCTTCAGAGCAACATCAGGCGACGCAGCGTGTGTTATTGCGGGAATCATCCCGATAGACATTCTGGCAAGTAAGACACGCTGCCTGTACGAGAAAAGGAAAATGAGTCCACCTGAAAAGGATGCAAAATACCGGAAGGCGGCAAGGCGAGAGTCGCCGGAAAAGTGGTAGCAACGGTGAGATGACTCGCAGAGGGGTCGCTGAACCCACACTTTGATTGTGTATCCAGCGACGACACAGCGAAATTAACTACCATCTGACGCAATTCCTGTCAGGTCATGGTGATTACAGAAAGTATCTGCACCAATTCAGGCTGGATGATTCTCCCTCTTGTCCTGAATGCGGTTGCATACCTGAGGACCCCTCCCCCCCCACGATTTTACTAAGAGAGGAGAAGCCTAGAAAGCTACCTGAAAATCAACCTAAGCCCATAGAACATTGCCAGGAAATGCTGAAGTCGGACCGAGGGAAACTGGTGTACGGTGAACTCCGCAATCAAAAGTATACAGAAAGACCTTGGAAAAGCGGAGCACGCAAGGAGGACGCGAAGAACAGAAGATTTGGTCACTTAAAGCGCAGTCTACCCCGCGAAGTAATGCTTTGCGACGGTTCCGAGAGGAAGGAAGAAGGATAAAGTGGAGGTGGTTTTAGTGGGTGAGAATCCCATACACTGCTGCAACCTGGCGCGTCAGTGTCTTTGTAAGATTTCCACCTCCTTCCAAAAAAGACGGACAGAGAATCAACCGATTTTAATTAGGTTTTGTTTTACACAAAACCTTAAAAAGTGTCATCATATTCGAACCCAAACATCAGGAATCCTAAATAATTCGCATTCTGTGACTTTAATTAAAGTCGATCCGCCCGATTAATTATGTCATTATAGTTCCCCCATCCGAATGCAACTTCCATGTCGTAAATTTCAGATTCTCGCGGTTCCAAGCCGACAAATAAGTTCTGTTCCGTTTTGCATAGTTAAGGGCCTTCTGTGTTTGATTGTAACTCAACACTAAATTATTTCAGCGTAGAATCCGATCTAAAAATACATTTTCAACATCTTTGGAACGGAATAGAGTGGATGCCGCTAGCAGAAAGAAAGATACGCCGGGAGGAAATGGCACCACACAGATTCCAATCTGTAGGTAGCCACGTATATCGACGTACGATGCAGCATGTTCCCTAATAATATTAGAGCGAAATCGTCCGGGAAAACTCAGGTTGAAGGGGAAGTCATGTCTTTGGGGAAAGAAGATGATGACGACGACCGAGTCGACGACAACTGGGCACGATAAAAATATAATACAATTTTGAACCGTAAAAGAAATCTAATAATAAAATTAAGTTTGGTATTCCAGCAAACTACCTTCCAGCCCTGTTGCCACAAAAAGGGCCTCTATGCCGAGTCGACGTCTAGAGCGTTGTAGATGACGTGATTAATTTGGAAACTATGTAAGGAAAGAAAATTCAATTCTATCGTTTGTGAGAACAAGCTGCGACAGATAATGCTATCAGAGGTAGTTAGATTGCAATACGGTGGGTGAAACATGCCAATTTTGACTGGTGGCTGAGAGCGTAAAGGACAGAGGAGAATGCTCCTACACTGGAACTTGATTCCTTGGAGTTTCTACCTACTGTACTCCATATAAACGTCCTGAGAAGAATGGTGAACTTCACGAAAAATTCTCCAGAATTAAAGAAACACATTATCCCGAAAAATGTGCGTTCTCTTTTCGCTCGTTCAAGTATCTTTCTCACTACGAAAATCCGCGCCTGCTGTCTCCTCAGCGCCAAAACCATCCATCCCCGGTCCAAAGAAGGAAGTCCTGGTTTCTATCCATCAATGCCTGGGTAATTAAGTCAGATCGCAAACCGCCAGACTTTCTGCATCTGCCTTTCAATTGAAGTGAAAAACGTAGTGCAAAAAAAAGATTGGAAAAACATTTTCATCTAAATTTGTTTCTTTGAAGTTTTAAGCAAATTTTGCAAACTTTCGCCCACACTTAAGTGGGTGATACGCGAGCTCAGTAATTGGGGCCATTCTCGTTTATGTATTCAAGTCAAAATGTTCAGGAATTTATGCGTCCGCTGGCCCCGCATTGACATGCCATCAGGTCTCTTTCCCATGTACTGATTATCAATGGAATGACGTGTGGTTTTTGTCAGTATAAGTGGCGATAAGAAAAGTTCCGATACTTTCGTGCGACATCAGATGAGATACATTAGGGTGCAGTACGTGCGAAGATATCAATCACTGGAAGTGCTCTCCAGACAATGTTTCCATTATTCATGCGTGATATATGCTGCATGTTTTGCTTATATGTTGCCCTTTAGGACTATGCAACCACATAAATTCATCTTTTGACCCAACAGCATAAACTACCGAACCTATACTTTCCTTAAATCTACTGGAAAAATGTAGAGAAATTTCGCCATAATGCATCTCCGAAAAATGTAAGTCACATGACATGCAGTTAAGAGTAGTATAAACCATTGGACCAAGTTTGTGGCCAGCTACTGATGCAAAAATCTTAATCATGTAGTGTCCGCGGCATCTCAGCATCCGCATATTTTAGCTACTCTTTGTTCGGTGCCGAGCGAATAAAAGATTCATTTCTACATAGATCCACCCATGTTGCATTTAACGAAATGCATTGCTAACGCTATTTTCTGACTAAAGGAAAATATTGTGAATGCGGATCTTGGGATCTAAAAGTACCCCTGCAGGATGAAAGGTCGGTTGGGGCGGTGGTGTGCAGTTAAGTTGCAGCATTAAGGCGAATTATGCGCATTTAATCTACCTCTTGGGTCGTTTTTGACAACAAATACCAACCAGTTCCTAATTTTTTTTTTTTTTTTAAATTGAATTTATACATTTCATACGTTGATAAAAGTCAATTTTAGTGTATAAAATGAACAGGTCGAGGTGAAAAAGGTTCGTCCGGAACTTTCGTCTCATCTTCTTCGTCGTACCGAACGATCTATATTGACGAGCCGAATAAATGGTCGGAATTGTTTCAGGTTCTACGAGGCAATAATTTAAGTGATTCTTTTCTGGCGATTCTCCTGAATTAGATCGTAAAAGTTGGTATCTCCATGAATGCTATTTTGTCTTGCAATGCATCATTAGATAATAAATACATGAGGATGAATAAGGTTTTTTTGATTTGAGGACTTCCTCTTCCCCTCCTCCCCTCTTACCCGCAAGACTCACAATAATAAAAAATTGTATCCAGCAATATAGTGGCCTGAGGAAGCCAAGGTAGGGAGGAAACCTCAAAGACGAGTCATAGATCTTCCATCTCGACGGCGGCACCTGGTTTCGGAGATTTACAGCTCCCCGCGCATGGTCCACCCGATATTTAGTTTTTAGCTTCCAATAGATTGTTTGATTTTTAAGTTCCGGTACGGACCTACGCAGTCTTCAAAAGATCCCCCACATTCCCGAGCGTGGCTAGCAAAGGAGCAAGCAAGTGCGTGTCAACGGAGTACTTCGATGGAGCTTCAATATTTGCGGGTAGATCTTCATGATAAATTTCACCAATTTTCGGGTTTTTTTTGGAATAGCTCTCCCCTCTTGATCGTCTCTGGCCACACAGATTAGTCATTTGACCACCTCAAATCCTAAATGTCATTACCCTCAAGAGAAATTTTGCCTGCAAATAAATAAATAGCTCATTTATTAAATCTTATTCTAACCTACGTGGAGGGTCCGCTGGGAGATTTCTCCAGTTGCAGGAGAATTAGGACTGGAGACCGGTCTTTGCACTTCCAAGTTAACCCCCTGAGTTGTGGATTTCGCTAAAGCGGTACTGTAAAAGGACCATAATGATAAACCTTGAACTAGATTACCACCACAGGATTGACAAATTGAATTGAATTTGAAATTTGAATTCCACAACGTTATGCTAAGCTACGGAAGAAAATCGTAGTTCTTAAAAGTCATTAGGCCCATAGCTCTATATCTTGTTACGTCTATTCTCAATTCTCTATTCTCCTCTTCTCCACAATTTGCTGCAAGTGGATATTCAAGGAACAGGGCCGCAGTAAAACAATAGATGGGTTTTCATATTCCACATCTTAAGGACAGGTCTGGGGATAGGAAGAGGGAAAGGAGATGATCCCCACCAAGCCCGGAATTTTCTAAAGAACTCGGTCTACGAATTTGTCACAATTAGATTGATCCCGCTATTTCACCCCGGGCCCGAATTGTCTTCTACTAGCTTGATCAGTCTATCATACCGGAACGATCCATTCCATAACGGCCAAGAACTGACGAGCCCCTTGAATATAAGAGAGGCAAATATGTGTGAATTTTTTAGGTCGTCCGTTTTTCATACGATTTAAGAGAATCACTTTTGAGAGCAGCCGTTCTCAACTCAACACGATACGGATAAAACCCCTTTAGTTGGTGTGTGTAGATTTGTCTCTTTGGTAGGCATGCCATACTAATCTTTTAAGAGTTTTTAGGATCGGAATCTCTCTGAGTCCGTGTAGATGTTATCTGAGCCCTCAGCTATGGAACGACGCTACCTAGAAGGTCCCCAGTCTCAGTTATGAGAAATGACCAAGTAGGGCTTTTACCATTAGCCGGCTTAAAACCAAAACTTCTGACAGCCTTGTTCGCCGCTGTTTGGATTTGTTCAAAAATTTTCATTTTAGGGTCGACCGTCCATCCAAAGTACTTAACCATTGGTTGTGTCGAAGGCTATACACTTTAGCTCAGTGAAAAACATCCACGACTTTTATGACAGCATCCATTGTGGAGCTCCTTGCTCTTAAATCCAACTGCCTTGGGAACAATTCCCCGGAAGAACGCTACGGATGAGCCTTCCGAGCACTTTCCCAGCTGCGTCAAACAGGCAGCATAGTCAGTAGGCAAGTAGTAGTTCAGAGTCTGAATTACCTTTGCTAGTCAACGCGGAGCTTGCCATCTTCCAGTCACAAAAAGTGAGTTGTCCGGATAGCTGAGTGGCTAAAGGACAAGGCTATGGTACTGAAGGTCGCGGTACAAATCTCACTGGTAGTAGTGGGATTTGTATAGACCGACACCAGTGGACTTAGCTGTGAATGAGTACCTGAGTCAAATCAGGATAGTAATCTCGGCGAGCGCAATGCTCACCACATAGTGTACCGATACGGTCTTTAATGAAGTGCTAACACAGTTCAAGGTCCTGATCCAATTAGATTGTTGCGCCAACAATTATTATTAACGCAAATATTGACTACTCCAAGCAGTATGCCCAGCTGGTGATGGAATATAAGTTTCTCTACCTCTGTTACGATATCATCGAGTCCTGGTGCCTTCTATTTTCTATAGAGAACACCGCCTCCTCTTTCACTTTCGTGGTGAGGGAACCGGATGGGCAGATAATAACGCCCGTACGATACGATGAGTAAAAATTACGTCTGCAGAGCCCCAACTCTTCTGATGACTGATGACTGATTTTATAACCAAACCCCATGCACTCCCATCCACTTAATCGACTATTTCTTCCAGCGGTCTAGACTCAGATTCACCACTTATTCAAGTGGGAACCAATACAATCAGGACCCACCTCTTAACAAACGGAAACCAAGCAAGCCCCTACTGTCAGCACTCCTGACCCTTGCTAAGACTACAGTTTTACCCACAAGTAAAGATATATCTTCAGGCTACCTCTGAGGCATCATCTGTTTAGAACAAAAGGAAGCAGCAACGCTCCTCTGCCGATTCCAACTCTTGGACCCAAAAGGCAGCAGAAAGACTCCGATCAGCAAGGTCGAAGTCATCATGTGCAGCCAAGGCTACCGAAGCCCATGTATGGGTCATATATTACAACACCAATCCATTCTTGTACTATCCCCACAGGTACCAACAGTTCAAGAAGAAACTCCGTCATAAGGACTGCATCCTCGCAAGGCATTAAACTTCGCTTTGAGTCAACAGGAGTATACCGGATCCTTCGCGTGCTGGAGTGGAGAGATTCACGTACTGATCGAATCTACTAGAGCAGGATATCTTAGGGGCTGAACATAAAAAAGCGTTCTCTCTCCACTTTTATGCCTCCTGGTGCCGTAATAATTATCAGAAAGTTTGCAGACATAGTATATCACCGCTTGAATGCAACTATACATGTAATCCCCGGGCGGTGCGTCTGTAACAGACTGTCGGTGAAGATTGAAAAAAGTGAACTAGTTATAGCGACTAAGAACGTTAGGTGGGGCAGCACACCATCCACCTTACCAGGGGCCGAAATCCAATTGGCACAAATAGTCAAATATTTAGGAATACATATCAACTCCAAACTAACGTGAAAGTGCCATATCCAGGAATATAAGAAATACTGCAGATCGCTATGGTGTGTTACGACTCTCATAGGTAAGACTATGGGGACTTTCACCACAATGGATTGATTACATGTATACATCTGCAAGAAAACCCATTATGATGGCCAAGGCTGAACTTTGCTAACAGCAGAAAGCTACTGGCACAGATTCAAAGGGTCCATTGTTTAAGTATTACTGGAGTGATGAGTACTACGTTGATCACAGCACTCGAAGTTATCCTAAATCTGCCCCCAATTCATCTGAAGGTAAAACGGAAAAAAGGTCAAGCATTTCGAAATCTGCTCGTCCAAAAATGAGGAGAATGTCAGGTTGGTCTACGAAAGCTATTGCCGAGCAAACTTTCATAGATGTGGACACTATGCAAGGTACACCATCGGAAAGAGCCCACCATATCACGAAGTGTATCGCGAAGGCATGCGACTCATTGATGGCGAGACGTTATACTTTCCCCAGTAGAAGGCCCAACTGCTGGTGGAATAGTGAATTGTCAGATCTTCGGTCGGCGTGCCATCGGACCAGACGAGCGGCTAAGAGAGCAATGGAGGGATTGAACAGGAGGTGAAACAGCAAGCTCACAAGGAAGCCCGAAGAAACTTGAAGCTGACTATACAACAAAGCAAGAGGGACTGCTTCAAGCAATTCTGCGCAGAAGCGGATAAAGACCCATGGGGAAGCACCTACAGGGTTGTAATGGGGAGATTTAGAGGTCAGGCAGCTCCATAAATTACATCTCCCGATCTCCTACTCCAAATCGTTCAGGGTTTGTTCCGTCAGGAGAACACAAGGGGTTATAGTGTACATACATCTTTAGATATGGCTGTAATACCCCCAGTAACAAAGAAGGAAGTACTGGAGATTTGCGGTAGGCTGGGAGACAACAAAACGCCCGTCCCCGACAGCATACCAAACAAAGCCCTTAAGCTGGCTGTTAACTCGAGGCCACACATATTCGTAGAGTTGTTTGAAACATACTTGGCGGATAGGATCTTTCTGGAGACATGGAAAAAACAAAGGTTAGTGTTGTTGCCTATACCTGGTAAGCCTCCTGGTGAACCATCTTCCTACAAGCCTATATGTCTATTGGACACTATGGGCAAAATATTGGAGAGAATAATCAACACTAGCAAGTATTGTGCTGTGATTACACTTGACGTGCAAAATGCGTTCAACTCAGCCAGTTTGAACTTTATAAGGAGGTCATTGGCGCGATTGATGTACCGAGTTACTTAACTGCGCTAGTCGACAGCTACTTAACACATAGAAGGCTCTGGTACGGCACAGACAATGGAACCAAAGAATACATTGTCTCCGCGGGTGTTCCACAGGGCTATGTGCTGGGACCGCTATTGTGGAACATCATGTATAATGATGTTCTTAATGTCCCAGCTGCTAGTGAGGTAACAATAGTAGGTTACGCCGATGACATAGCGGTGATTGTTGTTACAAAAGATCCGGCGGATGTTAAATTGTATTCATCCGAAGCAATCACTGCTATAAAGAAGTGGCTGAAAGATGCAGGTCTTGCACTCTCGGAGTATAAAACAGAGACGGTGCTTATCACGAAGCAGCGTAAGGAAAACACTGCCCGTATCAGAATGGGGAAGCATCTCATCACTTCAAAGCCAGCAATTAAATAGCTTGGAGTGATGATAGATACGAGGTTGGATTTCAACCAGCACTTACAAAATGTGTGAAAGGGAGGAATCCTTAAGCAGGGGAAAAAGGGTCGATGGACCTACAGATTTATTCCCAGCATCAAGGTGTGGACGCAGAAAACGCATGGTGAGATAAACAATGATCTCACCCAGTTTCTCACAGGACATGGCGGTTACCGTAAATACCTCTATAGATTTAAGCTGGACAGTTCACCTAACTGTCCCAGCTGCGACGGTATTCCGGAGGGCCCGGAGCATGTTTTCTTCCATTGTCCTAAATTCGCTGAGGAAAGGAAAAGTCTAGAGGAGACATAGGGGGAACACTAGTACCGGAAAATATAATTCAAAAAATGCTTGCATGTCAGGAGAGCTGGAAGGCAGTGAACGACATGGCAAGGCGAATTCAGAGCAGACTAAGAGAGGCAGAAGAGGCGAGAAAGGCGCGGTTGCGAATGCAATCGATGGGCGAAGGAAGAGGCTAGAGCCATGTCCACCCCGCGACGAAATATAATACTTTGTGGTTGTTCCGTGGGGAAGAGGACAAGAGTTAGGGGGTGGTTTTATTGAGTAAAAATCCCACAAGCTGAAACATGTGTACCAGGCAGGCAGTAAACTGATTTTAATGAGATTTAGTTTAGTTTTAGGTTTAGTTTAAACAAGTCGGGAAACCGGAAGCTGGACGCTTCAGGTACAAAAGGTTTTGTGCATTTCTTAGTACGTAACACTATTACGTGTTGCATATACAATATTATGTGAGAATATCCACTTTCGGATGAGATTGACATTTATAGCCTTGAATTTGCAAAGAAGCGACAACTTTGACGTATTATAACTTTGTTAGCAATAGTGCGATTTCCACCAAACTGGTAACATCATGCTCTATGTTACACCCTATATTGTTGCGAAATTTCGTGGTCCTAGCATGAACTTAAGGGGGGTTTTGCAGTGAATTACTAAAAATTATAGTAATATACTATTATTAACTTTATTTGTGCAGATATCAGTGTGGAAGGTATTTCGGAGCCCAGGCACCATATAGCGGCAGCCTCGGTTTCGGTTGGGTATTTTCTGAGAAGGGGGCTATTGGTCACTTTCAACCCCCCGCACTCCCCACCTTTCCAACAAATGTCAAAACTAAGACCGTTTTCGAAAAGTACTAACCGAGACCTTTAATTTGATACCCCACATGACTATATTTGATGAAAAAAAAAATTACCCCCCCTTTTGCATGTATGGGGACCCCCCCTTAAATTCGACGTAAGAGGATGTAACTCACTGTATACGTGAGCGTTCACAGTTCCCACCTTTCTACAAAATTTGGTGTCAATCGCTGTAACCGTTTCCGAGAAAAATGCGTGTGACGGACAGACAGACAGACGGACAGACAGACAGACAGACGGTAAACCGATTTTAATAAGGTTTTGTATTTACATAAAACCTTAAAAAGCAATTGTTCTTGGTTCCCAATTATTTCTTGGAAGGTTTCACCATGTGATGTTGCAGCTCTTCGCCAAACCGCTGGATGCAACATTATTAGTCTCCATAAATTCAATGCCAAACTCTGAAATGGTCCGTTCGAGTTCTTCTGGGTAGGCGATGCCAGTTCACAGTCCAAAATTTACAGTGTCATCGGGCTCCAGAAAGTAGTATCACTCCATATGTGGTAGACATATAGATCAAGCCCGACTAAATTCCAAATTGAAAGCGTTGATGGCTTGTATACAAACCCAGCACTGCAGGAAGCACTGCGTTCTTTCGGACTCCCTGGCAGAACCAGCTTTAGTTCATCTTCTCATAAGTAACCCCCATGTCGTTACTCAGCACAGTTTGCAATGACTATCCAAGATGAATCTTCCACTGAAATTGTTTCCTAACTATGCAAGTACAGTAAAAGGTGTTGCGGTTTACACACTCGTAGGCAACAGCAAGATTTCAATAGTGTATTCCACCATTTTGTTACAAATGCAATATAATCCGGGATTTGTCTAAGATTACTCTAACAATGTACAGAGTACAGACGACATTGTATTCGCCGATTTGCGGCAAAGTACACACCGTAACCAGATTTCGCCGAGGTATCGTATTTCCCAGTTACCGTCTTTGCACTCTCCATTACCCTATTGCTAACCGAACTCTATTGTGTCTTGGTATCTTCTCATTCGAATGCGAAACATTTGTCTTACATACACGCAGATATTTCGAGCGCTCATATATGACGAAGATACTCAGCCAAGATACTCAGCCAGAAGGCCCGCAGGTGAGGGACGTGTGTTTATGAGCCTGTGTTAACCCACAAGCGGTGACTACGCAACAAGAATACGCAATCGGTAGCTACTTTGCAATTCATTCAACTCCAATGGAAGAGTCTCCACAAGACTCATTAGACAGCCTACACTCGTCACTTGACTACTATATTTAGTGTGCGGATGTTTTCTTTAATTCTTTTTACTCCCAACGAAACCCAATCGGGGAAGTGTTAGCATATTAGTTACCCTCTAAGCAACAGATACTCCGCTCGGTGTTTAGCATTGTAAACGCATTGGCAAACAAAGCTGGAAATGGGGGAAATTGTTTTTACGTGTATCACTCCAGCAATCTGCGAAAAAAGGTGGATAATGTATGCATATCGATTTTTTCGTATCACTCATGATTTATTGAACACCATGTTCTTGAATACTTGAATTTCAATGTTACCGATACAGATTTCATGTTGGGGCGGTCCGATCAATTATTTTCAAATTTACGCAGTGTACGGTGCATTTCGCAGATATGTACACTAAAGGGAAGTTGTGGAAAATGATTTAATGCCTGAACCCTTCAGAGGAACTGAACCAAAATGAATTTTCATAAAAGATAGCCAAGTAACGGTTACGATGTTGGATTTTTACACATCCGATTTCATTTTCACAGGGACTGCTCTTCAATTTCATTATCATCGCGCTTAATGTTATGCAAATGATAAGCCTCTAACAGAAGGACAAGCACAAAGATGGACACAAACATCCATAACCAGGGTTCAACCTCGGGACAGTGAAACCGAGAGACAACCTCAGCCAAGTCAGAATTCGCAATTGAAATTCCACTCAACTAAGATTTGGCGTAGTTCTAAGGGGGATTTCCGGGGATGTTGGGGCCTAGAATTCGTTTAGATACACCACTGTGATTTTTTCCAGAAGAACGAGACCTGTTACACTTTTTAAGGGTCATATTTTGAGCCCTCACTCCCCTATGTTTCACGCGATATCAAATATGGAACCCGTTTCGAAAAGTATTAATTGAGCCCTTTCATTTGATTTCCCACATTCACATGTATGGGGAGCCTCCCTTAAAGTGAACACAAAATAGTGCCATTTACTGTATGTAAAGGGAGCAACAGACCCCACGCTCCCACAATTTTTCGTGATAATCGGTCCAACCGTTTTCGAATAAATCTGGTGTGACAGACAGACAGACACACGGACAGGAAGACATCGACTCAATTCTAATAAGCTTTCGTTTCACACAAATTACAATTCAGCTGCTGCATCAACATACGGCGACTTTGGCGTCGATTCAACATGCAGTTTCAAAATCGCCGACAATTCTGCCCCTACAAGCTACAGCTTCATTGAGCGTAGCCTCAGCTCTATCTACCACGCACCATTCCAGTGCGTCTATAAAAGATTGTATCAATCCGACGACGTCCGCTAGCCAACTGAAAAATCGTCCTCCATCCGAGGGACATGTTCCCAGCTCAGCATCGGATGCGCTACGCACTTGTGGCGATTGTCCCACAGTCGCTGCATTAGCACCACCACACGCTTCCTCCTGTGTATTATCGACGCCCGCCACCGCTGAACCGCAGGCCTTTCCAACCTCATTTCGTCCGAGCGACCCCAATTGAACGTCGCCTCGCCGCCAAAATAGCTGCTCGTGTCAAGGCTAGTGTACTCCACCACCTCCGACGAAATTCTGGCCTATATCACAAGCCAAACCAACTCAACTTTGTCACCTCTTTCCTGTGTGAAGCTGACGAAGGATGGCTCTCTTGACCGAGTGATAGCTTCCTTCATAGTGACATATCCCCACGACTTCGATGCTACCGTCCAATCTTCCTTTTGGCCACAGGGGGTCTTCGTCAAACCTTATCAGAGGACTAAGCTTCGTGAAAATGTCCGGCCGCCCGCCTGCCTCGCCGAATTTGAATGTTTCAGACAACTATACACTCTTTTACCAAAATGTAAGGGTTCTAAGGACCAAGCTGTCGGATTTCAAACTGTCTGCCTTAGCATTCCAACATCATTTCATCTGCATTTCTGAAATCTGGCTGGATGACAGGATTTTAGATTCTGAGCTCCTCGAAGGTTACTGCGCTGCACTTGGCAAGACAACTGGCAGAGGAGCCCTAATACCTGTTAAGTTCCCTCTCCGTATCGAAATCATCTTCTCCTCCCCCTCCTCCTCCTACGATGCTGTCACCATACGTGACAGCACCGCCTAAGCTCGCCTTCTCTTTACGAGAATTTCTTCGCCAGATTATCAGAGATCCTAACCGTTTTGTTTACCTCTCTTCCTTTCATCCTCTGTGGCGACTTTAATCTTCCTATGCTCTCCTGGCCTTCCCTCCCTCCCTAATAACTCGACCCATCCTTCCTTCGTCTATCCACTTTCATGTACACCTGGGGCCCCTCCAGTTTAACGTTTCTAGAAACCACTCAGATCGCACTCTTGACCTTGTCCTCTCTAACCTTTCTATGCGTTTTCTTTCCCAATCCCTTCATGCTTCGTCTTACGTTGCCCCTGACGTCCATCATCCTGCTCTTGAGTTTGATGTTCAGATATCCCGACTCCACTCTCTGGTAGCTCGCAAACCTACCAAGTTCAAATTTCGTAAGGCGAACTACAAAGGTGAACTCAGCCCTGGCGTCAATCAACTGGGTCCCCCCCCCCCGCTCTTCATTTACGTGTGACCAAACACTTAACACTTCCTATACCATTTTATCTGATCTTCTTCCTTGTTACGTTCCCTCCTCTCCTAAGTGCTTACGCTCTTACCCCGTCTGGTTCACTACTGAAGTTCACAAAAAACTACGTCAAAAAGAGACTGCGAGGAAGAAATTCCTGTCTTCTAGAGACGATACTGACTTAATTTTTTTCAAATCTCTACGTTCATCGGTCAAATCCTTAATACGTAAGTCCAGAAACGAATATTTGACCAGTGTGAAAGACTCACTCAAGCACGGAAACCTGAAACCTTTCTGGTCCCACATTCGCAATTCCCGCTGCCCTGCCCAGTTATCCCCTCCGTCCACTAAATTCTCTGGCTTCTCAGCTAACTCCCCCCAACTATCTTGTGATTTACTCTGCCCCTACTTTTCGCCAGTCTATGTTCCCCCTCCTTCCTCGGAATCCCTCCCAATAGTGGATGTAGCCTGACCCGCATGAGCTACCATCCCCCTCTTATCCTTGTCGAGTACCTCATTGACAAACTTGATGCCAATGTCGCACCTGGCAACGATGGTCTTCCAAACCTCTTTTAACTCAAAAAAAGCCTCGAAAAGAATCATTTTCCCGGCTTGTGGAAAGAGGCTCTCATCATCCCCATACACAAAATTGGCGGTCGTACGCTTGCCGAGACTTACCGTCCCATTTCCCTCCTCTCCTCCTCTTCCAAAATCCTGGAAAGATATGTCAGCGACTGGTTGTCCGCCCCCTTTGCTCAACACCTAGTGAAAGAGCAACATGGCTTCGTTAAACGTAGGTCCACTACCTCCAACCTGCTTGACTTCACCAATTTTGTCGCGAAATGTCTAAATTCACGGCAAGAAGTGCACACCATTTACATTGACTTCACGAAAGCCTTCGACACTGTAAATCACAAGATACTTCTACCCAAACTCTCGTCTCTAAACGTGCCAATACCACTTGTTTTATGGCTTGGCTCTTACAGTTTCAACCGATCCTGCCGCGTCTCTTTTGACGGCTGTACTTCCCGCTACTTCTCCCCCCTCCTCTGGCGTCCCACCAGGTTGTTATTTTTATTTTTTATTAAAGACCTTCCTGCCGTCCTTACTTGTCCCTGTTTGCTTTATGCAGACGACCTTAAGTTGTTCTCCGCTATATCGTCGCCTATGGACTGTGTTTCCTTTCAATCTAACCTGGACACTCTAGTTCGTTGGTGCTCGACTAATGGTTTAGCGGAGGCCCTCTCGACAATAAGCTCAGCTTTGACACCCATTGCCTCGATGTTATCAATCGAGCTGCAAAATCATACTTCACCCCTCCTCTGATTTTGACTCCATCCAACCCTCCTTAGCTCTCCTCAATTCCCTCGTGAGAAATACCTTCGAGTATTGCTGCGTGATCTGGTCTCTCCCGTAACTGTGATTGTCTTGCCTTTGAAAATGTGCAACGTATATTCACCCGTTCTCTCTTCTTTAAGAAAAGCTTCCCTCGTGTGGACTACTCCTCTCGGCTCCGCTTTCTGAACCTTCCCTTCCTACAATAGCGTAGATCCTATCTGGATCTATGCACATTTTTTAAACTTTCCTCGGGTCTGATGGACAGGTCCGCCGCTGACGACATCACCTGCCGTCCTGCGTCTTATAACACACGTAGCGCAGACATTTTCAACTTGCCCTTCGCAGAGCTCGAAGTCTACTTTCATTCATTGCCGAAATTACAACGCAGAACAGCTTGGTCCTTCGAACTTCTCTACTTTAAGTAGTTTCAAACGTAGGATAAGTTTTTTGCTTTCTCCTCCTCCTGAGGACAATAATTAATTGGAGTTTTCTCTGTTTATTTTCCGTTAAATTAATAAATAAATAAATAAAACCTTGAAAAGATAACAACTGAAGAGACGGCTCAAGACCGTTTTCGTCTCCTCCACTCTTTCGTTTCATTGGTTCTCGAACTCCGCTCATTCAACTTGCGCGTTTTCTTTCTTGGGTCATTCGCTTCTGCTAAGAATGTTCTCAGTAACTACCGCGCTCATACGGGTACCGCCGTTTTGGCGTAGAAGCACGGCAGCATGGTTCCTCCAACTCGAGACCCAATTCACTTTGGCTAGCGTCACAGCGGACGCCGTCCATTTTAATTAAGCGCTGGTAGGGCTGGACAAAGAGATAGTTGAGCTTCTCTGCGACGTCCTCGAGGACTGCTGCTGCTTTTATCTGACTAAATAAAAGTCTAAATCCGCCTCCCGAAATGGGCGATCGATTAGTGAGTCGTCGGGACCTTCAGCAAGTAGGTTCGCTAAAAAAACTAAGAAATGTTCCAGCCCCTGCAATTTCTCCCCAAAAAAATAAGATTTGCCAAGAGTTCTGGCGACTGCTACCCGAAATGCAGCACCCCGTCATCGTACAATCTGCGCAACTACCTACCGCATTGAAACTCGTGGCAGCAAATTCTTTCTCGATCTGCACGTATGGTTACAGGCAGGTAGACTTGAGTTTAAGACTTCAACGAACGTTTTATTGGCGCTTCATAATCGCGGACATCAGTATGCCCATCTTAGGCGCGGATTTCCAGTGGTTCCTTAGGTTATCAGGAAAAATCCCATCCTGCTCACTCTTCCCAACTTTTTTGAAAACGTTGCCGACGCACCTATTCGCACACTTCTTCAAAAATACAGCAACATCACTACCGAACTTAGTCTCTCTGAGCCCATTAAACATGATGTTCAGCATCACATCAACACTACTAGCTCTCCATTTTTCTCCAAGGTGTGAACATTATCACCAGAGAAGCTCGCAATTGCTCGGAAAGAGGTAAGAGAAATTTTTAAACAGGTTATTTGCAGACCTTCAGCCTGTGGTTGGTCTTTGCCACTTCAAATGGCGAATGAGAACCTTTTGCAAACTACAGACGTCTGAATGCTCAAACCATTCCAGACCGCTACTCCATACATACGCGCATACTTTTGCGCACAACCTCGCAAACTGCCATGCTACCATCATATCTCTGTAGCTTCCGAAGACATTCAGAAGACGGCAATATGCACACCTTTCGGACTTTCTGAGTTCACTAGGATGACTTTTTCATCCACTCTGTGCTGCAAAACCTCAACGTATATTTGGATAATGTTTTGGCCGCGTCTTCCTCTAAGTCCAAGCATGTGTTAATGTTTTTAATGTTTCCTTGAGGCCGGTCTAGTAATCGACCTTAAAAACTGCAAACTTCTACAATCGTTGGTGAGATTCCTTGGTCACCTGATTACTCCTGAAAGCATTCAACCGGACCCAATCAAGGTGCAAGCGATTTCGAGCTTCCGCTTCCAAAACTGCTAAGGATCTCAGAGGGTTCTTGAGCATGTTAAACTTCTTTTGTCGTTTCTTGCTCAGGACCGCCCACCATCAATCGTTCCTTAAGGCCTTCTTGTCTGGGTCGAAAGTAAAGACTCCCGTCTGATTGTGTGGTTTCCAGAAACCATCCAAATGTTCGAGACCACCAAGCAACAGCTGATGGATGCTACACTTCTGGCATTCCCTCAGCAAGATGCACACCTAACCGTATTCTTCGATACCACAGACATTGCTGTAGGTTCTGCTCTTCGCAGCCATTGAGCGTCTTCTCCAAACAGCCTGAATCCCGCTCAACAGAACTACTGCGCCTATAATCGTAAATTATTAGCCGCGTACCTCGCAATTAAATACTTCCGGTATTTTGAAGGCGGTGGTGTTTACGGACCAAAAGTCACTCACAAGCCCGACAAAGCGTCGCCTCGCCAATTTTGGCACTTGGGCTTTATCAGCCAATTCACTTCCGGCATTAAACATGTGTCTGGAAAAATAACGTAGTTACTGACACGTTGACGACATGTTTTGCAGAGGTCATGATCCCAGCCATCGCCGATTTTCCGGCAGCCACCGGTACACAGAAAGACGATGCAGTTCTTGAGAGAGTAAGAACCAACTCCAAATACACATTTAGGGAAATTTCTATCTTCGGCTCAAAATCCAATAAATACAGCGAGACCTCAAACAAGGGACCAAGGTCATATATTCTGGCCGATTTTTAAAAGAACGTATTTCACGCCGTTCACGATCTGGCGCACCCAGGTATTCGGATAACGACTCGGTTAGTCACCGCAAAGTATTTCTGGCTGTTCATGAACAAGGGTGTGAACTCCTGGAACAAAGAACGCATCGCATTCCATGCTAGGAAAGAAGTAGCTATCTTGACCAAATCGGCAAGGCGGTTCTACACTATACACCTGGACGTAGTAGGCCCTCTATGAGACTCGCACCACTACAAGTATTGCCTCACAACCAGGTAATATCTTTGAAGAACATAACAGCACAGTGATGTGCTGAAGTCCTCTGCCGAAAGTAAATTTCGCGGTTTGGTGTTCCCGCCATCAGTATCACAGACCAGGGAATGGAAAACTCCTGGGATTCAAACGTCAGCGGACAACTGCATAGCATCCGCAGTTCAATGGGATGCTAAAACGTTGGCATCGGCCGCTGAAGGCAGCCATTATGGCGCGCGACAAGCCGTACTAGTCCGCAAAGAGTTTGCTTTCAACCCTGCTGAGGTGGCCGCTCCTAAATTTAAATCACCTTCGCCATCTCGCCAGCGGTCCACATCTCTGGAAAACGTGAAATTTGTACCCAAGTTCTGGTCAGAGCTTATATGCTCCGGAACCCACTGTAGCCACCTAACAAGGGCCACAATAAGGTCTTCAGGCGACGGGAGCACTCTTTCAGTCTGCACAGTCGCTGGAAAGCCCGAGAGGATCTCCTTGAACAGGTTGAAGCTTTTTTTCCAGGAAGCACACAACACTGGAAAGAAGCGATAGCACCGCGTTCATTTGGACTCCACCAGTTGACCGCGGCCAAGTTTCGGTTCCCTCGCCAAAAACCCCTAGGTTTCAGCTGGGGGCGGAGGGCTGTAGCAAAGCGATACCGAACGCAACTTGTAATTTTATCTAAACACGCATTTCCAACCAGTTCGGAAAATATTGGAAATGTAAACAAATTGAAAACTGGGAAAAGTTGAAAGCTTCAGGTATGAGAGGTTGTTAATTATAGTGCGATTTCCACCAAACTTGGTAATAATCGTATCATGCCTTTTATTGTAGCCTATAATTCTGCAAAACTCAATGGTAGATCATAAACTTAAGAGACTCCCAGTAAAAAAATATACTTATAATGAAGAAGGTTTATACTATTATTAACTTTATTTAAACAGGTATCGGTATAGAGAAGAGTTTGAGACCTAGGCACAGAATAGTGGAAGCTTCGGGATCTTTTCAATTTTTTGAGCTAACTAATTTCTGTGAATGGGTCTGTGAAAGAAATAATAGCTTTTCAGCTTCCGCACTCCCCTGTTTTAAATCAAACATCAGATCTAATGTTAGCTTTGGAAAGTACTCATCGAAACCTTTTATTTGATGCCCCACATAACTATATTCGGTGAAAAAAAATGTACACCCCCTCCTTTCTATGTATAGAAAACATCCCCTCCTCCTCCTTAAACGCAACGTGGACCTATGATACTCATCGCATCCAAGGGGATTCATAGATATACCTTTTCGTCAAATTTCATATGAATAGAAGAACGGTTTCTGAGATAAAAGGTATGACAAACAGGCAGACAAACAGACGGACAGATAGACGGGCACGGGAGGTGTTCAAGCGGAATAAGAGATTACCAAGAACACCAGTAACGAAGGCAAAAAAATGATGGGCTCAGAAGAAATAGCTAGCCGAATAAGGTGGTCTTAAAACCTACCGCATTTATCCAAGAAAGACCACCACAGGAGATACTTCAAAATCAAAGAATTGATCCATTCAGGAGAAGCTCTTCAATTCTTCGATCTCCACCAACCACCACCACAGACCACAAAAGAGAAAGTCAGGAAAGCACATTAAATGCTAAAGGTGAAGCCATGTTCAAAATCCGTCTCATAGAGAACAAGTCCCTGACGCGGAGAAGTTACCCTTCATGCAGCTTGGAGCAAAAATCGTTAAGCTATCCGGGTTCATCAAGAACAAGCACAACATGCACCAAGCTTCATGGACATGCCACCAAATAAAAGAGTGTAGGAGAAAGATGGTGATCCTTTAGCGAATCAGCAGGCGCCTAAGGGGAAAAATGGCACACCAGCAGTTCCGAAGAACGGAATCAAAAGTATGAAAGGGGCATGTGTCCAAATTCCAATCTTCGGCAACTAAGGTGAAGCGCAGGGGAAACAAGAATGGTGGATGGACCAAGGTCATTCATAAAAAGGCCAAAAAAAATCGAAGGTATGAGCAAGGACAGCCCTACAAGATCTAGGTGGAAATGTCAGCAAAATCTGAAGGACCCATAAAGACAGTCTTATGTTTGACTTGACAAAATCCGGCTTAGGCTAAACGGACGGTGTCTTTTACCAAGAACTCACTTGGGGAGAATGTCACAGTACGGCCACAAAAATAAGAGATTTATTTATAGTGTAAGGATCACGTTGAAGTGATCGGAAGCAGAAATCTGCACTGCCTTGAAGGAACGATTCAAGCTTTTTTCAAGACAAACTTTGCGAACGAGTCTGGTGTGAGTTGAACGGATAGTTCCAGAGTTTAAACAGACAGCTCTCATTAAAGAGGCGTTCTAAATGCCCCATGTGTGGAAACTTCGCGAAGGCATGCACCAGCAACATTACGGGCGATTTCAACGCGTAGGCCCTGGAGTGGGGAAGCCGATCGATGAACACCAAAGGTCAAATTCTACTAGAGTCTTTTGCGGAGTTGGACATCGTGCTGGCCAACGTTGGATACATACCTACCTTTCGAGGTAGAAGGTCGGGTTCGATCGTTGACCTGACATTTTTAGCACTTCACTGGTGAGGGAGATGGGTTGGCAAGTGAGTGAGCACTACACCCACAGCGACCATCAGGCCATCTTCCTCAGCATTAAAAGCCGAGGAAGTAATCAACGACGGCCAGGGGATAGAAAGGCTAAAGCGGTTGGCTGGTCTATAGGAGCTTTCGAGGAGGAGGCATTCCTGGCGGCATTGGAGGACCTCATGATCCGGATGGAACAGTGGTGGAAAAGGCCACACAGCTGTCTCAGCGTGTAACCGAAAGCATGCGACGCTACGATACCACGACGAGTTTGCACCACGGCAAGAGGCCAAACTACTGATGAAACAAGGAGATCACTGCCTTGAGATCCTCTCCGAGCAAGGAGATTTTCCCACAGTACAAGGGGAAGACCGGAACAGGAGCGTGAGGAGGAATACAGGGATCTGCGAAGCAACCTTAAGAAGGCCATACGGAGAAGCAAGCGGGAATGCTACCAGAAGCTCTGCATGGAGGCTAATACGAATTCGTGGGGTACAGACTACCAAGTTGTAAGGAACAAGATCCGCGAGCAAAAATCACCTCAAGTGACATGTCCGCGGCTCTTGTTACAAATAATTACAACTCTTTTCCCGCAGCAGGAGGAGGATAAAAGTGAACCCTGTGAAAGTGAACTGGCAGCTCAGCAGGACGTCTTCTCGATCCCTGGTGTTACCTAATTGGAACTTCGGGAAACCTGCGGACGTATTGGGGATAGCAAGGCTCCGGGATTGGACGGAATTTCGAACTCTGCTGTGATTCGCAGCACATTCTAGTCGTGCATGGCGAAAGGAGTATTTCCCGCCCAGTGGAAGAGGCAGAAGCTAGTGTTGCTACTGGAGCCCCAAAAACCACCCGGCGTACCCTCTTCATATCGTTCTATTTGTCTCTTAGAACCATGGGGAAGATGTTGGCAAGGGTGATATACAACAGGTTGCTCCCGTTCAACGAGCTTGCGGGTGGTCTTTCATAGCGGCAATATGGATTTCGGCGAGCCTGTTCTACAATCAATGCAACAGCAAAGGTCGTGGAATTGGCTGGAAATGAAATGGCCGTGGGCAAATGCTCTGCTCTGGAGGCGCTGGACGTCAAAAATGCTTTCAACTCAGCCAACTGGGGCTGGATTAAAGACTCTTTGGCCAAATTGGGTGTTCCTAATTCTTTGGCTTGGCTAATCGAGAGTTACCTCTCGGACAGACTTCTCTGGTATGAGACGGGCGACGGGCCGAAGGAGTACATTGTGACAGCAGATGTGCCTCAAGGTCCTGTATTGGCACCACTGCTGTGGAACATAATGTACGACGGAGTGCTTGGCCTACGCGTGCCGGAAGAGGCAACGCTGATTGATTTTGCGGACGACTTGGCGGTAGTTTTAATTGCAAAGCATCCCGAGGAAGATGAAGCCATTCATTCCATCAAGTCAGGGTTACGAGTGGCCAAGCTAGACCTGGCGCACGAAAAGACGGAGGCGGTCATCATTGCCAACCGCAGGAAGAACAACACGGTTAATGTCCGGGTTGATAATCGTGAGGTCGTCTCAAAATCAATTGTCAAATACCTGGGGGTGATGATCGATGCCAAACTGAGTTTCAAGGGACACTTGGATTATGCGCGGGAGAAGGCAGCAAATGCTAGCTCATCCCTTGCAATGGTGATATCTAACGTGGGAGGGCCGCAGTATAGTCGCAGGCTACTCATCGCGGGAGTGGTGAAGTCGATCCTGTTATACGCGGCGCTTGTCTGGGCGGGACGTTGAACCACGCTGTAAAGCGGAGTAATATAAGTTCGGACCGGCCAATTGCGCTTAGGGTGTGCAGCGCATTTAGGACGGCGTCGACGGAGGCAGTGTGTATCATCGCGGGAATGATCCCTATAGATGTTCTAGCAAGCGAGGCACACTGGCTCTACGAAAAATGGAAGACATATCCTGCCGAGGTGAATGCGGATTTCCGAAAAGCCAAGGGAGTTGTGTAGCAAGTGACAACAACGGTGGGATAACTCCGACAAGGGCCGGTGGACCCATACATTGATCCCGTGTATCGAGAAATTGGTCGTCCGAAAGCACGGAAAATTGAATTAACATCTCACACAATTCCTTAGGGGACACGGTGGCTATAGGAACTGCTTGCACCGCTTCAAGTTGGACGAGTCTCCCGACTATCCTGAATGCGGTGCTACACCCAAGGACCCGGAGCACGTTATCTACCGTTGTCCCAGATTTCTGCATCAGAAAAGGAGGTTGAACCGCATCTTGGGGTGGACATCGAGCGCTCCAACCTGGTGGAAGAGATGCTGAAGTCGGAGGAAAGCTGGATGGCGGTAAATGAGGCAGTAGCCGTGGTGCAGACAGAACTCTTGAGGTTGGATCGAGCTTGGACGGCGGCGCGACGGAGACGCGACAAGGACGTACTGGTGTAGCGAACCAGAGCCTCCCCCGAAAAGTAATACTTCACGGTGGTCCCGCGGGGAGGGAGGAAGAGTGGCGATGGTTTTAGAGAGTGCGAATCCCACATACTGATGCAACCTGGCGCAGCAGCGTCTTTGTAAGATTTCCACCTCCATCCATAAAAAAAGCCTAGATCGGACCTCCTACATGGTCGATTTCTGGTAGGCATTGTTTTGCATAGCAGTATCTTGAACTCCTTCAAAATTTGCATTTTCAGCAGGAACTCTACCATTTCAAAGATAACATTTGAGATGAAGAAAATTTATTATAAGTTATGACTAAGAATTTGAAACTTTTGTCATTAAATGTAGCTCTCCTCCTCGAAACACAATATAAATCCCCATTGCTAACTTTTCCCACGAAATAATAGAATGAAACTACCAACCTAGGCTGTGCTGGGAAGATTGAGGCTAACGTTGTTGAAAATTACCAGGATAGAATTTTCCCAACAACGTGCATCACCAAGAAAGGAACCGAATTGATTTTTTCCACCCCCATCCACGTCGATATCATATGCAAATTTTGGAAGCGGCACATTTGCTGAATCGCTTCTTCCCAGCCTTTTTGCTGTTGTCGCAACGAGTATCTGGGAGAAGTATGTGCTTCTGAGGCTGATGCCGAATCGAGTAGGAATGCCGCTTTCACTGACTCAGTTCTCTTTGGACGTGTGTATGGTTGCTTTACGTGCATAAAATTATATTTATTTTCTCTACATGTGGTTGGAAAATGATATTCTAATGGCACACATGGTGGCTGCCAACATTTCTGCTTATCAAATTTCAAAGCAGCACGGCGTATCGGTAACAATACGAGCACAATTACGTACAAAGAATAAGTACGTCCCGAAACCGAGGCTGAATTCTCATCTCTGCTGCATTTTATGGTTTCAGCCCCACAGTTCCCAGTCACAATCTACTTCGGCGTGGGGCCTGGTTAGAGATTCTGTTCCCGGTAGCTGTCTGGATCTCATCAGCCACGAAACCCCTCGCCGGAATTGTGTGTTTCAAGCAAGCTATTGTTGTGACAGACAGGATCCTCTATTCCAAGGAGATTTCTAGCACTTTGATTGCCTGCACCGACATTGAGTCCTATTGTTAGGCGACGTTGCCTGCCACTCTGAGTGGATCGGATGCAAACAAACATACAACCAGCAAGCATGTAACACTGAACGTAAGTTTCAATTCGTTCTGTAGGCTTCTCTCTGAAATACTCCTGCCTAGGCCCTAAACAATAGAAAGCCTCGAAGCACAGCGAACACAGTCCTTAGAAGGAATGGTGCACTTTGTTACAAATATAGAAGCATCTAAATTCAAAATTCGACATCAAACGTTAGCTGGCAGAGGAACTGATTCGACATCAGATCACTGCCACATCATGAAGTGTACCAAATCCAAAAGGAATTAATCCATTTTCTCCGAGCGAAGCTAAATCGGGTCCCTGCTGAGCAAATCTCTCGTTTCAAGTGCCTCGTCTTTCTCTACAATCAACCTAACAGCCAAAGTGCCTCCGAAATTCGTCCTTCATTTCCATCACCGTCAATTTCCCTTATCAATTCGCTATTTGCTAAACACGTACACGCTTCGAACCCTCCCCGAAGGCACATTCCAATCGATACTACGCAAATTTCCAACCCAGTCATATTAATACTACGTCAAGGCCAATAAATGCGAAAGCTATCGTTTTCCCAATTAATCAATGCATTAATTAAGAAATCAATTAAAACTTCTGTGAACTTTTTCAATTAGAAATTCTTTAATGCTTCTATAATTGCAGCAAAAAAGGCGTTCATGTTGCAGAGCTAAAAACAACACAATGAGGGCTGTAGTCGCCATCCTCCCATAGAAATTAACTTTTTATTATCGACACCTCTCAAGTTATAAAACAAGAACTTTCTTACGGTCAATAGAAAGTTCCCTTTCTAATCGAGGATTCAAATTTATTTTTCAACAAGCGAAGGCTGAAAAAAATCCCCTCAGTTCGGTATGAACATGGAGAGCATGGCCGGAAAGCAAGAGGGGTTATTGGGGAGCAAGTAGAGGAAGAGGGAGATGAACTTGGTCGATTATTAGACGTTTTAATCGTTTAAGAACTCATTAAGGAGCCATCAACACATTGTGCCTTGGTAGAAGCACAGTATGCCAAGCTAGAGCCATCCTGACCGCCAACGGGTCGGGTCTTAAATGTTTGATACAAAGTCAATCAGCTCTTACCGTACTGAAGCTAATTGTCCCTCTCAGGTGGCAAATCCAAGTAACAAAGTAACGATCAAACAAGTTTTGATCCAAAAAGTGATCCAAACAGTTTTGCCTAATTGAATGATAAACGAGAGGAGGGGCTAAAGGGGTCTTATTGACAAATCCCATTCCTATATCCTCTTTTTACCTGTGTGGAGTTGCCAAAACTCCCATCAAGCGCGTCCCTTCGTGCGGTTAAGGGAATGCTCGGCGAATGTTTCATGGCCATACACATGCACGTATCCACCCGTGGATAAAAATTGGCTATGGGAAGGTTACCCTAAAATGAAACCAAACATGGAGGAGCAGAAGGAGAATGAAGTTACGGTGCAAGGCTTCGGAAACCCAGTACCGGCGGTTTTTGGGAGTGGGCAAGCGGACCCGTTCAGAAGGGGCTCGATTCTTCACAGATCCCCTCCTACACGGGCACAAGTCTCCGTGATCGTTACCCCCAGTGGGAAGCGCATAGCGGGAGTCTTCGATGAGGAAGAATCCTTGACGTCAAATCACGCGAGGGATATTTTAGGCAATGATCAGTCTGGAACTCCCTGGGTAAAAGAGCATGGAGCTGTGAGCTGTTTATAAAGAAGCGCAGGAACATTCACCAAAATATAATGACCATGATAAGAAGCATCCGTTTGGTGTACGGCAAGGCCCAGGATGAACGAGTAGGGAAGTCGTCGATCGAAAAAGTGAGCCAGTCCACTCAAGTAACGCCTGTTCAAAATACAAAAGGGGAGAAACCGGGGAACATGCTGCGTGAAAAGCTGAACGACTTAACAGGCCAGCAAACCCCGAAAAGAAAAAAGGATTCAACTCCCAAACAGGCAGAGTTCATGAGAATTACGACTGAAGCTGCCAGTGAAACTATTACAGTGACGACCTCGAGAAAAGGGACGCAACCTTCAAAGGTGGAAACTTGGAGGATAGTGGAACCGCGGAAAAGAAATAATCGGAGAAATATAAGACCGGAGGTGATTATCATTTCCAAACAAGGTGAAGGATCATACGCCGACATTCTCAGGAGAGTAAAAGCAGACCCCGAACTCGCCAATTTGGGAGACAATGTCAGCCGCATTACACGGTCCGAAAAGAGATCTTATGTTGGAGCCTAAGAAATCCAAGGATGTAACCGTGGGCAAATTCGACATAAAAGCTAGCAAGGCGGAAATCACCATAATCTGCAAAGATATAGACAAAATCACGACGAAGGAGAAGGTTCGCGAAGCGTTGGAGAAGCAGTTCGATCTTGTCGGACTACAAGAGTCAGCGGTGAAAACGCTAAGGAAAGTCTACGGGGAAACACAAACCGCCATCATCAGCCTACCAGTAGAGAACGCACTCAAACTGTTAGCAGCAGGGAGAGTGAGAATAGGCTGGGTTATGTGTCGTCTTAGGGAACAGGTGGTGTTAAAGCGGTGCTTTAGATGCCTTGGCTTCGGTTACATTGCGAAGGCATGCACTAGTCCAAATGGCAGGTCAAAGCAATGCAGGAGATGCGGAGTGGAAGACCATATCAACAAGGACTGCGGAGCTGACCCAAATTGCCTACTGTGCAAAGGGAAGGAGGGTGTGAATCATCGTCACATTGCAGGCAGCAACAGGTGCCCGGAATACAGGAGAGCCCTTAGCACAAATCGCAAATGAGGTTGATACAAATCAACCTCAACCACTGCGAGGCGGTGCAGGATCTTTTCTCGCAAACTATCCGCGAGAAAAACATCGATGTGGCCATAATAAATGAACCATATTGAAAACACGGTGGTAGCGTTTGGGTGAAAGACCAAACGGGCCAAGCAAAGCTACGGCCTTGTGGAGAACAAGAGAAGGACTTCATCAGAGCGAAGGTGAAAGGCGTCCACATCTACAGTTGCTATGCTCCACCCAGCGCTACACTCGGCGAGGATGAGATTAGCAGGCGATTTCAATGCGTGTGCTCTTGAATGGGGCAGCCGGACAACTAATGTGAGGGGACGTGTTTTCCTCGAAGCATTCGCGGAACTAGACGTGGTACTGGCGAATGTTGGGGTTTCGTACACTTTCCGGGGAAGGGGCCTGGGGTCTATAGTGGATCTGGCATACATGAGTCCCACTTTACCCAGTAAAGTCGTTTGGCATGTCAGTGAGGACTATACTCGCAGCGACCACAAGGCAATCTGTATCAAGGGCGGATCGAGCTCGAAAAAGTGTTCTCGCAGAATGCCGGGTGGTATGCTCGGCTAGACAGCGAAAGCTTTCGAGGGGGACACATTTTGCGCGGTGCTCAAATCCGACATATCCCTGAATGATACGGCTAGAAGAAAAGCCACCCAAATCGCCCGATGGGTGACGGAAGTATGCAATGCTACTATGCCCAAAATGCGATTGCTACTCAGTAGGCAACCCAAATACTGGTGAAACAACGAAAACGCAAGTTTGCGAGCCGTATGTTTCCGACCAAGGAGGATTTGCCAGAGGCTCAGGCGAAAGCCCGGTGGCGAGAGGAGTCACACAGGCAATTACATGACTGCCTAAAAGAAACAATTCGGAGGAGCGAAATGAACTGCTGTGTGACCATGCCGACATAAACCCTTGGGGCGAGGCTTACAGAGTGGTAATGAAAAGGCTGCAGAGATCACCCCAGGTAACCTGTCCGCGCCTCCTGAAACAGATTGTTACCACTCGGTTCCCTCACCACGAAAATAGGGGACGGCGAATGGTTGTCCAGCTAAATGAGGGCATAATACCCTAGAATAACTGTGGAGGAGCTGCGGGAAATATGTGGTAAAATCGGTGACAACAAGGACCCGAATTTGGATGGTATCCCCAACCGAGCTTTCAAATTCGCAGTGAAGACTAGGCCCGACCTTTTCGCTAACACCTTCGAGTCGTGCGTCAACTTGATGCCGGACCGGAACAAACGGCGAGCAACTTACTCTTTCTTTTTTTGGTCCACAGACCCCTTTACGGTTTCTTACCAAGCCAGAGGCAAATCGTCAGACGCTTCCAAAAGGTTCGAATCTTAACAAGGTACAGCTCTAAATAGTAAAGATGGCGAGCATCCCAGGTATAACTTGTAGGTGTTGCGGTAGAACTCATGTTTCCCAAGCCCTCAATGTAAAATTTAGGTGCGTGTTTCCAGTAAAGCCATTGAGGAGTGCCGTCCCCACGTACTCGAGAAAGGCGATCAGACCCAAGCCCGCAGTGGGGCTCATTCGAAGTGGTCCTTGTCACGAAGTCTCATCGGAGGTTATCTAGTACCATGGGAAACGGGATGGCCTAACGGAAGTAGGGTGTGCTCTCTGGCCAGTTATTTGCCCTTGAGGGAATTTCATGGTGGTTATGGTTGTACTCATATCGCGGGTAGAGTTCATTGTGGGCAAAAACGTGGAATTGCGGTGTAGAATTCGAGCGTCATACGGCTTAGTTGCAGCAAAGCTGTTAGCTAATTAGTTAACATCCATTGATATGAATGTTGAGTCTGCATTCAGTATAGCCCAGTACCGCTGTGCCAGTCCCAGTGGAGCTATGATTATGGTCTCCAAATCAATCTGTGTCCAAAAAGGACCAAGGAATTATGCCTACACGGCAGGTACTCAGGTTAAACCTCAAGAACCTCCAGTTTAGTCAGAGAGAATCTCATGTACTCCTATCATTTAATACAGCATCTAATTCGTAATTTCGTTCGGTACTAAAGAAGCAAACCCATTTTATTGTGAAAAATATTCAAACTGATTATTTTTCGCAGAAAATACTAAACTATTTTGATCTCCTACTCACATGCAATGTACAACGGGTAAAGCTCTTACCTGAAAATAGAAAAATTATATAATTAGTCAATGTTTATGGAAAAGAATAAAAATTTACAAGAGAAAAAAAAATAGTGAAAAACCTCAAGCCCGTTTGTGAAAGTAGGCGACATTCACTTTTTTACCAACCCCCTACTTTTCACGACATGCAGCTGCTCCCCGGATCTTCGTCTTTCGGTGCCTTTGATATATTACAATTAAGTAGGTTATCATCCTGGACCCATTCCCTATAACAAGTGCGGTAGCTGTCGCAAGAACTTGAATCCACCAGCGCTATCCCCTTGGTTCAGCCTTGTACGCATTTGAAATGGCTATTCTTGGTAAGATCGCAGTTCTCACAGCTCTATTTATCTACCTATCTATAATGCGGGACTCTGACCCAGAGATACCATATTCCCTGCTCAGTATCCCCGTAGAATCCTCACAGGCATTACATCTCCATTGCGAATCGGTACCATGCCACCCCTACATATGCTACAGCCTCCAAAGTCCTTCTGAGAATTTTGGCTTAGAAAGCACGCTGACATTCAGGAAAAAGGGTCATCTGATCAAGGAAGGCACCGAACATCCACTGTATATATTGCTCAACGGATAACGGGGGTCATAAGATTTGGACTGCGGAATGGTGAGAGCGGATCGATGAACGAAAGGAGTTGAATACTCTATTGACCGAGCGTGACTCGCTCGAATTCCAATACCAAGCGAAATCCAGAGAAATTCAACGTAGTATGCACCGTGACAATTTGTTATTACTTTCGTCAGTGAAGCGGAAGATTCCGGAGAACGCAATGTTTTCAGAAGTATATACCGCATTGCGAAAGAGTTTGTATGGTCCTGTGAAGGACGTTAATGGTACACCTTTCATTCACGATGACGAGCAATTAAAAAGGTGGAAAGAGCACATCACCACGGTTCTTAACTATATCACATCTGGTAGGTTCCTTCTCTTGTGGATAAAATGGCTAGTCGCGGTAACTTGCGCATATGGACTGTTCCTCCAAGCAGAAGAAAAATCAGCATTATTTATAGATGCGCCTGTAGTTTCTGCAGATCTACTACTTCCACTCGTATAGAAATCTTGAAAATCCAAGACCTTTCCCAGAGAATGGCAGAGCTTTTGGTCCAGAGGCATTCAGATGCGTGCCAGATTACATATAAGGGACCACAACACTACAATTCGCATTGCCAAAACTGCGGTGAAGAAGAAGCCGTTTCCTTTGCGATTGCCCAAACTGCGGAACACTAGGTAAACAATTATATGAGGATCTCAAGGAGATCTCTAGTTACAGAGTGGGAGCCACTATCTTTCGTAAATGTTACGGGCTGGCTCTGCAGATCTAAGTTGGCTGGACTCTGTTCCTCTTTTCTTTTGGGTAGGATAGGTGAATTCGCCTACGCAAGGAGTGTTAGACTCCCGCAACGGTATGCCGTCGAACTACCAACTAAACATCTCCCCGCCATCAGGGCTAGCCCCTCGTTCTCCTTAAGGAACCTCAAAATCAGGGAGTTCCTTTCACCAATGGGAGGGGAGAGAAGAAAAGGAACTGTTCGTTCAAGGAATCCCTTATCATCCGGGGCCTTCACCGGTCCTGCTCTTTGCAACGAGAAGAAACCGAACGTAATGTGCAATACGGCTCCTCCACTGGGGAGAGCTCCCCTGTGTCCACATAAATTTGCTGACGGAGGCCATCTCACCTTCCATAAAAAAACACAAATCGTGAAACCGGAAACTGGGCGCTTCAGGTATGAAAGGTTTTGTGTATTTCTTTTATAAAGACATTTAATTGTGCATTTGTTCCATTTGTACCTAGCACGTAGTATCTGCATATATTATATGAGAATATCCACTTTCGGGTGATATTGAAAGTCTTGAATTTAGTTATAGCCTATTGCGTGACTCTAAGGTGAACTTAAGGAGGGTTATGCAGCCAATTACTAAAAATTGTGTTATTAACTTTATTTGAACAGATATCGATATGCCTAGGCAGCATAGAGTGGCAGCTTCTTGATTTTTTCTAGATTTTTGGTTTGCGTAGTTTCTGAGAATGGGTCCGTGAAAGAAATGATCACCTTCAACCACCCGCAACCGATTGATGTAACTCACTGTATGCGTGAGCGTTCCAGTTCCCAACTTTCCACCAAATTTTGGTGTCAAAAGCTGCAAACAAACAGACTGACAGACGGACACACAGAGAGATAGTAAATCGATTTTAATAAGGTTTCGTTTTACACAAAGCCTTAAAAAGTGTGATGGGCGTCATGCACCTAATCTTAGGTAAGACCGAAAGCCTCCATGCCCACTTAGAAGCTGGTTCAAGAAATAGTCAGTCTCACCGTGCTTGGGATTCAACCCAATGAACAGCGCAGTTCATCTGCGTCTTGTCTCATTTTGCCAAGAGCTTTGCCAATCATCTAGTGTACATTTCTTTATGAGCAACCACTTCCATGGCTCTTGTCCCTTGCGCTTCTATATGGCTTTACGCTCCTTAGCAAGAAGGGCAACGGAAATCACTCCCGCGATTACCATCACGATAGATTCAGAGGCAATACGGTACGGGGACGCCACCCGCAAAGCTCCCGTCTCTGTACTTAAGCAAGGCGCTTACGATATGCTGGCTTACCAAGAGCGTTAGCCCACTCCTCTGAGCTGTAGAGCAGAACGAACTGCATTGAACTCATCAGGGGACGTCGCCGACTAGACGTAGAACCCCCAATGCTGGCCGTTAGCTGAATTAAGGTCGAAATTCCAGCTGCAACCTTGTTCACTGCTGTTTTGATTTGTTCAAAAAGCCTTATCTTCGAGTCAGTCCAAGGTACTTCACCGTTTATTTGACTCGATTATCAACTCGCGGATCGATATGGGACGCAAGCCCGAGATTCTCTTTTTAGTCAAGATGACTACTTCGGTTTTCCCAATGCAAGGTTGAATCGATGAGCAATCATCCATCGGTGTACCCGTCGCATCTAAGTTTACTTACGTCTGTTTGGCAGTGCGTCTGGCAATGTGTATGTGATTTTGGTTTATTCCCTAGGTCTGAAAAGACCCCAAGTGGATTAATGGTTAGAACGTAGCCTAATTGCCAGCGTTTTCGATATACAAAGAACGACTTCTTGCGCTAAGTAATGATGCGCGAAAATTTATGTTGTTCATCCGCCACCCAAGTCTGAGAAGACCCCAAGTGAGACAATATTTAAGGCCAGAGAACGTTGTTTTTATAAAGTTATTAAGTTAGGTTATGAAATTAAGGCACGTGATGTAAACGACACTTTTTATTAAGATATCTTTTAAATGTATGTTGAATTTGAATTAACACAGAAAAATTGAACACTACCAGCTTCAGTAGCAATACTTTAAGGCATGATGCCCTAAGCCGGTAGTCGGTAGAATGTGTACTGATGTCCCACTGTTGGCTTTGCCCGAAAGGCTTACAAAAGAGCAAATCGGTCTGACCTCAGTGAGGGTTGCATCGCAAGTAGTAACAACAAGCACCGCAACATCATCTGCATAACCGTTCAGCCACGACTCTCCTGTCATGTCGAGTCTAAGCTATCAAGGAAAGGTTCCAGAGTTCCGGCGCTAGGATGGATCCCTACCCTACCCCCGACATGGCCTCCATCCTCTTCTGACCCCCTAGCGTCTCATAGGGCCGGGAGGAGCTCATCAGATAATCCCTCAATATCCGCAAGAAATAACTCTGCACGTGGAAAGTATTGTCTAGTGTGCCCAGAATATCTTTCCGACACCATGCGTTACGTGGAGCAATAACCATAAAGCTCGGCGGCTGAATGCCTTCGCCCAATGAACGGCATTAATTATGGATCTCCAAGTTCTAAAGCAACAAGCACCGCAACATCATCTGCATAACCCTTCAGCCACGACTCTCCTGTCATGTCGAGTCTAAGCTATCAAGGAAAGGTTCCAGAGTTTCGGCGCTAGGATGGATCCCTACCCTACCCCCGACGTGGCCTCCATCTTCTTCTGACCCCCTAGTGTCTCATAGGGCCGGGAGGAGCTCATCAGATAATCCCTCAATATCCGCAAGAAATAACTCTGCACGTGGAAAGTATTGTCTAGTGTGCCCAGAATATCTTTCCGACACCATGCGTTACGTGGAGCAATAACCATAAAGCTCGGCGGCTGAATGCCTTCGCCCGATGAACGGCATTAATTATGGATCTCCAAGTTCTAAAGCTGAACTGTAATGGGGATAAATCTCCCGCAACAGGTATCGCTTCAGCGAGTCTATTTCTGATTAACTTTTCGAGCACTTTCCTGGTAGTGTCAAAGATACAAAATGGTCGGCGTTGTTGGAACACTTATTTGTAAAGCTCTGCCGAGATGCCACCGAGTCTTGTGAGCCTTCTTAGTTTTCATAGAGCGGACTGCCTTTTCCAACTCTTTTATAGAGAAAACTGGACAGTCCTCGGTGCCCTCCGAACTGCTGTCATCCCGTAGGGGATGCGCAGTACAACGCCGTCCATCTTCTCGGCCTTAAATGGTCAGGGTTTCCACAGAGCCCTGATTTTTCGGGTTACCAGTTTGGAAGCGAGTTCCCCTAATCACCTTTCACCACCTCGGCCAAGTCCTGCCAGCAATGAGCTTTGCTCCCGTTTATTGCGCTACGGAGTCTCCTTTTGCCTGATCTGTACTCTGTCATTGTGTACATGCCTCTTCCCGGTCGTTTGAACCTTGTGTCAAGCGACGGAGTTAGTTACACTCCTTCCCAAGCTCTGCGATTTCCGCCGTATCGCTGTATCCTACCAGTCCATAGAAGGCTTACCATGTCTCGATGCCCTCTTGGGAATGAAAACTCCGAGGTCTGTGGTTATTAGGTTCTTAACTGAATTTACGAGCGCCACCACCCTCAGGAGTGCCACGAGTCCATTTCGAGAATTCATTTGCCTCTGGAGTTTGGGTGAGGCATTCCCATTCGAGTGCCCTGGCATTGAAGTCTCCAGCGATCAGGATTCGCCCTTTCGTCGTCTAAGACCATCAAGCCTGCGCAGAAAGTTTGGGATCGTCTCATTCCGTATTTGATAAACACTGAAAAATGTTACACTTACATACCGAATCCAGACAAAGCCGTCCCCTCGACCTTGGGCAAAATCACTGCCGTCCCGAACCCAGTTGGCAGTGGTACCTGATATATCGAGGTGTCATTACACTGGGTCCATGAGCGGTTGGACTCCGGCGCATATTGATCTGTAGGATTCGTATTCTACGCATTATTCAACCAATTTTAATTTTACCCGCTATTAAGAAGCTTCCTCGCGTATCGCTCCACAACTTCCACCACAGCGAGGCCAAAAACCTCCGGGGTGCGCAGAGATGATACCACTCAAGGTCTCTGATTTCCAAACAGCACGTGAGTTCCAGCTAGAAACCAAAGCTCTCTCTCCCAGTAGACCTTTGACAGCTTCACAGAAGGTACCTTTGTCTGTTATTCAAGTTTAATTCGACGAAGACTCCACCACGGTTCGCATTTTCAATAGAAGACACTGCTCCGCTATCCAGGGCTTGATCGTATAGCGGATTCCACTGAGGAATGAGCAGTGCTGGCGGCCTAGTCCTCTTTCATCTCCCCACCTTTTCTATTGGTGCTCCACCCTTCTTGTCCACCTTATTTTCAGACAGACATTTTTCTGAGGACGAGGCGTGTTATTGCCTCTTGTCCCTCTTCGGGTCCTCTTTTGAGCCCTGGAGAGAACCTGAGTGAAGTCTCCTTCAGATGCCCCTTCCTCTTTCCGTTTGGCGCTTACGGTGTTCTCAATGACGGGCACGGTTGCTTCTGCTTTTCGTGCATCTTTCGTTGCTCTCCATGTCCGCCTGTAGTAGGAAATTCCACCCAGCAGCTTCTCTAGCTCCATCAGCCGATTTTCTATGCTTTTGCAGATGTTTTTCTGGAGGAACGTCGCATACCGCTCCGCTTCATAACCGCCACGCATTTCTGTACAACCTTTGCCTCTTCAGCTTTCCCAAAAACAGTCAACTGCGCTCCCACTTGGCTTATATTCAAAGCCATTTGGTCAGTTTCAGCTGTTTCCACTGTGCCTCTTTACGCAACAACAGCACAGCGAGGTACTGTCTGGGTTGTCGTCCCCGTCCTGGGTTCCGCATCACTTTGCGAGCCTTCTTTTTTATTTGTGAATCCCGATGTCCTTCGGGTATTTCAACCATTGCCGCATCTTTAGCTGGCCGGTACAGCGAGCGACGAATTTTCGTATTGCATACAAACGCAGCCAACTCTTTAGATGGACCCAAAAGAAGGCTCAGTCTTCCCAATGGAATCTGCCCAAAAAGCACCCAACAAAAAAATAGAAACTCGTTCAAATTCGAAGGTCATCTCACTGTTTTCTTCGATTTCTTGGACTTAGTGCTTTACCAATTTCAATATTTTATGGTTGCAAGGTCAACAGCGAAGTTTTGGGCCTTTTGAAGGAAATAATCCGAAGGAAATAATCCGAAGGAAATATCCACAACTGTGGCAAAACCACTCGTGGCAGTTGTCCTACGATATGACTGCGGCTCACACATCACTGGTTGCTGGAAATCAAGCTTCACTTTGCTTAAGCCACTATATTTACCGGAGACGACACCCTGTTGCTTCATTCTATTCCCGAGGCTGAAGCATGTAAGGACAATGTTGATTAACGCTGAACGCCACATCGAAAAGTGAGCTCCAGAGGTGCTTCCACAAATGGAAAAGTCCTAAGACGTATCTAAGCGGGATTACTTTGGGAAAGTATCTAAGTGGGATCACTTTGGAAATGAGACAAAATTGGCACTAAGTAATGGATCAAGACGCTTTAAAAACAAGGAGAATTTCAACTAATTTCGTATCACACCCCATATATCTATGTACAAATAAAGAGACGAAGGTTTTCACAAGGACAAATACAGACTTCCATCGTATTTGCACTGTGACTGAATCAACTGCTTATTTGAGAACAGAATCTATTTCTTGGAGAGCCCACCGTCTGGCAAACAAAACTTTAATTAAATGGGTAATCTTGCTTCTAAGGATAAATGCTCGCACGAATATACCACAAATGTAAAGATGCGCACATGTTGGCGTTTCATTGCCTAAACCAACACCTAATCGTCGCCAAGTTCTAGTAATCGCACATGACCTTCTCCCGAGTGATTGCGTGTTGAATTTGGCAAGCCGCCAACACCTTTCGCCAATAAAACGAGTAACTTTTCAACAATTGGCTTGTACCAATCTGTTGACGTTACGAAGAACATTACCGAATTCATAGAAAAATCAGATGAGGCCAAGTACATGATGGATTCGTCCCAGAAATTTTCCCACAGTCATGCCATGAAAGCATATCTGCGTCCTTATGCCCGTATCTATAATACTTAGGCTGCACATACTCCCAGCATAGCTTGTACGGTGGAAATCGATTGGACCTACCCTAAAATTTTCATGTTCATTGTTTGTTCGTGTTTTCGTGCTGAGCCCTTGACATTTTGCGTTCCCTGCTCGCAGCTAAGGACCGGGTATGAGTGAACGAACAGGCAACGATGGTACAAATGAACTTATCATAAATCTAGCAAAGTTCTGCTCAGTGCTTCACCAAGTTTCCTCCGAGGTCGCATGTAGCTCCCAGAAGGGGTGGCAACTTCTGGTTATCCTCCTCTCCCTTGAACGACCTCACGTGGATAGGAGTAGCCACCCAGGTTCAGGCTAAACACTAAGCAAAGCCAAGTATCTACACTTGAGCTAAATTTCTATTGTCCATAAATAAAGCGTCTGAAACGAATTCGTTATTTGGTGGATGGAACTTTCAGGCCTTGCATGACAGATAACAGATACTTGCTTATGGGAATGTCTATTTTTGTAAGTACAGCTACCGCATATGCGTGTCAGGCGTGAACCCTCGACGGAGGGGGATAATAATCGTGAAGAAGGATGGGTTTGAGCTTGTGCATTTGCATATTTCTCATAGAATATCTTTTCATTGTTCATGTATCGGATTTTTATTGAACTGGGATTTGAAAGTTGATTTTTATGGCCCATTCGTAGCTGATTTATTAGATCGCTTGACAAAATTGGGTTTCCTCAAATCAAACAACGGCATTGACCTGGCATATCTGGGAGAATATGCTTGTTTCAGCACATTTTATGGATAATCAATATCTGAATTGAACACAAGCCGCACTTTCCTCTCAATATTTATAGACGTTATAAATATAGAAAGATGATGTTAATGAGGGATTTAAAACTGGCAAGGTGGCATTTTAGTCGAGACCAGAGATTACACATTCATAAATGAATCTCGGAGGCAATAGTGGGTAGTACTTACGAGGAGAATACCCAATCTAATTAACATGAAAATTATCGTTTTTCATGGCTTTCTAAGGTCCTTGATGTCACGCAACTGAATACCATGGAAAGGATATAATGAATGGGGCGTTTCGGGCGTTCTCTTAGTTAAAAATATCCTTGCCTACTTTTCATGTTTTGTGAAAATTTCATCATTTATCCGGTTCTTCCAATCCATGCTAATTATATGACCCCCTCATATAAAACTCTCACAGCGTTCATTAGCTCTTATTCCACCGGGGCCCAAACCCTTATACCTTTACGGTACTGGATATCGTGCTGGCCAATGTTGAATTCGTGTACACTGTCCACTGAATCCAATATTGTTTCATATCTATACAACATCCCTGCATAATAAGCCCTGAAATCTTCCAATATGCGGAGTTTTTCCTCATTTTGGCCACTGGAGACGATTGGTTGTCGACTTCCAAATGTACTTATATGCAAAGGCAGATAAATGCATTCCAATATATCGTTCAAGAGAAGTCGGGTAACACCCCTGCTCATTGGAATTAATAATCTTACCCTTTCCCATGTCAAATCCATCACCTTCTTAGGCAGGGAGATAACGAGGACGAGTTCGGTCAGAGACCACTTCAACTTCATTATTCTGAAAACCGTAACGGCAGGCGGTGAATTAATTTTTCAACTGCTTTTTCTTGGGATCTCACACCCCCTTAAAACCATCAATCTCTATAGATCTGCAGTAAGCCTCATTATAGAGAGGTTATAGACAACTATATTAGAACTAACGTTCTAAAGCGTAATCCCCTACATCACTGTCAACACGCTTACCGGGCAGGAAGGTCAACTGAAACTGCTCTGTATCAGCTGACAGAGGTACTACGGGGCGCCATAGAAACAAAAGAAATTGCACTGTGCGCGTTTTTGGATATCGAAGGAGCATTCGACAACACATCGCACACAGAGATACAGGATGCCCTGAGCCGCAAAGGAGTGGGAAACACCCTGGCACTCTGGATGGGCAAAATGCTAGAAAGCAGACAAATAGAGGTACAAACAGGTACAAATTCTATTATCATGAACACCACTCAAGGCTGTCCACAGAGTGGAGTACTATCGCCGCTGATGTGGAGGATGGTAGTGGATGAACTCCTGGGCGTGTTAACAAATACTGGAATACAAGTCCAGGGCTACGCGGACGACATTGTTTTAATCTGTAGGGCCAAATATGAAGATACCCTATGTGATAGAATCCAAACTGGATTAAGGGTTACTAGTGCCTGGTGCAGGAAGGTGGGACTGCGGATCAACCCAACCAAAACCATCATAGTACCATTCACTAGGAGGCGTAAGCTGGATCACCTGAGAGGAGGTGAAACGAGAAACAGAGGTCAAATATTTGGGAATTACGCTAGACCAAAAATTACTCTGGAAAACACATGTCGGAAACACTTGTCGGAAAGCCACGAGGGCTCTGATAACTTGCAGATCCATAGCAGGAAAAAAATGGGGTTGCAGCCCGAAGATACTACTTTGGATATATACTGTAATAGTAAGGCCAATGATTACCTATGGAGCGGTAATCTAGGCAGAAAGAACACAACTCAGCACACAAGCCAGGGAATTACATAAGCTCCAAAGGCTGGCTTGCGTGTGTGTATCAGTGGGGCAATGAGGACATGCCCAACGGCATCCCCGGAGGTCCTTCTGGGATTAACTCCTCTCCATCTGCACATGCAGATGCAGGCAAGGAGATCAATATTAAGGATGGCCGGTAGTATCAGTGAGGCGGGGAGCTGCCTAAATCGAAGGAAGATTGATATTCTTTCTGCGCGGTATCCCGAATTACTGATACCGAGGGATAACATGATAACGAGGTTTCACTTCGATATGAAGTTCAAAACACGTTGGAGTAACAAGGCAAACTGGGAGAGCGTGGCTGCGACATACGGCTTAAACCAGCAACTGATTACTTGGTACACTGACAGATCCCTCACAGCAGAGGGAGCGGGTGCCGGAGTCATTGGTCCAAGGAAAATGTACTTTGAGCCAATGGGCAGGTACACTAGCATATTCCAGGCGGAAATATACGCCATAAACAAATGTGCCTCCTATAATCTGCAAAGGAACTACAGGGGGCAAAACATAGCTATTCTCACCGATAGCCAAGCAGCGATCAAGGCACTTAGGTCCAACCAGGTGAACTCTAAACTGGTATGGGAATGCCTTGAGAGACTGAATACACTCGGCTCGTCCAACAAGGTCTGGATACCAAGATAGCCAAGAAGGGAGCAGGGACGACTTTATACGGTCCAGAACCCTTCTGTGGAATCGGAAACGGTTTCATGGCTATGAATCTAAGAAATGAAGAGAAACGGTTGAGGGAACTATATTGGGCGGGCCTACCAGGGATGGAGCAGCGCAGGGTGCTTATTGGGGGATACGAATCCATGCGCACAAAGGATTGCTTAAACCTCACCTTTTGCTGAAACTCCGAATCATAGTGAGAATTCTCACTGGTCATTGTCGGCTGAACTATCACCTAGGGAAGTTAGGGATATCTACGGACACTGCCTGCAGGTTCTGTGCGGGGGAGGACGAAACCTCTATACACGTCCGGCACTTGTGCAAAGTAGGTCGAGACATCTGGGAGAACACTTGATACCAGATGCAAAGCTGAAACTTCTGGAAGTGGGGAACATACTAAAGTTCCTAACGGTTACAGGCCTGCTTGAGATACTATGATCAATAGGTACACAATAACCAGTAAAAGGGGCACAATAGTTTTTCAAGGACGCGGTACGACTTTTCCTTAATAGAATAATAATAAGCCTCATTATAGCGTATGTCGCTACATCACTATGAATCCGTCAAAATATTTTGAAAACAAGCTCAATGCAATATCTGCTTGTATCCTGAGAAGACGCTTGAGACTAACCACCAGAACCACCCCATTGCACCAGATTTTTGCTTTGGCCAACGAGACGCCACTCCGTTTCAGAAGGCCCCTCCTGGCAGTCAAATAACTTCTTAAATTAAAGGAAGGAAATCCCAAAACCTATCATTTCGTGATTCAGAACCCGGATGTTGAAAATGGCCTCTCCTCGATCTATAAGTCGTTCCGAAGCTTGTTTGATACTATAATTCCCAATGTTATTTCCACAACCTTTTATAAAATTCAGGTTGTCCAGTCGTATGATTTGGGGGCCACCTGTGACAGAGCCACGGCCCATGATGTCCGGTCCGGATGGGACGCAAGTCTCACGTTTTTCCTTGGATGTCAGTTCGGTAAAATGGTTATAAACTTCTCTATTTTCCCTATGAAATCATCGCACCTCAACATCGGCCGTTGATTGCCGTCCTGCGAATCAAACCACCGATAAAACAGCGTGAAGAATGCACTGGCCTGCTGCGCATTAAATGGTATCGATTTCGTGAGAAGAAAGAGGAAATTATTTCACTCACGCAATTACCGACCATTACGAATGTGGAAGAATCGTGGAACCAAATGAAAGACACGATCCACAAAGCGGCCTCTGCAACCCCGGGGGTCACTAAGCCAAGTAAACGATGCATCAACCGAGATAATTGGCTTTGGAATGACAATGTTAAAATGAAGGTCTGTGAAAAGAAATGCCTCTACCACAAATTTCTCGACGATAAATCACTCGCCAATTGGCAAATTTATAAGAATGCCAAACGGGAAGCAAAGAACGCGATCACTGTCAACCGAGAGAACTATTACAAAAATCCTTACGAGAAACTGGACACTCGGGATGGCCAGAAATATCTTTATCGACTTGCCAAAACGAACACTTCTGTTGCGTTAATGACAAGAGCGGTACTTTGCTTACCAACTGTCGAGCCACGACGTTTAAATGGCGAGAATATTTCGAGCAGATTTCAACTGAAGAATTTGCTCATCCTCCACTTCCACAATCATTGGCGACATTTGGACCAGTTCCACCTGTCAGCGCAGCAGCCCTGTCGGCTGAACCTAAACCAAATGGCCGAGGAGAACCTCCATAATGGAAACCGAGATAGCCTCTGGACTCTCATACTTCGGGTGAACTCCCGTTGTATGTGAGTACAGCTCGGTTATTTGCTATTGGCCCCCTAGTGGGAGCTTCATGGGGGTTGTTGGTTATGCTCAAGCGAGAAGAGACCTTCGAGCCAGGGCGTGGTGTTGCGTTTCAACACGGGTGCCCTATTCCTTAGTTCGGTAGAGATTTAGGTAGGTCTTGCATCCACCAGTATGAATGCTAAGCCATGCACTTAGTATAGACTGGTACCGTTGTTACTTGTCACAGCGGGGTTCTGATTGTGGTCACAAAATCAATCCATGTGTTATGAAGACCGTGGGATTAAGTCTCCACGACAGGTACCCACGTAAAACACTCAAGGGCTCACTGTCAACGCAACTGAAGTCGAGGAGGCAATAAATCGAATGAAATCGGGGAAAGCCACAGGACCTGACGACATCGCATCTGAGTTCCAGAAAGCGAAGAGCTGACACCCAATACTGTGGCTCAGTGAATTCTTTTATTGGGTTATTCAGGAAGGTAGGACCCCATTTGACTGGCAAGAAAGTACCACTGTTCCAATATGGAAAAAGAAAGGTAGTCCAGCAGAATGTTCAAATTACCGTCCGATCCGGTTACTTTCCCATACCATGAAGATTTTGGAAAGCATTCTTGACAACCATATTTGCGAAATCGTTGGAATAACCGGGAATCAAGCCGAATTTGTCAAAAATTGCGGAACTACTGACGCAGTACACGCTGCGCGGTTACTCCTAGAGAAACACCGTGAAAAGCATCGCCCTCTTTACATTGCATTTCTGGATCTAGAGAAAGCGTTTGACAGTATGCCACACGAACTCATCTGGTATGCTTTACCACAACACTTAGTGCCAGAAGAGCTCGTGCGCTGGGTTCAATTGCTCTACCACGATCCGAACAGTAAAGTTAAAAGTATGACGGGTGTATCAAAATCGCTTCGTGTCTCTGTTGGTGTTCATCAAGGTAGCGCCCTCTCACAACTCCTCTTTGTTCTTGTTATGGACACCGTCACACGGGACATCCAACGTCCAGCGCCCTATACACTGCTTTATGCAGATAATGTTTTCCTAGCATCTAATAGCAAAAATTATCTCGAGCAACTTGTCCTAAAATGGAATGATCGCCTCATGCAATACGATCTCAGACTGAAACTAAACAAAATTGAATTTGTGGCGACCAACCCCTCTCGAAGCAGGGACAATCACTGTCAGCGGCAGTAATCTGCCCAGAAATGAGCGATTTAAATACCTCGCGTCAAAGCTAACAGCTAATGGAGAACTGCGTTATGAAATTGCTTCACGCATTAACGCAACCTGGATGAAGTGGCATTCCACAACTCATGTTCTTTGTGATCGACGTATCAACGAACGTTTCAAATCTAAAATTTAAAGCAATGTCGTCCGTCCTGTCGCTCTCTATGGTTCTGAGTATTGGCCGACTACAAAAGACAATGAACGGCGTCTTGCGGTAATGGAGACGAAGATGTTGCGTTGGACTAGTGGCGTGACACGTTTTGAACACGTCTGAAATGAGAATATCCGCGATGTTGCGTTGGGCTAGTGGCGTGACACGTTTTGTTCACATTCGAGATGAGGATATCCTCGATCGTTATGGGGTTGCACCGATCGTGGAAAAATTTCAAGGGAGGCGTCTTCGATGGTATGGTCACACAATTCGCGCTAACGAGAATTCACTTGCGAAGATTGTTCTGAACATCGAAGTCGATGGTAAAGGACCAAAAAGCAGGCCGAAAAAACGGTGGCTTGATACGCTGGATAGGGATTTAAAAGCCTCGAGGTTGCATCCAGATCAGGGATTCGATATAGCCAAATGGCGAAACCGATCACGATGAGCCGACACCGCTTGTGAACGAGAGAAAGGGTGAAGAAAAAGAAGAAGACTGCAGTGTCAGAAGAGATGAGATGATTCATTTAAAAGACGCTGGGCTCACAAAATTATCCCAGATATTTCAAAATGGATCAAACGACGTCATGGAGAAGTTAACTACGACTTAATCTAATTCCTAAGCGGGCACGGAGAGTATCGCGCTATTCTTGATCGGGGCTTGACAACCCCTATATTCCCCGACACGATTGTGGACGATGTAGAGCATGTTGTTTTTAACTGTCCGAAATTCGTCGCACTCAGGTCGTAGGTGAAAATTGATGCCGGGCATCGTTGTCACCCAAGAATGTCGTGGACCAGATGGTAGCCTCAAAAACATTTTGGAAAACGGAGGAAAAACTAATGAAGGCGATCCGCAATATGCGAAGGGAAGAGGAGGGTGACAAGTAACTACTCGATCCGCAGATAATAGCTAATCCTGCCCGAGATGTAACCCTTAAATGGCAGTCCCGCGAAATAAGTGAAGGAGACAAAGGTGCTTTTAGTGTGTAAAAGTTTGACATGAACGTATGGCAGGAGCCAACTGTAGATTTTGGAACTTCCCAACGACAAAGAAGGCCTACAAATGACAACAGAAGTTGATTTCAAGCCCACTTTGTGACAAAACCAAAATGTTAGTAACTGAAATGTATGAATACAGTGACTGCTAAAAGAAATTATCGGTTTTAAAGTTTTTAAAGACCTTTCGAAAAGTTTTCAGAAGTTTTGAGTTTTGTCACTTCCGCATCATAAGAATTCCGCTTCTGCTTGCAATTCCATCTCTGTCCGCCACCCCGCAACCCAGGACATTCAGTTTCGCTAATACAGCGACAAACTCGTACGCCCCACCTTTTCGTTGGATAAATATTGAGAACTTTCCAACCAACCTACACTCCGTTGTCAAGTACAAATAAATTGGAATCACAAGTCATCAAGTCAATGATTTTATTGCTGAAAAGGAGTCAAAGTGAATCCTTTCCAATTTTCAACTGAGGAACTACAACAAAACGCGGCGCTAATTCCCATCCCGAGCCCTCTACGCAGTTACGTTCTTATCTTATTACCCGATAATATTATTTCAGGCTTCCTAATTAAGTTGAATTGAATGGCCCCAAGAGCAGTATTCATTCTCTATAAAATTTCTCAGTATCATTTTAAAGAAAACGACAGGAATGATGAGCAAACCTTTCTATTTTTCGGACATGTCCTTGCGACGTTTCTCGTTCGTTTTATGAAAATCCTCCGACGACATTAATTGGATTGGGGCGAAAAAGATTCTCATTGGATTAGAGGATAGTGCGGTACTTTGTTGGCTCCCCTTTTCAACTCTGCACGCTATCGCCATCGTGAAGGAGATTGCTTTCCTTCAAATTTCATTCGAGTATAAAATTAGATTTCATTAAGCGGTCGCCGGTCGTGGCGAAGCCGAAAGGACAAAAAACACTAGAAATGGAAATTCCTTCATTGAAAGGGTTGAGTAGGTTCACTGACGATCCTTTGGCCGGGCTCGGTTTTTTTATTCTAGTGAAAACTTTTGCTTTATTTTTCGACATTGTTCTCATCATCGTCGGCAATTGTTTGAATTAAATCAAATCTCTCGCAGATAATATTCCGAATAATTTTATGAAATGCTCGCACATTGAAATTGATTTGATTTTCTAATTTAATAAAACAGATGGAGGGTAAGTTTTAGTGCCAAGACGAGTGGGTTCCCAATTGGGGATCGTTAAATTTACTTAATGAAATAAGAAGCCAGTAATCTGATATAATCAGGAGTTATTGAGGCTTATTATACCCTTTTAGAACGCTTGGGTAGCTTCAAGGGAAATGAAATTAGCGCTGCAACTTACTCATCATCATCATCAACGGCGCAACAACCGATATCCGGTCTAGCTCTGGCTTAATACGGAATTCCAGGCATCCCGGTTTTGAGCGAGTTTCACCAAATCGATATCCTTAAAGGCTGTTTGGCGTCCTCGCCTATGCCATCGCTCCATCTCAGGCAAGGTTTGCCTCGTCTTCTTTTTCTACCATAGATATTGCCCTTATAGACTTTCCGGGCTGAATCATCCTCATTCATATGGATTAAGTGACCCGCCCACCGCAACCTATTGAACCGGATTTTATCCACAACCTGACGGAGATTTCGTCGTTATGGAATCGTCTATCCTCATGTACGGATCCAAAAATTGTTGGGAGGATTTTTCTCTCAAAGCGTATTCGATGGACCCAATTACCCAATAGCAACGACCTATCACCTATCCACCTAGTAAAAATGGTGCTTGGTTATAACTCGACAGTAAGTACGTTACTGCCGACAAGGTCACTTAAAGTTTTAATCCATTCACATAGACAATGTTGGTTAACTAGTTTAGTTCAATGGGGGAATCGCAGCTCTTACCACTTAGGCCTTTTATTAAGCCCATTGTGCTGTAGCCGAAAATTGCCTATTTAAGAGCCTCATGCCTGCCGCATTCCCAGGTTTTTGGGAATCTGGGAACATTCTCCAAGCCATGCCGATATATCCTCGTCTAAGATCTGAGTACGCCAGGAAGCTGTATATGAAGTGCAGGGTCGCCTCTTCCTCCTCCTCACATTGGCTGCATGTAGCTGAGGTCACCACCCCAATTTTTTCCATATATTAACTTAAGGGGGAGTGTCCAATTAAAAGTCCTACTAGATTTTCATATCCCATTCCTTAAATGACAAAAAAATACCACTCTAACCGCTTCGGGCTCTTTTATAAAGATTTTTGTCTGCCGGCAATAGTTCAAATTTCTTCATTCGGTTGCGTGAATCCATGCAATTTCACCCTTCATAATAGACTTGACAGTAGACGGCCGGATGCTAAATGCTGACTCTGGCGCCACCATTGCGAATCCAGACCCTTGGCGAGCTTGTCTGTTTGCTATTTACCAGCGAATTCCAAATGTCCCCTTCAACTCCACACCAACTATTGTAGCTTAATATGTCCTTTCAGTTTAGTGCTGGTAACGCTGCCCGACTGCCGAAACAGATTCAAATGATGCTACTCCCCCATTTTTGTCCCAAACATTTCTCTACTGCCAATAAAATGATATTTATCTCCGCCTCAAATATGGCCGCCTACTTTCCAAATGGTCGGACCAATTTCATAATCGGATTTCCCGAGAACACTCCTGCGCCCGATCAGTCCATCCGCACCTAAGCCGTCGGCGAAGATCATCAGAATTGTAATCCATTGTAAACTATTCTTCCCTTTTGCTGAGTAGGACGGAGTATGTTTTTTCGGTTGGGTAAGGTTGACAACCCTTTACGGAAACCAACTTTTTACGAAGCCACAACAGGAGCCTCGGGCTGGATTGACTACAAAACGACGAACCCGGCAACGACAATGGAATAACGATTTGTGCATTTTCTCGCGGAACGTGCGCTCTACAGAGATGGAGCTGCCAAGCGGCTAGCGGATATCCTGTCCCAATATAGGGCTGATGTAACAGCGTTACGGGAGATGCGTTGGACAGGGACCGGTTTCCTGGAGAAGAGTCGCTACACCATATATTAGTGGCCATCCAGTAATCCATATGCTCGGAGTAGGTTTCTTAGCCAGTAAAAAAATGAAACCTGCTGTTATCGGCTTTGAAAATATAAGCGAAAGGCTGTGCACTCTGAGCTTGCGAGGCAAATTTAGAAATATAAGCCCCTTAACCTTTCACGCCCCTACAAAGGAGACTACAGTATCGGGGAAGTATCTATGGCAGTAGAACAAACCCTCGAAGACTCTCCCGGGTATGGTATCAAATTCATACTTGGGGATTTTATCAGCCAAGTAGAGACGGAGCCCATATCCAGGCGATACGTTGGCTCCCATAGCTTCCATCAAAATTCAAATGGTAACGGACTGCGGATTATTCAATTAGCAGTGTCCCACGTAATGGTTGTTGGAAGTACCTGGTTTGCGAGGAAAGCGGTCCACAAACAAACCTAGGCCTCTCCAGACAGGACCACTTTCAACCAAATTGACCACGTGCAAATCGAACGCCGCCACCTCTCAGCCTTGATGAATGTCAGAACATATAGGGGGACCAATATAGACTCGGATCACTATCTCGTTGACATAGTGCTCCGAGCTCGAATAACAACACCACCCAGAATCCCCTCTGACAATCAGGTAAGAGTTAACACTGAAGCCATCCACAACACAACCCTCCGCGACACCTATAAGAGGGAAATGGATGCCGCAATAACTACAGTCAACAGAGGAGGAAATGAAACATCAACAAATGATGTTCACAACCACCCGAAGAACGTTACCATTGATACGGCCACAAACATACTTGGTCCCAACCGCAAAAGGAGTCAGAACGGCTGGTTTGACGATGAATATAAGCTTGCAACGGAACCGAAGAATACTGCATACCGAGTAATGTTGCATTCTCAAAGAACGCGGGCACGCGCGGATTCTTATCACGAACTCCGGCGAGCCGAGAAGCAACTTCACAGACGGAAAAAGGAAGCCTGGGAGTGTTGGTTCTCCCAGGCTGAACTATAAAAGTACAGGGAGCAAATGCACCAGGCGTGCCAGTTTTATCAACAAGTCAGTAGGATGAAGCCTTACACACTTCGATGTCCATCCTGCCGAGACAAAGAGGGAAATCTGATTTCTGACAGAATGGGCATATTGGAGCGATGGGTTGAGTACTTTGATGAACTACTGAACAACCAGAACACCGGCGAGTTGGAGGTCCCGCCAACTGAAGACGACGGACAAATACTGCCACCACCAAGTTTAGGAGAAACAGTCCGTGCAATTCATCGGCTAAAAAATCATAAGTCGCCAGGAGCCGATGGAATTATAGCTGAATTGGTTAAATATGGAGGCGACCAATTACACCACGTGGTTCATCAACTTATACTCAAGGTGTGAGACAGCGAATCAATGCCTTACGATTGGCAAAGAGGCATTATCTGCCTCTTACATAAAAAGGGAGACATCACACAGTGCAGCAATTATATATATTCTCCTCTATCTTGCTAGACCTGATCGCCCCATGCGCCCAGAACATCATTGGCCCATACCAAAGAGACTTCACTTCAGGCAAATCAGATTTTCTCCGTGCGGCAAGCGGTAGAAAAACTGTTGGAATATCGACATCAGTTCCACCAGCTTTTCATCGATATTAAAGTCGCCTATGATAGCATAGCCAGGGTAAAACTGTACACGGCCATGAGAGAATTCGGTATCCCGACGAAATTGATAAGACTGACTAGGCTGACCCTGACCAATGTGCGAGGCCAGATAAAAGCAGCAGGATCACTCTCGAGACCATTCTAAACAAGGGGTCTAAGACAAGGGGATGCCCTATCATGCGTCCTCTTCAACCTGGCCCTGGAGAAAGTAATTCACGATGCCGATGTAAATGCGAGAGGCACCATCTGCTGCAAATCCACGATATCGACATCATGGGAAAAACAACCCGATATGTACAGTCTACCTTCATCTAGATCTAGCAGGCGACGCGAGATCTTGGGCTGCACATCAATGAAGGCAAGACAAAATATATGGTGGCAACATCAGCACCAAAAACCAACCAACCAACAACATCAAACCGCACTGGTCAAACAGGAAGAATAAAGATAGGAGAATACAACTTTGAGACCGTTGATAATTTGTCCTATCTAGGGTCGAAAATTACAACCCATAACAGCTACGATGATGAAATCCGCGCACGGTTGTTGTCAGCCAACAGAGCCTATTTCAGTTTACAAAAACTGTTCCGCTCGAAACGTCTCACCACAGGGTCAAAGCTCTTACTGTACAAGACAATGATCTTGCCAGTCCTTATATATTCCTCGGAGACTTGGGTTCTTAGCAAGAAAAATTGAGAACTCTTAACCGCGTTCGGAAGAAAAATCCTCCGAAGAATTTTTGGCCCCCTATATGAAGATGGACGATTCCGTAGCCTACACAACGACGAAATCTATGAGCGATACCATGACCATCAAGTCGTGGATAAAATCCGGCTCAATAGGTTACGGTGGGCGGGTCACTTAATCCGTATGGATGAGGATGATCCCACCCGGAAAGTCTATAAGGGCAATATCTATGGTAGAAAAAGAAGACGAGGCGGACCCTGCCTAAGATGGAGCGATGGCGTAGTTCAGGACGCCAGACAGCTTTTAGGGATATCGAATTGGTGGACCTCGACGCAACCGACGCAACCGGGATGTCTGGAGTTCCTTATTAAGGCAGGCCTAGACCGGATACTGGTTGTTGCGCCGTTGATGATGATGATAGACGGAAAACTCAATTTTAACCAGCACATAGAGCATGCGAAAAAGCATCAACCACCGAACGTAGGAGGACCGCGGCATATTTGCAGCCTGCTCATAGCCAGGGTGGTGAGTCCTAGTTTGGGGAAGAGCGCTGCAAGTTTTAGGCAATACACATAAACTGAGTACGGTTTACAGAAGAACAGTGTTAACGGTGTATTCTGCATTCAGGACCGTCTCAGACCATGCAGCGTTCGTCATCTCGGGAATGATGCCGATTGACAGCCTGGCAACCGAAATGATGAACATTTATAACACCAGGTCCATCTCTTCCTTATCGCAGGTGAAAAAAGCCGAAAGGAAGAGATCCATAAGCAGATGGCAATAGTGATGGGACCAGTCAGACCAGTCCATCGGGGAGTGGCTGGAGAAAAAGCATAGGGAAATCAATTGTAATCTCACTCATTTTCTCACCGGCCATCGAGGATACCGTCAAACTCTAAGTAAAGTGTTATCACCGGAAAATTTTGTCCGGAAATGGTAACTTGCCAGGAAGACTGGGATGCGATTAATTCCATGATGAGTAATCCAGGATAAACTGTGGAAAGCAGAAGAAGTGAGAAAGGCGCGGTTATGAACCTCGCGGGGAGACGGAAGGAAGGTAATACCTAAAGGTGGTTCCACGGGGTGGGGGGGGGAGGAGTAGTGGGTAAAAATCCCACATTCTGGCGTGCCCAGGCCAGAGTCTTTTGAAGATTTCCACCTGCTTAAAAACAAAAAAAAGACAGACAGACATTGAACCGATTTTAATAAGGTTTTGTTATGCAAACAGAACCTTAAAAAGTGACTATCCCCAAAAACCAGATGATCAATAAATTGTCTGAGGGATTTCAACACCGATTTATTTGGTATTTTCCAACTATTAGGAGTTTCCCCAATCCAGGTCCGGGTATCTTGCTAGCAACAGTTGCCTTTCCCCCAGAAGTTTTCACACTATGATCGAATTTATAGTACTTCCTTCTCACTTCAATCCGAAGTATCAAAACACTAAATTCGAATCATCGCGAGTAAATGCCAAAAATAAGAAAGTGTGTCATACATTCACATACCCAACCGCAAACTCAGAAGAATTTGGCAATGAACTCAAACCAATCCAATTTTCGAAGTCTCCACTATTAGAATTTGCATATACTCAGTTTCACCTTCCTCAGCTAAAGCGAATTTTCGCGTTAAGTACTATTGCCAGAATAATTACCTTCAATAACTCACGAGGGGAACATCAACAAAAGCTGCTATCCGCTAGCGTACCTCCTCCTTGCCAAGCACACAGCTTACGCCACAACTCAATTCCTATCTTTTGGGTTCGCGGCCAACAACACCAATTTATAAACAATGAAAAGATTTAATTCTGATTGAGCACACACAACTTTTCCTGCTCACTCGAAACAGATAGACGGACTAGATCCACTCGATTTTTTCACCGGACACTAATTTAAAACCGCAAAGCAGAAATTATTCCACGTCGAGGTCACATATAAAACTTCCGCCAACTGGTTGGGGCTAGGTAGCCGGGGGAGCCGCTGGCTGTGAACTCCTCTAGGGTCCGAAAACTTGGTCGATGATGACTGTGACTTCTTGACGTGAACACAAAAGATACTCACGGCGCTCCCCAACAATGGAGTCAGCCAGCAATCGTTCAAAGTTGTCGCCACAGAAGCCAGTTGGGCTCTTGATACCGTCTTGGAAGAAAACTATTAGCTCTAATGCCGGATATAGAGTTTGTCGACCTGTTTACTGTTGAACATGAACAATTTTGTGGGCACTCGGTTACATACCGTCCAGTTATAACGACCCAGTGCTAGGGAGGTGATATAATACCTTCTATCAGTTCAGCTGCTCGACGTGTTTACCTAGATAATGACGTCAATTAGGCAAGAGCTACCACTTTCAGGAAATCAATCTAAGCCCCCAATCTACATAGCGCAACATGTCCGACTGGATTTGCCGCGATTAAAACCGATAGTGGCGAGGAAGATACACAAGCCAAACAGCAGATACTTCACAATTAATTACGTCCCAACCACCCTCGTTCTATGTTGATACGAAGAATTCGCCCGAGCTCCAAAATCCAGTTTTGGGCACTCAACAGCCTCTAAAAGCAAACATCGCTCAATGGGAGCAGAAGTTACGAGGGATCAGTGCAGATATTATATCTCATATGGTGTCCAGGGAGAGATTCCGTCTGCGAATTTACATATGCATGGGGAATACCCCTTGGTGGGTAACAAACCTGAAACGATAAACAGAGAAAATCTCGAAGAGGGAACATTTTAAGGAGGTATCCGAGCTGAGTGGTTCTCAAAACAAAAACATTTTAAATCCTTACCCACAAATGAAAGAGATTCGGAGCGCGTCAGATTCCTTTGGATTATTTATCTGTCGGGTTAGAAATATGCAGATATTGAGCAAAGAAATCGAAAAAAGACCATCAGTAAAAGGAATAAGCATGAAAAAATCTCAGCAAAAAAAGGATCCGAAAATCCAAGGCAGAAAAGAGCTAAAATATAAGTCAAGCTCCATGAAGAGCATGTCAGAAGTATCTGAACTACATGTTTTGTATCTAAGGCAACACAATCTCATGTCTGTAGTGATTGGAACGTCCATCAGACCATTACAAAGCCTGAACAGGATATGAAATCAGGTGGGATTATGCGTTGCCAAAGGGAAGAGGAATTAAATGTCAGGCAAGGTACTCGTGAGAGAGATTTTCATCAGAAAAACAGGATCTAGGAATCTACGATGGACTGACTCAAGTGCGAAAAATCACAGTCAGAAAAGGAAGAGCGAGAGTTGTTCACCGGAGGCTTATGCGCGTTGACATATAAATCTATGCATTTCCGGATGTACATTCACAGGTAAGTGCATGCAGTAGCGTGAAAAAAATACAGTGAAGGTGTATCTTCGGAAAATAAAGCGGACATAGAAAAGCAAAGAGAAATGGACGATATAGTTCCTTAAGTACCAATAAGAGGGCTGAAAGATTGGTAACCTTCCAACTAATACTGCGAGAATTTCAATATCAAATGCAGAAGCGAGCCCCAGTTCCGCAAAGAAGTGCTAATGGAGACAGGTGGCCAGCAAACACGTCATGCTCTTCCAAAACAGCTCGATAACAGTCATACGGTCATACAGTCATAGCGGTGACTGCATAGCACCCACAAGGGAGTCTTATATTTACAAATTAAGGTTCACAGGGATGCTCAGTGTTACACAAAACAATCGACAATGTCATGTTATCACTTAATATCGAAAAATAAAAAAATACACACATAAATATTTGGATAGAGTACAAACAGATTCCTAACTCTGCCATGCTATTAACATAGCATGCTGCTCCCAAGTCCAGGTGAAGGAGGAGGGTTTGAGGAAACGTACTTTATACTATCCTCAGTAAAACAAAAAAAAATGCTAAGATCAGGGAAACAGATAAATAAAGTTGGAGTGATTCCACTATGCTACATCCCACCTGATCTCTCTTGATGATGGGTCCTGCGACAGCCCGCCCAGAATATGCATTTTCGTCGTTGGAAACAACATAATCGGATCGAGTTACAAGCCTCGGAAAAATGCTAGGGCGTCCACCTCAGTCGACACGGCAGGACGGGCCCCGGTCCAGTCGAGAAATAGGCAAGGATCCTTGGCGCATGCAAGGACGTAAGTAAGTTAGTCCGAGCAAAACAGATACGTATCTGCACGCTAAATATTGGCACTCTAACTGGAAAGACCGAGAAACTCGCAAGACCCCACCGGAAAGGCGTATTTATATCTGCGCTCTGCAAGAAACGCGATGATCTGGTACCAAAAGCTGCGATATAGAACGCGAACGCTATCAACTACTCCTTTTTTTGTCGCCCAGACGCTCAATACGTTGTTGGTATTGCCATCTCAGAGAATTTCCGTGATGCCATTAAAGAAGTGGAATGATTTGATGACCGGCTGATTAAGCTCACCATTAGATCAGCTGATCCCACTATTCACTTCGTACACACCCTAGACAGGTTGACCTTATGCCAAGAAAGATACTTTCTGACAACTTCTCGATGCAAACACCTTTAGGAGAAAGGGGTATGGAGCGCGTAATGAGGGTGGCAAGCGTATAATCGATTTTTCCGGACACCCATGGCCCATGATACTTGGCATTGGAATGAAGATGTTGAAATGAAGGTCCGTGAAAAGAAACGCCTCCACGACAAGTTTCTCAACGATAAAACGCTAGCCAATTGGCAAATTTATAAGAATGCCAACCGAGAAGCAAAAGAAACCGATCATTGTCACCCGAGCGGCTTATTGCAAAATTCTTTACGATAAACTGGAGACTCGGGATAGCGAGAGAGTTGCCAAAAGCCCAAACGAACGCACACAGGATATCGAACACTTTTGTTGCATTAATGACAAAAGCGGTACTTCGCTTTTCAATCGTCGAGCCGCGACGGATAGATTCCGAGAATATTTCGAGCAGATTTCAACTGAAGAATCTGGGGGAACCCCCACTTCCACAATCATTGCCGATATTTGGAGCAGTTCCACCTCTCAGCGCAACTGGTGCTCAGAGGTGGCGAGGAGGAAGACAGGGCAGCAACCCTGTCGGCTAAACCAAAGCCAAGTGGCCGATGAGAACCTCCATAGTGGGGGCACCGCGAGACGCTGTATCGCATTGGCTTGCCGGCCGTGATTCAGTAGGCGAATGCTCCAAAGGCCTAATAAGGGTGATCAGACCCGAGTTTTCACGGGGACTCATCTGAAGTGGCAATAGTCACGAAACCTTACCAGAGGTATATTGGTTCCATGGGAACCGGGATAGCCCCTGAATTCACATACTTCAGGAGAATTGCCGTTGTATGTGCGTTCAGCTCCGTTGTTTGCGGGAGCTTTATGGGGGTTGTGGTTGGGTTCAAACGAACAGAGACCTTCGAGTCTCAGCGAGGCGTTGCGTTTCAAAACGGGTGCCGTACTCCTTAGTTCGGGAGATATTTTGGTAGGTCTTGTATCCGCCAGTATGAATGCTGAGCCATGCACTCGGTATAGACTTGTACCGTCGTAGCTTAGTATGGCGGGGCTCTGATAGTGGTCACAAAATGAATCCGTGTCTTGAGAAGACCGTAGGATTAAGTCCACGAGACAAGTACTCACGTTAAGCCTGGTGACTGTCAGCGCAACTGATGTCGAGGAGCCAATAAAACGAATGAAATCGGAGAAAGCAAGAGGACCAGACGACATGGCATCTGAACTCTGGAAAGCGAACCAAAGAAAGATAATCCAGCAGAATGTTCAAATCGTCCGATCCGGTTACTTTCCCATACCATCCCATAGAATGAATGCATTCTTGACAAACAAATACGCGGAATCATTGAAATAACCGTAAATCAAGCCGGATTTGTCAAGAGCTGCGGACATGCTGACGCTGGGCGGTTACTCATGGAGAAACACCGTGAGAAGCGTCGCCTTCTTTACATTGCATTTCTGGATCTGGAGAAAGCATTTGACCGTGTACCACACCAACGCATCTGGTATGCATTATGACAACTTAATGCCAAAAGAACTCGTGCGCTGGGTCTAACTGCTCTACCATGATCCGAAAAGTAAAGTTCGAAGCGTGGCGGGTGTATCAAAACCGCTTCGTATCTCTGTTGGTGTCCATCAACGAAGTGCCCTCTTACCACTCCTCTTTGCTCTTGTTATGGACACTATCACACAGGATATCCAACGTCCAGTGCCCTACACACTGCAAAAATGATCTCGACCACCTTACCCGAATATGGAATGATCGCCTCATGCTGAAAACTGAGCTTTTGATGACCGATCTCCATGAAACAGTTACAATCACCATCAGTGGCAGTCACCTCGCCAAAACTGAGCAATTTAAATATCTCGGTTCAATATTATGGAGCCAATGGAGAACTGCGTTATAAAATTTCTTCACGCATTAACTCAATCTCAAATCGAAAATTTACCGCAATGTCGTGTGTCGTGTGTCGGTTCTCTATGGTTCTGAGTGTTGGCCGACTATACACAACTATGGAGGACGTCTTGCGGTAATGAAGACGAAGGTGTTGCGTTGGACTAGTTGCGTAACACCGATCTTGGAAAAACTGCGAGAGAAGCGTCTTCAATGATATGGTCACGTAATTCGCGCCAACGAGAATTCACTTGCGATCAAAAGGCCGGCCGAAACAACGGTGGCTGAGGACGGGGTTTTAAAAGCCTCGCGATTGCATTCAGATCAGGCATAGGATAGAATCGAATAGCGAAACCGATCACAACGAGACTACCCCGCTTGTGAATGGGTCAAAGGCAGTAGAATTTCGAAATTATTGGATTTCAGTAATCGATTGTACCAAGATAGACAGGGAAACGGAAGCTGACCGCTTCAGGTATGAAAGGTTTTGTGTATTTCTTCTGTAAGAATATTTGAGTGCACGACTATTCATTCCATTTGTGCGTAGCCCGTAATGCATATGCATTTAGGATGTCTGACTACTGTCTTTATTCTGATATTAATAGTTAGTGCTTTGGGTTGCAGCAAATTTACACGGAAAAGACAAATTTGAACTACTGTAACTAGGTCAGTAATAGTAAAATTTACACTATCATCATCATCATCAACGACGCAACAAGCGGTATCCGATCTATGGCTGCCTTAATAAGGAACTCCAGACATCCCGGTTTTGCGCCGAGGTCCACCAATTCGATATCCCTAACAGCTGTCTAGCGTCCTGGCCTACGCCATCGTTCCATCTTAGGCAGGGTCTGCCTCGTCTTCTTTTTCTACCATAGATATTGCCCTTATAGACTTTCCGGGCTGGATCATCCTCATCCATACGAATTAAGTGAACCGCCCACCGTAACCTATTTAGCCGGATTTTATCCACAACCGGACGGTCATGGTATCGCTCATAGATTTCGTTGTAATGTAGGTGACGGAGTCGTCCATCCTCATGCAGGGGGCCAATAATTCTTCGGAGGATTCTTTTCTCGAACGCGGCCAAGAGTTCACAATTCTTCTTGCTAAGAACCCAAGTCTCCGAGGAACACATGAGGACTGGCAAGATCATTGTCTTGTACAGTAAGAGCTTTGACCCTATTGTGGGACGTTTCGAGCGAAACAGTTTTTGCAAGTTTGAAATAAGCTCTGTTGACTGACAACAACCGTGCGCGGATTTCATCATCGTAGCTGTTATCGGTTGTGATTTTCGAGCCTAGATAGGAGAAATTATCAACGGTCTCAAAGTTGTAGACTCCTATCTTTATTCTTCCCGTTTCATCAGTGCGGTTTGATGTTGTTGATTGGTTGACGTTGCCACCATATATTTTGTTTTGCCTTCATTGATGTGCAGTCCAAGACCTCACGCGCCTGCTCGATCTGGATGAAGGCAGTTTGTACGTCTCGGGTGGTTCTTCTCATGATGTCGATATCGTCAGCATATGCCAATAATTGGGTGGACTTAAAGAGGATCGTACCTCTTGCATTTACCTCAGCATCACGGATTACATTCTCGAGGGCCAGGTTAAAGAGGACGCATGATAGCGCATCCCCTTGTCGTAGACCGTTGTTGATGTTGAGTGGTCTTGAGAGTGATCTGCTGCTTTTATCTGGCCTCGCACATTGATCAGGGTCAACCTAGTCAGTCTTATTAATTTCGTCGGTATACCGAATTCCCTGATGGCCGTGTACTGTTTTACCCTGGCTATGCTGTCATAGGCGACTTTAAAGTCGATGAAAAGATGGTGCAACTGGTGTCCATATTCCAACAGTTTTTCCATCGTTTGCCGCACAGAGAAAATCTGAACCAGCCGTTCCGACTTTTTTTGCGGCTGGGGCTAAGTATCTTTGTGGCCGTATCAATGATAACGTTCTTCAGGTGGTTGTGAAGATCATTTGTTGATGCTTCATCTCCAGGATCTCTGTTGACTGCAGTTATTGCGGCATCCATTTCCCTCTTAAGGTGTCGCTGAGGGTTGTGTTGTGTATAGCTTCAGTATTCACTCTACCACGAAGGTAATGGCTAAAATAATTCGCCTTTCATGGACCTTAACCAAATGGCTCGAAACTTGGAGAAGAATGTGAGGAAGGTCGAAATGGAAATGAGTGACAACAAAGCTCTCCCACCTGAATCAATGAGCAAAACATAGGAGGAGTTAGAGAGTTTGTATATCAGGATAACGCTATTACTCTCGATGTTAAACTACCCTTCGCACTTTTGTCCCAAATCTGCAAATCTAGGTGTCTTATCATCACAATCCAGTTCAAGTTGTTCAGTGTTAATGTTCTTTTTGTGATGGTATATGGTAACAATTTTTGAAAATTTACTGTTATTGATACTCGAAAACTTGGACCGTTCGCCAAAACCTGCCCTCATCATGATGTCTCAATAATAGAGCTATCATATTAAAATAGGTTTATTATTTAACAACCGCGTTTATCCGGAAAGGACTACAGCTATTAACATGAAATTCAGTTGAGATTTCGTGACTACATACTTCTGAATAATTATCCTAAAGATTAACCAGATCAATAAATAACATTAATTTAAAAAAAAAAAGCCTCTACATTCCATTAAAGATAATTGTAAGAAACTGACCAACAGATTTGTTGGGGATACCGGTGCCCGTGCGGTCACATAAGTTAAGCATTGCTGGAAGTTGTCAGTACTTGGAAGGGGGACTTGATATATCTTTTAAATCATTCCGTCACTTGAGAGCAGATAAAAATGAGGTGTGCAGATTAGAATAAGAATTAGAATAGAATGAAGTCACTTTTTCCATTTATTTTGTCCACTTTAATTATGAACTGTACACAGGTCTTGGAATACTCGACGCAATTAAATATGAATTGCAAAATCTTTAATAGTTTAAGGGTCGACCTTCCACTTTTTATGGTTCCTGCCTGGTTTCATTGTAAGGAAAATATGAAACGAATACAAATGTGTAGAAAATAAGGAAGAGTTACTGTCAGTCCTCTTTAAAAATGCTGAAAAATAGGAAGGTTATAGAGCGTTGCCTCCAATCTATTCTAAAATATCAAGAATCGAGGTAGACCACCCTTCAAAAATATATATTGAGGAAAGCCCATACTTTCAAATCCCTAAATCGAGAAAATATTAAACTGAAGTCGGTTCACATCGGCTGATATATCCATCAAGAGTGCTTTTGAAAAAAAGAACTGAAACTACTTGAAGCTACTAACATTAGAGTAACCTTGTACCCGCTGGCCAGTTTGGCTTTCGTAAGATAAACTGTGCTCGAACGGTGAACCTAATTGAAGATGCACTAGCCAAAACCTATGTTCACTTTCATGATGTTGCCCAGTGCGTGATTTCAAAGGCTGCAATTCAAACTATGATATAAAGAAATTTGCCAAAGAAGTTCTACCAGGCACTGAAGTCCTATATCTCCGAGTGCCTTTACGAAGTCAGTTATGAGCAGATACTCCTTCAGGTATACTGCAAATCAGTGGGTACACTTGCTGCAATCCAGTTTTCTTTGTTTCTCATGTACACCAATGGTTTACCGAATTATTTTAACTTCGGAAGCAAAAAAATTTCCCGATGAGACGGTTATTTGAATATGAACATAAAATCAGTGCTGAAGAAGCTACAGGCCAATTGCTGAAAACTATTGATTACAAAAAGAAATGGACTACAAAATAGAGAATACAATTAAATGAAAAGAAAGTCTGTCTGTCTGTGAGACTATACGAAGTCATTACCAACGAACAGGATATCCTGTCCGCCAATAAAGTTAAGTATTTAAGTATGACACTACCCCCATAGAAGGGGAGAATTAAAATTCAAATACAACCAAATAAACTGCGTCTTACCCTAACAAGCGCGAAGCACACAATAAGTAAACGAAGCTGCTGGATTAAGCACACTCAGTTATAATACCACGTTAATACCACTCCAATATCTCTGATCACACAAACTATCACTGAAATTAGGATACTGCACAACACTAGCAGAATTTGCACCTAATCAAACGAACAGTCTAAGGACAGCACTGACTCGAAACTGTTGCAGCACAACCTAGTAGGTTACCAACGACAATGTGCAGTCATGCTATCCTTCGAAGCTATATAAACCTAGCAGCCTGACAACGTTTATATTCCTTTAGAAATACAGCGCATGCTTAGGCTATTTGTGGATAATTGACGGCTTTTGATTGGTTCCCTTTTTTGAACCTTTTTTAGACGACTAGAGAGCATGCTAACATGGGGAGAGAGTAGTTAACAAAGTTAGTTCTAGTTTGAAAAAGGAACCAGGGAAACGGATATCCTGTTTTGTGTCCTTTGTGCCGATCGACTCACTCTGAGATGACCTGCAGCATATGTGGATGCGATGATGAGGAAGTTATATTGAATTAACTACTCATGGGAACTTTATTGAAGTATCAACTGATAGACAAATTGATGATGATGAAAGCAAAATTTCCATCTACCTAACTTCCTCTCTCTAAATTGACGATAAAAGGAAAATTTTAAATAAACAAAGGTGACCACATGACTACAGTTGTTCTTATCACCGCAAGGGAATAAGGAAATAATAAGGAATATAGGCCATGAATTAAGTGAACAAAAGTTATAAATCATGCAGTAATCCTGAAGATAGAGATATTTTGAAACAAGCAAATATAAGAAAAAATCTCATGACATTGTAGTACTGTACTAGTGCTTTTCCGATACCTCATAATCATGTCGATGTTATATAATCATTGGATCAATGCCGCACTAAGCATCAACAATTGAACTAACCATAGATGCGTTGAGCAAAGCTTAACTCACTGTGGCTGCATATCACTTACACTTTGAGATTGACATTTGACTCACTCCTCAGGAAATGACAAGGAGACCAACATCGATCCCTTCACCTGAATCTTTCAAGAGAAGAAAAGATTTTCTTTTTTATCTAAGCATTGAACAAGTGTTGTGCCCGCATCCACTTGATGACTGACCGGGCCAATTGGCAAGAGAGTTTCCCCTGCTTTTTTAGATCATTATCATTTTGGGCTAAATATCCAACATTAGACAAAAGACGTCTAACGGTTTCATCCAGAGCGAGGACAGCTCTTCAGACGTTGCCTCACCTCTGCCTGACAGCCGCTTGACCAAAAGTCAAGCCAGACAAAACAAAAGTGCGAATTTTATATGAAGCGACATCCAGAGGTCACTTCGGGTCATTCAGTTTTCAGGGCAGAATTGAAGCAACGTCTCTCTAGCCTGGATGAAACCTTCAATGGTATATACGTAATAGACTAGCGGGCAAAACTTTACCAAGGCTTTCTCATCTTCGCTAACCTTTTTTTCGTTCGGTAGCGAAGTCGGCACGTTTGGGAGGCTCAACCAAATCAACATCTAACATGTCAAACCACCATTGTTTCAGTCAGCCTTTTACCCATTTTCCCACCGACTTCGATATGCAAACCATCTGACTAATTTCTCGTCAGCGCGATTAACCTCGAAGAAGCCCTTTCGACAGTTTTTCCAAAGACTGTGTAACCGCATGTCGATCGCGGATGTCCTCATTTCGTTGGATATTACGTCACTGATCCAATACAACATCTTCGTCTTCATTGCAACGAGGCAGAATTCATTGCTTTTGGTAGTCAGAAAATACTCAGAACCATAGAAGCCAAGTTCGAATAGCGATAGAACAATTTTACCCCGAAGGCCTCTTTCCGCGGTCTGACCATAACCAGAATCCCTATGAAACTTCCACTAGGAGGTCGACCACTATTAACCGGGCAAAGAACATATGCCCCAGGAATTCTCCTGAAACATATGAACTCAGAGAGCTATCCCGGTCCCCATGGTACCAAATAAACCTTGGCGCTGACAAGCCGAATTAGTCCAAATGCCGACAATGCTTGTGAAAATGGTACCTGTGGAAATTCTTCCGCTGAAATTTAATCTAAGTACTCCCGCACATGTTGTCGCTGGTCGGCCCGTAACCAAAGTACCGTTCTTTTCATTAGCACGACAGAAGTGTTCGACATGCCTATGCGTTTTTGTTACCTCTTGGCAAGTAGATAGAGATTACTCTCGTCATTTCTAGTGTCCAATTTATCGTTAAGATCTTTATAATAGGCGAATGGGCCAGTGTTTTACTGGCAAGAAATTTTGGTGACAGGTTTTGATGTCAAGTACAGTAGACTCTCAACATTCGCGGGTTTAGTATTCGCGAATTCGACATTCGCGATCGCATTCTATTTTATTTTTTTTCTTTCTTCCCATTTGTTGTTTCAAAAAGCGACAGAAAGTGAAGCGCTTCTTAGAAATATGTATGTAGTTTAATCCTGGGACTGACTCCCCTCGTTATCATACCACATAAGCAAAAACAATTCTACGAAACATTTCGTGAACACAAGTGGGGGATTCTGTGTTTTTAACATTTCAGTTAGTGCATCCGGGACTTCCAGCAATAGTGCGATTTCCACCAAACTTGGTAGGATCATGCTTTATATTATAGCCCATATTACTGCACAATTTCGTGGTGCTAAGATGAACTTAAACGGGGTTTTACAACCAATTACTAAAAATTATAGTGACATACTATTATTAACTTTATTTGACCAGATATCGGTATGGAGAGTATTTCTGAGAATGGGTCCGTTAAAGAAATGATCACTTTCAACCCCCCGTACTCCCCACCCTTCCAACAAATGTCAAAATTTAGACTCTATTTGGAAAGTACTAATCGAGACCTTTCATTTGATATTGCAGATGACTATATTTGGTGAAAAAAAAAGTACACCTCCCTTTTGCATGGATGGGGACCCCCTTAAATACGACGTAAAAGGATGTAACTCACTGTATGCGTGAGCATTTACAGTTCCCACCTTTCCGCCAAATTTAGTGTCAATCACTAAGCCGGTCTCCGAAAAAAATTTGTGTGACGGACAGACGGACGAACAGACAGACATTAAACCGATTTTAATAAGGTTTTGTTCTACACAAAACCTTAAAAAGAAGTGCTTCTCATTGCGGGAAAGATTAAAATTTTAGACAGATTAAAGGTAAGAGAGAGTGCAACGATGGTTGCTCGTGTATTCTCGGATCAACGAATCTACAGTGAGATCGATGAAAATGAAGAAGGATTTGATGAAAGCAAGTGTTGCGAGTGTAGGTTGTCAGGCAGCTTCGAAAATAACTCGTGTTTGCGAACCTCCTCTTACAGCACCCTTGATTCGGCCCAAAGCAAAGAGAGTTTTCGATCACATCCGTTCTCTAACAATTGATGAAACTGTGAGTAACAAGGATTTTTTTGCCAACAAAAGTTGGTTCGAAAAATTTAAAAAGCGATTCAATCTGCACAACATAAAACTTGTCGGCGAAGCAGCATCTACGGATTTTGAAGGTGTTGCTAAATTACCAGAAGAACCTGGAAATTTGATAAGAGAGAAGAAATATAAGCGAACGGCTATGCACTCTGCGTTTGAGAGGCAAATTTGGAAATATAAGCGTCATAAACGTTCACGCCCCTACAGAGGAGGGTGCAGAATAGGAGAAGGATACCTTCTACGAAGCAGTTGAGCGGAGACTCGAAGCCTGTCCCAAGTATAATATCAGATTTCATCAGTCAAATAGAGACGGAGCCCGTATTCAGGCGATTCGTCGGCTCCCATAGTTTACATGAGGATACCAATGATAACGGACCACCACCAAATTGACCACGTGCTGATTGAACGCCGCCACCTCTCAGGCTTGATGAATGTCAGAAGATATAGCGGGGTCAATGTTGACTCGGATCACTATCTCGTTGACATAGTGCTCCGGGTTCGAATAACAACACCACCCACAGTACTGAAGCCATTCACAACCTATAAAATGGATGCCGCAATAACCGCAGCTAACAGATGTCCTGAAGATGAAATATCAACAAATGATCTTCAAAAGCAATAAACATACGGCTCCCCAGCCGCAAGAAAAGTCGGAACGGCTCGTTCGACAATGAATGTAATCTAACAACGGAACGGAAGAATGCTGCATAACGAGTAATGTTGCATTTTCAAAGGACGCGGGAACGCGCGGAGATTTATCCCGAACTCCGTCGAGCAGAGAAGAGACTTCACAGACGGAGAAAGGAACCCACCGAGAAGAACAGGGAGCAACCGCACCAGGCGCGGAAATTTTACCAACAAGTCAGTAGGACGAAGGCTTATACACCTGGATGCTCATCCTGCAAAAACAAAAAGGGAAAATCTGATTTCCGAAAGAATGGACATATTGGAGCAATGGGTTGAATATTTTGATAAACTCTCAACAATCAAAATATCGGCGAGTTGAAGGTCCCGCCAACTGAAGACGATGGACAAATGCTGCCACCACCAAGCATAGAAGAAACAATCCGTGCAATCCATCGGTTTAAAAACCATAAGTCGCCAGGCGACCAACTACAGCAAGCGGTTCATTAACTGATGCTCAAGATGTGGAACAACGAATCAATGCCTGACGACTGGCAACGACGCATTATCTGTCCCATACATAAAAAGGGGGATATCACACAGTGCAGCAATTATAGAGGTATCACGTTGCTGAGTACCATCTATAAGATATTCTCCACTATCTTGCTAGGCCGGATAGCCCCATACGCTCAGAACATCATTGGCCCATACCAAAGAGGCTTCACTCCAGGCAAATCAGCAACAGATCAGAATTTCTCTCTGCGGCAAGCGATTGAAAAACTGTTGGAATATGGACATTAGTTGCACCATCTTTTCATCGATTTTAAAACCGCCTATGATAGGATAGCCAAGGTAAAACTGTACACGACCATAATATAATTCGGTATCCCTGACCCTGATCAACGTGCGAGGCCAGATAAAAGCAGCGTCACTCTCGAGACCATTCAATATCAACAATGGTCTAAGACAAGGGGATGCCCTATCCTGCGTCCTCTTTAACCTGGCCCTGAAGAAAGTGATTCCCGATGCAAATGTAAAGGCGAGAGGCTCCAGCCTCTTCAAGTCCCCTTCAAGATCTATGTTGACGATATTGACATTATGGGAGAAACAACCCGAAATGTACAGATCGAACAGGAGGCGCAAGATCTCGGGCTGTACATTAATGAAGGCAAGACGAAGTACATGGTGGCAACATCAGCACCAAAAACTAAAGAATGAACAAAAACAATAAAAATAGGAGACTGCAAACGTTGAAAATTTCTCCTATCTAGAATCGAAAATCACAACCGATAAAAGCTAAGACGATGAAATACACGCATGTTTATTGGCTGCTAACAGAGCCTATTTCAGCGTACAAAACTGTTTCGCTCGAAACGTCTCACCATAAGAGCAAAGCTCTTACTGTACAAGACAATGATCCTGCCAGTCTTTATATATTCCTTGGAGACCTAGGTTCTTAGCAAAAAAAGAATTGTAAACTCTTGACCGCCTTCGAGACATGAATCCCCCCGAAAATGTTTGGCCATGAAGAGGGACGATTGCGTAGGCTACATAACGACGAAATCTATGAGCGATACCATAACCGTCAGGTTGAGGATAAAATCCGGTTCAATAAGTTACGATGGGCGCCTGAGATGGGACGATGACGCAGGTCAGGGTATATCGAATTTGTGGACCTCGACGCAAAACCAGGGTGTCTGGAGTTCCTCACTAAAGCAGATCTAGACCGGGTACCGATTGTTGCGCCGTTGATGATGGTGATGCGACCGCAGAGTTCAGTTCCACCACCTTCTCGCAGGATCAAAGATCTTACAGATGGCAGCCCACGTTGGGCGCCATATATAAATATCAGGAAATCTTGGCACAGGTAAGAGACTGGTCATTGTACATCATTTAAGTTCAGTTTGACAACTACGATCTAAGTGATGCCTATAGGTTTCCGATCCACAAACCAAATGGTATTCACTGATTATCATAGTGGTGAACCAAAGTGCAACTGTGTCTTGATGTACGTAAGCGTAAAATCGGCACTGCGGAAGACGCTTACCCATTGCCACTCAATGACCGTATTTTTGGCCAGCTACCGTAAGATAGAGCTTAGGAGTGAAGGCATCTTTTAGATTTGCAAACTGACCGTTCCATCAGTTTCTGACCATGTCCCTTAGGTGGCCCTAAGGACTTAAAACCGTGCATCCATTGATGATTACGGTCAACTCTGCTTAGCTACGACATCACTAGAAGGTACTTTATTTTGCAGATGGCTTATTTTTAAGTTGTTCATGACAAAAGTCAGGAAAAAATATTTCAATCTTTTCAAGCTGAATGAATTTCTGCCGTCTGGATTTCTAAATGTAACATTTCAATATTCCTCCTGGTTGGTAACCATCACCTCACCTTGCTTTAAAAGTTGATCAATAAAAATGATAATTATTCATGAAAAGGGTGGGTTCTCCCAAAAAAGGACGACCTTCGACAATTCAATATAAGTAAATCAAGGCCCCACTGCAGTTGTCACCAATGCACCACTTTTATGGCGAATCAAATATAATTCGCTGGCCAAAAACGCCTCCTTAAAGAACAGCTGTTCACTTGGGGTCCAGATATCGCGCAGAAGTCAAAACCGCATTCCAACTATCACAAAGAGAGATGTCGGCGTTTAACTTGAATCTATCTCTCCACTCCCCACGGGCAAATATCATTTAAATTGAAAAGACACCGACCCAATGGAATATAACACGGAATCCTATCTTTCTAAGTTTGTACACGAGCCGACGCTAAACCTACCCACTTTTGGGAGCCACTCCATTAAGCCACAAAGCCATTATAGATTAGCATTAAAAAACGGAGGCTACCCATGTAATGCGCTATGTTAGCAGTGCTAAGGCTGAAGAGCGGAAGCTGGACCTCGGATCTACATAAATTTTCTGATAATGAAGTGTTTATTCCCCTAAACTGTTTTTCATCTTCTCGCGAGGAATTATTGCGGCAATTTGTCTGCGTCTGCGACGGGGTGTTCGGGACGTCTGTTCCCTCACCAATGGGGCTAGAATCGGTTTTATTCTAAAAGAACTCGAAATGCTTGCTCCCCTCCTCGCGTGCTGCCTGTTCGGAATCGTGACCACGAAATCTTGTTGTTAATGGGCTGACTATGAGTAACGCCAACGTATCTATCTGTGGCGTCCTAAAACTGATAGCTGCAGCAAATAAGCCCCAGACACGGGGTGGAATCGAGGAAAAACAAATAAAGTGTCACCAAAACCAATAAAAAGGTGACGGACGGCTGTCGGCGCTTACATCAATTCACAACTTCATAACTCGCCTCTCGAAACAGCTTCACTCCAACATGTTCCGAAATTACATCACCGCCGCAGCACATCCACACACACCCATGGATGCAGTCGCGTCTTGGCCCCACTAGCACGGCACTCAGTACGCACAATGCACAAACTTTACCGTAATTTTCACTGCAGCCGCGCTGCACACTCTACAACCGACACTGCACAAAACGCACCACAATCGGACGCAGTCTGAGGATTGTCTCCGGACGCAAACCGGCCGTTGTACTACGGGCACAATGGGAGCAACCGGAAAATGGTCGATTTAGCTGGAAAATGCGACGAAACAGTGCAATCGGAGCAGTCGGAAGCAGCAAAAACCACTAAACCACTTTCCAGTTCACAGAAACCGCTCGGCCACTCAGGGAAAAGCCAGGCCACGGCTAGAGCAACAACATCACGGCGAACAAACTCCCGGGACACTGCTTGGCCCTGGTTCGGAAGAAGCGACGGTTTCTTAGCTCGTCGCTAGCCACTCTCCTCGAAGACTGTGCCACTCCGACAATTTTCCGCACGGAAAACGCTCGCCCGTGCTCATCTCGTCGATATCTGACTGGGGAATTGCTCCTCCACTCCACAAACTCGGCTGCTCCACGGCCCCGCGGAAAGACGGGTGCCTACACCGAAGCGGATGTTGTAGGTGCAGCCAAGCAGCCTCGGCCGACAACCCACGGCGACAACGCAGGCAACAGCGACCACCATAAATAGCGCCCAACGTGGCTCCTGTGCCAACATCTACACCGAGCCCACGACCCGAGGATCCGCCGCCGAACAAGGTGCAAAGCCCCACCGCGCGGGCAGGAGCGTCCCGGGGTTTCCCGACCCTGTCATCCCCTCGCATCCCACGATTCACAGCCACGGTATCCATCAACATCCATGTTAACACTTAATCTCGTAATATATTGCCCATTTGCGTTCTGGCTCGGAGTGTTCGCAGGGGAAGCGAGGCACTCGCCAGCGCTGAATATCGACGCTGATTGGGGGGCACTTGGGGCGTGCGAGCGAGCTTCAGCCCCGATTTGCATAAACATTCGAGGGGCCCCGCTTGTTGAGGTCAATCTGTTCGCTAGATTGATATGTGCCTCGCTCGGGAACATGGAATACATTAAACCGAATTTATTGCGACGCTATGAAGACTGACTGGAACTAATTTTCGGCTAGGTCGAGGCGGGCGGGGGGTAACTGCATAGGCGGAAAGATGCATGTCAATGAGAGGAGTCACGAAAAAAGTCTTGGAAAGAATTTCAAGTTTATATTCTTGACCAAGGTGTCACGAACTTGCAATAGATATAATGACAATCTATCTTGCCACGAAAATCAGGTGTTAAATTCATGGATTCGTATCACTGAATTGCATAGCTCGACTGGCAGCATTAGGCATCACTTTTTGGAATAATTTCTCCAATTGTGGACAACTTGAGGATGCGTCGACTTATTTCCACGAGGCACCTGTGATATATGAGCTACCTGTCATCAAACTCAAGAGCCGAATTCCCTACAATTATTCTAGTACAAATTTATTGTGATTGTGATTAGCGAAATAAAAAGAATTTAAAATTTAAATTAAATTAAATTTTATCAATAATATAAAAAGATAGGCCCGGTCTGATTATGTTTCAGATTAAAGTTGCATAATTAGGCAAGTCTTCACACGACCTCCGCATGGTGGCCGCTGGAAACCGTCTTCGGGCGGGCCAAGAGTGTGTTGGGCCGGGCTGGGAGTAGGCTCATCCAACTGACGAGGATTTGCTTGTCTGCTGGTCATGTGTTAGGGGCAAGTAGATCTGGCGGGGGGAAGGACTGAAGCAACAGCCCGGGGATCGTCCTCCCTGCACCGGAGAAGGTGCTAATAGGACCCCAAGCCAAGGTGGAACAGCATACGCCGAGGGCTGTGTGGCCAATGGGGAGCTTGGTCTTTAGTATGCGAACTCTGAATACCTTGGGCACCTTCAGTTTCAAATAAGACCCTTACCCTGGTGGCCGGGCTAGCCAGGGTGGACATTCTTCCCGGACTACTCGTGGGACCAAGACATGGACTCAATTATCAAAAAAACAAAAACGACGACAGAAGAGGAGGCGATGATGCCAGGCGCATCATCGGAGGACGAGCTGCTGGCCTCCAGCCAGGAGACAGTGGCCGTCGAGAGCAATACACTCGGTGCCAGCCGTAGCACCGTTGTGCTGAAACCAACCGGAGGGACCTTGTTGATGAATAAAACAGGAAACGCCTGGCTGACGAGCAGAATGCGAAGCCCATCGCTCTAAAACGCAATCGATCTCAAGACGAGGTCGAACAAAATAAGAAGCGGAGCAGAGTGGGCAAGAGTGCTGACGCTAAACAACATCCGAAGGAAATTGTACAGCAACCGTCAGCCGCCGGGCCACGTACTGCGAAGCCCTTCAGCGACGTCGCCAGCAGTCAGTTACGTGTGGCGCAGGCGGATGACAATTCTGCTAGCGGCAAACTAACGCTGGAGGTGTGGACCAGTGTTGAGGCTAGGCTTTCGGGCATGGTCTATGAGCATCTCCTGGAGACCGGAGGCAAACATCCGGGACTCACCCCCACTTTGATTCATCTCAGGTGGTCCGTGAGTTCCACGTAATAGCTTGCATGGATCAGTTCTCTGAGGACTTTCTCGGTTCGTGTGTCGCTAAGATCAGCGACGCCTGGGAGGGCGTTAAGCTCAAGATCATCCCTTACGACGAGATTCCCAGGAGACCGGTCGCTTGCATCTGGTTGCCGAAGAGCCGCATGGAGAAGGACAAGCTCGTCCATTTTCTGCGCTTTCACAACCCCGGGATTCCCATGGACGACTGGGTTGTTATCAAGGAGGAGGAACCTCAGATAAACAGCCAGCCTGTACTACTCCGCATAAACGAGGAGTGCCTGGAGGTACTGAAAAAGGCCGATTATAAAGTGTGGTTCGGAGTCAGGAACGCCAAAGTAAAAGTGTTCCGCCCTCAAAACCGGACGACGACCTAGACCCAATCGACGCCGCCAACGAGCTGTTGGAGGAGATGACGATCAATGGTCCGACAGGGGCTGACAAACCCCCCACGAAAGCAGATCATGCTGAGGGTAACGCAGATAAATCTGCAGCAGTCGAAGTGCACCTCGGCTAATCTGTTCGTCTTCCTCTTAGAGGAAGACATCGACATCGCATTAATACAGGAGCCCTGGGTCGGAAGCGACCGAACCATCAAAGGGCTCCAAAGCAAATATTTTAATTTATTCCACAGCACAGGAGACGCTGATAGGAGGATAGACCTAGAGCATGTATTCTTGCGAGGAAGAGTCTGCACGCTTTCCTGTGCCCGGACCTGAGTTCCAGTGACCTAGCTGTGGTCAAGCTGGAGCAGGCGAGGGCAGAGAATGTGTATATTTCCTCGGCGTACATGGCTCATGACCGATCAGCTCCGCCAGAAGAACTACAACATCTGACGAACACCATAATAGCGAAGAAAGCCACCCTGCTGATAGGCTGCGACGCGAATGCAAGGCATACGCTTTGGGGCAGCTCCGAAATCAACGAAAGAGGTGAGTCATTCTTTGATTTTATTATTACTTCAAACCTATCGGTGTGTAACCGGGGCAGTACACCAATCTTCCATTTCCCCTGCTCGGAGAACTGTGACGGCTGCGAGGAGGTCCTTGATATCACCCTAATAACCGACAACGGGATTCTTAGGGTGCAGGACTGGAGAGTGTCTGACCAGAGATCATTCTCTGACCACAGTTGGATACTCTTCAGTCTAGATCTCGCCGCAGAGGTCTCAAAGCCCTTTAGAGACCCCAGGAGGATCGACTGGAGAAAGTTTGGTCAGGTAATTAAGAACAAACTCTCCGGTGCGCAAATTGGTAGGATTGGCACGACAGACGAACTGGAGTCAAAGGTCGGGGCTCTGGAGAAGGCATTTGATAATGCCTTTAAAGTCTCATGTCCTGCTAAGTACAGCAAAAAGACCCTGCCACCGTGGTGGAACGAAGGTCTCTCTAGTCTCAGGAAGCTGACCAGAGAAACATCTGTTACAGGCAAAAATACTGGCAGCCATACAGGGACTGCCTGAAGAAGTACAAGTCGGCCATTAGGACCGCCAAGAGGCGGACTTGGCTGGACTATTGTCAGAATATCGAAAGCACTAGTGAATCCGCGAGGCCTAGTAAGATTCTGTCCAAGGAACATAAGAGCCCATCCTTCCTTAAAAACTTGGAAGACTCCTGGACGGAATCTTCTAGCGAAACCTTGGAGCTGCTAGTTCAAACGCACTTTCCCTCCAGCGAGGAGGACTGTGAGTCAGAACCGTGCTTAGAGGGTTTGCGGCTACCCCAGCTATGCGAGACTATCAAATCGGTAATTACCGAGGATAGGATCGGCTGGGCTATAAACAGCTTCTCCGCATACAAATCTCCAGGCCCAGATGACATAATGCCAGTCATGTTACAGAAGCATCAGGAAAGGGTTGTGCCGTGGCTTGTTGAAATTTACCGGAGCTGCATCACTTTAGGATACGTACCGCAGTCCTGGAGGCGCGCACGAGTGGTTTTCATACCGAAAGCGGGCAGGCGCGGTCATGAGTCCGCGAAGGACTTCCGACCAATCAGCCTATTCTCTTTCGTGCTAAGGACCCTAGAACGCGTCCTGGACATTCACTTCAGGACGATTATGGAGAAAACGCATTTCTCTAAGTCCCAGCATGCCTACCTCAAAGGAAAATCCACAGAACCCGCCCTCCACGAGGTAATTGTCACGGTTGAGCGGTCGCTGCAGTACAAGCAGTATACCCTTGCTGCCTTCTTGGATATAGAAGGAGCTTTCAACAACGTCAGTACCAACGCCATCAAGGAAGCCTTGACCGGTATTGGATTGGAGGGGTATCTCACGCATTGGATTATATTCATGCTAAGTATCAGGATAATCCAGTCGGATCTGGGAGGCAACCACTTGACCAGAGCTGTGAACAGAGGCACGCCCCAGGGTGGCGCCATCTCACCGGTGCTCTGGTTAATAGTAATGGACAAAATTTTACTTACATTGGACAGCAGCGGCGTGAAGGTGGTGGCGTATGCCGACAACTTGGTGATATTAGTATCAGGGATGTTTCTGACCATTACGAGCGACATCATGGAAGGAGCATTGCGAAAGGTGTGCCTGTGGGCCGCAAGATGCGGACTCAGCATAAACCCAACCAAAACGCAACTGATGGTATTCACCACCAAGACAAGGATACCTGAATTCCATCTACCACGGCTGAATGAACAAAGATTGGTTCTTTCCTCTAATGTAAAGTATCTGGGTGTAATCCTGGATCCTAAGCTAAATTGGAGGTTGAACATAGAACTGAGGGTTAAGAAGGCCTGTATAGCCTTCTATGCCTGTAAGAGAACCTTTGCAAAGAAATGGGGTCTCCGGCCGAGGATGGTTCTCTGGATGTACACCGCTGTAGTGCGTCCGATCCTGACGTACGGCTCTAATGTATGGTAGCAGGCTTTGAGAAAGAAATACAATAGAACGAAGCATAATAGCCGCTAGGCTCGGCATACCCTACAACTCGCATTGCCGAAGCTGCGGAGAAGGAAGGGAAACCCTCATGCACTTTCTCTGCGATTGCCCAGCTCTGGCTAGAGTTAGGCTGCGGACACTGGGTGAACTATTCTTTGGGGACCTCAGAGAGATTTCTAGCTGCAGGGTGGGAGACCTGCTTTCCTTCATGAATGCTACATAACAACAGTCACGGTCTTAGGAGTTTGTGGCATCAAAACGGCGCACCGAAGCGCTAATTAGGCTCCTCGGAGCGGCCACTGATACCTACCTACCCCCCCCCCCATAAAAAGATAATTATATTACTTAATTAATATAATATAATTTAACTCCGGCGTAGCCCGGTTGTGAACGGAGGAGGGGTGGATAGCTTCAATCTGAATGGCTGTACGCCACCGCAGCGTTTCAGGGGGTAGATGAGGAAAGTGCAGGAACTTTTCAGTCTTGCAGATTACTCACTGAGGAAGCTATCCCAACACCTGGCAGCTAGGGATAAAATGCATCACCAAAAATGAGAAGAAGAAGAAATTTGAGGTCCGGTACGGATGACCTCCGGGAGTCGTCTGACTTGGTGACTGAGCCGGGCTCCCGTAATGAAACCGTCGAAACCGCTAGTCGTGGTGCGGTTCAACGTCTAGGCGCATAGCTCCGCCTAGTGCAGCTGTTTCGCCACAATCTGTGGCGACCGCTTCAGCAGGTTCGCGTAGGCAGCGGATGAAATGGACTGAAGAAATGAACCTCTTCATCATACGCTCCTACTTCGAAATAACGGCGGGGGAAGGTACAACAGATTCGTTAAACGTTTCCCGCTATTCGCACACGTGACTGTGCAGCGAGTCGCAGACCAGTACCGTATTATTATTCGCAGCGACACAATCCCGGCCACCATCAGGAAGCATGTTCGACTTGAGGTCATCGGGGAAACTGGTGACCGAGGGACGATGGAGGCAGAGGCGGCGGCATCAACAACCCCACGCCGCACTGCAGGCAATAGTTTCAGTGCTCGCCGAAGCACTCTTCTCCACCGTCCAGCTGAGGTTTCCGCTAAGGTTCGGGACGAATTCCAAAGAGCGTGTATAGAATTCTCGGATACGGATCCTCTGCATAGACCAGGTATTCCTAGGCTCTATGCATCTCCAGTATTTCCGAGAATTCTATCTCAAATCAATGATGAGATCGCGTCTCGGCTGTGTGCTGATATGTCGCTGCTGCAACTACAATCACTTGTGTATTGTGGTGCAGTTGCGGCTATTAGATTACACGGTCAGAAGATTCGCTTTCGTGTTATTGATTTGAGTGACCAAAGAGATCCACCATTGAAAATTCGTCTGGAACGTCGGCGGGACTCACTAAGGCAGGACATTGCTGCACTGATTCAGATCAGCACTGGCAATGCCGGTAGACGAGTGAGAAATAAAGTGCAGAGGGTTTACCGGAACTATGCCATCCCCCGTGAGACACCCGTAGTTGAAATTCTGGACACACTAAAGCAGAAACTTTTTGTCATATGCAGTGGGTTACGATGGTATGGCGAAAGTCATTCCAGACATGTCCAGAATGGAACATACGCGAGGAACCAGCGGAGCCTTTTCAGAGCTCTCAACGAATCCCAACAAAGCGTCCAGACAGTACAATTTTCGGTAACGGAAACGAAAGAATATTGGGATGGACTTTGGGGGTTACCCGCCCAGCATGCTGAGTGGATCACCACCGAAGGAACCCGCCATGCCAATACACCTGACATGAATTTTGCGGATGTTACCGAAGAGGAAGTTCGACGAGCCGTAAACAACTCGAAGAACTGGAGAGGCCCATGTCTGGATCGGGTGCAGAATTTCTGGTATAAGAAATTTACCAGCGTACACAGTCGGTTGGCACACAGTATAAACGAGGTCATGGGTCGGCCGGAGGAATTTCCACCCTTCCACACCGCGGGGATTACCTACCTTATCTCTAAGAAGGACACGGACACTTACTTACCAACCCTCTACAAATTCATAATGTCCATTATTAGTGAAAGGGTCAATACGCACCTTAGGACCAACAACATTCTGTCCGAGGGGTAGAAGGGCTGCCAAGTTGGGTCAAGGGGTTGCAAAAAGCAACTCATTATCGACTCGGTAGTTGTAGGACAAGCAACTAGAGCCCAAAGAAACCTCTTTAGTTGCTATATCGATTATACCAAGGCTTTTGATAGCATCCTGCATACTTGGCTAATCGACATCCTACATCTGTATCGCATTAATCCGAAACTAATAAAGTTTTTGGCGACAGTCATGGAAGGGTGGCATACCACCTTATCAGTGAGTACATCTGAGGGTGCGAATACCCCAGAGCCCATCCGTATATGGAAGGGCATCTTCCAGGAGGATTCTTTGAGTCCCCTTTGGTTTTGTATGACACTGAACCTCCTTTCATTGCTACTAAATGAAGCTAGAGAGCATGGTTTAGCAATAAAGTACGGCTTTCGTGCTAAGTGCGAACTGACACACTTGATGTACTTAGATGACATCAAGCTGTATGCTGGCACTGACGACCATCTTTGAGGTCTGTTGCGAATAATAGACATGTTCAGCCGTGATATTCAGATGTAGTTTAGATTAGACAAATGTCAAATCCAGGCCATCCGCAAAGGTCATCACGAGCCGCATGCCCGACATAGCATTGGTGACCTCTACATCGAAGCTACGACCGAGACAGACGAGTACCTAGGAATTCTGCAAGGAACCCATGCCTGAGTTGTTGATCTGAAGGATGCTCTGCTATCCGAATTCCTGCGACCTGTAAAGCTGGCGCTGAAATCGCATCTCTCGGGGAAGAAAAAAATAAGCGGAATATTGCCGTGGACGAAGACTGATCTGGAAAACGTCCAGCGGCGGATACGGACAACTATGTCCAAATTCCGAATGCATCATCCAAAGTCTGCGTGGAGCGGATGAACCTGCCTCGTGACATCGGAAGTAGGGGCGTGGTTGACGGGGCGGCACAGCATCATTGTCAAGTCGACTCGCTGCGCGCTTATTTTTATAGCAAATAGTAGGCGAGTCCCTTGCATGCGGCTGTCTGTAAGGCAGACTGTGGACTGACTCCACTTAACCTGAAGGATCGATCTTTCAATCCTCTGAGTGGGGTGAAGTCAGACCAAGAGCGGATCGATGAATGGAAGTTGAAGGCAATGCATGGTAAACACGTGAATTGTCTTTGGCAGCCATTTGTCGATTTACATTTGTCGAACAGATGATTATGTGCTGGGGAGCTCTTTGCTGAGACGGAGGAGTTCATGTGTCCCATTTAGGGCGGCGTGGTCCAGCCCGAAGATACTACTTTGGATATATACTGTAATAGTAAGGCCAATGATTACCTATGGAGCGGTAATTTGGGCAGAAAGAACCGAACTCAGCACACAAGCCAGGGAATTACACAAGCTTCAAAGACTGGGTTGCGTGTGTATCAATGGGGCAATGAGGACATAGCCAACGGCATCCGTGGAGGTCCTTCTAGAATTAACCCCTCTCCATCAGCACCTACAGATGCAGGTAAGGAGGGCAATATTCAAGATGGCCGGGAGTATCAGTGAGGCAGGGAAATGTCTAAACCGAAAGAAGATTTATATTATTTCTAGGCGGTATCCCAAATTACTGATATCAAGGGATAACATGACAACGATGTTTCACTTTGATAAGAAGTTTGAAACACGTTGGAGTAGCAAGGCAAACTGGGAGAGCGTGGCTGGGACATACGGCGTAAACCAGCAACTGATTATCGCAGGAGAGGGAGCGGGTGCCGGTGTCATTGATCCAAGGAAAATGTACTTCAAGCCACACTAGCATATTCCAGGCGGAAATATAAACCATAGACAGATGTGCCTCTTTTTATTTGCAAAGGAACTACAGGGGGCAGAACATTACGATTCTCACCGATAGCCAAGCAGCAATCAAGGCACTTAGGTTCATCTAGGTGAACTCTAAACTGGTATGGAAATGCCTTGAGAGACTGTATACACTCGGTTCGTCCAATAAGGTCTGAATACTCTGGATTCCAGGCCATGCTGGGTTGGAAGGCAATAAGGCAGCGGACGAATTAGCCAAGAAGGGAGCAGGGACGCCTTTACACAGGCCAGAACCCTTTTGTGGAATCGGAAACGATTTCATGGCTATGACACTAAGAAATGAAGAGGAACGGTTGAGGGACCTATACTGGACGGGCCTACCTGGGATGGAGCAGTCCAGGGTGTTTATTGGGGGATACGAACCCATGCGCACAAAGGATTGCTTAAACCTCACCAAAAAGAACTTAGTGAATATAGTGGGAATTCTCACTGGTCACTGTCGGCTAAACTATCCCCTAGGAAAGCTAGGGATATCTACGGACACTGCCTGCAGAGTGTGATGAAACCTCTATACACGTCCTGGGACAGTATCCGGCACTTGTGCAAAGTAGGTCGAGGCATTTGGAAGAACAGTTAATACCAGATGTAAAGTTGAAAGATCTGGAAGTAAGGAATATACTAAAGTTCCTGACGATTATAGGCTTGCTTGAGATACTATGGTTAATAGGTGCACTATAACCAGTAAAAGGGGGCAATAGTTGTTTAAGGATGCAGGACGACTTTCCCTTAACAGAATAATAATAACATAGAGCATGATTCTATCAAGTTTGGTGGAAATTGCACTATTACCAACAAAGTTATAATAGGTCCCAGTTATCACTTCTTTGCAAATTCAAGGCTTTGAATATCACCTGAATGTGGATATTCTCACATAATATATGCATATATTTCGTGCTAGGTACTAATGGGACAATGCACACTCAAATGTTTTTATAAAAGAAATACACAACCTTTCATACCTGAAGCGTCCAGCTTCCAGTTTCCCGATTTGTCTTCTATTTTTGGAGATAGCTCTGTTTCTAATCAACCACAGTCAATCCGGATGGTCATGCTCGTCGTCCTCAATTTCTACTATACATACTGCATCTAGCGTCCTTAACCTGGCAATTGAACAGTTCCTTGGAGGAGTTGTACAGGAAAAACTCAATTACATCAATATATTATCTAATCCTCCCAATATCCTCCAAATTTGCAAACACACAATCGAGATCTAATTCTTATCTCCATCCTGACCCGTGCCTTCCGGGAAAGTCAACATATTTCCTTAGAAAAAGATCAAGCGGGGAATAACTTCCGCATATTCATTTGAAATTGATTTAAGACAACACAAGGATCAAAGGAACTTAAAATTTTTCCACGCAAATTGCCTATTTGTGTGCGTCCGTATGCGTGCCTCGATAAGCTCGACCAGGACAAGTGCAAAGCGAGCAGGAAATTTAAATTTCAAATGGAACCGATTTAGATGCCCCGAAATTGGAAATATCCTATTTTAGGGTCCTGCTTCCCGCAAGCAGTTCTATCGCCGAAATACACACTCATATATGCATGGATGTGATGTTTTTGTGATAGAAAAGTTCCAGCTTCCCATACAAGGCAACCGCCCTGTTCTCACCCCCCTGCCCGCCCGTTCTGTGCCGTTTGAATTACAAATTGGTTGTGTCCATTAAATTCATGTTCTGCGCCGTATTTAATTTGAATGCTGAGCCAATTTTCAATTAGGGAATATAAAACACAACCAGACGAAATCGCCATGGAAAGCTCTTTACACGCGCAGATGGGTTCAACATAAACCAGTCATCCCCCGAGAGGAATTACGTGTGATGTGAACATTGTAAACATTGCTCGGTAATTGCCGAAGGTCGGGCTTGCGGTGGGTCTGCAGGTTCCCAAATGCAGATGGGTGAAACAGCAGAAGTGTTTGCAATTTGTGTTCGCAGGCTCCATTACGCCCCGAACAAGATACATTCGTCTCAGAATTTCCTCTGGACAGTTTGCGTTAATTCGCGTGGAAGCAGATTGAGTGCGATTAAAACTTCGACTCGCAGATTACGTGCCAAAAAGCCCGAAAAAACAGCTCCACATTCTTCTTGCTTCCAACATTCAGCGCTGGCTTCACGGAGCAATCCAGCGCCGAGAGAAAGTAAACACATGAGGAGACCACTCACGTAGGGGCCCCAGCCTACTCCATCTCTACTTGTTGCGCGCTGTATCCATCCACTCCGGCAGATACTCGAGTTCATAGTTAATGTCACGGCATGGATTCGCCCACACCCCCGCACTCGCAGCCAGGAGCTTTCTTCTTATGAAAAATGGTACATTTTCGTGAGTTTCAGTGGGAATTATGCAGGCTTTGTTCCTCACCAGTACTTACTCCTATTCGTGTGCTGTGAAAGCGCTCACGTAAGTACGGGAAAATGGGAGTGACTTGAATGCACAATGGAATATGAGTCTGTATATTGGCGGATGAATGCTCCTAAGCCAGCCATTGTTGCAGACCTCGAACGCAGATGGAAGATAAAGTGGGTGACATAAAACTCTTAGGTCCATAAAAGCATTAATAAAACTCGATCGGGAAATAAATATGTTACTCGGTCTTTGGATCTTCCGGCACCTTATGGGGAAAATTAACATATAAATTTCGTAGGCAAGGTCGAGACTTGGTTATTTTCGTGAAATGGGAGTAGTCTCTCTGGCATTTTTATTTGTGTAGTTATTTTAATTGACAAAATAAAGATTGAAGGGATTTCGGCAAAATTGTTAGCTAGACGGTTTCATATTGGATGATTGAACATCAAACCCTGCTTCCACTACTAATAACAAAGAGCTCCGTAAATTTACTGCGCGGTAAAGATAATCAGTTGATTGTAATTTGCCAATTCAACAATGGGGTAGGTCGGTTAGGTATCAGTAGCCGCTCCAAGGAGACCAATTAGCGCTGTGATGCGCTGTTTTGATGCCAAAAACTCCTAAGAACCTGACTGCTGTAGTAAGAGCAAGTAGGACAGAGTCCACCCAGCTCCGACTCTCAGAGCCGGCCCGTTGCATCCACGAAGGAAAGCAGCTCTTCCACGCTGCAACTAGAGATCTTCCAAGGTCCTCAAAGAATGGTTTACCTAGTGTCCGCAGCCTTGCTCTGGCTAGGCAGCCGCAAAGTAAATGGCTGAGGGTTTCGCCGCCTTTTCCACAGCCTCGACATTGCGAATTGTAGGATATGCCGGGTCTGACGACATGGTCCCCTATAGGCCAGTGTCCCGTCCAGGCCACCATAATGTTCCCCTCAGGAATCGTCAACGATCCTTAACGGCTCGCTTTCGATACGGGGAGTGGCGTCCCGGAAGTGCCCGAGCAAGTAGTTCTGACCCCCTAGCTAGCATAATACCTGCGTCCTGCAGGAAAGTTCCTTTTATGCGGAGCAGAATAGTAATTGATAATTACTCAGTTATCCAATCCAGAGTCCTGGGCTTTTGAAGACGTGAAATTGGAGGAGCTTTTTCTTCTCCATTTTCAACAAAGCAGAAATATAAACGACCGGTCTCCTGGGATGATCTTGAACTTTATGCCCCCCCAATTGTGGCTGACTTTAGCGGCGAACGGACCGAGAACCTGGGCCTAAGTAAAACGAGACGGTGAAATTCTGAAGAGTACTCCTTTCAGCCTTCACAGTGCTTTTGTACTCTATCTAGATGATGTTTTCCGAGCGTCTCATAATAAAATTAATTTCCAGTAATCTGTCCTAAAGTAGAACCATCACCTCATGCGGCATGGTTTCCTACTCAATCTGAATCAAGCACAGTTTTTGACAACTAACCCTGGTTAAACAGGCATTTCACTCTCAGTGGTAGCGACCTGTTCAGAACTGAGTGAATGAAGTATCCAATATCAATGCTATCAGGCGTTCGTTGCGATCGAATATCATGAACGTATGTTTCAAATCCAAAGTCTACCGCAGTATCGTTCGACCTGTTGCCCTCAATGATTCTAAGTGCTGGCAGACTACCAAAGGCAATGAATGCCGAAGATGTTGCATTGGATCAATGTCGCACCAGCTTATAATCACATCGAAAATTAGCACATCCGTGATCGATATGAGGTTACACTCATATGACTGATGACTAATAAGATGAAAAAAGTTCACAAACATGATCCGCTTATGGATTTCCTCCATTTCATTGCTGTCGTTCACTATCAGTAACCCTAAGTAACAAAGCTGATCACTTGTTCCAAGTTGTAGTGATCCAGTGGTACGTTTTGACATCTGCTTCTGCTATATTGTACACCGTTGTCTTATTCTCGCAGCATTTGGACCATGTCAGAATGTTTATATCATCCACATAGGCCACTATTAGAGAAATTTTGTTGAGTAAAGTGCCAACGCGACATGAAATGCCTCAATAATTCTCGAAGCAGAGTTTATAGCTTTCTTATATATGGGACAAATTGTCATTGAGAAGTTTACGATATTTTATTGCAAAACCATGCCCTCTAGCATCATTCCGTAGGAATGAAAGGGGGTTCCGTGCCAAACAGAACCTAGCAGGACTCAATGAATCCCCCCGGAAGATGCCCCTCCGTAAACAGATGGGCTCTGAGGTGTTAGTACCGTCAGATGAATACACTGATGAGGTGGTATGCCACCATTCCATGACTGTCGCCAAAAGCTTTATTAGTTTAAGACCAATGCGGTGCAGACCTAGGACATCGATCAGCCAGGTGTGGGGGACGGTGTCGAAAACCTTGGCGTAATCATTATAGTAACTAAAGAGATTTCTTTGGCTTTTAGTTGCCTCTCATACACCTACCAAGTCGATAATAAGTTGCTCTTTGCAATCCCTTGACCCAGCTCGGAAGCCCTTCTTTTCTTCCGACAGAATGTTGTTGGTCTCGAAGTACGCATTAACCTTTCAACTAATAACGTGCATTATGTACTTGTAGAGGATCAGTAAGCAAGTAATCGGTCTTGTCCCTGCGGGGTCCTGCACTGTGTCTTTTTTAGGGACAAAGTAAGTAATTCCCGCAGAGAAAAAAGGTGGTTTGTGCTGTGTGCCAACCGACCATGTATACCGGTAAACTTTTCATGCTAAGAACTCTACACCCCATCCAGACCAAGACGCCTCTAATTCATCGAGCCGTTCACAGCTCGATGAACCTTCTCTTTGGTAATGTAGTGGCATGTCGGGTGCCTTCGGCGGCAACACACTCAGCATGCCCAGCATAGTGGGCGAGTAACCCCCAAAGTCCACCCCAATACTCTTTTGCTTCTGTTGCCGAAAACTGTACTGCGTTGTTTATTGTATATTTATTTATGTATTTATTGTTATTTATATTATATATCTTCTTATTGCTATTTTTAAATGGAGCATCCAATTCCCCCCAGGTAAAGTAGGTGAATTTGTTTTCGCGCTAAGTGTTCATCATCATCAACGGCGCAACAACCGGTATCCGGTCTAGGCCTGCCTTAATAAGGAACTCCAGACATCCCGGTTTTGCGCCGAGGTCCACCAATTCGATATCCCTAAAAGCTGTCTGGCGTCCTGGCCTACGCCATCGCTCCATCTTAGGCAGGGTCTGCTTCGTCTTCTTTTTCTACCAGAGATATTGCCCTTATAGACTTTCCGGGTGGGATCATTCTCATCCATACGAATTAAGTGACCCGCCCACCGTAACCTATTGAGCCGGATTTTATCCACAACCGGACGGTCGTGGTATCGCTCATAGATTTCGGCATTGTGAAGGCTACGGAATCATCCATCGTCATGAAAATTCTTCGGAGGATTCTTCTCTCGAACGCGGCTAAGAGTTCGCAATTCTTCTCGCTAAGAACCCAAGTTTCCGAGAAATACATAAGGACTGGCAAGATCATTGTCTTGTATATTAAGAGCTTTGACCCTATGGTGAGACGTTTCGAGCGAATCAGTTTTTGTAAGCTGAGATAGGCTCTGTTAGCTGTTATCGGTTGTGATTTTCGACCCTAGATAGGAGAAATTGTCAACGGTCTCAAAGTTGTATTCTCCTATCCTTATTCTCCTTCGTGTTTGACCAGTGCGATTTGATGTTGTTGGTTGATTCGTCTTCGGTGACGTTGCCACCATATATTTTGTTTTGCCTTCATTGATGTGCAGCCCAAGACCTCGCACGCCTGCTCGATCTGGATGAAGGCAGTTTGTACGTCTCGGGTGATTCTTCCCATGATGTCGATATCGTCAGCATAGGTCAGTAGTTGGGTGGTCTTAAAGAGGATCGTACCTCTTGCATTTACATCAGCATCACGGATGACTTTCTCGAGGGCCAGGTTAAAGAGGACGCATGATAGGGCATCCCCTTGTCGTAGACCGTTGTTGATGTCGAATGGTCGGGATACCGAATTCTCTGATGGCCGTGTACAGTTTTACTCTGGCTATGCTATCATAGGCGGCTTTAAAGTCGATGAACAGATGGTGTAACTGTTGTCCATATTCCAACAGTTTTTCCATGGCTTGCCGCAGACACTCCAGAGAGAAAATCTGATCTGTTGCTGATTTGCCTGGAGCGAAGCCTCTTTGGTATGGGTCAATGATGTTCTGGGCGTATGGGGCTATCCGGCCTAGCAAGATAGCGGAGAGTATCTTATAGATGGTACTCATCAACGTAATACCTCTATAATTGCTGCACTGTGTGATATCTCCCTTTTTATGTATGAGGCAGATAATGCCTCGTTGCCAATCGTCAGGCATTGATTCGCTGTCCATACCTTGAGCATAAGTCGCCTCCATATTTAACTAATTCGGCTGTAATTATGATACATCGACTCCTGGCGACTTATGATTTTTAAGCCAATGAATGAATGAAGCCGATGAATTGCACGGACTGTTTCTCCTATACTTGGTGGTCGCAGTATTTGTCTGTCGTCTTCAGTTGCCCGGACCTCCAACTCGGCGATGTTCTGGTTGTTCAGTAGCTCATCAAAGTACTCAGCTCATCACTCCAATATGCCCATTCTGTCAGAAATCAGATTTCCCTCTTTATCTCGGCAGGATGAGCATCGTGGTGCATACGGCTTCATCCTGCTGACTTGTTGGTAAAACTTCCGCACCTGGTGCGGTTGCTCCCTATACTTTTCGAGTTTACAGACTTGTTGGTTCTACCAGGCTTCCTTTTTCCGTCTTCTCCGCTCGACGGAGTTCGTGATTAGTCTCTGCGCGTACCCGAGTTCTTTGAAAATGCAACATTACTCGGTATGCAGCATTCTTCCGTTCCGTAGCTAGCTTATATTCATCGTCAAACCAGCCGTTCTTGCGGCTGGGGTCAAGAATTTTTTTGGCGTATCAATGATAACGTTCTTCAGATGGTTCAGGTTTCTCCAGGATCTCTGCTGACTGCAGTTATTGTGGCATCCATTTCGCCCTTATAGGTGTTGCGGTGGGCTGTGTTGTGAATGGCTTCGGTATTCACTCTCGCCTGATTGTCAGAGGCGATTGTAGGTGGTGCCGTAATTCGAGCTCGAGTTTGTGGACCGCTTTCCGCGCAAACCAGGTACTTCCAACAACCCTTTCGTTCGATACTGCTAACTCAATAATCCGCAGTCCCTTATCATTGGTATCCCTATGTAAGCTATGGAAGCCAACGTATCGCGTGAATAAAGGCTCTGCCCCTACTTGCCTGTTGAAATTTCCAAATATGATTTTGATATCATACTTGGGACTGGCTTCCAGGATCCGCTCAACTGCCTCGTAGAAGGCGTCCTTCTCCGACTCTGCAGTCTCCTCTATAGGGGCGTGAACGTGAAAGTGTGCATAGCCTTTCGCTTATATTTTCAAAACCGATAACAGCAGGTTTCATTTTTTGGCTGACTAAGAAACCTACTCCGAGCACATGATTTACTGGATGGCCACTATAATATATGGTGTAGCGGCTCTTCTCCAGGAAACCGTTCCCTGTCCATCGTATCTCTTGCAACGCTGTTACATCAGCCCTATATTGGGACACGGTGTCGGCTAGATGCTCAGCAGCATTCGGTCTGTACAGAGAACGCACCTTCCATGAGAAAATGCGCAAATCGTTAATCCGTTGTCGTTGCCGGGTTCCTCGTTGTAAAATCCATCCTGTCCGAGGCTCCTTCCGTGGCTTCGCAGCATCGGTTTTCCATGTGGGGTTGTCAGCCCTACCCAACCACCAACCTGGAGGACCAGTTGGTACATTTTGACCCGTTTTTAGGCGTGGGAGACTCACTTTCATCATTTTTCGTCTGCAGTTTTGCATGAAGAAAGAACTTCCAGCGATCACTACGTGGAGGTGAAGATAGGGTTTGGTAGTAGAGCTGTTGGTGTTGGTTCAACAGGCGTTTCCCAGATTTTATGCTCCATTGTGGGTCCAACCCACGTTTCGCCCTGGGACCTATACTACCCTTTGACCGCCACATATATAGTACGTATAATAAATACGGCTGGTTTAATATAAAAATACATATATATCTATCTGAATTAGACACTACCCACAAACTTCATTAGCACGCATATACCATATACCTACATACACACATGTCTATTTGAAGTAATTGATATTCGTATACAAATGACTAAAAAACTAAAACAAAATAATTCTTTTCAACCCCATTCATATGAACCCACTTCGTTATGGTATTGACGAATTGATGTGACGATGACGTCATACACATTGTAGAATGCACGAAATTCGCAAAAAATGGTAAAGATTTACCCCCTATAACTTTGTTAATAATAGTTGGATTTTCTTTAAACTACGCACTATGTTATCCCTTACACCCATGCCAAATTTTATACATCGGGGATGGACATGGTATGGTATATTTCTAAAATGTCGAAATATACTATTATTAACTTTATTTATGCAGATATCGGAACCGGATGTATTTTGAGGTCTAGATTTCATAGAGATGCACTACTGTGATTTTTTTTCAGATTTTTCAGTTGTTGCACTTTTTGGGGGTCATATTTTGAGCCGTCACTCCCCTACGTTTCACCCGATATCACCATATGGAACCAGTTTCGAAAAGTACTAATTGAGCCCTTTCATTTGATACACATTCTTTTGAAAGTTAGTCGCGGACCTTTGTTTTTTACATTATCCAAAACGATTGAAATTAAAGATGATGAGAAAATAAAATGAGCCAACATTTTTTTTTTACAATTTTCGATGGGCTAGAAAGAAGCGTCCTTTAAAAGATATCAACCCAAATGTGGGATCATATTCTTGATAATTTTATAAAGAATCATACCTTCAATTTTCATAATGATCAGTTGCCTTTTGAGTTAAAATTTCCGCGAATGTGAAAAACGCCATTTTGCGAAAATAGTTGAAAATTGTTTGAAAAGTCGCCTTTCGGATATGAAGACATTTCTCAGTCTTAATTAGGAACAAACTACATTTACAACAAATACAAACGCACTCGTAGAAGGGATTGCGCCAAGTAATTATAAACACAATATTCACATAGCTCTATAAAATTACGTAAGGATATAAGTTACTAATTCCTGGACGCTCGAGCCTGAGCGTGTACTCCATAAGCGCTCGGTTCTACGCGGATAAAATTCAAAGGAACATCAACTTTGCAAAATATTCTTGAATAGTTAAGCCGGCAATCTATGCAATAAAAACATGATTCTGGAAACATCCTAATGCGGTTTCCTCGCTTCACTGATCCTCTCGCCATAAACGGAAATTAGATATCGATTCAGTTCATTTTCCTGCGAAACGATTTTGCCAATTGAACCATTCGAATGACGGCAAAAGTTCCATGGTTTGCCCAATAAGAAATTAATAGATCTGTAACGTTGGCACACCTGCCATGTCAAACACATCAGGCAACTCCATCAACAAGTCTTGTGAGCTGTCACACGGTTTTCCAATTTGTTCTTTAAGAAGTGTCTGACGAAAGCAAGTAGAATTGATATGAAACTCTGCCCTGATGTGCTTTGATGCCGTTAACCCTGTTTGGAAATAACGAAGTGACTCCAAACTAAAGTAGATTCACCGCTCACAAGATACAAATAACCGCAACGGACTAGCCCACGTCAGTGTCTCTCCACCACCCGACCTCTGTTGATGCCGGTCATCGAAAACTGATAAAAAGTTCACTTTTTCTGAATAAAAACGCGTAGGAATGACCTTGATCCGGGAAAATGAATACAAGTGGTATGAAAAGCTAGCGTTCAATGTAATAAAATGCGGTCCGATCCCGCGGCATATTGCCATCATTATGGATGGCAACCGTCGATTCGCCAAAACCGAAAATATTGAAAAAATCGAAGGGCATTCGCGAGGATTCGACAAACTATCGGAATGTCTGGGCTGGTGCTTGGAACTCGGGGTCAAGGAGGTGACGGCATTTGCATTTAGCATAGAAAATTTCAAGCGAAGCCCCGAGGAGGTGTCGGCTCTGATGGACATAACCAAAGTGAAGTTCCAGAAACTGCTTGAGGAGAAAGAACGTTTGCACGAGAATGGGGTTCGAATACGTATCCTGGGCAACTTAGCACTCCTGCCTGAAGAGCTGCAGCAACTTATGTCGGAAGCTATGCTGATGACTGAGCAAAATAACAACTTGTTCCTGAACATCGCTTTCGCGTACACATCGCGGGAAGAGATCACAAACGCGATTCAAACAATCTGCCAGGAAGGGGGTAACCTCGAGGAAGAAGACATCACGGAGGAGCTGGTAGCGCAGTGTCTGTATACCAAAGATATCAAAAATCCGGACTTGCTGATACGAACTTCAGGGGAGAGCCGGCTGAGTGATTTTCTGATGTGGCAGGTGAGTGCCCTCCAGCTCTCCCTAGATTTCCTGATTCCCTTCCAACCCCTGTTAATTCTAGGGAGTACTCCAAGTATGTACAAAGCCATAATGGTATTCTTCTCCACATTCCAGCTTTCTTCGACGGTTCTCTACTTCCCAAAAACTTTCTGGCCGGCAATCACAATTTGGCACCTCCTGTACGGGATATTCTGCTATCAGCGGTCCCTGCTCAGCATTTCAGGCTACAAAACTGCGATCGAGCAATCTTCCGTGAAATCGCAGAGCGGCATGTCAGACCGAGCCAAGATCTTTCTGCACAACGTCGACATGAAGCGTCGCGACCGCTTGGTTCGCCTGAGTAGCGCAAAACACAAAGGCGACTGAGGATATCTCGAACAGATATTCCAAAAATACACACATTCACCCTTATTTAAGCATAAAAATATCGACTGAGTTGTTACTTGGACCTAGGAAGCAATTTTAAGACAATTTACTGTACATAAACGTTTGATTATGTCATAAAGAAGTGGAACCTGTTAGAAAATGGTAAAGTTAGCTATGGTAGGCGCAATCTTGCGAGATGGAATTGAAAAGCGTTGAATAAAATTCAACTTCCAGATAAATTGCTTCGAGTTGTTTTTCTTTCGAACTTATGGTGCCTGTATTTGCTCCCAACGTGTGACTAAAAATTTGCTAGTCAATTCTAGCTGATGACAAGACGGAAGAGGTCACGCGTAAGAACTGTAGAAAATGGCAATCTGTCGACATATAGATACGACAAAGTCAGTCCAGCTTGCTCAGATCTCGAGAGCAACCTCGTAGCTTTCACAAAGGAAAGCAACTCTCCCACCCTGCAGCTAGAGATCTTTTTAAGGTCCTCAAAGAATGGTTTACCTAGTGTCCTAAGAATTTCTCCCTCTTCTCGCAGCTTCGGCAATGCGTATTGTAGGGTATATTGAGTCAGGGGGCATGGTCCCCTATATGCCCGTGCCAGTGCAGACCGCCGTAATTTTGTATGCATTTGCGTGCTCTCACGATCGGGTTTTGTTATAGGCGGGCCAAATCCTCCTTTACTTGGCATAGGCAGTGGGCCTTCATCATCTGAGGTCGCAGCTGGTAAGTAATGCGAATAGATTCCACCCTTGAGAGTCGCCAGCCGGACCACCAAAGGCCTGCCAAGAGCAAAGTCCCGCCTAGCCTGTCCGTCAACCCACTCATTCCCCTCTGTGTTCCTGTAACCGAGACCCCAGAGGAGGGTGACCTTGAGTGTGCCGCCCAGATTGTTCAGCGAGTTTCTTCACTGTCCAGCCAGCCTGGAGGATGTCACCGCTGAGTTCAAGGCCTTACTCTCCGCTTGGGACTGGGATCATGGCCAGTACCGCCAATACTTCCGCTTCGAATACGCTGGCGAATTCTGGGAGAGTGTTCCACTCAACTCGAAAACTCCCGCATCGACTCTTTGATCCGTCGGTGTAGAATCCTGTGTCATGCCTTGCAACACGCCACCGGTCTCCCACTCTGGCCTGGTTGGAAAGTCTACAACAAACTCTCTGGTTGAGCTTGCATGTAGCGTAGACCGCGGGGAATGCCCAGAGTTCACAAAGTACTTCGTCTAGGATGTTACCATGGCCGTAGGGACCCTCTCTCCAGTATCCGGAATCATGGTGGTCTAAATGAACGAGGTATAGGGGTACATTGAGAACATCTGCCAAGCAGGAATGCAGGGATCCGGTAGTACCTGCACGCGTGGTTCTTTGAATCCTTTTAGGCTTCGTTCTTTTGTCTCTCTTGGTGAGCGCCTGCTACCATACAATGGAACCATACGTTAAAATGGGACGTACTACGCCGTGTACATACCGAGACCCATTCTTGACCAGAGACCCCATTTCTTTGAAAAGGTCCTCTATCAGGCATAGAGTGCTATACAACAGTTTAATATTCAATCTTACACACCCCCGGTCCTCTCGTGAAATGGGAAAGGGTTCATAACACATGGGCGACTTCCGGGCGTAAGTAAGTTAGTACGAGCAAATCAAATACGCGTCTGCACATTAAATATTGAAGTGAGGGTACACTGGAAAGACCAGGAATTCGCAATAGCTCTTCGGAAAAGGCGCAATGATATTTGCGCTCTACAAGAAACCCCATGGTCTGATGCCACATAGAATGTGAACGCAGTAAAAATGGCTATAAACTTTTTTTTGGTAGCCCACACACTCAATACGGTGTTAGCATTGACAACTCAAAGGGTTTCCGTGATGAAGGGTATCGTCGAATCATTTGATGACCGGCTGATTAAAATCACCATTATATCAGCTCATCGCACGATTCACTTCTTCAGCGCATACGGACCACAGACAGGTCGACTTGATGCCAAGAAACATGTCGTCTGGCAACTCCTCCATGCAAAGACCTGTAACGGGCGACCTTAATGGTCATGCGGGTGAAAAGGCAGACAGCAACAGTTGCCATGGGGGAAAAAGGCTTCGGTACGCGCAATAAGGGTGGCGAGCATAGTCGATTTTGCGGATACCCATGACCTTGTAATTGCAAATACATAGTGCATCAAACGATTGTCTCATCTTAATCATTATAATCGTTGACGCTACAATCCATATTGGATATTATTCCCTATGAGGCCATCACCCCTCAACATCAGCCGCTGATTGCCGTCTTCCGAGTCAAGCGAGGAACGCACTGGCCCACCGCGCGATTTTGTGAGAAGAAAGAGGAAATGATCTCACTTACGCGATTACCAATCACTACGAATATGGAAGATCCACCGAACCAAGTTAAAGAAACGATCCGCAAAGTGAACTAAGCAGCTCTCGAAATCACCAAGCCTGGTAAGTGGTTGATCCAGTGAGATACAGGGCTTTCGAATGACGATGTTCATATGAAAATCCGTGAAAAGAAACGCCTCTACCACAAGTTTCTCAACGATAAAACTCTGACCAATTGGCGAATTTACAAGAATGCTAACTAGAAAACAAAGAAAGCGATAGCTATTACACGAGCGGTCCATTACAAAGATCTTTACTATAAACTGGACACGAACGCACACAGGATATCGAACACTTCAGTTGTGTCAATGACAAGAACGGTACTTTGCTTACCGACCGACGAGCCGCGACAGATAGCGAGAATATTTCGAGCAGATTTCAACTGAACAATTTGTTCATCCTCCACTTCCACAATTTTTGCCGAAATTTAGAGCAATTTCACCTGTCAGCGCCACTAAAGTCGAGGAACCAATAAAACGCATGAAATCAGGGAAAGTTGCAGAAACTGACGACATCGCATCTGAGCTCTGGAAAGCGGAGTACCGAACCCAACACTGTTGCTTAGAAGATTCTTTAATCCGGTTATTCAGGAAGGAAGAACATCATCTGACTGGCTAGAAAGTACCGCACTTCCAATATGGAAAAAGAAAAGTAATCCAGCAGAATGTTCAAATTACCGTCCGATCCGGTTATTTTCCCATACCATGAAGATTTTTGAACGCATTCTTGACAATCGTATTCGCAAAATCGTTGAAATAACCGTGAATCAAGCCGGATTTGTCAAGAGCTGCGGAACTACTGACGCAATACACGCTGTGCGGTTACCCATGGAGAAACACCGTGAGAAGCATCGCCCTCTTTGCATTACGTTTGACCCTGTGCTACACCAAATCATCTGATATACTCTATAACAACACTTAGTGCCAGAAGAACTCATGCACTGGATTCAATTGCTCTGACACGATCCGAAAAGCAAAGTTCGAAGTGTCTAATAGAAAAAATTATATCGAGCAACCTGTCCAAAAATGGAATAATCGCCTCATGCGAAACGGTCTCAGATTGAATCTGAATAAAACTGATTTTTTGACGACCGATCCCCATGAAACAGGCACAATCACTGTTAGCGGCAGTGATCTGCCCAGAACTGAGCGATTTAAATAGTTCGAGTCAATGCTATCAGCTAATGGAGAACTGCATAATGAAATTGCTTCACGCATTAACGCAACCTGGATAAAGTGGTGTTGCACAACTGGTGTTCTTTGTGATCGACGTATCAAGGGACATCTCAAATCTAAAATTTACCGCAATGTCGGCCGTCCTATCACTCTCTATGGTCCTGAGTGATGGCCGAATATAAAAGATAATGAACGGCGCGTTGCGGTAATTGAGGCGAAGATATGACATTGGACTAGTGGCGTGACACGTTTTGATCAGATCCGAAATGAGGATATCCGTGATCGATTTGGGATTGTACCGATCGTGGAAAAATTGCGAGAGAGGCGCTTTCGACGGTATGGTCACGTAATTCGTGTTAACGAGAATTCACTTGCCTTCATTTTATAAAATAAAATGGAGAAAACGATCGCGACGAGTCGACCCTGCTTGGAGCGGGACAAAGGCTGGGGAAAAAGAAGAAGTAATCATTGGCCTTACTATTGCAGGCTATATCCAACATACTATCTTTGGAGTGCAACCCCATTTTTCCTGCTATGGACCTGCAAGTCATTAGAGCCCTCGTAGCTTGCCGACATGCATCTTCCAGAATAATTTTTTTTCTAGCGTAATTCCAAAATAGTTGACCTCTGTTTCTCGTTTCACCTCCACGTCATGTAGCCTTATGGCCCTCACGTGATCAAGTTTACGTTTTCTAGTAAATGGTGATTTGGGCTGAATTGATACACAGTCCCGCCTTCCTGCACCAGGCACTAGTAACCCTTAATCCAGTTTGGATTCTATCACATAGGCTATCCTCATATGTGCCCCTACAGATTAAAACAATGTCGTCCGCGTAACCCTGCACCCCACCTTAACTTCCATGCGTTCTTTCCACCTTTTGTGGAATATAGCACACATGGACAGTTTCTTTTGTGTTTCAGTTTCATTATCACCACATCTAATACTGTGTAAATGATAAACTAACAGCAATACGCCGTAAATTTGTATTATATATCATAATATAATATTGCTAATATATATAATAATATTGCTCCCGTCAAATTGGGCATAACCCTGCCCCAGGAAGCTAGTGCGTTTACTAGTCTTTCGACTTATTAAGGGTCAATATTGGCCTCGCACATTGGTCGGGGTCAGGGATACCGAATCCTCTCATGGCCGTGCACATTTTAACTTTGGTTATGGTGCAACTGGTGTTGATATTCCGACTCTGCGGCTGGGGCCCAAGTATGTTTGAAGCCGTATTAATGATAACCTTCTTCAGGTGATTGTGAAGATCATTTGTTGATGCTTCACCTTCAGGTTGTCTGTTGACTGCAGTTATGGCGGCATCCATTTCCCCCTTATAGTTGATACGGAGGCCTGTGCTGTGCCAGTATTAACTCTCATGTGATTATCAGAGGGGATTCTAGGTGGTGTTGTTATTCGAGCCCGGAGCACCATGCCTACGAATAGTGATCCGAGTCTATATTGAGCCCCCTATATGTTCTAACATTCATCAAGGCTGAGAGGTGGCGGCGTTTGATCCGCACGTGGTCAATTTAGTTGAAAGTTTTCCCGTCTGGAGAGGCGCACGTTTGTTTGTGGACCGCTTTCCACACAAACCAGGTAATTAGAACAACCATTTCGTGCGACACTGCTAATTGAATAATCCGCAGTCCGTTATCATTTGTATTTTGATATAAACTATGGGAGCCAACGTACCGCCTGAATACGGGCTATCACTTGCACAGCATTAAATGTGATTGCAATAAAAGAGAGATGTAGAAAAATAACAATACGAAAACGACTTTGTGCATGCCCTATACTCCACAAAGTGGTGAATAGGAGCCTTACATATCCAGTTGAAAAAGTAAATGGGCTTGTGTATACTTTAAAGCATTTTAATTAAATTACTCATATTTTCAATTAAATTACACTTTCTTTAGGTTGAAATAAAATTATAAATGTACACTTGACAAAGTAATCATATCGTAGAATTGAACATATACTGATCTCTTTTATTTCCTCATTTAATTTCTGCAACTTCTTTATTAAAAATTAGAAAACTACATTTGGTGGTGCAGTAACCGCTATTCTCTGAAAAGGCCTCGAGCTTTGGCAGTAATTTTCCGTACACGACCTCGACTACTGATACTAACTGTTTGCTCATTGTTGTCGATGTCGCTGTCCACTTCCTCATTACTGGCATTTTGCTGCATCCTTAAGTTCGAACCATTCCCGGTCGCGTACCGATGACGGTACGATGATGATGGCGGCGATGGAGGCGACGACGAACGCATTCCAACTCTTCGCTTGCGCCTATGATCATCCGGTGAACTTTCACCTGAATCTTCATTGTACCGAGGACGCTTCTGATTTCGTGTGTTGCGAGAACTCCTGTTCCGCCCGTGCGGACGATCCTCAAACTCATCATAGTCGTCGTAATCCTCGTCATCTTCATCATCAGACATGTACCGTTTCGACCGCAATGAACGCGTTCTTGATGAAGCATTATTAGCAGGAGAGATTTGATGAGCTGCCCGAGATCGGAGACCGGTAGATGGTCTTTGCTTCAGCGGCTGGTTATCTTCAGAATCTGTTTGATCGTCGTTCTCCGACGACGGGTCATCGAAGTTTTCCTCCTCTTCATCGTCATCATCATTATCATAATCATACCGTGGTCGTGTATTTCTGCCACGCCTCACTGGTCGATCTGCGACCCGATGGTCTTCTACAACGTTCCCGTTCGGTGTTGTACTATTCACATTATGGCGCATTCGCAATCGCGACGATATATTCTCGACGTGAGACGAGGGCAACTCTAAGGGATCGACTTCATCGCAAAGCAGATCCAATTCGTTGGCGTTTCGCTGATGACGAGAAAGCATACGCCGCGTATGCCTCATCGTAGACGGGCCCGGCTCACCGTAGTTGTGATCAACTTGTACATGAGATCTAAATGCCGACGATTGGCTACGGAGGGCAGACGACGACGATGACGGAATCGAATCAAGATTTGTTGTTGAGTTTGCATGCGACCGAGTTACAGACCCTACTGTGGCTGTGCTGGTAGTTGTTTGCCTACTGCGAAGTTGCTGATTTGTCCTTAGAATAGCGCTGCTACCGCCGTTAATAATTCTATTATCTACTAGGATAGACGGAAAGAAACGTGTTAGTTGCAATTATATATGTGCAAATGGGTTAAAAACGTATAGGTTAGTGAATGGCAAAAAAGAAAGCTGGAAAATACCCAACAACTACACCTACCAATATTTCGTGTGGGCCTTGAACGTTGCTCACTAACAGTTGGATGTTGTCGACTTAATGCTGGCGGCTCATCATCAGACTCATCATCAGGTAGAACTCGACTATTTCTATTTGTTCGCACTTGGCGTAATGGAGGTGGATTTCGTCTACTCGGTATAATTTCAGGTGTAATAGTCTCCTCGCCACTTGGCTCAGATTCTGAAGTTTTCTTCCGGCGTGCCGGTGGTCGTCGTGTAGATCTCTGAAATCAAATTCGCCAATTAATACACTAAATACAATCAGTTGTCAGTAACCAACCCTTGCTCCTCTTGAGTTTTCATCCTCGTCGTCCTCTGCCTCATCCATGCTATTCCTTCGGCCCCATTCAATAACTGCTCGCCGTACGCTTGCTCTTGTAGGTCGTGCAACTTCCTGCTCGGTATCCGACTCAACGACAAAGCGTCCAGGCCGCTCGGTCAAGTGATAGCTGTGATCTGATTCATGATGACGATGACGATTGGTTGTACTTCTGCTATTAACCTTCTCACCGGAATTATGTTCGCTGTCTTCCGTATTGTTCTGACGCGTTCTTCTCAGACTCCTACTCTCATTAGCTAACGGTGGTTTACGTGCAGTTCTTGTTTGCTTACTTACTTTATCACTTTCTGGATTTGATTCGTCCTCTGATGTTGCAGAGGATTTTTTCGCGAATTTTCCACGTTTTCGTGGCATAGACTTGCCTGGATTTTCATCTGATTGTGAGTTTCTTGCCCGTTTCGTTTGTCTTACAACGGGCGAATTAGCGCGTCGTTGCTTCCGTGATTTGGCTCGTCTTTCCGTCGGCTTATAACTATCTTCCGAGTCATTCGATCTATTGTTGCGCGCTGGAAGCCTTCGTTGTCGCCGTGAATGACCAAGTTCCGATACCGGAATTCCAGCGCTTTCCTCGCTATCGTCATCCGAAGAGCTTGAAGAAGACGATGATGTGCTACTAGAATCGCTTGTTGTTTCTTGACTATGTTGTGAGGTGTTCGGTCGAGTATTTCTTTTACTCGGTCCTGGAGCCGCATTAAGCTTTCTGGGCGTAGAAGATGACACACCATTCGTTGCATTATTCAGATTACGACGAGGGAACCGATTGCTACGAGCTCTAGTGGAGCCACGTCCTGCATTCACCTCGTTGTCATCGTCGTCACCATCACTTTCATCTGATGTGTTGTGGATGTGCTTATTGTTGGATGGACCAGCTCCTGAATTTCCATTAGTTGGCCTACTGCGAGTCACCATTTTTGAGGTGCCTGGCTTATTTTTACTGGGTGAATTTTTCACGTTAGACTTGTTGCTTCGCCGCCGGGTCGATTTCCAATTGTAGAGAATTGGTTTGATATGAGTTTCAAATAATGTACTTAAGCGAAGTGTCATCGAATATATCTGAAAGGATAACGTTCAGGTGAGCAGAATCGCCGGAGTGTTTACTAATTAAGGGCAATTTTTTTTTTACATTAATGAGTTTCATTTCACTAATTACAATTGAATATAAATAAGTACAAATGATGCACAGCGCGACTGATAAAGATGCATAGCATTCCACAGCAACTTATTTGACCTTCTGGACCCCGGCACAATCGAGATACTTTCGCGAAGGATAATTAACATTAAACCAAAGCTTTCTTTGGCCAGCCAAGGGATCGATTTCATTCATTTCAAAGCAAAATGACAGACCTAAATTCAACAAGGGAGCTGGAAGGCAATGACAACTACAAAAGCACCAGATATTTTTGACAATAGACTTTCTTGTCTTCTTTATCGTTAGCCTTTGTCCCGTTCACAAGCGGGGATAGCTCGTCGTGATCGTGGTTGCGCCATTTTACTCGGTCAGCCTGATGGAGATGCAGTCGCAAGGCTTTTAAATCACCATCAAGCGTATCAAGCCACCGTTGTTTCGGCCAACCTTTTGGACGCTTCCCATCGACTTTGATGTTCAGACCAATCTTGCCAATTGAATTCTCGTCAGCACGAATTACATAATCAGAATATCGAAAACGCCTCTCACTCAATTTTTCCTTGGTCGAAGCAACCCCATATCGATCGCGGATATCCTCATTTCGAATGTGATATCACGTGTTACGCCACTAGTCCATCTCGTCTGCATTACTGTGAGGCGCCGTTCATTGTCTTTTTAGTTGGTTTACACTCTGAACCGTGGACAGCAACAAGGCGACCGACATTGCGGTAAATTTTGGATTTAAAACGTTCGTTGATACGTCAATCACAAAGAACGCCAGTTGTGCGCCACATTACCCAAGTTGCGTAGGTTATCGCGACTTAGAAATAATTCTATCGAAATATTCTATCGCTCTATAAAGAGCGCCTCATGCTTTCAGTTTTGAACAAGTTGCGTGTTGCATGAGGCGATCATTCCATTTTTGGAAAAGTTGCTTGAGATCAGCTTTGCTATGAGACGCCCAGGAAAACATCATCTGCATAAGCAGTACATAGGGCGCTGGTGGTTGGATGTCCCATATGACAGTGTCTGTAGCAAGAACAAAGAGAAATGATGAGACGGCGGTTCCTTGATGAACACCGACACATACGAAGCCGGTTTGATATACTCTTCGAACTTTACTTTTCGGATCGTGGTAGAGCAATTTAACCCAGCGCATTAGTTTTTCTGGTATCAGGGGTTTGCCGCAGGACATACCAGATGCTCCCCAGTGCGACACTGCACTCACTGTAGATCCAGAAATGCAATGAAAAGAGGACCATGCCTCTCACCGTGTTGCTCCAAGAGTAACAGCAGCAGCCTGTATTGCATCAGTAGTCCCGCAGTTCTTGGCAACCCCCGATTGTTTGAACAATGTCGCAATGCGTTCAAAAATCTTCATGGTATGGAACGGCAACCGGATCGGACGATAATTTGAACATTCTACTTTACTACCTATATTTTTCCATAGTCATCAGCAGATACAATACAGGCCTTTGTGTTGATAAATTGCCAGAAAGTATCTTTCTGGGCATCAGGTCGGCCTGTCTGTGGTGCTTAAGAGATGAAGAAATGAATCGTGCGATCAGCTGATATAATGGTGAGTTTCAACAGTCGGCCATCAAATCGCTCGACTTCTTCAATGGCACACTCTGCCATGAATTGAGTACTTTTATAAACTGCTCAACAACCAAAATATCGGCGAGTTGGAGGTCCCGCCAGCTGAAGACGACCGACAAATGCTATCACCACCAACCATGGAAGAAGCAGTCCACACAATTCATGGGCTTAAAAATCATAAGTCGCCAGGAGCCCATGGAATTACAGCCAAATTGGTTAAATATGGAGGCGGCCAAATACACCAAGCGGTTCATCAACGCCACAGCGAATCAATTCCTGTAGACTGGCAACGAGGCGTTATCTGTTCCATACATAAAAAGGGGAATATCAAGAGCGCAGCAATTATAGAGGTATCACGTTGCTAAGTACCATCTATAAGATATTCTCCGCTATCATGCTAGGCCCGATAGCCCCATACGCCCAAAACATCATTGGCTCACACCAAAGAGACTTCACTCCAGGTAAATCAGCAACTGATCAGATTCTCTCTCTGGGGCAAGCGATGGAAAAACTGTTGGAATATGAACATCAGTTGCACCATCTTTTCATCGACTTTAAAGCCACCTATGACAGCATAGTCAGGGTAAAACTCTAAACAGCCATGAGAGAGTTCCTCTTTAACCAGGCCCTGGAGAAAGTGATTCGCAATGCAGAGGTTAATGCAAGAGGCACCATCCTCTTCAAATCCACCCAACTATTGGCTTACGCTGACGATATTGACATCATGGGAAAAACAACCCGAAATGTACAATCTACCTTCATCCAGGTCGAGCAGGCGGCGCGAGATCTTGGGCTGCACATTAATGAAGGGCAAGACCAAGTACTTGGTGGCAACGTCAGCGCCAAAAACCAAAGAACGAACAACATCGAATCACACTAGGCAAACGAAACCAATGAAGATAAGAGACTACAACTTTGAGACCGTTGAAAATTTATCCTATTTTCAATCGACAATCACAATCGATAACACCTATGACGACGAAACCCACGCACTGTTGTTGTCAGCCAACAGAGCCTATTTCAGCTTAAAACTGTTTAGCTCGAAACGTCTCACCATAAGGTCAAAGCTATACTGTACAAGACTATGATCTTGCCCGTCCTCATGTATTCCTCGGGCACTTGGGTCCTTAGCAAGAAAAATTGCGAACTCTTGGCCGCATTCGAGAGAAGAATCCTTCGATGAATTTTTAGCCCCCTACATGAGGATGGACGATTCCGCAGCCTCTACAACGATGATATCTATGGGCGATAGCAAGACCGTTTGGTTGTGAATAAAATCTGGCTCAGCAGGTTACGGTGGGCTGGTCACTTAATTCGTATGGGTGAGGATGATCCAGCCCGGAAAGTCTATAAGGGCAATATCTATGGTAGAAAAAGATGGCGTGGCATACTCTGCCTTAGATAGAACAATGGCGTAGCTCAGGACACCAGACAGCTTTTAGGGATATCGAATTGGTGGACCTCGAAGTAAAACCGGAATGTCTGAAGTTCCTTACTAAGGCAGGCCTAGACCGGACACTGGTTATTGCGCTGTTGATGATGATGATTCATGGAAAAGAAAGACAATAAAATAATAGGGAGAAATTAAAAGGAAAGAATGAAAGCCAATGTCGATAGGTCCTAATCATACAGATGTAATAGATGATAAATGTTTAATCAACGTACTAAATACCTTAGCCTGTCAATCGGAGTTTAACAATACACTCATAGTATTCCCTGTTTCTCGTAAAAGGCGAACATTGATGAAATGGCGATCTGCTACTCTCGGATTTAACTATGTATTGGAATCAGACTGATCTTTCACCTGCTACAATTTCTTTATCAACGGTTTAGGACTGGATTCTGAATGCTCGACTATGACGCGATAAACAGTAGATTTGGGAATTGTCCTCTGAATGTGTGTAACAAAAGGGACACGGTGTCAGTCATTTCATCTGATAATCGCTTACATTTTCTTCCGGATGTTGCAAGGGAACAAAGCCTCGTTCCCTCAGATACAATACGGGCATCTCTAACCCGACTGTCGTATATCAGTGGGAAAACCTGTTGCTACGAAGGTTGCACAAACAAGCCAATCAAAACTAGTGATGAGCACTGGGCCGACATCAAAAGTGCCTTTTTCTCTGGTACGGATGTGGTTGCCGGCTACGTTTCAAAAGGACGTTACAAGACCTGGCTGATAACGTAAACGTGGAGGCGAATCTGACTGCTGAATGTAAGCAACTGAGAGTTGACATCACGAAAAAGCTTGAAGATGGCCACAAGTCTTTCGATAGTCCTGCGAGGGACATTAAGGGTAGAATTCTTTACCCATTACTATTATATAAACGGAATCAAACGGGGTAAAGCCTCCGCACTTGAAGATCTAACTGCGGAACTTTTCCGGGCAGCTACTGCAGTTTAACAGAGTTGTTACTTCATGTAAATGCTGTGAATCTGAAATATTTAACAATAAATGACGTACGACCAGATACCGATAGTCGTCCTGATCAAAAAGCGGAAATGGCAGTGAGTAATGACACATTAAAGAAGCGTAATAACTCCACTACGGGTTATATCATGCAACGAAACCCACCATACCAGGATGGCCGGCGAGTGGAGCATGCTAGAACTACGTGGTGTAGGAAAGCGGAAGAGTGCAAGCTTCTCGCAAAATCGTGGAGTTAGCTGAAGCATATTGCACTGAACCAACAGCAATGTCACGTAGATGTGGTTAAGGCCCTATGTTCCACATAAGGGTTTATGCCCACCATCTATTGCCATCTCTGAATGTTTTCGTGACACAGTCATTTTGATTACGGGCTGTAGAAGCCCACTATACCTTAGCTATCCGTACAGTTTATTTATTCACCTCATATACGACACAGGCTGATGTCGAAAAAACGCCACAAAAATGTTCTACTAAACGGTACCTTACTTACCGACCGACGAACGGCGATGCACAGATGGCGAGAATACTTTGAGCAAATTTCATCAAAAGAACTTTCTCCTCCTGCCTTCTGCAATGAATGCCGGCATTTCGAGCAGTCGAGCTGTTAGGCAGAGAAGTTGAAGAGACAAGCGAATGAGATCTCGGAAAAAACAACAGTACCTAACGAAATCGCACATGAGTTCTGAGCGTGGAGCGATATTGAGGAGGGTAGAACACTATCTGAATGGCAAGAAAGTATGTCCATTCCGGCAATATCTAGTGCTCGAAAAACTCTTGCACTGGGTTAAACTATGGCGTAGCAGATCATGATCATATCCGAAATGAGGACATTCGCGATCGTGGAAAAATTGCGAAAGAATGGTCTTCGATAGTATGGTCATGTAACACATGGACCATTAAGTCCCGAGACTAAAACATACATCGCGCCGCGATTACCATACTACGATGTTTTCGATAGAACCAACTTGAGAGGATACGTGTGGAAATTTCATGGAATTCGATTTAGTAGCTCTTGAGATATTGAAGGCTAAATGACGATAGATTTAGGTTTGAACAAGTCGGGGAACCGGAAGCTGGACGCTTCAGGTACGAAAGGTTTTGTGTATTTCTTAGTACGTAGCACGTAATATATCCATATAATATGTGAGAGTATCCACTTTCGGGTGATATTGACATTCATAGTCTTTAATTTTCAAAGAAACAACAAATTTGAGGTATTATAACTTCGTTAGTAATAGTGCGATTTCCACCAAACTTGGTAAGATCATGCTCTATATTATAGCCTATATCACTGCAAAATTTCATGGTACTAGGATGAACTTAAGGGGGTTTCTAACCAATTACAAAAAATTGTAGTAATATACTATTATTAACTTTATTTAAACAGATATCGGCATGGAAGGTATTTCGGAGCCTAGGCACCATACAGTGGCAGCCCGCTGATTTTTTTCAGATTTTTCGGTTTGGTAGTTTCTGAGAATGGCCCCCTTGAAGAAGTGATCATTTTCAACCCCCCGCGCTCCCCACTCTTCCAACGAATGTCAAAACTAAGATCGGCTTTGCAAAGTACTAATCGAGATCTTTAATTTGATACCCCACATGACTATATTTGATGAAAAAAAATTTTACACTCCCCTTTTGCATGTATGGGGACCCCCCCCCTTAAATTCGACGTAAAAGGATGTAATTCACTGTATGCGGGAACCAAATTTGGTGTCAATCGCTATAACCGTCTCCGAGAAAAATGCGTGTGACGGGCAGACAGACAGACAGACAGACAGTAAACCGATTTTAATAAGGTTTTGTGTTTACACAAAACCTTAAAAACCAATAAAAATCGGTTCGCAAAAGCGTGTTAATCAAATACTGTTTATAATACGAGAACATAGCCTTCAAGCTGAAAAATGGTTGAAAAACTGTTAGCCAGAAAAGTGCCTATCGAAAGCAACCATTTGCTAATGGTATGCGAACTTTAAATGTGGTTGAACATCCACCGAAGGCGCAAGGCGTTTCGGTCCTAAAAATCGTTATTTCCGATCGTAGAGCGAAGATATCTAATAGCACTACGTCGACAATTGTGCAATTGGATATGAAAAATGTTGCTCCAAGTGGGTGCCGTGTTAGTTCACAGTGGAGCAAAAACAACAGCAAATTGCTGATTCAGAGCGCTTTTTGCGACTGTTTTCACGGGATAGAAACGATTTTTTGCGTAGGTACACAACAATAGATGAAAAATGGACTCATTATACTCCGGAGTCAAAAAGAGCGTCAGCCGAACGGAAACGAAAGGACGAAAGCCAGCCAATGTGTTCGAAGACACCACAGTCAGCAAGCAAGGTCATAGCCTCTGTGCTTTGGGACATCCACGGAATTTTACTTTTGGACTTTCTTTCGAATCATTGGATCCGGTTGGTTGACTAATTCACATGGCAAAGAAAAAACTGCTGTTTTATGATAGGGAAATTGCACGATTTACGATTAAAATTGCTATCATACTCCTCATATGCACTAAATCTGATTCCTACTTGTTCGCAAATCTCAAAAGGCAGCTCCAGGGAAAGAGATTCGGCTCCGATAGTGAAGTTATTGCCGCGAATGAAGCCTATTTTCATGCTAAAGACACAATGTTTTATAAGAAAGACATCGAAAGTTTAGAAAAACGCCAGTATGATTGCATCGCTATCTAAGGCAACTACGTTAATGAATGTGTTAATTCGCACCAAGAATCACTAGCTAAGATTGATCTGGGCAACAAAGTAGGTAGGAAACGACCAGAATGCCGAGCGACATTAGTAGTTTGAGAGCCCCACTAAGCCTCTGACAAAGAAAAATGGCGAATTCGATTTAGGCGCGCTGACTCCACTACTAAACGAAGGCTTCCGATTAAGATACCCAGATCTACTGCATTCTGCTATTGTGTCTCACAAGACCAATAGCTCCAGCAAATATCTATCTACCAATTAAAATCTTTGCTCGGATTAACCCAGCCTAGATGACCGGCATTCGCTAGGATTATCTGAAATTGGATGTGCAGTAGGTATACTGTATATTGCCTATCTATGGAATTAAATTCTTCTGGATCACAAAAATCACTGAGAAACATCCATTGTTTAGAGGCAGCAATCATAGAAAGCAACGTGACAAGGTCGGTTGTCATAGATGTTTGTGTTCGTCTTCCTGTTATTTCATTGCTGTAGGGTTATCACTTGCACAGCGTTATGGTAATAAGAGAACTCAAGCACAGTCTACTCCACAAAGGAGCGAACAGTAGACATACAAGGTCACAACGGTTGAAAATAATTTTGGTCCATTTTTCCGAACAGGAATAAAAGCAGTATCTGTATGGTATTGAGTTGGCTAGGATCAGCATGCGCAGAATTTTTCTATCTCGGATTGAAATTGTTAAGGGAAACTGATAATCCTATTTTATGCTGCACATGACAACTAGGAGAGACATTCGAAAAAAGTGATGTTCTTTGTAGCTTTTAGCAACCGATCTATTTGAACTAAGTCAAAAAGTTAAAAATGAAACGTTCAAAATATCCAACTAAGAAACCCAGCGGTTGAACCGAAATATTTTTGAAGATTTCACCGAAGAGGAAGAAAGGATAACAAAGTAGATTGGGGCAGATTTGATGATAACAATCATCAAATGGTAACTACTGTAGAAAGCGGAAAGGGCAATGAAAACCAAAAATGCAACAGACGAATCAAAGACCATATAAATAAGACCAAACACCTCTATCGCGGGAAATACCTTCAATGTTGTCAGTCATTTAACATGAATGTGAGAAAATAGCAAAGGATCAAATTATTGCACACAGACAGTCGCCAAAATAATTTGTAACACAACAAATTGTTTATAACTGTTTCCTATTCTTTGAAGCATAATCAATACTCCACATTATCAATGTACTTTTTTAAAGGACTCAAGTAAACGACAGAGAGCCTCGAAAACACAGATTTCATTTAGTTACCCCTTCGTCATCAATAGATGATGTAAGTAGACATTTTGCCACAATAAATTAATTTCAAATTATACATATTTCAACTGGAATCAACATTAAAACATGCAATTGTCACTTTTAAAATGCATGAACCTTCATCAGAGCAATTCATATGAAAATTCAAATAAAGTCACAACACCAAGCAAACACATAACAAAGCAATAAATGTTTCACTAAATCATTCCTCACCGCGAATCATGATAGTTCATGAAAATGACTGTGAAAGACTAACACTATCAACAGACGTTCTAATTATTAATATATCTTGACATACATTAATAATTGAGATCTGTTTATGCCTTCCCGTCCGCGCAGTTTTTCATAAGAACTGAACACGTTTAATGGAACCAATTTAGGAAATTTTTCTTTATAAATTCACTGTCGTCCTCGTTTCCTGCAAAGCGTTTTTCAGCTTTCAGCCCTCACTGAGCTGGTTCATGATAGAATAATTTGCACGCGCAAAGGAAACGTGTGGACAGTTATTTATGAAACTACAACTAATATTTACGCAATTCATCAAATAAACAAATCAAGAAAGATATTATTTTCAACTCTTACCCCGTTATTATCCTAGAATGTTTTACGGAAGAGAAAGCATGGACAGAAACAATGGTTATGAGTTGATGACGATACATTTAGGAGCGATATTGATGGTGGCAAGACGATTCTTGATCCCGTGTTTACAAAAAAGAGGTTACACAAGAAAGTTTCTACTTACGCGTGATCTTTTGTTTGTATTGTAATTTCGTGAATTTTGAAATATCAGCCTAACGTCCTTGGCGAAATCGAGTGGTCCCTCGTAGTTTCCGCCCAGGAGATCTTCTTTCACAGTTCTTAAATCCATGGGGGTGTCTACAATTTGTAAATAATCAGGATGCTCTAAAGTGTCAACCGGCTCTCGAAATGGTGCTGAATCGTCACATTGTACGAGGAGATCTAGTAATTCACGACAACTAACTCGCCAGTCTGTGTCTGACCGTAACCGTTTGGATCTGGAATTGTTAAAAAATTGAATTAGAAGAAAAGAAATCAGAAAAAAACAGTAACGAAAATACATCCTGCTGGAGCCAGTTTAATAATCATTTAACGATATATCTGAGGTTGCAGATAAAAGTGCAGTTCCCAAGACGCTATATGTGCATCAAATTTTGATGTTATCTTATCGGATCAATAAGCCAATAAGCTGACGTTAACAGCTCTGTTTCTTCCAAGGTGAGACGAGGAGATGGCGAAAGATGAACATAATATAAGCGAACCAAATTATAAAACGGCAAGTGGACGAAAACTGGAATAGATGGGATTAGAACAGTCGGGAATAAAGGGTATAAAAGTCAAGATGAGAGAAAGAGCTGTAACGAGTCTAGCAGAGTAGCAGAAGGGAAATGCAGAAAGACAGTAAACATGGAGAAGAATGGGAAAGCGGAGTAGGCAAAGAAGTAGAATTGAGAGAAAGGAAAGATAATTTCGAAGGATAAGGGAGTGTTGTTAGATAGGAGAACAAGACGAAAACTAGAATGGAGAAGCGGGAGGAAGAAGAGAAAAATAAAGGGAAGAGAAACAGAAGCAGAAAGAAAAGATTAGAGAAAAAGAGAGAACAGAGTAGGAAACAGGAAAATCAGAATGGGAACCGGAAGTCAGGGGTAGCAAAAAAACAGGAAGAGAAGAAGACAGAATGGAAACAGTGTGGACAAGTGGGCCAGGGACAGGACAAGAACGAGAAGAAAACATAATCAGATGAAAAACAAGAGCAACAAGGAATGGCCGATGAAGGAAACAGAAAGTGTAGAAAAGAAGGAAAATTTAAAAAAAATGGAGAGAATTATATAAATCTCCATCAAGGGAGGGGAGGTTACGAGAAAAAGAGGAAGAGAATCGAAATTAAACGAGAGAAATGAAAATTCGAAGGCAAAACAATCAATAAAGGGAAGGCCAGAAAGGAGGGACAAGAATAAAACAGAGGGAAGAGTCAAATGGAAGAAAGCAGAGGAGAGAACAAAATGGATTAAGGGAAAGAATTTAGACTCAGAGAAGAGTCGAGAAAGAAAAAATTTGTAGAGGAAAAGAGGGAAGTTCAGAAGGAGGAAGGAAAGAGAGGGGGAAAGACTCAAAGGGAAAAGAGTAAGGATTGCGCGGAATAATAGACAGAGAGGGTCGAGGGCAAGGAAAGAAGAAAAAATCTAATGGAAAGGGAGGCGGAAGAATGGAGAGGAAAGGGAGGGGGGAAATCGAGAAGAAAAGGAAGAGAGGGTGGTATCGAGAAAAAAAGAGGGAGATGGAAGAATCGAGAAGAAAAGGAAGGGAGCGGGAGGATCGAGAAGAAAGGGAGGACGAAGGAATCGAGAGGGAAAGAGGAGGAAGAAGAATCAAGAGGAAAGAAGCGAGAGGATAAGAAGGGGGAAGAATCGAGATGTAAAGAGAGGGGAAATTGAGAGGAAAAGGAAGGAGGAAGAATCAAGAGGAAAGGGAGGGGTGATGGAGGAGAAAAAGGAGTGAGGAAGAATCGAAAGGAAAGATTAAGACAAAGAGTTGAAAGGAAAAGAGAGGAGAAAAACTCGAAAGGAAAAGGATAGAGAAGGAATCGAAAATAAAATGAGGCAGAAAAAGTGGAGACAAACAAGACGGAGAAGGGAAAGAAAAAGAATCAGCAAGGATTAGAAGGAGTCTGCAAAACAATGAGCGGAGAAAGAAAAAAGGATGGAGCAAGGAAGAAGGATCGGGAAGGGAAAACAAGTCGAGAATGAAAAAGGTGTTGAGAACGGAAAAGGAGTCAAGAAGCAGGAAGTGAACAGAGTAGGTGGAAGTGTGGAGAGAGAGCAGAAGGAAAACGAGGAAAAAGAACAGAAGAGAGGGAGAGGAAAAAGAATGGAGATGAAAGCTGAAGAGTTCAAGAAAGCGAGTTTGAATCGCGACCTTCCACAACGATAATCCAGCGCTCTAATCATTTGAGCCAGTCGGATGGAACAGGAGTTGTAAGGACGAAATGGGGACAACAAGAAGGTCGAAATGGAGACAGCAGGAAACGCAGAATGAGTGCAGGGAGGGGTGATAGTTACAGAAAGGCGAGGAGAAAAGAGGAGGATGGGGGAACAGCATGGAGAGAGGCAAATAGGAAGAATAGTACAGAAAAGGAAGAAGGGGACGGAGCAGGAAGAAGGAAACCGAACAGGTAGGAGGAAATGAAACAAGAATAAGGAAACGAAACAAGAAGGGGGCACGGAATATAAGTAGGACACCTAATAAGAAAGATGGGACGGAAAAAGAAAGAGGAGATGGAACAGGAATAAAGGAACGAAACAGGAAGGAGGAAACGAAACTGAGAGGGGACACAACAGGAAGGTGGAATAGGAAAAAAGTAAAGGAGCAAAAGAAAAGAACAGGAAGAAGGAAACAGGAAGAAAAGAAGGAACAGAAAGAAAAGAAGGAAACAGAAAGAAAAGAAGGAAAAGGAAATTAATGAAGGAAACATGAAGAAAAAAAGGAAGGGAAGAAAAGGAGATGAGAAAAAAAGAAAATAAGTAGGAGAGGAGGAAAAAAATAGAAAAGAAGAGTACAGAAAGAAAAGAAGAGAACAAAGAGAAAGGAAAGAGAGAAATTAACAGGAAGAAGAGGAAGGTGGAAGAAAACTTGGTCGAAAGAAGGGGAACGGGGTAAAGGGGATTAAGAAAAAAGGAAGCGAACAGAGGATACAGAGAAAAGAAAGCAAAGAGAGGAAGCGAACCGGAAACGATGTGAGGCGAACAGGAAAAGAGGGAGCGAACAGGCAAGCGAGGAAGAGAAGGGAAGGGAAGAAATGAACAAGAGAAGACAAACGACAAAATTCCGAATAAAAGAGTAACTGAGAGAGTAACCTCAGGTTTGCCGACATCATGAGGGACAAATATTTCGATCAGGACATCTGACTCTATTCATACTGTCCAGCACCCTAGATATCAGACCCAAAAGAATTCTTCCATATATTTACTATGCGAGTATTCATACTCGCCAACAGCTAGCATTGCTCGCTGGACACTATAGCTGCTGTTAAATGTGATTACAGCTTAATTCAGCAGATCGTGTAAGAAGTGCAAAAATAACATCCTTTGCTACCGCGCAAAGAAAATTTGGTCTTCAATCGTCACAACGTCGTCATTCATCAGAATTCCTTCAGCCTAACGTATCCGATCAAAAAATTATGTTATATCCGGAAATCCTCTCGACCGTTGAATCAAAATCATCTTAGCATTCATTCTTCCTCGTTGAAGACTGGCCCACCCAAACGTTTCATATCTCAATATGAATCCAAATATCGCTCGATTGCACCGTTCTAATATTTCAATTTGTAAATATCTTACCTTCTAGAAGCAGCTGCTTTCCTAGTTGTTGGTGGAGGGGCTGTGCTTGTCGATGGCACAGGTTCATTATCGTTTTCATTTTCTGAATCGGATGAGATGTATGTGGCTACAAGCTGATGATAGACTGCTCCAACATCAACTTCATTCGGATCCCTAAATATCAAGAAAAAAAACATCAAAATCCCGGAGAGAGATATTCATCACCAAGCAACTTACCTAATAATTCTTAAACATAAATCAGTAATAATTCTGGCATGTTTTACTATATTACTATGCGATTGATTAAATTTTTCGGCATTAGTTGCCAAGTAGCGTACATCGAATTGAGCGGAAGTGATGCGACGGTAAAAGTGGTTTTCGAAACGAGCCTTAATCGTAGTCAAATCTATTGGATACTCCACCACGTATGCATATTCTGGATAAATGTTCAAGTCGACTGGTACTAAGAACGCATCAGCAATAGCTAATCCCATTACCTTCAAAACAATTCACATTAACTTATGTGCTATTCATGAATAAAATAAATAATACATACCAACTCCAAACCAGCAATAATTCGCCTACAAGAAGCATCACGATCGCCTCGAGGCCACTCTTCTGCTTTCGGTTGATACAGTGTCGCCCGAAGCTCTTCCGGCAGCACTGGCACCGCGCCTCCGACTTCAGCCGGCAATCGATTCTCATCAATTGGTTCCATATCCCACGGGCTCATGTACTCATACTCTCCATTGTCCCAACGTACACGAAAACACATAAACAGTGAATCAGGAAATTCATTAGACAACGCAACACGAGATTCAATTTGTCCCATCCACCAACCATCGTCAATCATACATCGAAACCGATCACCGGGACTCCAATTTCGAGCGACTGCAGTATCGTAAGTTTGCTTCAACACTAGAAAATCTAGTACATCGGGCATATCGTGGTATTTAATGGTGAATGTCTTCCCGACCATTTGACCGTCTCGATTGATTATTGCCAATTTCATGCAGCAAAGTCTGGGCGGCCTTATTTCGTACTTTATACCAATAACCCTGCACAGCTCGTGATCTCGTAGAGTTAGTGAATTCCAGGGTTCTGAGCTGTTGGTTAGTTTGTAAACTTTCTTGGCACGAACTGCATCGAGATAGCGTTGGTGACCTTGGCGGAAATACACGACTTCATCTCCCATTTGAGGATAGTAGGGAGCTTTCCGCGGAATAACCTCAGACAACCATTCCGGTGGGCGAAATTGTTCAGGAATCTCGCCATTTGTGCCGGGTATTTGAACTTTCTTCCGCCGATTCGCCTGGTTTCCTTGTTGGCTCGTCGTGTCGCTGCTTGGTGAGAAAGCTCTTCGTTCCACAGGCTTACGTTTTGATCGCTTAGGAGGTTCCAAATTGGGACCAGGTTTATCTGCCACCCAATCTGAATAGTCTGAACTTTCTGTTTCAGAAGAACTTGATCCACTCAACATGTCTTCGTTCACTGCAGTGGAAAAACTCGAGTCTGCCGACGAATTACTGGCCGATTCTTCGTCTTCATCTTCCTCTTCATGTATCTCTTCTTCTTCCCGTTCACGAACGGCTCTTGTACGATAAGCAGGTCGCGGTCCTCGTCTGGCATTCCTTGTGCCGCGCTGCCGACTCGATGAGCCCTGTAGCGCAGTATTTGCGTTGGTTGTATTTATCATAATCGGACGTCGACGCATTTCTCTTCTGTAGATCTCCTGCTCTTCCTGCCCTGCTCCGTACACTGTTTGTTTCAAGTTTTGCAAGTGTGCATATTTCATTGGTCGAACGAAAATTCGACGGATCCATTTGAAAGTGGATTCCCGTTGCCAGTTGCCACTGCTTTGCCGTACGCCTTCAACATCTCCATTTCTCCTAGGACCGACTCTTCCAGTACCTCTAGGCGAGTTGTTCATCAATCGAATATTGATGCTATTATTCACACGATCGTTATTCGAATCCGGCGCTTGTTCATGACCTTGCCTATTCGCCAAAGCCTCAATCAACCTATCAATATGTGATAACGAGCTGTCTACCACCTCCACACCTTCTGGTCCAACAGCAATATTTGGAACTAATTGATCTGTAGGACAATTCTCGCGACCAGGCACAAGCCGCTGAAATACAGGCGGATATGGATTCCCATCAACATCCACCAGGAACGGAGGTGGCATTAAATGCGGCATCATCTGTGTTTGCTCGTCCATAACCAAATGGTTTGCATCTCGCAATAAGGGCCGATAATCTGTATGGAAAAACAATTCTTTCGGCAGCTACAAAAAAAACAGAAGTCTTAGCAAGAATTTACTCATGATATGCATCGAATCTTACTGTTTTAAAACGTTCATGGCCTGCCCCCAAGCCAAACATCAAAATATGCCCATGAGAATCGGTAGCAGCTATCATAGTCCCGTCTGGAGACCATTTCGCATCGAACACACCACCGTGCCCTTGACCATCAATATTATTCACAAAATGCGCTATCGATACACCAGCAAAAATATCCCATAAATATAATTGACCATCGTGTCCAGCCGAGAGCAAAATGTGCTCGTCTTTCGGGTGAGACTCCAATACATATAATTCGTCTTTGTGTCCACGGAGAACTTTGTGTAATTTTCCAGTCCGTGAATCCCATATTTTGATCTAGTTAGTGGAAAATTTTAGATTTTTTTTTTGCTTGTATAAAATTTGGCAAAAACTTACAGAGAAATCGTTTACCGCCGTTATAACCCACTTGTCTGAATAATCCCATGAAACCATTGTAACTTTGAGCCGTTTACCTTCCTCATTGTTTTCCGGACAACTTTTGATAAAATACAGGAAATAAACTAGAATACACTTTCAAATAGTAAGAGTGGTATACGTACTTTGGCAGTTTTTCAGTCATGTTCAATTTCAGCGACTTCCACTGTTGCGATTCAAACGACCAAACATGAGCCGTACCATCCTTACTACCAGAAATAAACCGCAATCCTTTGTGAGCCCATTGAATAGAGTCCACTGCGTCTGAGTGAGCTTCTGTTTCCAGAATCCTTTTGGGGCCTTCTTCCTGCATCAAGTATACACGAACATGATGATCTGCAGATCCAGCTGCAAGAAATATTCCTCCCGGCGAAAATGACGCACAAATCATTTGGGCTTGCCCCGGTCGTAATTTCTCATGATACTGTATCGGCTTCGGAGCAAACACAGTTTTGCCACCGCGCGGTGTTGTGTACTGCCAAAAAGCCACAGATCCATCTGTACTTGTCGTCACCAGATATTTCAAATCGCCGCGGGGGGACGGGCAAAAGTTCACGGACGTTATCATTCCTGTGTGACCGGGCAAAACGGCAATAGGTGCTGTTGTTTGTAAGTCCCATACTCTTAATATTCTGTCTAGTGATCCGGCAGCCAACAAAGTGTTGTCTAAATTGATGGCGATATCTGTGATCTCTGCCGAAGCTCCACGGAATGTAGCTAGCAATCGTCCGTCTATAGCGCTCCATAGCTTAACCAATAAGTCATCCGCGCCCTAGAATTCAAATTCCAAAAAACGCTCCAACAACTTCTCTGAAATTCAATTACCGTCACTATATATCTCCCGGATCGATCAAACAAAACACAATAAACCGCTGATAAATGTCCCAACGTCCGCCTTAATAGTTTAGTTTTACTGTAGAAACCGGTCGGTATCAAAAGTTTCCTTGTAATCGACCCTCCAGCCTCCCGTCCCATAAGGACTTTTACTGTAAGAAAGAAGGAAGGACTACTTACTGATTTCAATCGGCTGAGTTTTGAAAGCGAGCTTACATAAATTGTGAGTTGGTTTGCATGCCTCCGAATCAGGTAGTGGCATACCATGAATTCGGGTGCAATAGTCCAATAGCGACCTTGGTCGACATATGCTCTCTTTTGTGCGTAGTAAACTCTGCCGGCCTGAACCTAGCAATGAAACGACGCCTGGTACACTTGGTGGTAGCTCCTTGTCCAAAATAGGACCTATTTTGCAACATATTTCCAGTAGATGGTTTGCCCCAATGTGTGGATATTTACTTTCCTATAAAAAAAATAATTGGCGTGTATTGATCTATCTTTAAAGTCAACTGCAAACACCTTTTTAATTTTTAATTTAGATAGATGAAACATTTTCAATGATTTCCTATTTGCTAATGGGCTTGTTTTCTTTTTTTATATTATCCAGTTTATCTTGGGGATTGGTCTTAATGAAGAGAGACGTAGAGACGCTCCAACTAGCGCAAACAGTGTATTGTCGATAACCTAAACCTGGGTTATCTTTTCAGGAAACATGGAAATATAATTAGGGGATGAGCGATTTCAATTTTACTTGGAGGTTCCGGGCATTGGTCATCCAGGCGCATAGTGAGCTCCAGGAATTGGCCATGACCAAAGATGACAAGCCCAAGATATGATGACTCCCATGTTGTTTTCGATGAGGTAAGAATCCAGGAGGAGGATCCTAGTTAGTTATAGCCCAGAACAGATAATGCAGATTTGCCTGTGTGCGCTGTTCGGGAAAAATTTAGCAGATAGCATAGCCCAGCTTATCAAGAATAAGCACCTAAAGTTCAACACATGAGGAAAGAAGTCAAGAGCAACGTAACTAAGATACGTCTCAAAGAGAATCCGGAAGAGTGCACAGCAACGAATAGCAAAGTCGAAAAGGAGGGGCAAAGGAATTAGCAGTGTCTGATTGGAATGGCAAAATATGATAAATATTAACATTTACAAATTAACGAAGTACTGCTGAAAGTTCAGAGTAGGAACAACTATTGGATTTCTTTACATACTGAATATACTGCACAGAGATGATAGCTTCCTAACAGACATCAATGCCGACGAAATAACCTGGACAAACATGGGCAGATCCGAACTAGAGGCACCAATACTCGCTTGAAAGCCACCGAAGTAGAACCATTAGCATAAGACTCCAAACACGAATTCTAGGGTGGTTTTGTCCCAGGAAGGCAATTACAATCCTGTTTATATATAGGGTAGGGGAGAAAGAAATGTCGTATTTTGTCAATAGATGGCGACACTTAAACATATCTGGTGTTGTACTTATCGCATCGGGTCATTCTATACGGCGATTTGAAAATGACAATCTGTGCTACAAGTGTCTCTTTGACAGTGTTGTGACCGTACGTTTCAGTCTCAAGTTATAGCGCGTCAAAGATGGAGTGCACCAAGCAAGAAATTCGTCATACTACCTGAGAGATAAAAATGCAACGAAGGCGGCCGAAAAAATTTTTGAAGTTTATGGTCCCGATACTGTAACGATTCGCACAACACAGCGTTGGTTCGATCGATTTCGTTGATATAGTGGATGCCAAAAATACACCCCGTACTGGTAAGGCCAATCCTCGTAGAAACCGATAAAATTGTCGAAATCATCCAAGTAGATCGGTATGTGAGCACTCGCTCGATTGGCCAGAAACTGAGTATAGACCACAAAACCGTTTGGAACCATTTGCAGAAAATTGGATTCCAAAAAAGCTGGATGTTCTGGATGCCACACGAATTGACGCAAAAAAATCTCTTAGACCGAATCGACACCTGCGATGCACTGCTGAAACGGAACGAATTCAACCCATTTTTGAAGCGTATGGTGACTGGTAATGAAAAGTGAATCACGTAAGACAACCTCAAGGGAAAAAGATCACGGTCGAAGCGCGGCGAGCCGGCCCAAATCATCGCGAAGCCCGGATTGAATGTTTTGCTGTGTGTTTGGTAGGATTGGAAAGGAATCATCCACTATGGGCTGCTATGGCCAGACCCTCAATTCGGTCCTCTACTGTGAGCAACTCGACAGTTTGAAACAGGCGATCGATCAGAAGCTGGGTGGAAGGGATAATGAGGTTGCCTTCTAAATGTCAACAAGTTTCCGAACAAAACGGCGCATATTTTACTTAAATCCCCATCCCAAACAACCCAATATTACGTAGAACTCAAAGCATTCTAAAAGTGTGCGATTCAGAGTTTTCAATTGATCTTTTGTCGTCAAAGGAGTCCTTCGTCGCCTAGAAAGCTCAACTTTGTCGCCAAGAAGTTCATTGAACTTCTTTCAATCCGTTTTCCTAGGATTCCGTCTTTGTATTACAGGCTGTTCGCCTGCAATAGTTAAGTAACGGTGATCTGAGAGCGAGACTTCATCTAGCACTCGACAGTTTCTAATAAACTCTAACAACTTTGAAGTGCAGATTGTTAGGTCAATTACTTCAGTTCTTCTTGACCCCACGAAAGTAGGGGCGTACCCTCATTATCAGACCAGCTGAAGTGATAAAACCAAGCCTAGCCTCTAGGAGCTCATGTGGTACTGCCCCAACAAATATGCGGAGCGTTCGCATCACAACCTATTAAAAGTTCAAGACCAATTGATTCTGCATACACTACCAGATCCCTTAGTTCTTGCGTCGGTGGAGGGCACAAAGAATCATAGGGTAAGTAAACAGAAGCAACTATGACGTTTCTCCTTTTACCATTACCATGAGACAGAAGCAACTATGACGTTTCTCCTTTTACCATTACCCTGATTTTGTAAATTGCTGCAACAAGGTCCTGGGAACAGAATTGTCTCAGCATGGTTGCCTCTAACAATTTTGACATCAGAACACAGGCCCTCGGTCTCAAGGCTCTTTCATCGAAGAAGATCCTAGTCCCTTTCACTGATCCAATACCACAGATTCTGTTAAAACGAACCCATGGCTCTTGAACCAGAAATATATAAGGACAGTCCTGCAACTTTGCCAGTAGATATGGCATGCTGCAGGTTGATTTGACTAACTCTTATGTTTGTAGCCATAAGTGCAGTCTAAAAATGAAAACCCCCGCTAACTGAAAAGATTGCTGAAAACTTCGCCTCCTTCCATTGTCGTCGGCTAGAAGCCCTCCCAGGTTCACAGAGTCCGAGTTGCATTGATTTGTTTTCACATACCGGCGTCCACATTACAAGCTTCCCTTTGTTCCATTTTTCCGGGTACAGGCAAGCCTGTAGTCCCTTCTCTTTTGCTGCTAAAGTTTTCTTCTGCCGAGCCTTCCTGCCTCGTATTTTAGAAGAGTTAGGCAACAGTGTCACCGACAGGCCGGCTGTAGTCAGATTTCCAGTTCCTCTCATTCCACCTACTCAGCTACTAAATCGATGTGATATCACACCAGGCCGAAATTTAAACAGCCTGCCAACTGGCCTCGCGGGACCGTTCCACATGATCAAGAAAATCACCTAAACGCTTCAATCCAACCCAAATTCAAACAAACAAACAAATAGTCTTGTGGGACTGATGACATGGATTGTGAGTCGAAACATGCCTTCCAAATGGTTTGGATAATTAAATGCATGCAGCAAAAACTCCTTCTCATCGTCTTGTTTATACTAAGCAGGTCATTCCACCAGTTTCCGATTAGACAGTTTGTGATGGATTGACTTATGGGAAACTACTGAAAAACTAACCGCATTAACCACACTAAGTGTTGCCGCACCGTCTAGAAATTCAATCATTACCACATGAAACATAGCTTGTAAAATGGTGCACATTGAGTTCTTCGAAGACCTTTGCTACGAGCCATTTATTGGCATGTGTCTTAAGTTTTCAAAGGAGATGCACCACTCTACACAGCGACAATAGAACAATTTTTGCACGCGTGAATCGCATTTTTGTAGAATTTGAAACCACATAGCATTTCATCTCACTAGTACAGGTGACGCGCTGATTGACATTCGTACCAATGGCAAACTGGTATCAATAGTTGGTATGCTAGCATGAGAACCAAGCCAGATTAATAAAACAATATCAAAAAGAAACTCGTTCTGCACCCTGCATCCAGATATATTGCCATCTAACCATCCATGCTACCGTGTGATCGGCACACTTCATCTACACTAATGGCAACTGAATATTGTAAAAGGATTGTGAAAAGAAAGGAATGAATTGATTGAAATCCTGTAAAACTGCAATTAGTTCCAGGACGCTTAAAGACATCCAATGCCTTGAGTTGCGGCTTCTGTTGTTTAAACTGCAGACAATGAGGCATGGATGGACCAATGTTCTCAGCCCATTAATCGGTAGATATGTGTAGTTAGAGTTCACACTACCTTATTTTAAAAAGCTTCACTTAATCTATCATCATCATCAACGGCGCAAGAACCAGTATCCGGTCTAGACCTGCCTGATGTCCACCAATTCGATATCCCCAAAAGCTGTCTGGCGTTCTGATCTACGCCATCGCTCCATCTGAGGCAGGGTCTACCTCGTCTTCTTTTTCTACCATAGATATTGCCCTTATAGACTTTCCGGGCTGGATCAGCAACCTGTTGAGCCGGATTTTATCCACAACCAGACGGTCGTAGTATCGCTCATAGATTTCTTCGTTATGTAGGGTACGGAATCGTCCATCCTCATGTAATAATAATAATAATCGTTGGCGCAACAATCCATATTGGATCAGGGCCTTGAAGTGTGTTAGAGCACTTCATTCAAGACCGTAACGGTACACTACAGTGAACTGTAGGAGGCAATGTGGTCAGCATTGCGCTCGCCCGAGATTATTACCCTGATTTGACTCAGGTACTCATTCACAGCTGAGTCGACTGGTATCCGACGTCAAATCACGATACAAATCCCACTGCCACCAGTGAGATTTGAACCGCGACCTTCCGTACGACAGCCTTGCGCTCTAACCACTCAGCTATCCATCCTCATGTAAGGGGCCAAATATTTTTCGGAGGATTCTTCTCTCGAACGCAGCCAAGAGTTCGCAGTTTTTTTTGCTAAGAAGTCTCCGAGGAATACATGTGGACTGGCAAGATCATAGTCTTGCACAGTAAGAGCTCAGACCCTATGGTGAAATGTTTGGAGCGAAACAGTTTTCGTAAGCCGCAATAGGCTCTGTTGGCTGCCAACAACCGTGCATGGATTTCATCGTCATAGCTATTATCCTTTGTGATTTTCGACCTTAGAAGAAATTTTCAACGGTCTCACAGTTATACTCTCCTATCTCTATTGTTCGTTCTTTTGGTTTAGGCGCTGACGTTGCCACCATGTACTTCGTCTTGCCTTCATTAATTGTGCAGTCTAAGATATTGCGCCGCCTGCTCGATCTGTATGAAGGTAAACTATACATCTCAGGTTGTTCTTCCCATGATGTCGGTATCGTGGACTTGAAGAGGATGGTGCCTCTTGCATTTAGATCGGCATTGCTAATCACTTTCTCCAGGGGCAGGTTGAAGAGGACTCATTATAGGGCATCCCCTTGTCTTAGATCGTTGCTTATGTTGAATGGTCTCGAGAGTGATCCTGCTGCTTTTAGCTGGCCTCGCACATTGGTCAGGGTCAGCCTAGTCAGTCTTATCAATTCCGTTGGGATACCAAATTCTCTCATGGCCGTGTACAGTTTTACCCTTGCTATGCTGTCATAGGCGGCTTTGAAATCGATGAAAAGTTGGTGCAACTGATGTCCATATTCCAACAGTTTTTCCATCGCTTGCCGCAGAGAGAAAATCTGATCTGTTGCTGATTTGCCTGGAGTGAGGCCCTTTTGTTATGGGCCAATGAGGTTCTGGGTGCATGGGGCTATCCGACCTAACAAGATGGTACTCAGCAACGTGATACCTCTATAAATGCTGCACTGCGAGATATCCCCCTTTTTATGTATAAGACAGATTATGTCTCGTTGCCAGTCGTCAGGCATTGATTCATTGTCCCATACTTTGAGCACTTAATCTATGTGAACACTTAATTTAACAAAAATAAGCCACGGTTTCGTCCAGAGCGGAGGCAACTCGCCAGACGCTGCCTCACATCCGCCCCAGAGGAAGAATTTCTTTTCAATTGGCTCGCCATCAAGTGGACAGCTGGCTCAGGACTCCCTCATATCCCTAAACACCAACTTAATTTAAGCCGACGGAACATTTTTAGGATAATCCAACTGGACAAGGAAATAATCGGTCAGTGGAGATTGGTGGTGAGTACACACCAAGGATCACTTTAGTAGCCTTCCAAAAAACGTCTTCTACGGATTTTGTAAACAGACTGGAATGTCAGTTAAGACTGTCGCAAGGAAGTTTTTTAAGGATACTCTTCTGGGGTCCACTCCTCACTCCCCCAATGTAAACTTTAAAGGGGAAAAAAGTGGCAAGACAAAGGCCCTCAAAGTAGCCTAATCAACGAGAAAGCCCCCCAAGTAAACACATTCCAGAGCTGTCACCTAATTTCTGCAGGTTCGTAAAGCTACAAACAATTCCAAAAGGATACTTTACACCCATTCAGCAATGGTAAAAAAGTGAAATTGTTTATGTAATCACGATGACCCTTTATTTTTCCCTCATTGAATTTCAACAAAGTGCCAATTACCAAAAGTCCAATTTTCTAATAAATAGTAAAACCCATATGACAAACGACAAACCAATGGCTTAAAATAGGGAAAACATTTTGACTCTGCTCGCAATTGCCCCTTTTTCCACCAAGCCATTGAATGAGAAAGCGAAAAGCAACATGGCCGATGCGCCACCGACGGCACGAGCTGCAATGACAGGCCAAGCATTTTGATGTGCATCGGATGCCGCAAGGCCATTAAAATGGCGTTCGAGTCGATTAATGCGCACATAGCATTTGCACTTTCACTACATATTCTAATAAATTCCATATTCCATTACTTAATGCACATTTCGGCCTCAAATATAGCAAAATTCTATTCCGGCAGAACACGACATATTGCTGTTTGCTCTTGGATGATTCATAGCTTGGACAATGTTGGTTAAAGGACATGGAAAATCGGTTTTTCCTACTGTTACTTACAGAATTAAGGATAATAACCGAAAATAAATAATTGCGATGAGCTGTCTGGGAACAATGGCGCAATATGGCCGCGGCGGGTGATGCAAATTAAGACATTCATTTTGCACTCGAGCTGCGACCGGTTGCAAGTCCTTTTCAGAATGTAGCCGGTCACAAATTTAAATCTAACACAACACGCTCGCTGCTCAAAACCCACCGCATACTCCCACTCACGTCGGGGACAATGGCTTTCACTCATTCACTTTGCACTTTCAGGCGGAAAACGGCACTATTTACTACTCCGTGACATTTAGCAAGTAAACACCTTATGAACTAAGCTGTAAACAAACCGAAAGTTGTCTAAATTGCAAAACAATCACAAAATCTACTCACAAGTTCCTCGAACGTCTGGTCATGTTCACTGCCCTCCCAATCGATTCTCTTCGGCAGGATCTGCAAGAAAGTTACGTTTAGACCTTGCACCACGGCAAAAGGACCCTGTCGACTTAAAAAAGGACTCGCGCTAGCGACAGTCGTCCAGCAATGGTCCAAGAATCACATCAAAGCAAGAGCCATGCAGTGCGTCGCGAGTTTCATCGAAAATAAGATCTTATGACAGTTTTTAGCACGTGCGAAACTCCCCGCGTTTTCTATTATCGACTTTAGTATGATTCTGGACTCTAGAACAGCTGGTCGGAGGATTTCACATGGGAAGTGGACTCACCTTTTGCTCCTCGAGTTCGCGGATCAAAACCTGAATGGCACAAAGAAATTTTCCCGTGAGTGAAATTGTGTAACGCGCTCTAACTACAACAAAATTACCTTTGCCGTTTCCTGCAGCGGCCCGGCGGACAGGAATTTCGCTATCAGAAAATAGAGCTCTGCAATGGAAAAGGGAAACACAAACAGAAAATCAGTTGGATCGACTCAAAAAGTGCAAGGCTGTAACCGAGACATTTGTTTTGATCGAAGAAAAGGGCCTGGAATTTTGCGGCACTTTTCCAACGCGAACTAACACTCTTTCGTACCTGGAACTACAATCGATTCACGCACGGAACTCTTATCAGTCATTTTTTCACCTTTAGTTTATAATTAATGGCAATTCTATTAGGAAATATCCGATTTTTCCAAGTGACTGCAAATTACACTCGACAAGTCAGCCATTGCTGCCTGCGTTTATGTAGTTGTGTTGGTGTGGAACATTTTGAAAACCGAGCGAAGATGTCCGGTGACAAGCTATGCATGGACACGAACTGTAGCGCCGCTTTACGGCCGTGGTAATTGTCAACCAGTTGAAAGTGAGAAATGACGTTGAGGACAGCGATTCTCAAAGTGTAGGAGTACAAATGAATTTAAACGATCGCATATCGTTTTTAAATGGAGGATATCATCTTTAACCCCAAGATGCAGAGAGTTTAGTTTTCATATACTTACATTGAATTCAACTTTATGTCTGCAGCAAACTAGAATGAAAAGCCTGCTGGTAAATTAGGAGAAATTACTCTTTTGTATGAATTAAATGAACTTTCCTTGGAGACTGTCCAATCAAAAACTAAAATGTACATTTTTTACACATAAAAGGCTCATAAAGAACATGTCGCTTTTCTTAAATATTGAGTTGTAATTATACATTTCAGAGTTGTAAATGAACTGTTTGCTTGATCGTTGATAAGGTTCCGCTTGGCGGCGTTACTAAAACAATTTCACGGCAAAACCTTGCATCGAAAATGCTTAGTATGTACATAGGGGCATTTACTACATAAGGTGCAAAAGTAATCTCACCCAAAATTTGTAGCCCGTGTCGTTAGAAGACTGGCTGCTGCAGACTATCTATTATTAACAAGGAATTTTTATATGTTCAACAACAAACTTATCTTAGTGTTGCTATGGCCGAAGTAACATATTATCAACGGCGCAACAACCGGAATGCGGTCTAGTCTGCCTTAATTCCACCAATTCGATACCCCTAAAAGCTGTCTGGCGTCCTGACCTACGCCATCGCTCCATCTTAGACAGAGTTTGCCTCGTTTTCTTTTTCTACCATAGATATTGCCCTTATAGACTTTCCGGGTGGGATTATCCTCATCCATACGGATTATGTGACCCGCCCACCGTAACCTATTGAGCCGGATTTTATCCACAACGGGACGGTCATGGTATCGCTCATAGATTTCGTCATTGTGTAGGTTACGGAATCGTCCATCCTCATGTAGAGGGCCAAAAATTCGCAATTCTTCTTGCTAAGAACCCAAGTCTCCGAGGAATACATGAGGACTGGCAAGATCATAGTCTTGTACCGTAATAGCTTTGACCCTATGGTGAGACGTTTCAAGCAGAACAGTTTTTGTAAGCTGAAATAGGCTCTGTTGGCTGCCAAAACCGGGCGGAGATTTCATCATCGTAGCTGTTATCGGTTGTAATTTTCGACACTAGATAGGGGAAATTGTCAACGCTCTCGAAAGTTGTAGTCGCCTATCTTTATTCTTCCCGTTTGATCAGTGCGGTTTGATGTTGTTGGTTGGTTGGTTTTCGGTACTGACGTTGCCACCATATATTTTGTCTTGCCTTCATTGATGTGTAGCCCAAGATCTCACGCCGCCTGATCGATTTGGACGAAGGCAGTTTGTATATCTCGGGTCGTTCTTCCCATGATGTCGATATCGTCAGCATAAGCCAGTAGTTGGGTGGACTTAAAGAGGATCATACCTCTTGCAGTTACCTCAGCATCACGGATAACTTTCTCGAGGGTCAGGTTAAAGAGGACGCATGATAGGGGATTCCCTTGTCGTAGACCGTTGTTGATGTCGAATCGTCTTGAGAGTGATCCTGCTGGTTTTATTTCAGCCTAGTCAGTTTTATCAAAATCGTCGGGATACCGAATTCTCTCATGGCCGTGTACAGTTTTACCCTGGCTATGCTGTCATAGGCGACTTTAAAGTCGATGAATAGATGGTGCAACTGGTGTCCATATTTCAACAGTTTTTCCTTCGCTTGCCGGAGAGAGAAAATATGATCTGTTACTGGAGTGAAGCCTCTTTGTTATGGGCCAATGATGTTGTGGGCGTATGGGGCTATCCGGCCTAGCAAGATAGTGGAGAATATCTTATAGATGGTACTCAGTAACGTGATACCTCTATAATTGCTGCACTGTGTGATATCTCCCTTTTTACGTATGGGACAGATAATACCTCTTTGCCAGTCGTCAGGCATTGATTCGTTGTTCGTTGTCCCACACCTTGAGCACAAGTTGACGAACCACTTGCTATAATTGGTCGCCTCCATATTTAACCAATTCAGCTGTAATTCCATCGGCTCCTGGCGACTTATGATTTTGAAGCCGATGAATTGCACGGATTGTTTCTTCAATACTTGGTGATGGCAGTGTTTGTTCGTCATCTTCAGTTAGCGGGATCTCCAACTCGTCGATGTTCTGGTTGCTCAGTAGTTCAACTCATCGCTCCAATACGCCCATTCGATCGGAAATCAGATTTCTTTCTTTGTCTCGGCAGGATGAACATCGAGGTATGTAAGGCTTCATACCATACCATCTTTGGTAGGTAGCCATCATTCGAATTTTATGAGTTACCTCTGCCCTAGACTAGACCTTTAGTATGACATTTGCCACACCCCCTATGTGAATAAATATGATAAAATTGTCCTTAAAAGATATGATCTCATTGCCAAATGATAATAACAAAGACGAACACCCCACTTTTCTGATTGGCGCAACAGTCCAATTTCGATCTAGGCTTTGGCCTTGTTAAAGCACTTCATTCAAGACCATAACGGTATACAAGGGGGCAATGTGGTCAACAGGCATCCCGTCCGGAATTAATACCCCGATTTGACTCAGGTTATTTACAGCTGAGTCGGCCGGTATCCGACATCCAGTTCCCCTTGCGCTCTCCACAAAGCCATCCGGGCAAATCTTAATCAGTCGAATATTGTCACAAGTGATAAGATATCCTTGACTGTCTGCAGCTTCTCATCAAACAATAAGCTGAAATACTATGAAAATCCCACGATCATTCTCCTCATCCTTTTACGAGTGAATGCATTTCAAGTGAATGCTTAGATTTTCGAACTTGCAGGGCTGGAAAATCGAATTTCTCTGATCAACAAGAGCTTTTTGTTGTCTCTGCCGTTGCCCTCTTTGCGGTTCACATTCCCCTAGATCAAAAGCAACTAATAAAGGTTACATCATTATTTTTTATTTAAATAACTAAATATTTAATACACGGTTACATTAATAAAAACTTTTTTTTTGTATAACTCAAATAACAATATCCTTAATCATAAAAAGAAATAGTTGTGAACATTTTTTATCATATACAGGCGACGACACCGCATTGTTCTTACGTATCATAACTAGTCCACCATAAGAACATAACTTCTACGCGATTTGTTTTCTCTCTGCTTATAAAACGTCATCAATTCTTTCAACTCATACAACTACGGGGCTAAAATAGCGTTTTTTTCTCATTAATTTCACATTAAATCACATTTCGGAATAATTATTAGATTAACATTGGTTGCAACTAAACGAAAGGAGATTAAACCATAAAACTTCGATCTTCATTTCTTCGTCGGCCATTCACACGACTACCGTCAGCCCCACTAGTCGCTGTTGTATTGAAATTAACATTTGGCAACGCAACCACACCAAGACGCCCTTCACTAGGCGTGTGCACGAACATTTGGTTGATAGCATTGGCATCTGTTGGCGAAGCGATCGGTTCGTAAATGGAACTTTGCGCAACATTCTCCTCATCATCACTGTCCTTGAAAGATCCACTTAGATTCGTATTCAAAACGTTATTGGATGAGGGGTGTTGAGATGTGTTTATAGCTGCTGATACGGATACGGTTATGTCGTTTGTTATTGGAAGGGAATCTGAAGTGTTGCTTAATTGCGTGGGGCTGTCTGGTCGACGACGAAATATCCTGGGAATCAAAATTCCATTGTAGGATATTGAAAGTAAATAGGTTTGTTAGGATCTAGGCGTGATATATACCTTGATAGCCTACTCCATATGGATTGTCTTCCAGTTAGTTCGTCTAAAAGATTTGGCGGCAAATTAGGTACTCGATTGAAAGGATTAACTCTACCAGTAGAGCTCTGATTCGAACTGTCGGCCAGAACTGAAATAATTGAAGTGAAATATAGAACTTCACGATTAAAAGACGCTAGTAACGATTTTTGACCGAATTCGTTTCGAAGTGGGAGTTTCTTCAACATCAACTTACGGTTTTCATCGTCGGATGTGGGCCGTTCGTTCGCATTATCGCCCTGTATATTTCTTTGCCCAATAGAAAATGTCCCGTGATTAGAATTTTCAACAGGATTCAATAGAGGCGTTGTATCATCCGTTTCGGAGTCCGACATGCTGTCCGATGAATTGTTCCTCCTCCTGACGTTCCTGGGCTCGCCTCGTACAAAAACCTTCCGCTTACAGAGCGGGCAGATTCGTCTGCTCTTAGTCAGCCAAGGATCGATGCATTGGCAATGATATGCTAGAAAAGCAATTCACAAAAATGTATTCAAAACAACTGAATCGAGGGCAGATTTTACCATGCGCGCATGGAAGTACTCGTAGCTTCTCGCCTTCTACATAATCGTCTAAGCATATGCTACATGATTCGTAGGGTTGGTTCTTATTATATTTTATGACGGGAATTTTCTTAAGCAATCTTTTGGGCAAGCGATGTCGTCGTAATCGTCTTTGCTCTCTAGCACACTTGTAGATCATGTAGACAACCTAAATTACACAATATCCAAAGTGAAATAAGCTCCAAAATCTGTCCTCAACTAAATTGAGCATACCATACTAATAAAACACAGCCCAACTAGTATTGAAAATGGCAGGATAAGATGTGTATTAATATTAAACGGATAATCCTCTTTTAGGAGCAGTTTGTAACCGCTTTTCCAGACATAGTTATTAATAATTAATCGTCCCGAAAGCTCGCCAACAAACACCGATGGAATGTGTATGTCTTCCCCATTTTTAGCAGACATTCGTTCTGGAATCAAATGCAGCATTTAAAGACATCCTTCAAAATGATTAAAAAAAGGGATATACCTAGCTCATTGCTACCGATATTGAAAACAATCGCACCATCATATCCTGCCGTTTGGGCATTACGAACTTTATCCTCAAATGTGCAATTAGTTCTGGAATATTTAAGAGTTCTTAAATTCGTCCTCGACCGTCTAAGATGCAAGTACAAACCTTGCTATAACCACAACAAATTTAGCAGGCGGCAACGGAAAGTCATCTGGCTTGACTGGTGCCGGTGAAATTTTACCGCAGCCATCTGTCGGAAATGACTCTATAGCAAAAACTTTGAGTCCCTCGGTGGGAACAGTACCACCAAACTGAGCCGGTAAGTCATGGAACTCTTCAATTATCTGAAATCAAACCGCAAATATAACACTAAATTTTATATACTAAAAGTCATCTCCACTGACCTCTTCTGTGTCTGCTCTGTATATAATTATATCACCTAAAGCTACATACGCTAATGTAATAAAATATATGGCTATGATATTAACTGAATTCATCTTTAAAATTGCAAGTTTGTAATATTTAGGTTGTAGGGTATTCAAAGTATGCAACTTTGTTGCTTAGATCTATTCTTCGCCGGCGATCGCTACATCATTCGAACAATCATCGCATGTCTTCTGAAATAAACAGGAAATAAAGGTAAAGTGAGACGTTGAGCCGTTGTAAACACGATTTGAAATAATATATTTGGAATTATGACACATAATTTCACACTCGGTAATGAACTAATCATTATCAGAAGCACTCGGATTGCACTCTTTATCAATTCAAAGTTAATATTCATATACATTTGACAAGTTGCAAATTATAGATTGCAGTAATCAGTAAATTTCCTATGCTCACATTTCAGAACGCTATGGAGAATGAAATTGAAATGAAGTCAATGGGAAGCTGGAAATAATCGATGAATATCAAATGCCTTATGACGTCGATTTATAGTAATGAAAAAAGATACTATTTGGTAACATTTCCCATTATGTACAGCTTATTTACAGAGGGTTTGGTAACCGCTAATGGAGTACAGCGCTCTAATTTAAAATAAAATTAATAGCAAATAGTGATTCTATTGTAATATATAACAGGGACTCCATCATTGGCGCCTTGATTTACAGAAATCAATGGCAGTGGAAAGAATAAATAAAAAATCACAACGAACTACTATTCCTCATCAAGCTGAACTGTCACAAATCGGAAAGTGAAAGTTCAACGCTTCAGGTATGAAATAATTTGCGGATTTAGTTCCCACTGTTCCGTTTGTACAAAGCTCATAGTGTAGAATGGGGTAAATTTACGCAAAACAGACAATTTTGACCTATTATCACTTAGTTAATAATAGTAGGATTTTCACTAAACTTTCCAGAATGATGATATATTTTGCGAGCACTATATGGTTCCGTTCGCCCTGAATGGGATATAGTATGTTAACCACGCCCACGTGCCATCTCTGACAATTCATTGAAATGGGCTTCATTCAACTCCCTCCAGAACTTTCCGAGCCGCCAAACAATATTTCTCATTGTCGTGGGATACTGATAGTAGCAACTTTAAATGACTACGCCATGCAATGAAATTGCGAATCTACTTTTATATATGACTATCCACTACCACTTTTGCCTTTTGATCAACATGCTCACAAGTAACTGGCATGGGCTCGGACAAAGTTAGAAGTTGTATTGGGCCAGCGTACCCTGGTGATTGGTGGCGGATAAAAGTTGATGAAAGCTCGTAACTTTTGATTGACTGTGGTGGTAACTTGCTATAGCAGCTACTTCCATATAGCAACACATAAAGAGTGTTAGCACAGAATAGTGTCAACTTGATTCTGGTGCTGAAATAGCTGCATTTCCAGATTTTGAACAAAGTAGCTAAGGCACATCTAGTCAAGGTGTTTGAAGAGACGTGCCATGGTCCATTCACTGTCCTCCGGACAAGGCATGAAGAACGTCACCAATAGTAAGAAGGACTAACATCGGTGGCAAGATGCCACCTTAGTGAACTTCGCTTTGCACTTCGAATTCCAGTAAAATTTCACCTCGTTACAATACATGACATTGCTCTGATAATAGCTATTAGTTTTTCCGGAATGTGCCCCTTGCGTAGAGCACACTAGATATACTCCTTGTTCACGCTGTCGAAATCCTTCTCGAAATCGATAAAGAGCTGTAAATCTGTTCCACGCACTGCTTCAAAATAATCCGCAGGATTTTGATGTGCTTTTAATATATTTTTTGATGCATTTCAATATTATTGTAGCTATTATTTTTACGACCACAGGTAGCGCACGAATATCCCTCCAAATGTGACATTCAAAACGGGTGGTCTTTTCGGAATCCCAACGATCATCCCCTTCTTTCAATCTCTGGGAAAGGTCTCGGATTCCCACAATACCCGTATAAGATTAAGCAGCACCTCTGCAGAAACTGCAGGAGCAGCGATGACTAGCTCTACGGAGAAGCCGTTGTAGCAGTTTTACTCCGTTTGAGTACACTGATGACCGACATGATTTCTCTTTTATTTGGAAGAGCAATCCATATCCGCACGTTACAATGACTAGTCATTTCAGCCAAGAGAAACGCAACTTCACTAGGATCATCGAAAGATCATGTGGTATGCGGTACTAAACCATTTGTATCTGCGGTAGCTTCTGCTTTCTTGACCAGCGCAATAACAAATTCCCTTTTGTCACGGGGTCCACTACACTGAACTTCCTGGGATTTCACTCGGTATCGGAATTCGAGCTGTGCCCGGATGGCTCAAGTGGTTAGAGCACTGCGCTGTCGCAGCGGAAGGTCGCGGTTCAAATCTCGCTGGTGGTAGAGAGATTTATTATCGTAACAGAATGTCGGGTACCAGCCGACTCAGCTGTGAATGAGTAGTTGAGCGAATCAGGGTAATAAGCATTGCGCTCGTCGAGCATTGCGCTCGTCGAGCAATGCTGACCGAATTGGCTCCTACTACTTACTGTAGGGTACCATTATCCTGTGCGATAAACTCCAAGTAGGATTAAGGATTTGTAACAGTGTGAACTAACCATTAAATGTAATACATAGTGTGAATTAACAATTAAGTTTACTACAACTGTATTTAATATACATTCAACTGTCAAATATTTTTTCAAATAAATATGATTCATACATACTGGCGACGAGGACGATCGTGTTTTTCGTTTTTCCGAGCGCGAGTTAAATATGGACGCCACACAGTTTGCCGAATTTTTACGTGTGCAGGCGGAGCAACAAACCGCCATCCTAAAAATTCTTGAAAATTTCGCTACCGTGACGGTTGGTAGAGAAAACATCTCTACAGAGGTAAAAAAACAAAACATCCTAAAAAACTTTAAATGTGAGAAATATGATGGAGTTACAACGGCTAGTGTTTTCGTAGATTATTTTGAAGCCCAGTGCCACATGTGGGGAATCGCGGATGATATAAGTTCGAAAAGAGAATTATTCGTATCATGTCTAAAGCCGGAAACCTATCGTGAACTAAAAATTGCATTTGCGGACGCAAAGAAAAAATTTGAAAACCTGACTTACACGGAAATCGCGGAAAAATTCGTGAAGCTTTTTGAACGAAAAACCACGCGCTTCAAAGCTCTAACGAACTTTTGGAATTGTGTGAGGAAAAAAGATGAGTCATTCGAATCTTACGCGAACAAGCTAAAAGACATAAGTCGCGATTGTGGCTACGACGGCGACATGCTAGAACGTCAATTACGTGATCGGTTTGCAACGGGTCTCAACCATCCCCGACTTGAAGTGGAATTGAAACAAAGGTGGCCAGAGCTAAAAACATTCGATGATATTGAAGGCATAGAAAACGAAGTGTCGTTCGCGGAAGTTTTCAAAATAGCGCTATCAAGAGAGTTGGCGGAAAAAGACATTGTAGAAAGTGAATGCGCGGAAGTGAAAAAGATAGTAAAACGTCGTGCGAAAATCGGTAAGCGGATCCGAATTTTGTCGGAAGAACAATGTTTAAGATGTGGTGCGCGTCAAAGACATTCAAAAGACAACTGCAAGGCGGCGAATCACAATTGTGAAGCGTGTGGCAAACGTGGACATTACGGGTCGTGCTGTATAAGAAAAGGCAGAGCTAAATTGATCGCGAGAGACAAAAAGAAACAACAGCGTATTTACAACGTAAAAAATAGTGATACATCTATTTCGAGTTGTGAGCAAGTTTTTAAAGTAATGAGTGCCATTGCTAAGAAAAGAAACATTGACGTTAAGGTAAACGGTGTCACGTGTACGATGGACTGGGATCCGGGCGCGTCAGTTTCCATTATAAGTACAGATTTTTAGAAACAGATCGGATCACCAACGCTTAAAGGGAAGCCAAAACTACGGGCTTATGGCAATTTCGATTTACCTTGCCAAAGGGAAGCTACAGTGACAGTGACGCTGAACAAGCGAACGCGATCTTTGAAAGTAGTCGTGGTGGACAACGCGAATCCAATGTTATTTGGCTTAGAGTGGAATGAAGCCTTCAATTTGCCACTGCCCGAACCAGTGTACAACGTAGATCGTGTCAACAACCACGTGCAGCCGACAACGAAACCACTGCATCAGAAGTTAAATGACATATTGGAAGAGAACAAGCAGCTATTCGAAGAAGGACTGGGAAAAATAAATAACTATCAAGTTAAAATTCACGTAAAGGAAACAGCAACACCAATACATATTCCAGCCAGGCCAGTCCGATTCGGAATTCAAAAAAGCGTGGAATTCGAACTTGAAAGGTTACAGCAGCTTGGAATTATCTCACCTGTTGACCCCAATGAAACACCGATTGAATGGGCAACACCCACTGTCAACGTGGTTAAACGAAACGGAAATATACGTATTTGTGGTGATTTTCGTGTTACACTGAATCCAGCACTAGTAACAATACGACATCCAGTACCAACATTCGAAAACATCCGTCAGCAGCTTGCCAAGGGTGAGAAGTACACGAAATTAGATCTACGCGATGCCTATCTACAATTCGAGATTAGTCCAGAGTCAAGAAAATACCTAATCATATCCACACACAAAGGGTATTTTCAGTATAACCGTATGACTCCTGGTATATCGAGTGCACCCGGAACATTTCAAAATTATCATATATGGAAAATCTACTTGCTGGCATATCCAACGTTGCAATCTATTTCGACGACATAGGCATTACAGGTCCAGATGAAGATAGCCATCTAAGATCATTAAGAGAAGTTTTTAAACGTCTGCGTGAAGCTGGTTTTCGTATCGAAAAGAACAAATGTAGCTTTTTTCAAGGCAGTATCGACTATTTGGGCCATCAATTCAACCGAAAAGGGATCTATCCAGTGGAAGACAAGCTGATAGCGATAAAAAATGCTGCAATACCCACTAACAAGAAGGAGTTACGATCCTTTCTGGGATTGGTCAATTTTTACGAGAAATTCATACCCAACTTACATGGAGCATGTTCCGAACTACACGCATTAACTGGTACAAAGTCGCAATGGCGATGGTCAATAAAGGAACAGAAACAATTTGATAATGTTAAACATATGATAGCTAGCGCCCGTCATCTAACTCCTTACGATCACACAAAACCGCTTTATTTGGCAACAGACGCATCCGATGTAGGCCTTGGTGCTGTTTTATATCATCAGGACGAGGCTAACAACGAGTTACCTATCGCCTACGCGTCACGAAAATTGAACGAAGCAGAACAAAAATACGCTACCATTGACAAGGAGGCATTAGCAATATTTTTCGCCGTGAAGAAATTTGATCCATATTTACGTGGGACAAAGTTTACATTAATTACGGATCACAAGCCGCTTCAACACCTGTTGGGAGACAAACGAAATTTGCAAAAAATCGTAAACAACCGTCTGACGAGATGGGCACTAATGTTAGGTGCATACAATTACGATATACAGTATCATCAAGGCAAATACAATATTCTAGCTGATTGCTTATCACGCTTACCAAACGCACATGAAGCAATTTCGGAGGAAGCGCAGAAGATTCATAAAATTTATGCGGTAATTCAAACACGGAAGCTTGATGATATTGTACTAACAGAACAGGAACTTAGGAAGCAGACGAAACATAACCTAATATTACGACGAGTAATTGAGTTAATTGAGCGTCACTGGCCAGACACGAAGTGTATCAACAATGAGCTGAAACCATACTACGACAAACTGGAGGAACTATCATACGAAAACGGTATTTTGATGTGGCAAGGACGAATTATCGTGCCCGATAATCTTCAAGAAGTAACATTGAGGCATCTTCATAGAGGGCATCCAGGCATTGGCTCTATGCGTGCGTCAGCGAGGTACTATGTATGGTGGCCGAACATCGACAAGGACGTGGAACATACAGTGAAATCATGCATGGCATGTCAACGGCAACGCCCAAAACAATCTGAACTGCCAATCTACTTTTGGTCCCTGCCAGAGCATTGTTGGCAACGACTGCATGTGGACTTTGCAGGTCCCTTCGAAGGAAAAATGTGGATTGTGCTTCTTGATGCTTTATCAAAGTGGGTAGAAGCAGATGTACTTTATGCTGCCACCACAAGAACTTTGTGCGAATTCCTAGAGGAGAAGTTTATAACATTTGGTTATCCGGAAATTATCGTGTCGGATAATGGTAGTCAATTTACGTCAGAAGAGTTTCGAAATTATTGTCAAAGTCATGGAATAAAACATGTAACGTCTTCACCGTACCATCCGAAAACCAACGGACTAGCCGAACGATTCGTACGAACATTCAAGGAGCGCATGAAAGCCAGTGAATATGATGGTTTATCACAACGTCAGCGCTTGCGCACATTTCTATTTACATATCGAAACACACCACACTCCTTTACAGGGAAGGCACCATCTGAATTTTTGCTAGGTCGACGCCTGCGAACTTTATTTGACAATCTGAAGCCTAATGTACGGCGAGAGATGCATTTTAAACATGTAAAACAAAATCTTCAAGCAGAGCAGTCTAACAGAGAGTTCCAACCAGCACAACCAGTATTCGTAAAGACAGACATCGAGAAAATGTGGGAACCAGCCAACATAGTCGAAAGAACAAATCGATATTCTTACCGGGTTCGAACAAAGGAGGGTGTAGAAAGAAGACGACATGCAGATCATATCCTAGAACGGAGGGTAATACCACCATCAATCGACTTCCGGGATGTCTCAGATTTTAAGCGAAACAGTTTCCATTACCAATCTGCAAGCCCGACAGCAAATGATGAACAGGAACATCAGCAGTCTATGCAGCCCGCTATACCGTCGCATGAAAACGGAAACATGAGTGAACAAGGACAACACACCGAAGCACAACAAATTGAACATCCAGTACGGCGAAGCCAACGGCTAAGAAATCGACCCAAGAGACTAGTCGAAGAGATGTAAAATTGAAGGAAGGAGAAATGTAACAGTGTGAACTAACCATTAAATGTAATACATAGTGTGAATTAACAATTAAGTTTACTATAACTGTATTTAATATACATTCAACTGTCAAATATTTTTTCAAATAAATATGATTCCACAACAGGATTACAAACAACTTATGCAGGAGGTTGGTAAACGCTTATCCAGCCAAAACATAGTAGTACTTACCACGAAGATCAAGATACACTAAGGCCACTTATACCGCAATAGTACGATCAATGATTGATGACTACTTATGGTACGGTATCCGAGAAATGCACTAGGATCATAATGGGTACAACCACAAACTACCACTTAGGGTACCCTTGGAAATCTAAAGACATTATCTATAAATTTTGTGGTGGATGTGTGTGATTAACATAGTGAAATTTCCATGCACTCCTGTAGCAATATTCAGCACTCGTTCATAGCAGGAAAGTACAGCTGGAAGACTTTCAAGCAGGCGACATCCTAAAATTTTTATCCACTATAGGACTAATAAACATATTGTATTATAGTTAAGATAGACACATTGTAACTATCAAAACGCCACAAAAGGTAGGACGTAGTGGCAAACCCCTTGATAATAGTAATAATATTGTAATGTTGAATTCAAAAATTGATTGATCGTTGTTTTGCTTCTACTGGTTCGGAACTCACACTGATACTTACTCCTAGGGTCGTTTTGACTTCTTGCCCTTAGAAAATGCCCCCTTGCCCTTAGCAAAATAGTCTTACTTAACCCCAGCACAAGTTTAGCAGCTATAGATAGTACCGTAAGATATCCTTGTGGCCTAAATTCATTAAATTAGCCCAAAATTTTAGTGAAATATTTGTGTCTTTAACGCAATTTGTTTTCAAGGCTATTTATTCATAAATTACCATTTCGTTTATTAGGAATAAGAAATATGTTTGAGAGCTTATGATGTGTTACTAAGGATGGAAAGGTGGCATTAACGTTGGTTCACCACAAAGGCAGAACTATCAAGGAAGGATAAGTGCTACAACATCGAAACACTCGTTGACATGGTCCGTTCTGGCGACTCCTAACAGTAAATTTCGGAAAAACAACGGAAGAGGAGGAAAAAACAGAGTTCAATCCTTTTGGTCGCAACAACTCATAAAATCAAGGATACTTAAAAAAAAAGCTGCATGATTCATTTCTTTACTGCATGTGTACAACAGGCAAGCCTCTCTAGAAAGCCTAGAAAGATTCCTTCTGGCAACTAGTAATAATAATCGTTGGCACAACGATCCAATTGGATCAGGGCCTTGAAGTGTGTAAGAGCACTTCATTCAAGACCGTAACGATACACTACAGTACAATGTAGGAGGCAATGTGGTCAGCATTGCGCTCGTCCGAGATTATTACCCTGATTTGACTCAGGTACTCATTCACAGCTGAGTCAACTGGTATCCGACGTCAAATCATGATACAAATCCCACTGCCACCAGTGAGATTTGAACCCGATGTGGCACGGGGGAAACGCCTGCTGAACCACACCAAAAGCTCTACTACCAAACCCTACCACCACCTCCACGTGGTGATCGCTGGGCGTTCTTTCTTCATAAAAAACTGCAGACGAAGCAAGATGAAGGTGAGTCCCCCGCGCCTACAAACGGAACCAAATGCACCAACTGGTCCTCCAGATTAGGGGTTGGGTAGGGCTGACAACCCTACACGGATAACCAAAGTTACTAAGCCACGAAAGGAGCCTCGGATAGATGGATTTCAAAACTACCCGGCAACGGAATAATGATTGGCGCATTTTCTCATGGAACGTGCGCTCCCTGTACAGAGATGAAGCTGCCAAGCAGTTAGCCGATACCAATATAGGGATATAGGGATGATGTAACAGCGTTACAGACGCGTTGGACAAGGACCGGTTTCCCGGAGAAGAGCCGCTACACCATGTATTATAGCGGCCATCCAGTAAACCATGTGCTCGGAGTAGGATTCTTAGTCAGCAAAAAAATGAAACCTGCTGTTATCGACTTTGAAAATATAAGCGGATTATTCAGTTAGCAGTATCGCACAAAATGGTTTGCGCGGAAAGCGGTCCACAAACATACGTGGGCCTCTCCAGACAGGACCAGGTGTGAACAAACGCCGCCACCTCTCAGCATTGATGAATGTAAGAACATATAGGGGGGCCAATATAGACTCGGACCACTATCTCGTTGGCATAATGCTCTGAGCTCGGATTACGACACCACTTACAATCCCCTCTGGCAATCAGGTGAAAGAGAATACTGAAGCCATTCACAACACAGCCCTCTATAACACCTATAAGGGGGAAATGGATACGGCAATAATCGCAGCTAGCAGATGTCCTGGTGATGCAGCATCAACAAATGATCTTCACAACCACCTGAAGAACGTTATCATCGATGCGAGTAATGTTGCATTTTCAAAGAACGCGGACACGCGCAGAGAATTATCACGAACTCCGTCGAGCGGAGAAACGGCTTCACCAACGGAAAAAGGAAGCCTAGGACAACCAACAAGTCTGTGAACTAGAAAAGTACAGGAAACAACCGCACCAGGAGCGCAAGTTTTACCAACAAGTCAGTAAGATGAAACCTTATGCACCTCGATGCTCATCCTGCCGAGACAAAGAGGGAAATCTAATTTCCGACAGAATGGGCATATTGGAGCGATGGGTTGAATATTTTGATGAACTGCTCAACAACCAAAACATCGGCGAGTTGGAGGTCCCTTCAACTGAAAACCACGGACAAATGCTGCTAGCTCCCAGTATAGAAGAAACACTCCGTGCAATTCATCGGATTAAAAACCATAAATCGCCAAGAGTGGATGGAATTACAGCTGAACTGGTTAAACATGGAGGCGACCAATTACACCAAGTGGTTCATCAACTGCTCAAAGTATGGGACAGCGAATCAATGCCTGACGACTGGCAACGGGGCATTATCTGCCTCATACATAAAAAGGTGGATGTCACGCAGTGCAGCAATTATAGAGGTATCACGTTGACGAGTACCATCTATATCCTGCTAGGTCGGATAGCCCCTTGCGTCCAGAACATCATTGGTCCATAACAAAGAGGCTTCACTCCCGGCAAATCAGTAACAGATCAGATTTTCTTTCTGCGGCAAGCGATGGAAAACTGTTGGAATATGGCCATCAGTTGCACCATCTTTTCATCCACTTTAAAGACGCCTATGACAAAGCCAGGGTGAAACTGTACGCGGCCATGAGAAAATTCGGTATCCCAACGAAATTGATAAGACTGACTAATCTGCGAGGGGAGATAAAAGCAACAGGACACCTTTGAGACCATTCAACATCAACAACGGTCTAAGACAAGGGGATGCCCTATCTTGCGTTCTCTTTAACCTGGCGCTGGACAAAATGATTCGCAATGTCGATGTAAATGCAAGAGGCATCATCCTCTTCAAGTCCCCCCAACTGCTGGCCTAAGCTAACGATATTGACATCATGGGAAGAACAACCCGAAATGTGCAGTCTACTTTCATCCAGATCGGGCAGGCGGCGTGAGATTTTGGGCTGCATACTAATGAAGGCAAAACGAAGTACATGGTGACAACGTCAGCGCACTGGTCAAACGAAAACAGTGAAGGTAGGAGACTACCTAACTTTGAGACCGTTGAAAATTTCTTCTATCTAGAGTCGAAAATCACAACCGATAACAACTACGACGATGAAATCCGCGCACGGTTGTTGGCTGCCACCAGAGCCTATTTCAGTTTACAAAAACTATTTCGCTCGAAACGTCTCACCATATAGTCAAAGCTCTTACTGTACAAGGCTATGATCTTGCCAGTCCTCATGTATTCCTCGGAGACTTGGGTTCTTAGCAAAAAAACTGCGAACTCTTGGCCGCGTTCCAGAGAAGAATCCTCTGAAAAATGTTTGGCCCCCTACATGAGGATGGACAATTCCGTAGCCTACATAACGACGAAATCTATGAGCGATACCACGACGATGTGGTTGTGGATAAAATCCGGTTCAACAGGTTGCTATGGGCGGGTGACTTAGTCCGTATGAATGAGGATGATCCAGCGCGGAAAGTTTATAAGGGAAATATCTATGGTAGAAAAAGAAGATGAGGCAGACCCTGCGATGGCGAAGGTCAGGACGCCAGATAGCTTTTAGGGATATCCAATTGGTGGACCCGCGCAAAATCCGGGTGTCTGGAGTTCTTTATTAAGGCAGGCCTAGACCGGATACCGATTGTTGCGCCGTTGATGGTGATGTTGAATGGGCTCCTCGGCGGTCTTCAATATTTAATACTTTAAAAAGTTAACAGATGGCCACAAATCTTTTCAAATTAATAAACTTATTGCAATTAGAATAGTACAGAGCGTCGAATGTCGTTCTTTCTAGAGATTCGCATGTCTAGAATATTATCTAGGAAAAATTTTACAAGAACTGGAATGAGAACTATGAGGAGCCCTGCTTGAGTAAGGATGTTTCATTGCGGAAATTTTTCAGGAGTACCTGGTATCCCAGGCTTACCTCTTTCGATCTAAACAACACGGAGGCCATTACGAATCACTCTTATAAGAAATGTATCTTCGGATGAGGAATAAAAATGATATTTCTTATGTGATAAAAATGATCAAGCTACATTAGTAAGTGTCGGATTTATTGAAGCAAGAGAGCAAGTTCCAACCAACCCAATTAGTAACGTTGCAGATACGCTCCGTGGAACTAAATAAAGATACCAAGGAATTATCTGTAAAAGCAAAACCAAGTCCCAACCAGAACTGAAGTCACAGCTTTTGCACTCCAAAGGGACACAGGCCTACATGTTTGCACCTTTGCATGATAGACACTACACCGAACTTCATTTGGCAGCTGGGTTCGCAGCAACATTTCTTGAGATGCTAAAACGAAGAAGCTACCCTTTGTAGTTTCCACGATTCGTGACTCATTCATGCTCCAAACGAGACAAGCGATACCTTTTAAACAGTTGATCGCGACTCGCAATAAGCAACCAATCCACTCCCAGCACAGATCACGTAGAGATTATGAATAAGACTCACTTTATCCACTTTGTTTATTGGGCCCAAATTACCGTAGCCAAATGCGACCCACCGCTACCGAGTGGGGATAGATGAAAATACATCAGACGGGGTTTTTACGCCATCAATTCTCACGACTGACCCAATCTAAATCGATCTGCCCTGCTCGCCCGGGCCAAGAACTACCAAAGTCTTTCCTTACCATTTCGTATTTTATCGGGAAAACCTGATCGAAAAGTTTTCCTATTGTCGCGTCCAGGTATATTTGTTTTCTTCTCGTCCGACTCCCACTTGAAGAAAAACACTTGTCTCGCGAAGTGACACAAGTCCCCACAAGACGGATGGAAACTTTTTTACGTCGTGCGGTTTCTTCTCTTGCTTTATCGCCCGAAGTAGGATTTATCGTCGCGAAAATCACTGCCAATCAAAAACAACCTAAGGAAAATGTCATTACTTTATTGACAAAGAGGTTCACGGACGATATTTCCCTACAAAAATCTAACTTTCAATGACAGATGTACTTATATGTATGTATCAAAGTTACACTCCACCATCCGCTGATTTAATTTGCGAATGCCAATTAAAAATTACGATCCACACAACGGGATAGTTCGACAGTTTTCACTAAATGTTTACGAGCAACGAAAACGGGTATTTTGAATAATGCCCGGTTATTCGTATACACTCAAATAACTTGTTGAAATGTAAATCCTTTCAAAATAAATCCTTCAATGCACGTTATCAAGAAAACGACATTTTATCGTTTAGAACAAGACTGTTCTAAATCAGATGTCAACTATTGGGCATTATACTTCCAATAAGAACAGTCTGTCAACTACCACTGCTGTCAAAGTCAGATGTCAGGAGTGCTAAAGTCTTCACATCGCTTCTGACTTGCAAAACTTTATCGGCAAAAAATTGTATTTATAAATTAGAAACTAAGTCCATTGCGATGAGGTCTATACGAACTAGTTTTCTATTGCTTTTCCTCATAAAAGTCTTACTCAGTTTTGACTTCTGCGCTGCATTATACGAGGATCAAATCAAAAAATTCGATTGGTACCCAACCACACTTACCCAAACATCAAATTCAATTTCAATCGTGTCTTCTTACAGGACTCTTGAAAATATTGGCGAAATAATAACTGCTCAATTCTATACATCAGACTATAACACTCGCATATTCGTGGCGACGAAGGAAAACGTCTTGGCCGCATTATGCCCACGTACAGGAAAACTACTGTGGCGAAGAATTCTTGAAAAAGGTCCACGTGGATCTGTTCGTTTCTTTCACATAGAAAACGAAGTTTCTTCGTCGGCAGTAGCACGCACAACACATCCCAGTGGTGTTATTACAGTTACAGGACATGCTCCGGCAATTGTGCGAGGTTGGTCGCCCGCAACTGGCAATGTCGAATGGGAATGGTCGGTGATGCCGGTGCAACAAGAGCGAGCGGAAGACGCGCTTTGGTTTTTCCATAGCACATATTTGTACCACGTTATACCAGTGTGGGGATCACATCTTGAAGTAACCAAGTACTTGGCTACAACTGGACAGAGCCGGGGAACTACGGCAAGGATCACGGCTCCTTGGATTCAAGATGCTAAATGCACCCTCGCCGCGTCACATTTTGTCTGTTTAGATAAAAATCAACTTATTTGGCTGGATTTAACTGAAGACACTCCACAAATCCAGCGTAAAACTTTGGATTTCTTGCCGAAAGCGAAACCTGAAGCTTTAAAGGTGAGTAATGGTTGTAAATATAACTAAAAGTCTAAAAAGCCGAAAACCTTTGCGGAACAAAGTACTTGGGTGATTATATTTTGAACGATTTCAATATCCTTGGTTTCTGAAAGCATCGTCTTGGTCCGTATGTAAGGAGGAAAACCATTTTCAGTTTTTATGCCGTTGTACCAATTGGAGAAAAGTCTTAAGTAAAAGTGTCAGCCCAAGCGTGTGGAGAGGATGTTTTGGCGTGGTTGCTACCGCTGTTGGCGATCTGCCGCGCCCACACACTGGCCAACCATCAACAAACAGTCGTAACGCAAACGTATGGACAGTATTTTGCATTGGATGTGTCCGTCCGCTAGCACTTGCCGGCAATCGGATAGAGCGTCGGTTTTTTGGCAAAAATCAAAGGATGTGTGCATTTGTATGCGCGATGAATAAGCGATGTGAAATGCAGTTTGTGAACAAACTTTGCCGACTTGAAGCGAACTGCGCCGACGTGGAATGTTCATTGAATTGCAGCTCACACTGCACATTTCTGGGGGTTTGCAGGTTCCCAGCAAAAAAAAAAATTTTACTGCGCGGGGCTAAAAAACAATAGTTTCTTTATTTGCTTTAAAAGTGAAACATGTTTTTTCTATAGTATACGTGTAAAATCTAATATTTTCACTTACCCAGTGAAGTCTATATTTATAACATTGCACTGTTGCACTTAAAACTTTTATTGGTTTCACTGCCCTTGAGTAAGTGGAAATCAATGAAAAATTTTCCAAAAAGATCATGCGCGAAACCAGAAACAAAAAAATAAAAATATATATGTGCGTATAGTTCCACCAAGCTGCCAATAGAAGAATTATGAAACATTCACTCACAGATTTCATTGAGATCAATAGCCATCAATCCTAAATGAATCTTTTACGAAGCTGTGCCTTTGGTTCCCGCTGGATTGCAGCTACCGACAAATGTGTTGAAGCCGGCTTAATACTAGCCACATACCAGCAAGCAAGCTGTCAAGTAAGTTGTTTGTTGCAGGGCAATAGCACGTTTGTCGTCAAATTCTGGTTGCAGTGAGATGGGAATTGAATTGAATTGAATTCAACAACTAATCACAATATACGCGTTTCATTTAGCGCTCCATACGCCTCCAAAACGGCTCCATTTGAATCCGTGAATTTTCAGTCTTTGTTCCGTGCAGAAGTGGAGTCGACTCGTTTTGATCGATTGCGCCATTTTAATCGGTTAAAGGCCTGATTTAGATAGGGGTCACGAGGCTCTCAAATCACCATCCTGCGATCAAGCCATCATTGCTTCGGCCGGCCTTTTGCTCGTTTTCCATCGACGTTGATGTTCACATCAAGCTTGATAAGTGAATTCTCGGCAGCGCGATTTACATGACCATACCCTCAACATGCCTCATATCGGTCGCGGATATCCTCATTTCGGATGTGATCATATCGTGTTACGCCGTTATTCCAATGCAATGTCTTCACCTCCATTAACACGAGGTACTGTTCATTATCTTTTATAGTCACCCAGCGTGTGTTTTGAGGTGAGCCTCTGAGCACTCAGACCTTAGTGGTCCATTGTACTCGATTCCACCGTCTAACGGAATATCCCGGATTCGTTTATGTATCTTAGGATTTCCGTTAATGGATGTGATGCTACCGACTGCAGTTGAAGCACATCAGCACCAAAAATCTGATGTCTGATGCGTCCATAGGCCCCTCATAGACCCTCATACAGAAAATGTTCCGTGGTTTCCGCTTCCTCATTACAGGATGGACACGTATCATCTTGGTTAATTCCTATTCTGAGAATTCCCAGCTAGAGAATTATGCCCAGTCAGAATGCCCACAAAACTTCTACAAGTCTTCCTGCTTTTCGACAGGATAAACTTTGAAATATGTTTATTTGGTTTTGAAAGGAAAAGTTTGACCTGCCTAGCAGCATTAAGGCTTCGCCACCTGTCATTATGGGAAGCTTGTTTCCAGTTTTTGATAGCAGCATTAGCCAATGCTACCGACACCCCAATTGCTGGTTCCGGTCCGGGCATGGGGAAAGTTGAAGCCTCTTTTGCTAAGGCAACTGGGATTCCATTTCCCTCTACACCACAATGACCAGGTACCCAGATTAAATCTACCGTATTGGATCTAGAAACAGAATTCAATCGGTTTCTACATACCTGAACGATTTATGAAGTGATCAAAGTACTTCACAACGCCCTCAATGCAACTTGACTATCGGTACAGATTGCGATGCGCCTGCCCTTCAACCGCTCGTCAATCATCCAGGTTGGTGCCCTTAGTATTGCCTGAAAGACCGTTGTGTATTGTCCCAAAGGACAAGCCTTTCTCGTTTTTATTTGAGAGGTAGACTCCTGCTCCAGAACCATTATCTGTTTCTGAGCCATCGGTATAGACGTCATTATATCCTGACACGCATTCTTCTGGTTCGCTCCAGTTTTCTCTTCGTTTCAAAATAACATCATAGTCGCCCAGTACTCAGAACTCTAGAGGACGTCAGGGCGGATGACACTGCGGTAAAATTTAGTTTCGATACGTCGACCACAAAGAAGAAGTTGCGCTGGTGCGTTGCACAGGGCAGCATTGCATTCTTGAACGAGTTTGCTATGAGACGCGAGGAAAATATCATCTGAATAAGGCAGTGTATAAGACCTATGTCCCGTGCGACAGTGTCCATAACAAGAACAAAGAGGAATGGTGAGAGAGATTTCTTGATGAATACCAAAAGAGACACGAAGTAATTTTAATGAACCCGAAAGACTTCGAACTTTACTTTTCTGATCGTGGTGACGCTACCAAGTCTTTTTTTTTTTGAATTTATGTTTATTAGCGAACATTTATGGATCGATTTCAATCCTTTAGTAATAAGACGCATATGCCCCACTAACTATGCTCAACGGGGCTCCCTCTCACTATAATTTAATGTGGGTGAGTATCCCATCAGTAGTTTTAAGTAGATTTAGTAATGAGTACCATCTGGAGATACATTACTGAAATCCGAAGAATCAAAAAGCCCACTTAAAAATTGGAACCCAAATCTCTTACCAACGGAATTGGAATAAAATCCGTGTAGGGAAACACTTCCGCTCTATTTCTTTCTCAATCCCACTTTTGGTTTTTTTAATTTTAAATTCGGATAATGTGACACGCTATCATTCACGATTGTTTTGGTTATGCTTCCACTTACACCAAGGCCGTCCGATAAGCAATTCTCCACTGTTCTGTACCAGTGTGTTAGAGCACTTCATTCAAGACGGTCGGTTCCATTACATGGTATAGCTCGCAATGGAGTTTTCACCCTAACTCAATGCATGACCTATCCATTGCCACTTCCACCTTTTCATCAACATCCATTAAAGTCGTCAGCATAATCGAGAGATCAAACGAAAACGTCAGAGTTCATTGAAGCCATCCACGTCCTACAAAAAAATCTGCATGAGGGGTAATAGTATCGGAGACAAAGGCAGCCCTGTCAAACTCTGTTTAAATTTCAAGTTCTTCGGTTATTTTGCATCTATGCAGCATTGAATTTTGTGTTGCATTATATATAGTACATCTCGTTTTGATGATAGCTAATAGCTTTTTCAAAATGCCCCATCTCTAAAGCACTCCATACATACTCCTTGTTGATGCTATTGAGTGCCTTCTCGAAATCAATGAAAGGCAAGTTAAACGGTGATAAAAACTAGGCGTATAGGTCCACAATGGTCGGAAGTGACGAGGCAATGAAAGTTGGAAATATCTATATAACTTTCACCATTACTATTATCGTCGCCAAAACTGTGTATTCCCATCATAAACTCGAGCAAGGTATTGTCAGGGCTCATCTTGGCATTCAAGCTTTACGAAACCTCTCCTGGAGTGTGCGTAGTTGCTTATCGAAAACATCCTTCTCCTCTATACCAAACATTTCCCTTTTGTTCGTAGTGCTATACTGTTGTGATGCTTTGTCATCTTGACCAGGGCTTCACAGTTGAAGTCTTGTCTGAAACGGGTTCCGAGCCCATGAGAGTGCGACTTGCAGAAACTGTCAACTTCAATCCGACAATGAATTCGCTTCTATGACCACAAGCCTACCTAACTGCAAAAGAACAGTGCCGTAAAAGAGAAGAGAAAGAGGAATACTCACCAGAGCCCAATTATCTTTATTCACTCAGGCCCAGAATGGCCAGTCTGTAGCGCTGAAATTCTAGCTCAAACCGGAGGAAGCGATACTCAGGAACGTGTACAGTTTCTAAAACCAACCATAAACCGTTTTCGTTAGATAAAGGTGGTAGCGGTCAGGTCAATCCCTATTGGAGACGCTGTAAATTCTAAACTCAAAAGGGAAATCCATATCTTGTGTGATATGTCTTACTTTGAATTAATAGTAACACAGTTAAGAGCAAACCAGGTTTATCCCACCTTCTTCCTGAGACATCTTCTCCTTTCTCCAACAGATTTGGGAATGTCGTTGACGGGGTCGTTCGAGGTGGTATCACGGCATTTTTATTCATCACTAACTACCTACTCAATGAAGGTTTTTGTTCTATGTGCAGTATTGCATTGCCAGTCATCAAAAAATATCATTATCAAACAACTATCCACTTCTAATCCCCTCTCCTTGCTTTAAATTCATAGGTCATGCAGTCCCAGTTCACTTCTCCAGAATTGTTATATCGTCTTTAGATTGAATCGAAAGAAATAGCAAAGGGTTCTAACAATAGACATAGGACGAATTGTATTCCAACGGCCACCTTCCGGTTAGAACATGAACATGAGAAGTGCTTAGGAGAAAACAAAAAACGTTGCCCTGGTTGAATTGTTTTAGCGTCATCTTATTGATCATGTTGCCCCGGATTCAAATCCTGGTTCGTCGTGTTTAGGTTTCTAATTTCCACGGAAATAAGTCCGATGATAATGAAACTGAAGTGCAGTCTAACTGAAAATAAAATAGGATCCAATTACAATACGAAAAGGAGGCCATGTGGATGTCCTATACTCCATAAAGTAGGAAACAGCAGACATGTACGTTCTAACTGAAAGTCAAACCTTACGAGGGTTCTGAATGTCAGAGATTTACAAGGGTGTCGGTTGCTTAAGCACAACTGATAAGATCAAAATCTTGTTTCCGCAAGACAAAGGAATAAGAATCCTAATTACGTAATTAAAATTCTGTGAGAATTGGGGAGGTGAAAAGCTTTATTCTTTATTTTGCAAAATTTCAAAAAGAAGTAGGCGATGGAGGTAGAGTACCTCAAAATTCAGGAGAGTGCTTTCATAAGCTCTATGTCAATATATTCCGATCTCTACTCGGTTGTTTTATTTTAAGAAATACTCCTCCCTTCGGCTCCCATTTCTGCAGAGTAACAGGTGAAATTTGTTTATACAGTGAAGTCGTGATAATTCGTACATCGATATCGCCGTATGTATGATCAAAGGGGCAAAGAATTTGGTACGAAATATAGGGACCCAATTATCTTGAGTGCAAAATAAAGAAAATTAACTCTGGGTCCGGCAAATTTGTACGAATTAGCCAGAGATACGAATAATCGATGTACGAGTTATCGACATTTCACTGTAATAGTATATTTCTTTTTTTATTATTGCTGACCTTCCGCGTAAATTTACTGCATCGTAAAACATCATATGAAGAATATCAATATCATATATATGCACACGAACTATTTGCAAATGGAACCATTCATTATGAACAGGGCAACAATTGCAATGAGGCCCACCAATTTAATATAATAATAATCGTTGGCACAACAATCCATATTGGATCAAAGCCTTGAAGTGTGTTAGAGCACTTCATTCAAGACCGTAACGGTACACTACAGAACACTGTAGGAGGCAATATGGTCAGTATTACGCTCGCCCGAGATTATAACCCTGATTTGATTCAGGTACTCATTCACAGCTGAGTCGACTGGTATCCGACGTCAAATCACGATACAAATCCCACTGCCGCCAGCGAGATTTGAACCGCGACCTTCCGTACGACAGCCTTGTGCTCTAAACACTCAGCTATCCGGACACCAATTTGATATCCCTAAAAGCTGCCTGATTTCCTGACCTACGCCATGACTCCATCTCAGACAGGGTCTGCCACGTCTTTTTTTTTCTACCATAGATATTGCCCTTATAGACTTTCCGAGTTGGATCGTCCTCACCCATACGGATTAAGTGACCCGCCCACCACAACCTATTGAGCCGGCCTTCATTCACAACCAGACGGTCGTGATAGCGCTCATAAATTTCATCGTTATAGAGGTTACGGAATCGTCCATCCTCATGTAGGGGCCGAAAACTCTTCGGAGGAATATTCTCTCGAACGCGGCCAAGAGTTCACAATTGTTCTTGCTAAGAAGGAGTACATGAGGACCGGCAAGATCATTGTCTTGTACAGTAAGAGCTTTGACCATATGGTGAGACGTTTTTAAGGTTTTGCTTGCAAAACAAAACCGTATTAAAATCGGTTCAATGTCTGTCTGTCACACGGAATTTTCTCAGAAATGGCTATTCCGATTGACACGAAATTTGGTGAGAAGGTGGGACCTGTGAATGCCCAGACTTGCAGTGAGTGATATCTTCCTACGTTGACTCACACAAGAAGCAAACAAAACCTTTCCTACCTGAAGCGCCCAGCTTCCGAGTTCCGGACTTGTTTGTAATCTGATATAGGCGCTGTTGACTGCTAATAACCGTACGCGGATTTCATCGTCATAGCTATTATCGTTTGTGTTTTTGACCCTAGATAGGAGAAATTATCAACGGTCTCAAAGTTATAATCTCGTTTAACCAGCGCCATTTGATGTTGGTTGTTTAGACGAGGTACATCCTCTTGCCTTCAGTAATGTGCGGTGTGTGAAAGTAGACTGTATATCTGGGGTTTTTATTTTCATAATGTCAATATCATCAGCATAGGCCAGTAGTTGGGTGGACTTGAAGAGGATGGTACCTCTCGCATTGACCATCAGCATTACGGATCACTTTTTCCAGGTTAAAAAGGGTGGATGATAGGACATCCTTTTGTTTTAGAGCGTTTTTGATGTTGAATAGTCTCGAGAGTGATCCTGCTGCTTTTATCTGGTCAGGGTCAACCTAGTCAGTCTTATCAATTTCGTCGTTTACAGTTTTACTCTGGCTATGCTATCATAGACGGCCTTGAAGTCGATGAAAAGATAGTGCAACTGATGGTCACATTGTAACAGTTTTTCCATCGCTAATGTGCGTGGAGTGAAGCCTCTTTGGTATGGGCCGATGGTGTTCTGGGCGTATGGGGCTACTTGGCGTAGCAAGATAGTGGAAGGTGTCTTATCAACGTGATAACTCTATAATTGCTACACTACGTGATATATATTCGAAAAATAATGTCTCATTGCCAGTCGTAAGGCATTGACTAACTGTTCAACACCTTGAGCATCACTTGATGAACCGATAGGTATAGATGGTCGCCTCCATGGAACCATTGTGCATCCACAAAATCGTTCATATCTTAATCGCCGAGTTACCGGTTTTCGACTTGTTTAGGCAATGTTGACAGGGATATCATGTAATAATTCGAGTAAGACCCAGAGGTAAACGTTAACGGATTTGTTGCGATTAATCAACATATTCGAGCCTAATCTGGAAATCCATTTTTATTTCGCTTCTCTATGTTTAGCCAGCATTTGGTGTGCTTTATAAACTACGTTCAATTTCTAAGAATATCTCACCTACACTAATCTATTTAGATAAACTCACTAGAACTTTCTTATATTATCAGAGTCACAATAACGCCATTCTTCTCGACGATATCATCATTTCACTGGTCGACGAGCGTATTTCATGCCAGAAAGAGGCTGACGCGAATGCTTTCCATTCGATCCTACAGGAGCAGCCAGCAATCATTTTAACAACCAAACATGAAAAAGTAAGTAACCGTTTATTTTATTTTGCCCACTCCTTCTGCATACCGTTCCTGACTCCACAGATCTTACAAATATCCACCATAAACGCCAACACATGTGATAAACTCAAAGACTCGCAAAAGTCCATCCAAATTCCCGACGGCTACGGGAACTTCAAACTTGAAGCCGTCGATTGTAAAGTTAAACGGGGCACCAATAAGTTTGGCTGCAACTACCTTTTCTCAACAGAAGATGGTGCCATCATCTTAACCAATGGCGGTAAGTCATTATCATCTTTACCTCCTGCTTAATAATGTATATTATGCGAACTTTTGCAGAGGATATTCGGTGGACACGGGAAGAGTCCTTATCGAAAATTGTAGCAGTTGAATTCATTGACCTTCCCTTGTCGGACGCAGAAGGGGCCATCGAAACTGAATTGAATAGCAAACCAGGTAATGAAAACACTGTTGAGACAAATGGATTTCGAAAATAATAATCGCAATATCTTTCACATTTTGAATATTTTACCAAAAGAGGATGAATATGACGATTGTAAGTTACACAGCGCTAAGTGCATTTGTAGAAAATTTCCTGATATCAGCATGTTTGTCGCCATTATAAAACAGGACAAAATAATAAATTACCGCTTTCTTTTGAATGATTGATCATGGAGTTGACTTCTAAGCTCCGCCAAACAAAATTGGTCCGAGCAAGGAATTGGCAAAAAATTACTACAAACGTTTTTCTCAAACCTCCATGCCTTGAACAAGTCAATGCGAGCTTTCAGTGAAAGCAGCCACAATGCTATCCCTTATAACATTTACGGATTTTAGTTTGCTTGCGGTTTTATTGATTATATATATGTATAGATTTCTAAGTGGTGCGAATTTTATTCTAGGCTTCAACAATCTTTAATATGTCTCTCTATTCACTAGGGGACATCCTTGGAGCATTAGTCCGTCGATTTTCCAGTCAAATTCTGCAACTCAAGCATATCTTCTTTACGGTTGTTGGATTGGGGATACCTCAAAGTGCAACACAAAAAGCTGGTTTGGTTCGAGATGCTTTCGGGTTGCACAAGATGATTGTAGCTGCAACAAATACCGGAAAACTTTTTGGTATCGACAATTTGAATGGAAAAATTCACTGGATGAAGTATTTGCCTTCAGTCGATGGCTTTGCTAATAATGAGAACGTAAAATTGATAGTTCAAAGAACTTCGAAACATTTCCCCAATCAACCGTTATGCTCGTTAGTAGGCAGAGAGAAGGTTAGATAAAGACCCCTCAATGATGCTTGAAATATTAACATTTTCTTAACAGTCAACAGGCTTTGGATTATTATATCGCTTCAATCCCATAACTGGACAGCAGAGTGAAGGTGGATTAACCAAATTGGATTACAAAGTAAAACAATTGGCTTTACTTCGTGATCGAGAAACGGATTTCCTGAAACCGTTACTACTGCTGGACGCAAATAATGCCGTTCATGTACTGCCGGAAGATGCAAAGAGTTCGGTAAGTGTGTGAGAAAATAGATGTTTGTCATAAGTGTTACTCTATTTGTTGTTATAATGCAGTTAGTGAAAAGCAACAAATTGCTTTATGTTATTTAATCTAAAATACACTTAATGTTAGATTAATTTTACAATTTCTAGAGGGAGGCGTCGTTTTTTCCCGGGGTCAGGATTTTCTTCTTACGCCTCGATCTTAATCAATCACTAGTTTCCTTGATTTGAAATGAAAGCTTGTATTTTCATAAGTTAACACCACTCTGTTGTATCATAAACTGCTGTCCAATGGATAGCCCCAAAGTTTAGCAAAATCACAAGATCACTTTTCCATTTAAGGTGCTTCGAGACTTGACGGTGTCATTCATATCATTTATTTAGGTAGATAAAATTCTGGAGGCAACCCAATTGTTGTGTTTTCATTGCTGTTAAAAATTGGCGCTAGAAAAATCTTTTATACTAAAGCCAACTGAATTTGTTGTCCGGATTGGTGTAAATGACTGTGTTTAGAGAGTTGTTGTACTTCAGCTTTGACGTGGAAGTTAAGAATCTATTTTTCATTTTACATTAGTTCAGCTTCTTTTGTGTGAGCTTGTTCAGACAGTTTTTCCAATCGAGTTATTATTTTTAGGGGGTACCGTAGTTTCAGTATTTAGGCCTCTATTAAGGTGTATTATATATGCATCTACCTCCTTTAAACAATTATAAATATCCATGATTTTGGATGGGATTCGATCCTGGCCCGCAAGTTCAAAGTCGCGAAACTGACTCTGGAACCAATTCAATCATTGCATCATTGGTCCACGGAGCCCTCGTTTAGGACTTAGCGCCCAAACTTTAAAAAAGAGGGAGTAAGTTGCTCCCTATTTGGTCCGGTCCAGCATTAAGTTGATGCGGACTTAGGACGCCACAATTCCCAAAAAGAATATTTTCAGCTCTGGCCAAGCTCTGGTAAATAAGGCGGATTTGTGCTCAATATAATTCGTAGTCATGTGTTCTGCGCATTATATAAAGGAGCACTCAACATCTGCGAGCCGCTTAACACCGTGCGTGAAAAACACGCATGCGGTAGTGTTTAATTATTCGAATCTATTCAAAACCTCACCACAATTACCGGACTACATTACTATTGAGAACCTGCAGGATTATATCGACGATAGGCTTCGCGAAGGTGCCATTTTGAAAAACAAAATACTCGATGGAACGTCTTCTCAAATAGTGTCATTATTACGATTTTTTGGCATTGACAGGATTTCAATTTTGCATACGAAAATAGAGAGAGCTTTCTCGATAATTCTTTTTGAATTGTATCCAACAGACTGTACGTAACGTTCTTGTAAAAAGAAAAACAAAATACATACAACTCCTTTTATCCCCTTCCTTACCACTTATGTATTTCGATGGTGTCCGGATTTCATTTTTGCCCATTGTATATTGATAATTCCGACGGTCAAAGATAGCATAGACCTTATGATTACAAGCAATAAGCAAAACGAAAACAGCTCTCGTTTTTTTTCCGATGGTGGAAATTTTCTAAAGGCACTGGTATCTTCCAATATCTAGGATTTTTACCCACTTCCTAACTCCTGTCCTCTACTCCGCGGAACGAGCGCAAAGTATTACGTCGCGGGTTGAACATTGCTCTAGCCTCTCTCTTCACGCATTACATTCGCAGTTGCGACTTTTTCGCCTCGTCTGTCTCTCTCAACCTGAACTTAATCCATCCACTATGTGGTTAACTGCATGCCAGTTCTCCTGGCACAAAAACACTTCCTCAGTTAGACTCTCCGTGAACCTAAGACAATGAAAAGACACGCTGCGGGTCTTCTGAAATATAATTACACTTGTGACAGTTAGAGGAGCTATCCGGTTTAAACCTATACAGGTATTTACGATGCATCTGCCATATTCCGTAGAAACTGTAGAGAATTCCCAATCCTTGATACTGGGAATCAATGTTTGGGTCCATCGAGTCTTTTCCGCCTGCTCTTATCGTTATTGCCGCGTTTAGTCCATCTTCATACTTGCACAAGGTTGGTGTACATTTTTTTATCCAATAAGGGAGCATTCTCAATGATTACCCGTCCGAAAAAATCATGATGTTGCCCCTATACGATATTTAGACCCCAAAGTCCCCTTATTATATTTGAGAATGCACTGCGTGAATGTTAATATAGATCACAATTCAGAGCATCAAACTAGAAAATTTGATGAAACTACTGGTATTATTAACAAAGTTATAGTAGGTTGAATTTCTCGGTTTCGCGTAAATTTACTGCACCTAAGACTTCATATGTACACAAACGAGTGGTTCAGATGAACTCCTCGAAAGTGACTAGCATTGAATGCTTTTGTTTCTCATCAGCGCCTTGCCATACGAGTCAAGCTAAGTGGTTGCTGAATGAGACACATATGTATGTGTACACATCGCGTCTCTGATCATTGATGATTATTTACCGTAGGGAGGTAACTATTTGTCGTAGAAAACAACAAAATAATTGAATCTAAATAAAATACAATTGATTTTTCTCTTGAAATGGGATATATTATTTATTTGTATATACGTATTTCGGGCACAAGTTGTGCCCTTCTTCAGTACCTGACCAACTAAGATATGGATTTCTATTCTGCTCTATAAATATTAAATTTAACATTGGGAGATGATGATGATATTAATGTTGCCCGATGTCTCAATTACTGCCTCTCTCAAAAGCTTCGATTGTACGTTACCCGTGTCGTAGTTCAATTTGTTCCCTTCTGTTTCCATTAGGATCGTCAAGCTCATTTGCGCGTCCAACTACCTCCTGTTCGCACATTCCCTGATGACTTCTACATTATCCCATGTGATGCTACGCCTCTCTTCTACCATGTGTTGTGCTATCATTGATTTCAGCACTTTTTTTTCTTATTCTTTCTCTTGGCCGTTTCTACTTCTCTCTCGTATCCTCTCCAGCGTACCCAGATCAGTCTTTTATTGTGTTCTATGTAGCACCTGTCACAATCTGGACATGTCACTTTATATATCCCTCTGTATTCATGTTTTGATTTGCGGTCCTTGGGGGATCCCAGCCTGCTTTTGAGCTGGTAAATCCTACTGAATGGCACCATGTCGATATTTAGCCCTTTCATCGTTTTTATAAATTTCGACAAAGCCGCAGAGTGGGTGATCCCTATTCTTCTTTTTCCGTTCAAGTTATTAACAAGAGTTGTCATTATCCTTATTTATTGTCGTTTTGCTTTTTTCCACATGAGTCTTTTAATAATCGACCGTTGGAAACCGTTCTTCATTCCGGTGTCGATTATATATTTCTTTTCATTCCTAAATCCTCCTGCGCTGAGGCGCAGGGGCCATTTTATGTGAATGGGAGTGGTTCGAATTATCTAGTATCGTTCGCTGTGTGTGTGTAGACTTTCTGCAGATATTAAATTGATGTTTAACAAAATAATGTAACTCTAGACCAGCTTGCAAATCTGCTGTGTACAAAATCTTTGTAGCAAGTGTGGCAGTGCCCTTAAAGCGCATCGGGGAAGTAGTATCTGGCTTCCAACATGTCGATATAAGAGAATAAAAAATAACTACCTCTGCCCTTTAATTTGATTATCCTCTATTTACAAAATCTGATCAACAAGAAATTAGAAAACTAGTTACCTTATTTGAAATAATAAAAGCCGGCTTTTCCTATTCGCTAGTGTTAATTTATTGGTCTTACAAATACCGATATTTCGGGAACCACTTGTTCCCTTCATCAGTGCTAACAAGTCTCAGACTATACAGACAATTAAATCCTTGAAAGTTTAACGTGAGCACCTGTCTCATCATCATCATCAACGGCGCAACAACCGGTATCCGGTCTAGGCCTGCCTTAATAAGGAACTCCAGACATCCCGGTTTTGCGCCGAGGTCCACCAATTCGATATCCCTAAAAGCTATCTGGCGTCCTGACCTACGCCATCGCTCCATCTTAGGCAGGGTCTGCCTCGTCTTCTTTTTCTACCATAGATATTGCCTTTATAGACTTTCCGGGCGGGATCATCCTCATCCATACGGATTAAGTGACCCGCCCACCGTAATCTATTGAGCCGGATTTTATCCACAACCGGACGGTCATGGTATCGCTCATAGATTTCGTTATTGTGTAGGCTACGGAATCGTCCATCCTCATGTAGGGGGCCAAAAATTCTTCGGAGGATTCTTCTCTCGAACGCGACCAAGAGTTCGCCGTTTTTTTTTTTTGCTAAGAACCCAAGTCTCCGAGGAATACATAAGGACTGGCAAGATCATAGTCTTGTACAGTAAGAGCTTTGACCCTATGTTGAGGCGTTTCGAGCGGAACAGTCTTTGTAAGCTGAAATAGGCTCTGTTGGCTGACCGTGCGCGGATTTCATCATCGTAGTTGTTATGGGTTGTGATTTTCGACCCTAGATAGGAGAAATTGTCAACGGTTTCAAAGTTGTATTCTCCTATCCTTATTCTTCTTCGTGTTTGTGTTTGACCAGTGCGGTTTGATGTTGTTGGTTGATTCGTCTTCGGTGCTGACGTTGCCACCATATATTTTGTCTTGCCTTCATTGATGTGCAGCCCAAAATCTCGCGCCGCCTGCTCGATCTGGATGAAGGCAGTTTGTACGTCTCGGGTGATTCTTCCCATGATGTCGATATCGTCAGCATAGGCCAGTAGTTGGGTGGACTTGAAGAGGATCGTACCTCTTGCATTTACATCAGCATCACGGATCACTTTCTGGAGGGCCAGGTTAAAGAGGACGCATGATAGGGCATCCCCTTGTCGTAGGCCGTTGTTGATGTCGAATGGTCTTGAGAGTGATCCTGCTGCTTTTATCTGGCCTCGCACATTGGTCAGGGTCAGCCTAGTCAGTCTTATTAATTTCGTCGGGATACCGAATTCTCTCATGGCCGTGTACAGTTTTACCCTGGCTATGCTATCATAGGCGGCTTTAAAGTCGATGAACAGATGGTGCAACTGTTGTCCATATTCCAACAGTTTTTCCATCGCTTGCCGCAGAGAGAAAATCTGATCTGTTGCTGATTTGCCTGGAGTGAAGCCTCCTGTCCTGAAGCACCTGTCTGGACGACTTAATCTCATGGTCTTCTTAAGACACGGATTGATTTTGTGACCACAATCAGAGCCCCGCTGAGACAAGCAGCAACGGTACCAGTCTGTACCAAGTGCATGGCTTAGTATTCATACTGGTGGATGCAAGACCTACGTAAATCTCTACCGAACTAAGGAGTACGGCACTCGTGTTGAAACGCAACACCACGCCGAGGTCCGAAGGTCTCTGTACTCACATCGAACGGGAGTTCACCCGAAGTATGAGAGTCCAGGGCTATCTCGGTTCCCATGGTACCAGTATACCCCTGGTGAGGTTTCATGACTAATTTGCCACTTCAGATGAGTCCCCGTGCAGACTCGGGTCTGATCGCCCTGATTAGGCCTTTGGAGCATTCGCCTACTCCATCACGGCCGGCAAACCATAGTGAGTATAGCGTCTCCCGGTGCCACCACTATGGTTTGGTTTGGCCGACAGGGTTGCCGCCCCGTCTTCCTCATCGCAACCTCTGAGCACCAGACTATACAGACAACAATATACCTTAGTATATTGCTTCTGATACACTTGCCAAGATTGGTCTGAACATCGAAGTCGATGGTAAATGACCAAAAGGGCGGCCGAAACAACGGTGGCTCAATACGCTGGATGGGGATTTAAAAGCCTCGAGATTCCGCCCAGATCAGGCATTCGATAGAGCCAATGGCGAAACCGATCACGACGAGCCGACCCCGCTTATGAACGGGACAAAGGCTGAAGAGAAAGAAGATTACTTCTGATAATCGGAGGTGTGACGATAAAATCAAGAAATATGTCGTACTGCAAAAAGATCTACTATTTAAGCACTGGCTAAATCATGTATTCAATTCTGAACGTAGCTTACTCAATTTACTCTTGAAAGGATTCTTTGAAGAGGCTCTTGGAATCCGATTAGAATAAGTTTAAAGGATAAGCCAAGTAAAAAGTTTGGGAATATAGTGTGAGGTTAACAGATATTGTACCTCAAGAATTCTAAAACACCATTGAAGTTCTTTGATTGACATTTCTTAGCCTAATCCACACAAATGCGTGAAGATTTCATGATTTGGTGCAAAAGTATTTTGGAGATGCCGGGGATCGAACCCGGGGCCTTTCACATGCAAAGCGAACGCTCTACCACTGAGCTACATCCCCGCACATAGAGTTCTCTTGGAAGCTGGGCATTTCAAATGTGACATATTTTCTGAAGTTTTTTGTGTAACAATAGAAGATTGGATTTTCTCAACAAAAAATAAAATAACTGCCTAATGCCTTACAGCTAGGAAGAATGATTTCATAGTGTATATGGCACTTTAGTATTTCAAACTATTCATCTTAGTGTGATACTGATACAGGCATACCTCGACATATCACGTTGTTTGGTTCCATGACATTTTTTTCGTTTTAAAATTATTTATTGAAAAAACAGTGACTTACATTTAATACATAGCGTTTGTTTCTTACTTCTAGCCCAAATGTGGCTTATCTATCATAATTATATATTAAAACACGGCTATTACAATGTCTAGCCTGCCCGACCTTCTCTGACATTACTTTTAATGGTGCATTTACTTCACACATTGATGTTGACAATTTATGATTAAAGAAAAACTGAACATATATTTGAAAAAAACTGCGCCTGCACCTAGAGCGCGTTCCATGAGAGTGCGTTATAAGTTGTAAGTAATACATGCTCGTATGCATAGGATAAAGAAGAATAGAATTCTTCGTTAATTGTTGCTTGTTGCTTATGAGGTACCAAAGCTAACATTTACATGTATATAAATATGAATATTTATGAGTCACACCTCATCACTTGATGACAAATCACGATGAATCCCTACTAAGGTTTATAGTTGAGAAGCTGTCCCAGATGTTGACGGTTTAAAAAAATTAGTTAAAGTTTTCTGACTTTTTAAGCTTTCTCGATTTGTACAATTCCCGATAACATTCAACACTTTTATTTGTTGAAAAGGACACCGTCTGCCTTGTTTCATTGTATCAATCATCCTCCGAATACTCCAACGCTTCCTGAGAGTGCTCCAAACATTTGGAAATTTTTTTGGTTGGAAACTCTTTTTCTTCCTCGTCTAAATTTTGTTGTACCAATTCTGTGTCAACTGTTACAATATTAGTATTAATTACGTCAAATATATCCTCTTCATCGATTTCGTCAAAGCCTATAGTTTTCGTAATCTCAAGAATTTCTCTGTTGATTTCTGAATCGCTGTCGATATCAATGCCAGAAGGAGATTCAACCGCTTCTGGCCAGATTTTACACCAGGCTTTGTTCATTATGCCTCTAGTTACCTCTTTCCACAAAGCTTCGATATTTCCAACAGCCTTGAGAGTATCAAAATTTTTCCAGATTTCTTTAATTGATGATTGCCCATCTTTATCCAATGCTATTATATCGTCTAAACGTTCCACCAACTGCCTGAAATTTCGACGCAAATAGTATGCTTTAAAGGTAGCAATTACACCTTGTTCCAGGGGTTGCTGTATGGAAGTGGTATTTGGCGGTAGGAAGACCACTTTCATATTTTCATCGCTTGGGTTGAGAGTTGCAGGATGTCCAGGAGCATTATCGACTAATAGCAAAACTTTGTGCGATCATTTGTTCTTCCTATAGTATTATTTGACTCCTGGACAAAATTGATTTTTAAATCATTCAGTGAATAACGCGGAAGTTACCCAAGCCTTTTTATTAAGTCTCCAAATAACTGGCAGAGTGATTTTCGAAATGTTTTTTAAGGCCCCTGGATTTTCCGAATGGTACACTAGTAGAGGCTTCAGTTTGAAATCGTCAACGGCATTTCCGCCCAAAACAAGTGTAAGCCTGTCTTTGGAGATTTTGAAGCCTGGTGTTGTAGCTTCTTCCTTGGAAATAAATGTGCGTGATGGTAAACCCTTCCAGTAAAGTCCTGTCTAATCGACATATAAATACTTTTCTCGGGCTGTAACCGCCTTCATCAATAATACTTTTAAGCATGTCGGGAAATTTTTTCGCTTCTTCATAATCAGCACTAACCGCTTCTCCAGTCAATTTTAAATTATGCAGACCAAATCTTGATTTGAACTTGCCGAATCATCCTCGACTTGCATTATATTCGAAAGCTTCGTTTTCACTTCTGATGGTATTTAATAAACTCTTCGTCTTGGATGGATGGATGGATGACTGCGGTTGAAATTGGTATGTTTCTCTGGTTCATGTCGAGAATGCAGGCATACAGAAATTGTTCCGTCTTCTCTAATACAAAGGATCGGTGTTTTGTTATTATGGTACTTCCTGGTGAAGAAATAATAATAATAATAATCGTTGGCGCAACAATCCATATTGGATCAAGGTCTTGAAGTGTGTTAAGACACTTCATTCAAGACCGTAACGGTACACTACAAGATACCCTATAGGAGGCAATGTGACCGGCATTGCACTCGCCCGAGATTGTTACCCTGATTTGACTCAGGTACTCATTCACAGCTGAGTCGACTGGTATCCGACATCAAATTACGATACAAATCCCACTGCGACCAGTGAGGTTTGACCCGCGACCTTCCGTCGTGGAGAAGAAATGCCCGCCTTAATATGCTTTTTTCGGCATTGCTTTTTATCTGTCTGATAGCATATGCCTTCAATTCTAAGGAGAAAACAATTTGCGCTGCTCTCCCTCCTTCGACCAAATGTTTCCATTTTTGTTTTTAAATTAATAACTTGCCTCTGCCTTTTCTTTTTAGAGGAGCTGTATCCTTTATCTATACTGCTATGTGGGTTTTTGATCCTTTTTCTGTTAAAACAATTTTGTCACTTAGAATATGAAGGTCCGTTTAAAAAGAAAGTTTCTTACCAAATTTTAGTCGTTAATTTCTTACTCGAAATCAAACCAATATCGTATTAGGCGTCCTTTAGACTTGAGTTCTACTACCAAGATTGAATTGAAACTAACGAAGCTTCTTTTATTTATGTGTCAGATAATTATGTACATAGTTGGATGGATTTCAATATTCGCAACGTGCGATCCTTTCAGGCTTTATTTGAACAGATTGCTTATATCCAACGGATCCTTATCCAGCGTTATCTGAAAGTGCAATTACCTAACTTGCTCCCAATGTTTATCTAAGAATAATCTTCTAATGGTCTTCCGCTTTCATGGAAACTTGCAAACTAAGCATAATAAATCAAAATAATTTGTTCAGATGGTTCCTTTTGTTCACAACCATCGAAGTTTGTTAACGTGCACCAAGTTCTTCCCTTTCAACAAATATGTTAACACGTAACTAAGGATCCAGAAAACAAGGCATCAATAAAACATATTCACACCTCTCAAATACTTCTAATAATCGAAAACACCGCACACTTGTGTGAATTCTCAGAGCTATATTCAATACATATGCCCAAACGGCGCCAGTAATTAGAAGAAATATTTTAACTTGAACATATTTTACACATTGCCTTCAATCAACACATCCTCCAAGCATGCTCCTTCATTCGAGTGTTATAAGTCAAAAATGAAATAGGTCGAAGTGTGATAAGTCGAGGTATACCTCTCTGTTTCCTTGATCAGAGTACGGAGGGGTTGAATCTCCTATTTGTTTGCTCCATCATCATTGGCCTAATTGGAAAGGGCAAAGCCGAATTGAGGATATAATAAATAACAACAAAACCAAGTTTTTATTGATCATCGCCTTCTTCCTATAAGTATTAATGGGCGCAATATTGAGGGCGTCGAATGATTCATTAGTATCGCTAGATCAGCTTCCGCTATTCTGTGCAAAAGTTGATAATACAGTTACTCCAATATCAAGCCGAAGTTCCACCGTGCCAACGCTTTCTCGGTACTGCTTTATGCGAATTAAATATAATCAGTAACTATTTGTTTTCTCCCGCAGGCCGACAACATGTACATGTTCACAGCCAATAAGCAGTCAGGTACCCTGCAAGGATTTTATATCGACGCTAAATCGGAGGTAATTTCTGAGAAAATATGCAATTTACTTTATAACGTCAGAACTGATTTACAGAAAGTAGTTGCCAAACCAATTTGGAAAGTTAACTTAAGCAATCAAGGAAGTCCACAGAAAATCATAAAAATTGCTGGAAAGAATCCAAACGAGCACGTCCACTCACAAGGACGAGTGTTGAGTGATCGATCAGTTCTTTACAAATACATTAACCCGAATTTGGTTGCTGTGGTGACACAAAGTTTGGATCCGATTCATAAATGTAAGCCCCAAGGAAAGTTGGTAATGGTAGCGAGTTTAACATTTTTTTTTTCAATATTTTTCAGACATCTTGAATGTTTACTTGATTGATGTTGTATCCGGGTCGATTGTTTATTCAATGTCGCACCGTAAAGCCAGAGAACCTTTACAAATTGTTCACTCTGAAAACTGGCTTGTCTATTCATATTATAATGATAAAGTTAGAAGAACTGAATTAAGTGAGTATTTAGGCTCAGCCAAGGCCTTATATTCGCTTGAAATTGCACTAGATAGAGAGCGTTTGAATATACTTCTTTAATCGAATGATAAATATGTTAATTTGTCTTGCAGCAACGGTTGAACTTTATGAAGGAAAGGTCCAAACAAATAGTACAATTTGGAGTTCACTAGATGCCTTACCTGTTCCCCTCATAGAGAAGCAATCATATATCCTTCCATCCACAGTAGAGACCATGCGTGAAACGATTACTGAACGGGGAATTACTAACAAACATGTTCTGAGTAAGTCAAACTGTGTACGATTCAAATGCCTTTTTTCTACTAATTAAGTTTCAAAATGTAGTCGGAATCTCGTCTGGAGCAGTGGTTGAAATGCCATGGGCCTTGCTGGATCCTCGCCGTCCCGTTTCAAATGTAAATCAAGCACGAGAAGAAGGTTCTATACCATACATTCCGGAATTACCCTTGCCAACAGAGAACATTATCAACTACAACCAGTCAATTTCGAGGATAGAAAACATACACACAGCGCCAAGTGGACTGGAAAGTACTTGTCTCGTAATCGCGCACGGTCTAGGTATTATGAACTAATTCCACAAATGTGCTGAAATTGGAATTCACCTTTTGAATTTATTGTTACAGATATTTTCGTCACGCGTGTAGCACCGTCGAAAACATTCGATTTGCTGAAAGAAGATTTCGACTACTTTCTAATCACCGTAGTCTTAATCGCTCTGATAACAGGTTCATTTGTGGCAAAGCATTTATCAGCGAGAAAGGCCTTAAAGCAAGCTTGGAAGTAATAGTCCCATTTTCACAAATGGTTTTTTACACATCCATAGAAATGTGTATGCATTTTTTGTTTGGTGATTTATGTTTTGATTATTAGTCGTTGTTTCTTTTTTAAATATATCGAGTAAGTCTGTGGTACATTTAGATTTCAATTTAGTTTGTTTGTACCAAATAATTTTGAATACCAAAATGGATGTATGTTTTGGATACGCATAGTATTAAAAAAGAAAAGTCTAATTGCATGACTGACTCGCGAGAATTATGAGCAAATCGGAACATTTTCTATTAGTCGTAATAATTGGGTATTTGCTAAGTTAAGTCATTAATTTCAAATGAAACGCGGGAGGAAATAGAATCGTTCAAAATAAAATTAGTTGGATTGATTATTGGTTAACTCGTAAAATCTCTATCCATGTCACTCGCCCGCAAATTCAAAGGATTGCTCACAAATGGAACTCTTTCCTGTGGATCCGACTTATTATCGGAAACATCTGCATTTAGAGTTTTTCATGGGAAATTTGAGAAAGTATTGAGTTCTTCCGAAGTTGTTATGCTGGCTGATTCTGCTCACTATAGGATCCGATAGACCTTAAGGAAGGAGGAACGGAGAATTTCCTCTAACGTATACATCTTATTAATGGAAATATTTGCAGCAGAAACTTGGACGATGTTGAATGTTTACATCCACCTTCGCTGGATTTATATCAATTCCATCCGTTCTGAAAAAACTTAGGAATGTTTGGGAGTGCTCAGTGTTGCAAATATTTTTTGTTAATCAGTGTTATTAATACAGATATCTGCATTTAAAGATGTTCATTGAGAAGTTAGGGTAGTTTTGAATTGAAGGAATCGATGCAAATAACTTATCCGAATCGAGCCACTCATTAATTCTCACTTGCCGTTTGTGTTTTTTAGAGAGGATGCTCGTTTATCATTAGAATATTTTTGGACTTTACAAACTGATTGGTTGCCTTTCAATTTTGATCTCGTGCTATTTTATACCTTGGTACGTGAATACTTTGCTAAAAACTATATAAGGTTGTCTTTCACCCCTTGGTGGGGTATAGTGCGTCAACCACACCTACGCGCCATCGCTCGCGGTTACCTGAAATACACTTCAGCTCCCCCCACAACTTCCCAAGACGCTCGCACTCTTCTACTGTTCTGCGCCAAGTGCCCTTGAGGCAACCCACTCGTTGGCCATCTTGGGAGAGTGGATTCCACTGCATGGGAGAGTTCGCAGTGCAATTGTCGCTCCTCTTTAATATGTTACCTATCCACTGCCATTTCCCTCTTCCTATCACATTGCATACGAGTGCCAAGCCTTTGCGCCTACCAAGTTCTTCATTTGAGATAGTGTCAGGTCAGCGTACTCCGATGATACGAGGCAGAGTGAGTTGATCAGCCTACTCCACAGAAGTGGCGATAGCACACCTCCTTGAGGGCAGCCTTTTGTCGCTTCCGTTGTTAAGTGGCGATCAACACCCACTTCAGCACACAACAATCTCTGCGTTAGCATAGCATAGATCCATTTTATTAGAGTTTCGTCACCATGCTCTCTAGCGGCATCAAAGAGCTTTTGTAAGGGCGCACAGCCAAGAGCGTTTCCAATGTCCACGAACCCCCCTTCCCCTTCTGCCAAGAGGAAGGCATGTAGCCCAGAGGAACACATCCTCGAAAAATATTTCTTAGAAGTTGCTTTATGTGCTCTATACCCTTCTTTAGCATCGCTGGGTAGATGCCATCCATGCCAGGTGCTTTGAAGTGTTCAAATGATAGTATAGCAGCTCTCGCTTTTTCATTGGTAACAACCGCTCTCGCAGTGTCCCAATTCTCCTTGCAACACCTTCGTGTTGAAGAGTTTACAGAAACTGCCAATTTTCTTTTTGCCACTTCTGAGAGCTGTTCCCCCGGGTGGTGTACTTCCAAGGGAGTCTGGATAGACTCAACTCTGGAGTTCGTGAAACTACCATCCGGTTTTCTAAGAGAGTCCAACTTGGCCGACTCATCCTTATTAAAGACTCTGTACAACCTGGGTGTCTCTCTCACCTTCCAGTTCCTCACAGTATGCTCTAAAAGAGTCTCGTTTCGAACGTTTTACGAGCCTCTTATATTCACGCTGTGAGTTCCGAAAGTTTAGCCAGTCTTCATCTTTATTACTTTTGCAAGCACGATTTAGAAATCGTCTGGTTGATTTCCTTAGTCTCTGCAGTTCTCGGTTCCACCATGGAACCGTTTTACCACGTTCGCCTCGGGAAATATTACAAGCCTCTTCAAAGCACTCTAAAAATGTGCGACTCAAAGTTTTCAATTGATTTTCTATCGCCAAAGGAGTCCTTAGTCGCCTAGGAAGCGCAACTTTGTCGCCAAGAAGTTCATTGAACTTTGTCCAATCCGTTTTCCTAGGATTCCGTCTTTGTATTACAGGCTGATCTGAGAGTGAGACTTCATCTAGTACTCGCCAGTTTCTAATCAACTCTAACAACTTTGAAGTGCAGATTGTTAGGTCAATTACTTCACTTCTTTTTGGCCCCGCGAATGTAGAGACGCACCAAACGTTCGCGGTCATTAGACCAGCTGAAGTGAGAAAATCAAACAGCTTCTCTCCTCTAGGATTGCATTTGCTACTACCCCAACGAATATGCTGAGCGTTCGCATCAGAACCTACTAAAAGTTCAAGGCCACTTGATTCTGCATACACTACCAGATCCCTTAGTTCTTGCGACGTCGGAGGGCACAAAGAATCATAGAGTAAGTAGGCAGAGGTAACTATAACGTTTCTCCTCCTACCATCAACCTGTAAGTTGACCGCAACAAGGGAATAGAATTGTCTTAGCATGGTTGCCTCTAACTAAATATATAAGGACAGTCCTGCAACTTTGCCAGCAGTAGATAGGAAGAAGCTTTGACATGCTGCAGGTTGATTTGACTAACTGTTTGTAGCTATAAGTGCAGTCTAATATGAAAACCGCCGCTAACTAAAAAGTCTGTTGTTCAGTGTGGATCTAACCAGGGTTACCAGCTTATCCTCATCTTCCACCGAAAGTTCCGTTTTCATGCGTCCGATTTCTCTGGATACTGCCACATTTGATGATGTAGCAACTTCCATGTCCTCATTCCCAAGAAACGTCGCCTTCTTTCGCAGTGCCTTCCGTTGTCGTCGGTTACAAACCTTCCCAGGTTCATAGAATCCGGGCTGCATGGATTTATTTTCACATACCGGCGTTAGATCAGTTGCGTCCACATTACCAGCTTGCCTTTCTTTCGTTTTCCCGGGTACAGGCGGGGGAAAAGGTTTTGACACTCAAGCCTGTAGTTCTTTCTCCTTTGCGGCTGAAATTTCTTTCTGCCGAACCTTCCTCCCTCGTATTTTAGTTAATAGTTGTACTCCAATAGTGACAAGCTGCATTTTTCCATTTTCTGTTCTTCGTGGTGTCTGATATCTTATTTAACGAAAATTGTAGTTCCCCTCTGGCTTGGCGACTGCTAAGTGTTGCATCATAGCAGCAAAAGCCACGGATTTTAGTGCTCATGGACCCCATGAGGGCTTTCTGAGATAAGGCATATGCCTTTTTTCCAGTATTAAGGAAGACTTGTAGGTGCTGTTGCAGTCCATTTGCATTCCATTTTATGATTTTGAGGACATTTTTCATTATTCGGGTATATATTTTTGTCTCCTTACGTTATACTGTTTAGGTTTGTCGAACATTTGTTTGTTTACTATTTGTTGTTCATCAAGTCTTCTATTTAAAATAGTTTTCAGTATTTGATTACCATTTTATTTATTTATTGTTTTTTAATGCATCTTTCCTATTATATTTTCTCGGATCAAAGAACAGGCATTGGGTTGGTTTTGCATGACTGAGTTTGTCGTTTTTCGGGAGCAGCCAACTTTAGCCTTTACGTCTTAGCTTCCGTAATTCTTCCGCTACTTTGCAGCCTCCATAATTGGCTGGGTTGGCCATTACAGATTTCACATTTTGCCGAGGAAGCTCCGTTGTTTGGACATTTTGATGATTCATGACCACCAGCACTTTTCACACAGCTTGAATTTCGATTACAGCACCTTTGTGTGTAATTGAAACTTCGGCATCTTTTGCACTGGGGTATTAGGTCGCTGACTTTTCTCACCGCTTCTATTTTGACTTTCTTGTTAAGGATAGCTGTTAAGTTGTGAATTTTGTTTGGGTCTTCACTATTGTTGAACGTAAGCATGAACAGTGAAAGTCCTCGCTTACTGATTATTGTTTCTCCATTGCGCGATTGAATTATTGGAAACGATAGTTACAACTGTATAAATGCGCTACTTATCACAAAATTAAAGAATCAAGTCAACATCTCCAATAGAACAGAGCAGATACTCCAATTCATAATACCAGCTGCGGCACCGAAATTGGACTCGCATAGAATAATGAAAGGAAACGCGTAATTTGATCTCCTAAAGAGTTTTCTCGTGCTTAAAACTTTGCTACGTAATTTTTAAAATATTACAGTATAGTTTAAACGGAAAAAAAATTATTTCTCGAAAGCTCTAGAGTATAGTGCCCCCTTAAAGTAAAATCTAATGCAATTTTCCGTTTTCCTAAACTGGTTGAACTGAAGTCAAAAGGAACCAATTTAACAAAGATGTGCAGTATTTGAAACCAAAATTGTTTAGTTTAATAAAAGAAAAATTGGATGTTACTCCGAAATTGTTTATCTTCCCTATAACACCTAAAATATGGCAGTACATTCACTCGTCGATACAGCGGGTCTTCGGACTTTCTAATGACCTCGCTAGCGCCGCCTGTTTTCGAAAAAGTAAAGTGCTACATTCGAGTAGATGTCACACGAAAAAATCTCGAGATTTCATAGTCGTGAAAATTACGGAAAACACGGTATTAATCCGATAGAAATCATTGTATAAAGCATAAAACGCCATCGTTATTACCAGAGAATAGTATTAGCAGATAGTGGTGTGAAAACATCTGAAAATAGGCAAGTTACATCATGTGAAATAATTTTGGAATTGGATACTGCATTCGAAGTCTCCATTTTTGTGTTCTCGAAAAGTTTTCGACTTCGACGACGGCAAATGCAAAAGGCCACTCGGACGTGTTTTCGTAGAGTGCGATTTATTCAGTAATTTGGTATTTCGGATTGGATGCATGTTTTCAATCATTGTTTTAAAGTAAAGTACGAATTTGCACGGGTTAATTGGACGATCGAGGTGAATTTTTCTGCAGTTGGGCAGTGCGAGAAGTTCGATGTGGATGTGACAGGGCGCCCATTTGCTTATCAAAATCGAGAAAGTCTCCGACGATTTTTTGCTGCCGCGATTAGTAGAAAAAACACGCTCGGGGCTAATGTCACTTTGTGTTACGTAGTTTTGTGATTAAAGTCTTGCCGCACGGGAACAAGTGACTTCTGCACGTTGTGGGAGTTCCGTCCCGTGAAGAAGAAAACACAAAAATAGCAAATACTCCAGCGCCTAACCTCCCGGGTGGATTCTCGTCTATTTTCAGGACTTTAGTGAATACTGTGGAAGAAGCGTGAATATAGGAGTCGGTCAGTTTGCTGTCAGCGTTTAACAGGATCGACTAGCAATTTGGATAACACAGGGACGTAGGATGATCATTAACAATCCGGAAGCCCTGAAGGGCTGGTTGTCGGAGGTGTTGGCGCCACTGTGAGTAGATTTTCTATTTATTTTGTTGAATTATTGTAAATATTGTGGCGAAACGTTTGCCGTTAGCAAAGTAAACTCTGCATTGCAGAAGTTCCTGAACTTAATCTGAAAGGTAGCACGAATAAAGTAAGGTTTGGTTATTCTTCTCACCGCGATTCTTTTGGGCGTTCTGTTCACTGAAATTGGTTGATTTTGTTGATTTCCTCGAGTACTTTAACCTTATTTTTGCCCGCAAATTCACGCCTTCCAATTGGGAATCTTGCTTATATCTGTATATATTGTGGTTTGCAACTACTGCATCCCTTGAAGAGTCGCAGGTCAGCTTTAATTGCAATGAATGTTTTCTCCAACCCAAATTTATTTTTGTGGGCTATTGAGAAAAATGTATTTTTGTTTTTGAAATAGAATTGTACTTTCCTTCAATTAAGTTTAATTCTGGGTAACTAATGTTTTCGAGTGAAGTGGTTTTGGACTAGGAGCACATCAGTAAGTATCGGTCGAAGCCAATGCTTAATTGCTTCATACAATAGTCTGTCGAATTGTTTTACTCAGCAAATGTAAAGCGTTGGGCCATGTAACTCATTGATGGAATTTCCGCTACGTTTTTCAGAAGGTGCCATCCACCATGGAAGCTGTGAATGTGCAGACTCCGTAAGGTAGATGGTATCCCTATCAACGCAGTATTGATGTACATCTAGATTAAAGACGGCTACCACTTTCGTGTATCAAGCTTGCAAAGTGCAGCGATCCCGACCGCTGGATAACTTCGCTACTCATCTTCGTCGCTACTTTTAAGGTTTTGTGTAAAACAAAAAATTAAAAATCGGTTTACTGTCTGTTTTTTTTCTTGCCTTTCGCAGTTTATTTTGGATAGATGCGATCATGCAGTTGACCGCATCCCAATTCTCTTGTTTTGTTAGCATTTTCGCCACCAGATTTTCTGGTACCAGCACCCCTCCTAGAGTCTCCTCTAGATTTCTCCTTCTACAAATCTCGCACAATGGAAGAATACATGCTCTGGGTCCTCTGGGGCTCCATCCCAATTTGGACAATCGGGTGAGGTCTCCAATTTAAACCTGTACAGGTATTGGCGATATCCTCCGTGCCCCATGAGAAACTGGGTGAGATTATAATTAATCTCATCGTGTCGTCTCTCCAACCACTCCTTCAGGACAGGAATGAGCCTGTGAGTCCACCGACCCTTTCCCGAGCGTTCCCACCGCTCTGGCCATCTATTTATGGATCTCTCCTTCTCAGCGTTCTTCGTCTGCGATAAAGGAGAGACTGGCTTCGCATTGTATATATTCGCCATCTCATCTGCCAAGATGTCACCCCAAGTGCACCCTCAGGGCTAGAGGTATGTCGTGGCCCTACCACGTTCGGCATCATCCTCGTCAGGGCCATACTAACAGTGAATGATTTGCCGCAAACATATTGCACTGCGTCCGGATGGCTCAAGTGGTTAGGGCACTGGGCTGGCGTAGCGGAAAGTCAAATCTCACTGGCGACAAAAGGGGTTTGTTATCGTGATTTGACGTCGGACCCCAGTCGACACAACTGTGAATGAGTACCTGAATCAAATCAGGGTAATAAAAATGCGAGCGCAACGCTGACCACATTGCCTCCTGCAGTGTACTGTAGTGTACCGTTACGGTCTTGAATGAAGTGCTCTAACACACTTCAAGGCCCTGATCCAATATGGATTGTTGCGCCAACGATTATTATTATTATATTCTGCATGTGTTGCTTATAGCTGAGCCTCCCGTCTATCATCACCCCCAAGTATTTGATGGTCGGCTTGGAAGTGATGATATGATTCCCGATTCTCTCTTCCAGCGCTTAGTGATGAGGACCGCTTTTGTTTTTTTCCTCCGCAAGTGTCAGACCAGAGCCAACTTTTAACAGCACTGATTATCTCCCTTGAGTCAGCAGCGAAATGGCGGGAATACCAACCTTCGCCAGAGATTTCCGTATTAGATTACAATTGGCCGAATTCAATGCATTTTTTCACGTCCAGGGTTACTACCACGCAATATTTGCTGCTACTGGCACTCTTTCTGCTTCTGATCGACTCTAACTACCGCCCTTTGAGCCGCTCTTCTGGTGGCAGGCTGATCGAAGGCCGGTCAGTTCATCATTCGACCAATAGTTTGGTCTTCTACTGGGGAGTGAGCACCTCTTAGGCATGGACGGGTCACATGTATTGGCGATGCATTGAGCCAGATGGACGGCTCTTTCCGTAGAGGCGCTTGCTTTATCAGGTTGATCTAACCACACTTCTATGAAGATCTGCTCATCCAAAGATTTTGCAGACCAGCCTAAAAATTTTTTCGGTTTCGGGCATGACAGCTTTTTGCCCTGTGACTCGACACATGTCTCAAAGAAGATTGCCTGGTGATGACTGTGGGTGTAGGGTTCGCTGACACAGCAGGACATACCACCCGCAAGCGTAAGGCTGACAAAGATCAGGTCTAAAACCGAGCCTGATCTCCCTTTCTGAAAAGTGTTTACAGCACCTTCATTAGCCAAAACTATATCCATCTGCGCAAAAGCTTCTAATAAGCTGAACCCTCTAGCAATTGATTCTCTGTTACCCCACTCTAGGGCCCAAGCATTGAAATTACCTTTGGACTTCGTCCCCTTGCGTTGAGAACAAGATTATCAGCATTTCCTCGAATTCAGACAGTGCCAAACTGGGTGGGGTGTTGTCTTATTTTCGCCCACACAAAGCCCCTGGCTGCTTGACTTGCAGTACATTGTATGGCCTGTCGACCGGAAGCCCACATCGCTGCTCCACCAGTCGAATCTGGAACCCATATGCCACCGTGCCGTCTATCTGTCCGTCACACGCATTTTTCTCGAAAACTGTAGCAACGGTTGACACCAAATTTGGTGGAAACGTGGGAACTGTGAACATTCACGCATACAGTGAGTTACATCCTTTTACGTCGAATTTAAGGAGGAGGGGGTCCCCATATATGCAAAAAGAGGATGTGATTTTTTTTTTACCAAATATAGTCGTAGACAATAGGTCATGTGGGGTATCAAATGAAAGGTCTCCGTTAGTACTTACCAAAGCTGGTCTTAGTTTTGACATTTGTTCGAAAGGCGTGGAGTTCGGGGGGTCAAAAATGATCGTTTATTTAATGGGGCCATTCTCAGAAACTGCCCAACCGAAATAACTTTCATACCGATACCCCTTCAAATAAAGTTAATAATTGTATATTACTATTGGCTACAGAACCCCCCTTAAGTTCATACTAGCACCCCGTAGCCATGCAGCAATGTAGACTATAATATAGAGCTTGATTCTACCAAGTTTAGTGGAAATCACACTATTACTAACAAAGTTATAATAGTTGAAAGTTGTCACGCGCTTGTGCACCAATTTGGGCATGGGATTTTTGCTATCACTTTGCGGTCATACAAAATTATTTTGTGAACTTTTTTGATGTTTCTGTCGGTAACAGCCTCTTTGGAGCGCCCACTGCGTGCATCGTTTTAGATGGTCAATTCGCCTCTTTTAAACTTAGCAAACCACTTCTTAATGGCAGTGTTGGGTAAACTCATTTCGACTCACTCACCTAGCTGAGTCGACTCAAAGAGTCAGCATTATTTTCATTTCACCTATAACACTATGACGAATATTTCGTATCGAAAACTTAAAAAATGGCTTAAAATGATAAAATACATCTAAATTTACTTCAGGATGAACAGTTTGTCCAAAACATTGTGATTTCAGTTTCCTGGTATTCAACATTCCGAATTTAGAAAGAAGTCTTAGAAGACAATAGGTTTGTTTTTTTAATAAATATACAAAAGCCTGGGTGCGCTGGGGTTATATACAAGTTAGTACATTCCCATCTCTGTCCCAATAAATACATTCCCCAAGTCAGCACTTACCTGGGTGAGTAAAGAACTGCAAATTTCCATTCAAAGCGCCATGTTTTGCTCCGTAAGGACATGCGGAACCCATTTGTCGAGCTTTTTCACCTTTCCAAGTTGTTGCAATTGCCGGGAAACTATCGAATAGTGTACACCCAGTTTCTCTAGAATGGCTCTCACAGACTGACGTGTGTCGGATTCGAGTAGCAAACGCAGCTCGTCGTTGTCAATCGATGGTCCTGGATGTACACGTGGCTTATTTTGAAGGTTTACGTCGCCTGACCGGAATTTTTCGAACCACCGCCGTGTGGTTCGTTCACTTACCGTATCAGCTCCAAATGCGCTGTTAATGTTCTTGGTCACCTCCGCTGCTTTATGACCGAGTTTGAACTCATACAGAAAAAGTATACGTTCTTGGCTCTTTTCCATCCTTATTTCCTTGCTATTCACTATTATACAACGATGGTTAAAACTGAAATGATTCCTTGATTAAATGTAGGAGTATTTATACTTCATTATCCGACACCAACAGCGCAAACTGGTGGTGATTTGATACATTTATCTTATCTTATTCACTAAAACGTAATCTGATGCGGAAAGTTAATCCGTAATTACGTTTGCGACTTGCTAATATGTCGCTCATTTGCAATAATGGGTTAGGTTCTATGAATATTCAAATTATGTACTTCATTTCATATTGAAATTTGTTCATGCCACATTTCGCCTTATAATTGTCGTTTCGACGTGCACAGTACAAGATTGCTCTGTAAACATACCTACCTACCATAAATATATACAATACTCATTAAAAGAGGGACGAAGACGGCTACGGTTTCTTACCAGGACAGAGGCAACTCTTCAGACGCTGCCTCACCTCTGCTCTGGGAGCAGCGTGATCGAAGCGGCTCGCAGATGTTATATGCTCCCTTTTATAATTTGCAAAACACGACAAGAGTGTGAATTATATTCAACCTAAATCCGCCTAGAGTTCAGAGCAAAAGCTTGTTCGGAGCTAGACAATTTCTTTTTAAGGTTTTGTGTAAACACAAAACCTTATTAAAATCGGTTTACTGTCTGTCTGTCTGTCCGTCACACGCATTTTTCTCGGAGACGGTTATAGAGATTGACACCAAATTTGATAGAAAGGTGGGAACTATGAACGCTCACGCATATAGTGAGTTACATCGTTTTACGATGAATTTAAGGGGGGGGGGGGGGTCCCCATACATGCAAAAGGGGGGTGTATATTTTTTTTTTCATCAAATATAGTCATGTGGGGTATCAAATTAAAGGTCTCGGTTAGTACTTTTCGAAGCCAGTCTTAGTTTTGACTTTTGTTGAAAGGGTGGGGAGTGCGAGGAGTTGAAAGTGGTCATTTTTTTAACGAACCCATTCTCAGAAACTACCAAACCGAAAAATCTGAAAAAAATCAGCGGGCTGCCACTATATGGTGGCTAGGCTCCGAAATACCCTCCATACCGATACCTGTTCAAATAAAGTTAATAATAGTACATTACTATAATTTTTAGTAATTGACAGGAAAACCCCCCTTAAGTTCACCCTAGAATCACTAAATTTTGCAGCAATATAGGCTACAGTATAGAGCATGATCCTGCCAATGATGCCATTGATGAAAATCGCGCCATTACTAACAAAGTTATAGGTTAAAAGTCAAAACTGTCCTCTGCCAATTCAAGACTATGAATGTCAATATCACTTGAAAGTGGATATTTTCACATAATATATGCATATTTTACGTGCTACATGCTAATGAGACAAATGCACGCTCAATTCTTTTTATAAAAGAAATACACAAAACCTTTCATACCTGAAGCGTCTAGCTTCCGGTTTCCCGACTTGTTTAGGGGTGAAGGAGTCCTAAGCCCGCATTTACTTGATGCCGGCCCGGACCAAATGGAGAGCAACTGGCACTCACTCTTGATGGTCCACGGAGCCACTCTTGATGAGTGATCAAGAGTGGGAACAAGTGGTTCTCCATTTGGTCCGGTCCGGCATCAAATGAATGCGGGACTAGAACTCCCCCACCCCTAAAAAGAAACAATACTCATATTGGCTACATTTGCTAAAAACGGAAGTATCTACTATACATAAAGTACATCGCATCAACAAGCCATCCAATATCGTCGCACCAATTGAGTTGACTCACATCTCGCTGAGTCGGATCAGAAGCGTGTTCATTGTCTCGTTGAGATTGTGTTGTCGCATCAATTGAAGAGGTTCGATGCCGTCGAATCTTCTGAGGCGGTTCGATGTCATCGACTCGCCTCTTTCGTGCTGAGTTGACTCACTAACATGAATGGACTGAGTAGCACAATTGAGTCGACTCGCAAATGATATCCTTATTGGTTATTTTATTGAACATTCCAGCTCGAAAACATCTGCAGGGAACTGGAGCACATTTCAACGATCTGGTGACGATGGCGCTAGCTGAAAATAGCTTTAAGTCTCCAGAAATGCCCTTCTTTGTTAGAACATTCCTAACATGTTGTCGATAACCTTCTGAAAATTAACAAGGCGGAAATCGGAAGGTCGGCGCTTTAGGAATGAAAGGTTTTGTTGATATTTTGTGTAAGAATATTTGGCTTCACGATGATTGCAGTGATAGATAGCTCGTAGTGTATGTACGTTGAATATATCCGATAGTCAATTCGATGTGATATTGACCGTTTATTTCGTGGAGGGGAGTAATTTGACGTGAAAGGGGCAATTTCGACCTATTTTAATAATATTTTTTGTTAATAATAGGATTTCCACTAAACTTTCCAATATGATGCTCGCCTAAACTCAGAAAATGCTCGATAATATCCGAAAGGTGTTCATTTTGTCGGTACAGTAGGGTCGGAAAGCAGAAAGCTCTCCGTTGATGAATAGTTCAAATATTTTTCCTAATTGGAGCAGCTTTGATTTCCTTCCCCATGTCAATGGTTGAATTGCTATGATTGCGGCATGCGCTACGCTGAATTCTATCACCACAATGGGATGGGATGGACAGAGCTTTTAGCTACTTACTTTCATCGATCCGCTTCGTTTGAGGGATGCCATGTAGGTCCCAATCAAAGAAAATGTCATTCTCTAATTTTGGTGACGCACATTTCTCACGAATTAAATCATTACATTGCAGGATATGATTGGTGAGTGGTCTTAGCGTCAATGCATTTGTGATCGAAAACTAACCTCTTTGACCCTTAAACCAATCCTCCTCCTCCTCCTATTTCCATGAATTGACATGTCTGCGAGTCTCCACATCGTGTTACATACGAAAGCTTTTAATATTTTCCCATCAATTTGGTTTTGAGCTCACATGATCCTTATTTACTGTCATATTTCCGGAGCTCTTTATTTCGTCATCCCTTCTAGTTTTGGGTGCAATTTAGAAGCTATGTGTTTCTTTGTTAAAGGCAATCTCGTTAAGAGCCTCGGGTTTGATCACAATTAGTGAGGACAAATCATTGCATTCACTCGTTTACTCTATCACATTTTGATGTGCTTATGAAGATCAATACATTTCTATGTTTTTGCAAAGCTCGCCTAGTGTCGATTAACCGATTTCTATTGATTTTTCCCTTATGCCTTCCCCCGAAAAAAAAATATTCTTCCTTTGTCGTTACCAACGGACCAACAAACCGTGTCCCGTCTAGACTTGTCGTAGTAAGGAGCTCTAAACATTACGAGAGATCTCGGTAAACAGTGGCGTATGCTACACATCGAAATTGCAGGCAGTGATGGATTTCTTTCTTAAGGTTTTAAAGAATTAAGTGAACTGTTCTGCGGTTGAGGCCTAAGTCTTTCCAGATACTCGTTCTTCACTTCTTCGAAAAGCTCAAAAATTATTCCTCTAATTCAGGATTAGGTTATTTAGCGATTCAATTGTAACTGTGTTTGTGTCTTTGTCTTTATAAAAAATAAGTAAACTGTGTTATGTTGAAGCATTGACTTAATAATCTAATTCTAATTTATACGAATGACGATGATGGTTCCCATTAAATATATATCCATTTCTCTATATTATTTCCAGATGTGAAGCCGAACCGATAGCACTAGCACGTTATGTTTTCGCTCTCTTAAAAAAAGACAAACCGGTTAAAGAATTGAAAAAAAGTATGACTGAGCAGCTTGATGTATTTCTTGGCAGTGAAACAAAACCGTTCCTTGATCGACTGTTCTCCGCCATTTCATCTGAAGAATACCTGAATCAGTTGCCCGTCACAAAGAATGCCATTGATGCCGAAGTACCACCCATGCCAGAAGCGATGGAAGTAAAACACGAAAAGGAATGCACCCCACCATTATATGATAACAAAGCCAAAGAAACGACAACAAAAAGTGCCGAGATCACATCGAACGTATCGCCGGATGAAACGCAAACACCAGCAGCAGATACTGTCTTGCCCGTCGGCACAATACAAAACAGCCCAACAAAAACGTCCGATAAAGAAAATCAACCACGTGAGTCTCGCCGGAGACGGGTTTCTTTGCGTTCACGCTCACGTTCCCGATCACGGTCCGGGGAACGATCTAGACGATCTCGATCACGCGACCGCCGAGTCAATGAGAAACGTGTCTTCCGAAATAAATCACCTCCACCTGGTGAAAGAAGAAGACCAGAACGTCGTGTTGCAGAACGATCTCCCAGACCGATTGGTAAAAATAGAACAAAAAGTCATTCGGCGTCAAGAAGCCGGTCAGGTTCGCCCGAGCATAGAAAAATCTCCCGCTCATCTTCCCCACCTGCTAGTGAAAATAACAACATAAACAATGGTACGAATAAAAGACAGCGATGTCGAGATTTCGACGAGAAGGGTTACTGCGTTCGAGGAGAGACGTGCCCTTGGGACCATGGCGTGAATCCTGTCGTGCTCGAAGGGATCAATAATCCCACTCTCATTGGAATGCCATCTCACTTACGTGAATATAACCCTGACGCGCCGGAGCTGTGGAATCGAAGTAGTGCATTCCAAGGAGCCCGCGGCCCATTTCCCCATAAGTCTGGAGTTGTTGTACCTGGTAATTATACTCGTCCGCCTGGCGCAGGCTTTCGGCCAACTACAGCTGCATTCTCGTTCCCAATCAATCCAGCTGCTACCCCGTTGCAAAGAGAACTGATTTCCGTGCCAGTGGTTGATGCGAACGCTGGTGGCGACGTGTCAGCATCGCAGTCGAAGCGTCGATATGAACCGGAAGACACCGTCGCCGTAGCTGAAGGGCCTACGAAACGAAAACTTCCCATAAATAGCAGATTAGGGCCGCGGGTTGGGCCCCAGCAAAATTGTACTTTGGAACTGCGCAAGATACCCCGTGGCATGAATACAATCACACATTTGAATAACCACTTTTCGAAATTCGGTAAAATCGTGAATATTCAAATCTCGTACGAAGGAGACCCCGAAGCTGCAACTGTGACATTTTCCACCCATGCCGAGGCGAACGTAGCCTACCGGAGTACAGAGGCTGTTCTTAACAATCGTTTCATTAAGGTATTCTGGCACAGTCCGGGTAGCACTGAAAACCCAATCGTTACTACTCCAAAGGAGGACATCGTGGCGAATGGTCGAAAGCAGAGCCAGTACCATTTGAACAATGTAGTTCCTGCCGTGCCTACTACCGCAACTGAAAGTGCCAAAATCATTAATGCAGCTATCTCGTCTGCGGGAAGCACTGCCACGAGTACGGCACCAACAACTGTGTCATCGGCGATGACTCCTACTGCTCCTGCACCTGGGCCAGTTCGGTTGAAAACAAATCGCTCAATTACACTTCCGACTACCGCAATTATCCGGAAAAAGCAGGAGGATCACATAAAGACGGCTGTGCAATTGGCTCATGGCCTGCATAAACGTAAACACGAGCTTCTACGCGAATATTTGAAAGAGATGAAGGCTGCTGTGGATCTTGTTGAGAAAACCGATCCTTCGGATCCGGCCCGTGCGAAAAAACTGACCACAATCAAAGATTTGCAGGTCGTGATCGATAAGCTGCGTAAGGAAATTGCCACGGAACAAGTCCAATTATCCGCTCAAATTCAAAATCAACCGCCCGTGAAGAAAACAAAGGAGCAGCAGAAAAAGGAGTTGCTCGACCTGGAGTTGGAACTGATTGCACAACAACAAGAAGGTAACGATACCACCGCAATTCAAAAACGCCTCGAGGAACTTCAACGGAGCTTGGGGATTTCTTCGTCATCGTCGACATCACATAAGACGCATTTTGGACGAAACATGCGCGTACGCAACACCGTTTCGACATGCGTCGATCGGAGACCGACGACTTTACTGATATCTGGATTCGATAGTGAAGACAGTGATTTACTATTGGGACATTTTAAGGTAAGTGGAGACGCATCACGGAAGTGTGGAATAAAAAGGCTACAATGATTTCTTTCTTACAGCATTTCGGCGAAATCACTAAGCATGAGGTGGATCGATCCGCTCCGCAACTAACCATTTCGTATGCAACTCGGCTTAATGCAGAGCAGGCCGTGCTTCGGGGTCGAGTTTTCAAAGAGAAGCGCTTACAAGTATGTAGATTTTCAATCTTAGTTTTTACTTTTGCCATCATTGAGCTCAAGAAACTGATTCGTTTGAATTCCCACAGATTGCTTGGGCACCTACACAAAACAAAGTGGACAACACAGCTTCCGATTCGACGACCAACAAAATGTCTACCGAATCAGTCCCGGACAATCGTCTCGAGGACGAGGAGGAGGAGGAGGATGCCGAGTCGGAGGATCGGTCCTGGCGTCGTTGATACTGCTACACCTAGAACTGATCAATTAACACAATGTTATCTAGACACATAAGAAATGACTGAACGTAAAATCATTTTAAGGCTTTATGAATTCAAGTGAGAAAGAAGAAAACTCCGAATTGGATCGAAGTTGTAATTGCAGTTTCTGATTTTGTTGATAGTTTTTTTAGTGATCGATTTTATAAAATGATTTTCCGTACGGTCCGCGTAGTTTGACCCTAAGTTCTACGATAGATACTGATATCCAATACAATAGAATGACTTCCTCCATTCTCTGAAGAATTGCACTTAATGGTTTTCAGTTCCATTTCACTCGGCATAGTGAATTATGCAACCTAGAGAACGCTACATGAGACAAAGGAACTATCATAGGAGAGGACGTGTGGCGACATACGTGCTTTTGTATTGTTGTAAAATAATTATATTGTAATAATCTGTAATTTATAAAATATAATAGGTTTAATGCAGATAATTGAATTAAGGAGAATTTATATATTGATTCGAACACTTTACTGTAGGTCGAAGAAGAACTTTATGATGCTAAGGAGTGCACGGCGAAATTATGAATCGTGTTGTATAAAATCAAAAATTGTCTGAGATTCTATGAGAAAAAAACAATTTCAAGAAGTGTTGAGGCTTTTATAACACGGCAAAAAAAGATGAAGCAAAAAATATAGAGCTCGAAAAAAAGACGAGAAGAGTGAAAAGAAGAAAGAGAAGAAGAGAATTCTTAAGAGCAGAAGAAGAAAGATAAATAATCAAGACTAAGAAATAAATAAGATCGGTTTTCATATAAACATGTCTTTTACTCGATAGTTTGCAATTAACGGAATGCATCGAAGGGGACTGGTAAGTAGAAAATAGAGCTAGTTGTCTGCCCACTCTGGACTCTGTTATGGCTGACCACCTCATGATCCGAATCTATCATCAAGCCGCCATGAGAGTGATTACAATTGAAATTTCTCTTATCCAAATCTCGTTAATTTGCAAAGATTTGGTCATGGTAATCTAGTTGTTCCCGAAGTTCTCTTACGCCCCGGGAGTAGAGCTATATTTACGGTTTACGTTGTCCGTCCGTCCGTCTGCCTGCCATACCTATTATCTAAGAAACGGTTACTGCTATTGATACGAAATTTGGTAGAAAGGTAGGGCTTGTGAATCCCATTGTATGCACACAACGATTAGTAATTTTTGATGTTGATATTAGTATTACCAATGTCAAAAGGTTGCACAAGGGAGCAGTGTGGGGGTCCGAAAAGTGTCAGTTACTTCCAGGAGAGGAACTACCCAACACAAATATCTGAAAAAAAATATGGCGGCCCGTGCGTATGGCGTCTAGCCCTCAAAATACTCTCCATACCGATACCGGTTTAAATAAAGTTAATAATAGTATATTGCCGTAATCATGATAAGTATATATTTTAGAAATTGACTGGGAACGCCCCCCTCCCCCTAAAATTTATATTAGAATTCCCTCTTAATATTTATGGATGGAAATCTTAAAAAGACGCAGCAGTGTGTGAGGTTCTCACCCACTAAAACCACCTTACTTCTCCGCCCATATCCCTGCAGGACCACTACAAAATATTACTTCGCGAGGAGGACCCTGGCTTACACCAACACGATTAAATCACGCGTCCTTCCCGCTTTCCGGGCTCGATTCAGTTCTTACAGTTGTTCGTGTATCGCAACTACTGTTTTTTCTACCTTCAGCCTTTGTCCCATTCCCAAGCGGAGTCCGCTCGTCGTGATCGGTTTCGCCATTTGGCTCTATCGAATGCCTGATCTGGGTGCAATCTCGAGGCTTTTAAATCCCCATCCAGCGTATCAAGCCACGGTTGTTTCGGCCTGCCTTTTGGTCGTTTACCATCGACTTCGATGTTCAGACCAATCTTGGCAAGTGAGTTCTCGTTAGCACGATCGGTGCAACCCTATAACGATCGCGGATATCTTCATTTCGGATACGATCAAAACGTGCCACGCCACTAGTCCAACGCAACATCTTCGTCTCCATTACCGCAAGACGTCGTTCATTGTCTTTTATAGTTGGCCAACACTCAGATGTCGACATTCGTTGATACGTCGATCATAAAGGGCACCAGTTGTGGAACGCCACCTCATCCAGATTGCGTTAATGCGTGAAGCAATTTCACAACGCAGTTCTCCATTGGCTGATAGCGTTGACCCGAGGTATTTAAATCGCTCAGTTCTGGGCAGATGACTGCTCCGATTTACTTCTGGCCTCAGCATATCCTTCAGGAGATTATGGAGTCCGCTAACTACGTTGAGGGCGTCGTTTAACCTCCCTTTTTCAATCGTGAATTTCAGACAATGGAACGTCACATGCTCCAGGTCCTCGGGTGTAGCGGCGAATTCGGGACAGTCTACATCCGAAGCGATCCAATATTTCCTGTTAACACCGTGTCCTGTAAGGAACTGCGTCAAATTTTAATTCAATTTTTCATGATTTCGCTCGAGCCATGTCTCAATATACAAGATCAGTATATCGGCCCAGCGGTTTTTTTCGGAAATATCTCCACCGTTGCGACCATCTCCTGTTCAGCTCGTCCCTAGTGGCTTTCCGGAAGTCGGCTGCCGGATTTGCCCACTGCCTCCCCGAATACTGTCTGGGGGGGATGAAAACCCAGGATTCCCTCGAGACCGGTTATTTCTCGGAAGCCCGGAATAGGAATTTCACATAACAAAGGGGATAATATGGAGCCCCGCATAATTGTCGCCTTAGGCCCCTATAATTATCATCCATGGCCTGGTTTGCCGCATAATTTTAACCACGGGGTCGGATTTTATTTCTACGCCTAGACAGGAGCCGTGTATAGCAGGATGGATTTCACTACCCCTGCGATAAGCAGCCAGCGCACAGTGTATCAAATGTATGGAAAATGTGGACAAAAATCAAAAAGTTCGAGTTTGTGATTTATTTGCATTGGTTTTGCCACCTGGAATTAATTTTAAGGATCAATGTTTCGCATGATGCAAATAAAAAGTATTTTTAATTAGCTCGGGTTGACAGCCTTGGGGCATGTCCCTCGCAGAAGATGTAATTCACTGGATCGCTTTCAGAGGTTAAACTGATATTTATAAATTTTGTATAGTTGAAAACAAATTTATTTCAGATTTCAAAAAGCATCATAGCTAGAAACAAATATTCATCAGTGCTTGATACGTCATTGGTGATCGTATACTGGCTATGGTTGGTACTGACATTGAATCCCCATTTGTATGTTAGTTTTAACTCTTCCTCTCCATTTAAACTTTCCCAATATACTCTGCGCTTTCAGTTGAAGAAGCTAGAAAACGGATTTTTTCTTGTCGCTGGAATGTAGCCAGACTCGCGCTGATCAGCAAGGGTAAAGGAGACCCGGAGCTTCCGTCTGCACACCGACCACTGTGTATACTTGACACGGCCGGGAAAGACACGTTGAAGCAATTCGCGCTGCCGGGGACTTATCCCCAATGCAGTTCTGGTTCAAAACAGGGAGATCCACAGTGGATACTATTATGGAGGTCGTAGATGCGGTTCATCGAGCCGGGGCACACAGCTGCCGATCTTGACAGATAGTGCTGCTCATAACGCATGATAACAGAAATCCCTTCAATTCCGTAAAATGGACATCTAGGCTAGGCACATTAGAACACTGATTCCACGTGCCAAGCCATCTCATAGGGACAATAGAGAGCCAGAAGAGGACAGAAATCACGCCAAAAGTAGCACAGAGATCCATCATAGGATCGGACCGATATGCTCGAAGAGTCACGCCTGGTCCGTTATGCAGACTTGGCGGCACTTGTTGCCGGACGCACTGTTGAACAAGCGCAAGGCAGACTTGGCATATTGATGCGACAGGTAAGTGGATGGATGACTGCTCACCGTTTCAGCCTGGAAAAAACCGAAGTAGTCTTCTTGATCAGAAGGAGAATCTCGAACTTGCGTCCAATATCGATCGGTGAGTTGACTATAGAGACAAAACCAGTGGTTAAATACCTTGGTTTAATGCTCGACTCGAAGATGACCTTCTTCGAGCAAATCAAAGCAGTCAGGGCTGCAGCTGAAGTCTCGGCCTTGAGCCGGCTAATGGTGAATGCTGGGGGCCCTATATCTACTAGGAGACGCCTCCTTATGGGAGCAACGCAGTCGGTTCTGCGCTATGTCGCGGAGGTATGGGCTGATGTCAAGGAGGTGCATCGTAAGCGCCTTGCTCAAGTACAGAGACGGAGAGCTTTGCGAGTGGCGTTCGCTCATCGCAATGTCTCAGAACCGGCCGTGATTGTGATCATGGGTGTGTGGAGAAGATTGAACTCGACCGACAGAGGGACCAGATGGTAAGGGGTTCCCTGATCTAACAGCACCCTTCCTCCCCTCCCCTCCCGTTGGTGAAAGTGATTCCTCGGCTTAAAGGCTCCCAAAGCCGGAAGGGCTAGCCCGAAGTAATGTGCCAAACGGTTCCCGGCTATTTCTCTGATGGCAGGAAGATGTTTAGTTGGTAGTCCGCCAGCGTTAGGGGAATCAAACACTTTGTGTAAACGCATTCACCCACCATACTCTAATAAAATAAAAAAAAACTTACGAGACTCACATATTCAACGCAATCCTACGTCTCGTCTATCTCCCCGAGGCTTGGAAAAATTCCTACTTTCAAAAATCTCACCACATTTAGTGGAAAGTAAAGTAATTCCGCAGAACTAGTTTGGTTTTCGAGAGAAGCATGGTATAATCGAACAAGGTCACAGCACCGTCTCTGGGATAAGGAGTGTACTGGAGGATAGAAAATATTGCTCAGCGCTCCTTTTAGACGTGACACAAACCTTCGACAAAGTCTGGCACGAAGGTCTTTTAAATGTTTTTAAAGTAAAGAAGCTGCTTCCGGCATAGTTTCATGGAACTTTGGAATCTTCAGTTATTTTCGAAATTTATTTGGCTGCTTCAATTAGCCGGCCAATTTTATATTATGTAAATTGTTTATGTTTTTGAAATTTTCAAACTATCTTTTGCTCGCCACGAAGGTTGATTCAGAATCTGTGTTGAATTAATCAAATATTTTTTAGCCTCAGCCATTACAAGGCAGAACTGATCGAAAGACGATGTGACACACATCCTCGAACTAAACACTTGAGGCATTTTCTATCTCTTCCAGGTACTAAGGCCACTAAGTGGCTAAAGCCATTCTCACAAAATTTGTAGTCTGAGAAGCCATTTTGTATGCAACGAGAGCTCAGTTTATTTTCTTGAATTGTTTAAATTTCGACGGATTTCTGCCTCAATTCGCATTTCGTCCCCTCTCGGCCCCTTACCAGTGATTGTGAATAGTACTTATCTTACCTCGATTCTGTCCGTACAATAAGTATGAGCAGTAGACATTCTTCATCAAGAAATTAACGCATAATCAAAAACACAAAACGAAATGAAAAAACGCAGTCTATGTAAAGAAAAATCAACCTTAGTTTCTATATTAATAAATACTCAGCTTGTAACAATTAGTTTATACCAAGCAAGATAAATAATTTCCCAGGCCTGCAAGCCCTCAATATTCACTCCTAAACTCTAAACCTCCTTATCATATAATTCAGAGGGCCTCAACTCAATGCGCAGAACAAAAACAATTTCGTGAGACCGGAAGACAGCCCTCCAAATCCGAAGCCATAATTCTAGTTTTCGATCAAATTTCCACATTTTTCTTAGCATAATTGATAATATTATAATAATAGTAATTAATAACTATAGTATTTCGCTTAATGTTATTGTTTAGTGTTTTTAGAGAAATTATGTGACGCCCAGTTCAACGATGTTTTCCAGGAATTCGCCAATGCCTCGCTGAATTTCGAGCGAAAGTGCTCTCTAGCCTTATCCTCCGGCAAATCGAGTACCTGAAAATGCGAAATTGGAAAGATCGAATTTCATTTATGGCATTTGCAAATGGGCTAGGGGGACATACCAGTGTTTCCTTCAGATAGTTTAAATCTTTCTCAGATGATAGTTCGGGCAGTCCAGTTGACACCATCATGGCAAATAGTGATAATATAAGGCAACCGTGCTTTCGTAATATTAAAAATGCCTGAAATGGTAAATGGGCAATAGGATCGTTTTATTTAAGGATTTCAATAAGACCAGATTTTAACAATAGTATTGCGTGTTTACATTGACCGAATTCATGTTTGAACAAATAAACAAATTCTAACTTTTATGTCAATAAATTTCGTTTATTTTCCGTATTTGTATTTCGGCAGTCAATCCCAGAAATATCCTTAACCTAAATATCTACTATTTTAATCTAATTATCTTTATGACTGGGCTTTAATTATATCTTAACTAACATATCCCCTCTATGATATCAGTGAATACAGATCTGAGTGCGCGTTACCCATATCTGTATTTAACCGATGCTCCTGAGGCTCTTTTCCAATGAAGGAACTCTCGTAAGGGTCCAATTTGTTCCGGTTGACCTCTTGGCCGCGTTCGAGAGAAGTAACCTCCGAAGAATTTTTGGTTCCCTACATGAGGATGGACAATTCCATAGCCTACATAACGACAAAATCTATCCGTTGCCGTGGGCGGATCACCTAATCTATATGGATGAAGATGATCCAGCTGGAAAAGTCTATAAGAGCAATATCTAAGTAGAAAAAGAAGGAAAGGCAGACCCTGCCTGAGATGGAATGATGGTGTAGGCCAGGCCACCAGGCAGCTTTTAGGGATTGATGGACCTCGGCATGATGTCTGGAGTTCCTTATTAAGGCAGGCTTAGACCGGATACCGGTTGTTGGATCGTTGATGATGATTATGTTTTTTTAAAGATGAATCTGGGAACCATATGATTGCCAGACATCAGAGCCACCTGATGTTTGTCAAGGAATTTTCAGATGAGCACACTACCGTACGATTGGTCATCTTTCCATGCATCAATGGTATTAAGTCTATATGCGTCGCTAGCTGTTTTGCGTTCCACCTCCAAATGAATGGGAGAGCAGATTTACGACAGCTTCGAGTACCGCACTCTAGTAATACTACTTACTTGCTGTTAGCAAAGTTCACTTTCAATCACCAGAGGTTGCTTGGGATTAAATATGGATGTATAAATCCTATGAATTTGTTATTATGAAAGTCCCTACGTCTTACCTATCGCAGTCCTACAGCACCAAGGAGGATTTCTGATATTGTTCGTGGATATGCTACTTCCTCGATAGCTTGAAATCGAGACGTACTCCTAAACTTACGATTAGATCGTAAGGAAATGCTTATGCGAAGATTTTTGTGTCCTACAGGCGTCACAGCAAGATATTGAAGTTAGTTGCGATTTTGCTGTATCAAACCACCATCAGATGATGCTTTTGGTGTCGGATAATGAAATATAAATACTCCTACATTTAATCAAGGAGTCATTTCAGTTTTGACCATCGTTGTGATAACAGTGAATAAAAAGGAAAAAGGATGGAAAAGAGCCAAGAACGTCTACTTTTTCTGTATGAGTTCAAACTCGGTCATAAAGCAGCGGAGATGACCAAGAACATTAACAGCGCATTTGGAGCTGATACGGTAAGTGAACGAACCGCACGGCGGTGGTTCGAAAAATTCCGGTCAGGCGACGTAAACCTTCAAAATAAGCCACGTGGACATCCAGAACCATCGATTGACAACGACGAGCTGCGTTTGCTAGTCGAATCTGACACACATATTATTGCAAAGAAACTGGATGCACTATTCGACAGTTTCCCGGCACTTGAAACAACTTGGAAAGGTGAAAAAGCTCGACAAATGGGTTTCGCATGCCCTTAAGGAGCAAAACAAGCCGCTTCGAATGGAAATTTGCAGTTCTTTACACTCCCGCAACAGATGCGATCCCTTTTTGCACAGAATAGTGACATGTGATGAAAAGTGGATATTATACGTCAATCGTCGCCGATCAGTACAATAGCTAGATGGTGATGAGCCACCGAAGCATATGCCGAAACTGAGCCTCCATCCGAAGAAGGTAATGGTGATTGTTTGGTGGTCTATAGCTGGAGGTATTCACTATTCTTTTTTGGCAGAGGAGAGGAACGATAAATGCACAGAAATACTGTGCCCAACTCGAGGAAATGCACCAAAAATTGAGTATTCAACGGCCAAGATTAGTCAACAGAGATGGTATGATACTCTTTCACGACAATGCACGACCTCATGTATCCAGAACAACGGTTTAAAAGTTGAACGAATTGCAGTATGAGACTCTGCCTCATCCACCATATTCACCGAACCTTTCGCCAACCGACTACCACTTTTTTTAAGCATTTAGGTCATTTTTTGGCGAAAAAAAAATTTAGGAATGGAGAGGTCATCAAAATTGCCTTCGATGAGTTTATCAACACCCGAAAATTGGACTTCTACACGAAACTACATACATGCTCTTGTATCTCGCTGGGAGAAGTGTTTTAAATCGAATGGCACCTATTTCGACTAACTAAATAAATTTTTGTAATCTTTAGAGTCGTTTCAAATTTTAGTACCAAATCGGCCATTTCATGTGCAACAACCTAATATCAATTAACAGAGAAGATAATCGTCTCCCTGTAAGAAGGCATTGCGCCTCAACAGACTTCTGTCCGGTCAGTATATGGATCTTTCTCCACTCCAATATGTAAAGAATCCAACTATTTTAGGGTGGAAAACTCGAGAGTGTGTCTCTCCGATCAGAGTTGAATATTTTTCAGTCTAAATTTTGCTGTAGAGGCCTCCAATTGCTCCAGAGACCCCAGGACGGTCGACTGGAAGCTTGGTCAAGTTATCAATAATAAACTCTGCGATGTGTAAATTATCAACACTTGCACGACAGACGAGCTGAAGTCTAAAGTCGAAGCTCTGGAAAAATCATTCGAAACCGTCTTTGAAAACAGCAAGAAGGTGGTAGAGGGTTCAACACCCGATACAGGCACAAATACTGGCAATCACACAAAGATTGTCTGAAGAGATACAAGACAACCATTAATATTGCCAAGAAGCGGTCCTGATTGGATTGTTATAAAACTTTGAACCTTTGAAATTATCAAATCGGTAATTATCGAGAATAAAATCGGCTGGGCTATATACAGCTTCTGCGCATATAAATCTCCCAGCCCATATGGCATAACGCGCGCATATTTTTCATAACGAAAGCGGGGAAGCGGGACCATGAGTTATCTAAGGACGTTCGACCAATCAGCCTCAACTCTTTCCGTTGCAGATCCTAATGACCTGTCTTTAGCATTCAAATAAGAACGATTATAAAAACAGCGCCCTTCGCCCAAGTCTCAGCACGCCTACCTCAAAGGCAAAACAACAGAGAGCGCTATTCTTGCGGTGATTAGCATGGTTGAGTGGTCGCTCACGAGGAACTTTACTGTGGAATTTGTAGAACCGACGACGTCTTCCAAGGTTATGATACAGTATTCTACACCGACGGATAAAAAATAGTCGGAGGGGGCCAATGCGGGAATTTTCCCGAATATGCCCAGCCTGTCAAGTTTCACGCTTTTCCGGGATTCGACACTGTATTCCAAGCGAAAATACTGGTGGTATTGGAAAGATGTCGATAGCTGGGGCATGATCCGAGTCCCAAGCGAAACATAGCCATTCTGACCGACAGCCAGCGGTCCTTAAGGATTTGTACTCAGTGGCAACATTTTTTAGAATTGGTAGACTGGTACAGAGACGCGCTGAGCAGTCTAGATGGCACACTCAAAGTCACACTCCTCTAGGTTCCCGGTCACAGGACTGATGGACTGGCCAGATGGGGCTCTCCTTTTGTTAATACCTTGGTGGGCAAAATCGGCGTCCCGTTGACGAATGTCGGGAGCAGAACCTAATGGCATTACTTAGCAGCCGATGGCGAAGGCTCACCATCTGCACCAAGTCAACGAGAATTTGCCTATAACAAGACCCGATCGCAAGAGCTCTTGTGCCTGACATGTGTAAATGCATACAAGATTACGGCGGTTTACAGGAAGTATTAGCCTATCGAAGACTACCAAACTCGCCATACCCTACAATTCACATTGCAGAAGTTGCAGAAAGGAGGGAGGAACCCTTCCTTTGCGATTGCCCAGCTCTAGCTGGAGCCAGGCTACGCACACTAATCATTCTTTGAGCAGCTCAAGGAGATCTGTAGTTGCAAGATAGGAGAACTGCTATACTTCGTGAACGTCCAAAATACCCCCTGTAAGTGTGCGGTGGAAGTGTAGTTGCTAACGCCATTACCACTTTTCTTCGCAGAGGTATTTTCCTGGTCAATGGTCATTTAAATATGCGACGAAAGTCACCCCATATAATGCATATGTTTGGAGTTGCACAGTATGATTTCGTGTATCCGTTTCATATCGTTTCATTGATTTTTCAACTGTTATCGCCCAATATACAAGGCATCGCACATCAATGAGTTTCTTTAGTCCCGTTATTTAGTGTGCAAAAGCTGCACCTTAAATTGAAACAGGAGAGCAGCTCTGAATCAATTCTTAAATCTATAAACCGATTTAGTCTGAAGCCCGCTTCTGAGACCTCAGTAAGATACACCAAATTAATTTTGACAATTATACGCAGCGCTTGATGATTCCCAAAGTGGTTATCCCGATTCTAAATGTAGTCAATAGAATAACTTAGCACTTCGGTTACACAACTCTAAACTTTGGACGCCAGCTGCAAGGTGAAGTGTATTGCAGCTACTGGCACCATCCGGGCGTATATCACTTACCCGGAAAACCGTTTTTAAAATAGTACGTCACCTATCCCAGTCTGTAATAAAGGGCACAGAAATTGAACTTGTAGTTGAAGTAATTATTAGCAGATAAAGGTGACTCCAACTTATATTTCTCCGTCTTTTCGGAATCCCGGGAGAAAAGACGACTTTTATATAAATGATTCATAATGGGAGCCTGCGTCCTTGTTCAACAGATTCCTACAAATTCGTTTCTTAGAGCTGTCTTAAATACAGAATAACTCCAAAAAGTCATAGGATCAAGATTCCCAACACGGTTTGAAAACTAACTCAGGACAGCATCATTCGAAGTTGCACTCTAAAAACTTGCAATCTTCACCTGGAAGTAGCCAACAAAGAAAAAGGGGATATCTACCAAACCTTAGCCACAATAATCATGTCGAAGCCGGTTATCGAAATAAAATCGATCTTCAAGGAACCCCTACAAAAGGATTTCGACCTGTGATACTGGCGCACATGCAGGATTGTTTTCAAATGCTGAATGACCGCACACAACGGACTATTGCATACTGATGAGGTGACGCGATCCACATCACAGTATGTAACGCTTGGAAATTCAATTGTGTAGTAGAAGACGTTAACCCTTTCCAGGTAGCAATTATCTAACAAAAAGTGATAGAAAAGCAAATCAAGTCTTACCGTTTCACATAAATTTTGAAATTTTTGAAACTCCGCAGCTTCTCTGTCGGTGCGCCCTTTGTTGATAACATACACAAAATCATGTGTAAGGACGAAGGGTACTCGTTCCCTTCGTAAACCGAATTTTTCCTTAAAGTGGCCAAGAATATGGCCAAAGTCTATGTGGAAAAGCTGTGAATACAAATGAAAATATTTAAAAAGTTTACTGCAAATAACATCCAGTTGTCTTGAAACCTACCTGTCCGTTTGTCTTTACCATAATGTTATCTGAATGACGATCGGCAATGCCGAGAACATAAGTTGCCACACAATATCCTGCACAACTCAATGTGAATTCGTTTATTGCCTTTTCTAAATCCTTTTCTGATGAATTTTTGTCTTTAAGCCAACTATATAATGACCCTTTTTTGAACGGCGACGTTGCTGAGAACATTCCCTTTTCCTTTTGTATGTTGGCGATCGTTTCCGCATTTAATACAACTTCAATCATGCCCAATCTTCTTTCCATGCTGATACAGCCATAAATATTCATCCGAAAATCATATCTGTAAATGAAAAAAAAGAGAACACCGTTGCTATCGAGTATTCAACAACGTGAGAAACAGATTTTTACCCTTCAGATTTCCATATTTCATCCATGACTCTCAGCATTTGAAGGGTTAACATGTCTTGTCGCAAATCATCACCATTTTTGAAAATTATGAAAATGTCTTCCCCGTTCTTATCAGTGTTCTCAAAGGTGATATATAACGGCCGCATTTTTGAATCCATCACCTTACACTTGTCCGTTCTGAAATCGAAAAACGTAAAAACTCTAATTTGGATCGAACAAATTAAAGATAATTTCCATACTTAAGCGTTTTGCAGCGATAGCTCGGATTCAGCGGACTCAGCACATTCTCGAACACTCTTGTATTCTTCTCCTTCACTAAAAAGTCATTCACTAACGATCGAATTTTATCACGACTACCGCTCGCCTTTTTGGCAATTTCCGAGCCTTGCTTCAGCTTCTCCAGACATTCCACCTGCTTCAAGAGTATCGGTACATGCTCAGGACTCCCTCGAAGGTACGCTTCTAATATCAGACCGAAACGGATTTGAACGGCAGGCACTTGCATTTCTGAACGAAGATGCCAGAAAAAATAATGACCGATACGTCGATTGCGTAATGCACGTGTGATTAAAAATTCCACTAATTCACAGTCTAAATAAGATTCGTGTTTAATTGCTTGAACTAATTGCAGTAAATAGAGCAGTAGCTCTTCGTCACTGTAAAAAAAGGATGTTTATGTTTCAATTTTTAAAGGTTATATACCATGTGTAGCAAATTACCGTAAATCTCGAAGATTATTTACTGCAAATGCTCTCACTGACGGGTCGGCGTAAGCATAGTCTAGCAATTCCAGCGATCTCTCAATGGATAATTTCGGCCAACGGGTAAGCAAGTTACACATTTCCGCTACTTCGTCTCGGTTTTTCCATTCCATACAATGCAGGAGAAATGGCAGGCCTTCCGGTTCAATGCATAAGCAATCCAACCTAATAAGGGTTAATTACAAATTGGCATACATGTCGGTATGTGCATGAAATTATCTTAATCTTAGTTGAATATAAGGCAGCCAACGTCGAGGGAGCAACTATGCAAGGCGGCATACACTTAACATCGACGGTCCTCAGTCGATTTGAACCCAATATTATTCATTTGTAACTACTGGTCGGATCCCCGGCACATAGCTTTAATATGTTTTGGTTTGTAGTTTTTTTTTTAATTTTTGTTTGCCTGATTTCGGAATTGAAAGATTATTTTTGGAAATTGAATGCCATGTAGGTTGGGGTTTAAGAATACATACGTAGGAGGTAACTGAGAGGGATAGACGGGGATAAAACTTTACTGCTACCGAAACGTCAACAATGCCTGGGATAGGGACTGATCTCAAGGCAAAGACCTTTGGCTATCGAAAACAAACTATGATTGGTTTCTGGAATAATGTGCGCATGCTCATCGACAGCGACATCAAGGGTCCCCCGAATGCTCGCTTTCTCCAACTCGAGTGAAAATTCTAACGATATAAGCTGGACATTCTAGGCCTAAGCAAAGTAAGATGGTAGGACTCTGGAGAGTCCTCCTCTCTCTCTCTTGCGCCAATGTGCTTTTGTACTCTGAGAAGCCAATTGGTAGCAGACGCGAATCTGGGGTTGGGTTTTTTCTTACGGTTACCGCAAAGAACGCTATCTTGACTTGGGAGCCGGTTTTTGAGAGGATTCTGACTGCAAGATTCCCGTCCAGGTTAAGGAGTATCGCAATTGTCCAGTGCAAGGCACCAGCGGAGAATTCCGATGTAGTGGAGAAGGATGCTTTCTATGAACAATTAACACAGTTCAGGAGAGACTTCCTAAGGGTGACATTGTGATTGTGATGAATGATATCAATGCCACGGTGGGCTCTAAGAACACCTTGCTCAGACATGGGGTCGGTCTTGGCGATCACAACGATAATGTTGAGAGGTTTCTGAATTTTTGCAGTTTCCACCGCCTCGTCATTGGTTGCACGAGCACAAAATCTGCCAGATCGACCTTTTTGCGATCAGCAATAGATTTAGGAACTGTCTCTTGGATTTGCGTAACAAGAGAGGTGTTGACATCGGCCTCGAAAGGTATCACCATTTCTCTCAGAGACCTCCTCAAGTTCAACAACGCCCGCTTGATTGATCCTGTCACTCGACAGTAGGAACGCTATCTTGCTTATCGAACGACAGATACCCTGAGTAATCCGACTGAGAATATCGGTGAGCATTGGGTCGCCATAGAAGTAGACCAATTGAACGGAAGAGATTGAAGGCTGTGCAAAACCGAAGAAGTCCAAAGTAATGTGCACCGAGACAAAAGGGAATTTACTATTGCACTGGGTAAGGGAAACGGAAGATGCCCCAGAACGCAATGATTTCAGAAATATTTACCGCATCATGAAGGAACTTACATGTCATCGCAACGTTAGCGGTCAATTCCTCATCCACGATGATGAGCAACTGAAGAGGTATAAAGAACACTTCACCACGGCTCTTAACCCTACCACATTCGGTGAAGTTCCTAATCTTGCGTATGAAATGGCTGGTCATCGTAACATGCGGATACGGACTGTTCCTCCAAGCAGAAGAGAAATCAAGTCGTTCCATAGAGCACTTGACATAAAACAGTGAAAAAAGAATGGGGGCGACTGGGAAAGTCGTGGGGGAGCCAAAGCGCATTTCAGGTCATGGCGCGCAGGCATCGTTAACGCACAACACCCCACCAAGGGGTGAATGGTAACCATATATATATATTTTAATAACATTCTGATTGATATCTTTGCAGCAGCATTTCTTATTATTTAACTCCTTGTAAGGGATCCTCCTGACCTTTGACCTGGTGATCAAAGGGTAGTATCGGACCCAGGGCGAAATGTGGATTGGTACTCACGATGGAGCATAAAATCTGAGAAACGCCTGCTGAACCAACACCAACAGCTCTACTACCAAACCTTATCACCACCTCCACGTGGTAATCGGTGGGAACTCTTTCTTTACGAAAATCTGCAGACGGAGAAGGATGAAAGCGAGTCTCCCGCGCCTAAAAACGGGACAAATTGTACCAACTGGTCCTCCAGGTTGGGCGTTGGATAGGGCTGACAACCCTACACGGAAAACAACTTGTTACGAAGCCACAACAGGAGCCTCGGACTGGATGGATAACACAACGACGAACCCGGCAACGACAAAGGAATAACAATTTGCGCGTTTTCTCATGGAACGTGCGCTCCCTGTACAGAAATGGAGCTGCCAAGCAGCTAGCCCATATCCTGTCCCAATATAGGGCTGATGTAGCAACGTTACAGGAGATGCGTTGGACAGAGACCGGTTTCCTGGAGAAGAGTCGCTACACCATATATTATAGTGGCCACCAAGTAGACCATGTGCCCGGAGTAGGTTTTTTAGTCAGCCAAAAAATGAAACCTGCTGTTATCGGCTTTGGAAACATAAGTGAACGAATATGCACTCTGCGCTTGCGAGGTAAATTTAGAAATATAAGCCTCATTAACGTCCACGCCCCTACAGAGGAGACTGCAGAGTCAGAGAAGGATATCTTCTACGAGGCAGTTGAGCGGATCCTGGAAGCCAGTCCCAAGTATGATATCAAAATCATACTTGGGGATTTTAACAGCCAAATAGGAACGGACGCCGTATTCAGGCGATACGTTGGCTCTCATAGCTTACATCAAAATACAAATGATAACGGACTGCGGATTATCCAATAAGCAGTGTCACACGAAATGTTTGTTGGAACATTTGCTGGTTTGCGCGGAAAGCGGTCCACAAACATACGTGGGCTTCTCCAGACGGGACCACTTTAAACCAAATTGAACACGTGTTGATCGAACGCCGCTTCCTCTCACCTTTGATGAATGTCAGAACAAAAGGAGGGCCAATTTAGACTCGGATCACTATCTCGTTTTTATGGTGCGCCGAGCTCGAATAACAACATCAACCAGAATCCCTTGACAATACAACCCTCCGCAACATGGAATTACAGCCGAATTGGTTAAATATGGAGGCGACCAATTACACCAAGTGGTTCATCAACTTGTGCTCAAGATGTGGAACAGAGAATCAATGCTGACGACTGGCAAAGAGGCATTATCTGTCTCATACATAAAAAGTGAGATATCACACAGTGTAGAAATTATAGAGGTATCACGTTGCTGAGGCCGGATAGTCCCATACGCCCAGGGGATCATGCGTCTTCTTTAACCTGGTCCTCGAGACAATGATCTGTGATGCTGAGGTAAATGCAAGAGGTACGATCCTCTTCAAGTCCACCCAACTACTGGCCTATGCTGACGATATCGACATCATGGGAAGAATCACCCGAGACGTACAAACTGCCTTCATCCAGATCGAGCAGGCGGCGCGAGATTTTGGGCTGCACATCAATGAAGGCAAGTCGAAATATATGATGGCAACGTCAGCACCGAAAACCAACCAACCAACAACATCAAACCGCACTGGTCAAACGGGAAGAGTAAAGATAGGAGAATACAACTTTGAGACCGTTGATAATTTCTCTTATGTAGGATCGAAAATCACAACCGATAATAGCTAAGATGATGAAATGATGATGTTGGTAGCCAACAGAGACTATTTCAGCTTACAAAAACTGTTCCGTTCGAAACGTCTCATAATCGGGTCAAAGCTCTTACTGTACAAGACTATGATCTTGCCAGTCCTTATGTATTCCTCGGAGACTTGGGTTCTTAGCAAAAAAAAAACGGCGAACTCTTGGTCGCGTTCGAGAGAAGAATCCTCCGAAGAATATTTGACCCCCTACATGAGGATTCCGTAGCTTACATAACGACGAAATCTATGGACGATACCACGACCGTCTGGTCGTGGATAAAATCCGGCTCAACAGGTTGCGGTGGGCAGGTCACGTAATCCGTATGGATGAGGATGATCCAGCCCGGAAAGTGTATAAGGGCTATATTTATGGTAGAAAAGGAAGACGAAGTAGGCCCTGCCTGAGATGGAACGGTGGCGTAGGCCAGGGCGCCAGGCAGTTTCTAGGAATATCGAATTGGTGGATCTCGGCGCAAAACCGGTGCATCTAGAGTTCCTTATTAAGGCAGGCCTGGACCGAATACCAGTTGTTGCGCCTTTGATGATGATGATGAATGTTGACGATGTAATGGATTTTAACAGGATCTTGAAAGAAAACCTAATATGCGTGGGGCACAACCTGCGTGCGCCCTGCCAAATACTCTACTTATAGAAAAACATATAACATAACGTAACAAATTCAATCTCTCACCTCCGGAAATTTATTTTGAGGAAAACATATATTTACTTCCGTATTAGATAAGATCCGAAATATATATGGCTCCGTCAATGACAGGGTAGTATTACACCGATTGGGGGTTTTTATTTATCTTGTAAAAATGAATGTTCTAATTCCTACCGAAATCAAGGACTAATTTAAGAATTTTTCGTTCCTGCAGACACCCAGAATTCATAGCTGCTATCTATTCTCACCCATGTATGTTTAAACTTCTGTCAAGGTGCCTTTATCCATTTCATTTAAAAAAAATATCTTAGACTTACCTTTTCGCCCACACTGCATTTCTCTCTTGGTCGTGCACCTCATGCATCCGGTCATTACTTAGAAACGGCGCCAATATCTCTGTTATAGTTCTCGTGTCCTGAGCACTGTCGCGATTCAGACACTTCTTGCTGACATGATTCTCCGCATAATGTAGAACCGTTTCCTTTGATGGGTACATTATGGTCTTGTCTACTCCATAACTTTAATAGGAAAATTACACACAAATGAAAATTTACAATTCTCTGAAATCCTCAAAAGCAACTCACTTGTGGAATGTTAAATTCATTACGGCACATTCGTCCGTTCTTGGATTCGATTCGATGGTACCCAAGAAATGCAACAATTCGTCCGATTGGATGTCTTCGGCGTAAGTCCATGTATACAGTGTAATGTTTCCACTCTTCAGTCGGTTTTTGTAGTCGAATATTGTTGTATTGACCCATACTAGTGGATTCATATACAATTCTTTGCTGTCTTTAACTCGGCGCGCTTTCGTCCCACTTGTCTTCGTTGACTTTGTGATTTCGTAGACAACCAAGCAAAGCCGGGCCATCCGCGGTATACTCTCAACTTTAATGTCAAACACTAAATCCTCATTGAATTCCACCGACTTTGAAGAATTGATTGATATTTCTTTAGTTTTTATTGGAGCGCAAAGCGATTGATCGCCATGATATAAGCCCAAGTGGACTACGATCTGAAAGAGGGAATAGCACAGATTTTTGTATTTACGTAGACTGCTAGGAGGGGCGAGGGAAAGTACTCACGCCATCCGTTCGGGTCACATCACAGTTCAGTTTCTCAATTGAGCTCAGGCGAATCTGAAATTTGTCCGGAATATCCCACGATGATATGTAGTTTGTGGTGATCGCTGAGCTTGGCGGGGGAAACTTGTATTTTTCTTTGACCGCCGAATTCGGGATATCCAGGGTCTGAATGAGTTTCATTACTAGTACCGGGACGAGATCTCGTGAGACAGTTTCCTGTGAATAAACCAACCACATTTGCAGTGACCCTTTACAAAGAAAGACATTTTTCACCAAACCTGGATAAAGGTGAATTGACAGAGAGGGTAGTTGCCGAAAAGGTATTCATCCCGCCCAGATACTTTCAGTATGTAGTCCTTTGTCCGCAGCTTGTCGGCCGCCATATTCGTGCGGTTCATCTTCTGGAACGTGATTTCCTTGAGTTCCTCTGGCGTGTACTCGAACTTCACCATCATCCCGAACGAAGTCTCGTTTTCTAGCTTCACAGCGACAAAGAAGCCATCGTTCTGAAGCCGCACCCTAATAATGTCCGGCATCTGGGGTGACTTGGCTAGTCGCAAGGGATAGTGATACAGTAGCTTATCCAGCAAATTCATTTTGCTCCGCATGTAAGAGGTCTCCTCGCCCAGTCTCGCCATTTTGTGGCGAAAGTCCTCTACTTCCTCATTCTTCAGGGTCTGGTAGTCTTCCAGGGACTTGCCAATCAAGTTGCCGATATCTTTACAGATTTTGTAGTCGGAGAGCGCTTCAGTCAGCTCGCGCTTCTCCGCCACTTGTATCATACAAAAATAAGGCTGAACATCACAAAGGCGTTTGGATTCGTCGATGTCTTCGTCGAATTGTGCAAACTGCGAGATTACAGTTATCGTATACCTTTCTTTTTCGCCCAGTAGTCTGCTGAACGGCAGCTGGCCCGCCACATTCCATAGTTCCTGTAAACAAGTGAACAGTCATCAAGTGAGTAAGCATTGAGCTTGGGGGGTCTGGGCCTGTTATCACCTCTTTTATTTCTTTTATGGTCGCGTTGGGGACACTCGGCAAGTCAACAACGATTCCGTTGGGCAGCAAGCACGTAAGCTGCACCCGCTCGGGCGTATCGCGATGCCAGAAATCATACCGCAGCGACTGGCCGAAGTCCAGCTGAGTCGCTACAACTGAAACCATACTCGAATGCGATTCTTGTAAAGTTTTAGTCGAAATTCAAAGACATGACAAACTTCAGCTTGACATTTTTTACTTTTTTTTGTGGCTCGAACGGACGATTTGTCAATCCATACTACCGTCGTTTCCCCTGTGTTCAGGCAATCGCGACGGCCCTTCTCGGTTGTGACGACACTACCAAGTCGCGCGCTCCACTTCAGACGTAATATGTTGCGACTTCTTTTGATTAAACTCCGTAAAAACCGTGTTTATCGACGGAACTCCCGATCCCGTACCAGTCTACAACATCATATGCAATCAGTCCTGCCAAAACACCGCCGCGAATTGATCCGAAATACCAACTGTGAGTGTGGTGACTATGGGCGGTGAAAACGTACTAGATGGAAACATCCGCTTGGATAAACGGTCGAGAAATTCAGTTACTGCTGTATGAAGTAAATATTTGGTGGTCGCTTTGGCCATCTCAGAATGGAAAATGGCAATGGGTAACTAGTTGGCAGTTTTAGATGTCTATTTAGGAGATAAGTTCTGAAAAGGAGTGCACAACATAAAATGGGAGACACTGTTTGTCGATTAAACACGTTACTCATATCTGCTTTCATCGATCACAATTTGTTAAATTACTTTCGTTCTTGGACAAAATAATTAAAACCCTCTCGAATCTTAACGATTGGACAGTTTTCTATCAAATTATGCATTGAGCAATTTTCTTTCATCTTGAAGTAGAAAAAAGTACACGTATAATCCACCTGGGGTACCCGAATACCCCTATACAAAGTTCATGTGATTAATGGATTATATCATAAAGCAAATGTCTTTCTAGACAAAAAAAAAATGAAAATAGATATTAGACAAATAAATTTAGATAGATTTTATTCATTTGTGGTTGTTTATGTAGTATATATGTGAATACAATAATTATAACTCGGCCGTAGCTGGTCCCAAGCTCGGTTATGAAAGGAGGAGGGGTGGATAGCTTCAGTCTGAATGGCTGTACGCCACCGCAGCGTCTCAGGGAGTAGGTGAGGAAAGTGCAGGAACTTTGCAGTCTTGCAGATTACTCACTGAGGAAGCTATCCGAACATCTGGCAGTTAGGTATAAAATACAAATCCATCTATGAGAAGAAGAAGGAATTTAAGGTCCGGTACGGATAACCGGCGGGAGTCGTCTGACTTGGTGACTGGGTCGGGGTCTGGCAATGGACAGCACGGCGTCGAAACCGCTAGTCGTGGGGCGGTTTGACGTCTAGGCGCCACGACGGCTAGGAGCACAGCTCCGCCTGCTGCAGCTGTTTCGCCACAAACTATGGCGACCACTTCAGCAGGTTCGCGTAGGCAGCGAAATGGACTGAAGAAATGAACCTCTTCATCATCCGCTCCTACTACGAAATAACGGCGGGGGCGGGTACAACATCTTACCGGCCCTTGTTGCATCAGAGATTCGTCAAGCATTTCACCCAATTCACACGCACCGTACAGCGAGTCGCAGACAAGTACCGCTTTATTACTCGCAGCGACACAATCCCGGCCACCATCAGGGAACGTGTTCGACTTGAGGTCATCGGGGAAACTGGTGACCAAGAGTCGATGAGGGCAGAGGCGGCGGCATCAACAACACCGCGCCGCTCTGCTGAGGTTCGGGGCGAATTCCAAAGAGCATGTATAGAATTCTCAGATATGGATCCTTTGCATAGACCAGGTATTCCCAGGCTCTATGCATCTCCAGTAACTCCGGCAATTCTATCTCAAATCAATGATGAGATTGCATCTCGACTGTATGCTGATATGTCGCTGCTGCAACTACAATCACTTGTATATTGTAGTGCAGTTGCGGCTATCAGATTGCACGGTTAGAAGATTCGCTTTCGTGTTATTGGTTTGAGTGACCAAAGAGATCTACCATGGAAAATTTGTCTGAAACGTCGGCGGGACTCACTAAGGCAGGACATTGCTAGACTGATTCAGATCAGCACTGGCAATGCCAGCAGACGGGTGAGAAATAAAGTGCAGAGGGTTTACCGGAACTATGCCATCCCCTGTGAGACACCCGTTGTTGAAATTCTGGACACACTAAAACAGAAACTTTCTGTCATATACAGTCGGTATGGCGAAAGTCATTCCAGACGTATCCAGAATGCAACATACGCGAGGAACCAGCGGAGCTTTTTCAGATCTCTCAACGAATCCTAGACAGAGCAGTGTTCGGTGACAGAAGTGAAAAAATTCTGGGGTGGACTTTGGGGGTTACCCACCCAGCATGCTAATCATGCTGAGTGGATCACCGCTGAAGGCACCTGCCATGCCAATACGCCTGGCATGAATTTTGCAGATGTTACCGAAGAGGAAGTTCGACGGGCCATAAACAGCTCAAAGAACTGGAGGGGTCCAGGTCTGGATCGGGTGCAGAATTTCTGGTATAAGAAATTTACCAGCGTACATAGTCGGTTGGCACGCAGTATAAATGAGGTCATGAGTCGGCCGGAGGAATTTCCATCCTTCCTCACTGCGGGGATTACCTACCTTATCCCTAAGAAGGACACGATGCAGGAAACCGCAGACACAAGACCGATTACTTACTTACCAACCCTCTACAAACTCATAACGTCCATTATTAGTGGAAGGTCAATGCGCACCTTGAGACCAACAACATTCTGTCGGAGGAGCAGAAGGGCTGCCGAGTTGGGTCAAGGGGTTGCAAAGAGCAACTTATTATCGACTCGGTAGATGTAGGACAAGCAACTAGAGGCCAAAGAAACCTCTTTATTTAGCTTTATCGATTATGCCAAGGCTTTCGATAGCGTCCCGCATACTTGATTAATTGATGTTCTACATCTGTATCGCATTGATACGAAACTAATAAAGTTTTTGGCGACAGTCATGGAAGGGTGGAATACCACCTTATCAGTGCTTATACCTCAGAGAACATCCGTATAGGGAGAGGCATCTTCCAGGGGGATTCGTTGAATCCCCTTTGGTTTTGTATGGTTCTGAACCCCCTTTCATGGCTACTGAATGATGCTAGAGGGCATGGTTTCGCAATCAGAAATGGCCTACGTGCTAAGTGTGAGTTAACACACTTGATGTACTTAGATGATATCAAGCTGTATACCGGTACTGACGACCATCTTAGAAGTCTGTTGCGAATAATAGACATGTTCAGCCGTGATATTCGCAAAGGTTATCACGAGCCGCATGCCGAACATAGCATTGGTGACTTCCACATCGAAGCTATGACAGACTTTTTAGAAATTCTGCAAAAAAAAACAATGCTCGAGTTGGTGAAATAAAGGATGCTCTACTGTCCGAATTCCTGTGTCGTCGCATTTCTCGGGGAAAAATAAGATAAGCGCATTGAATGTATTCGCTTTCCCTTCACTGGCTTATGGATTCGAAGTATTGCCGTGGACAAAAACCGATCTGGAAAACGTCCAGCGGCGGATACGGACTACTTTGTCCGAATTCCGAATGCATCATACAAACTGTGCCGTGGAGTGGAAGGATGTGCCTCGTGACATCGGAAGTAGGGGCGTGGTTGACGTGGCAGCACAACATTACCGCCATATCGACTCGCTGCGCACTTATTTTTACAGCAGAGAGGAGGCGAGTCCCTTGAATGCGGCTGTCTGTAAGGCTGACTGTGGACTGACTCCGCTTAACCTGAAGGAGCGATCTTTCAATCCTCTGAGTGGGGTGAAAGTGGACCAAGAGTGGATCGATGAATGGAAGTCGAAGGCAAAGCACGGTAAACATGTGAATTGTCTTTGGCAGCCATTTGTCGAACAGATGGCTGTTCCTGGGGAGCTCTTTGCTGAGACGGAGGGATTCATGTGTGCCATTCAGGACGGCATGGTCGGCACCCGAGCTTAGAAAAAGCTCATCATGAAAGAGCGTATGGAGAACGACCAGTGTAGAATGTGTGGTTCGGTGTTAGAGTCATTGGACCATTTCATTTCTGACTGCACTGTTGTGGCACCGGTGCAGTATACCAGCTGACATATGATATGATGATTCATCAAAACCTTGCATACAAGCTAGGCTGATCACGGGAACATGTCCGGTTTACCGATATGAACAGCAAGCACTACTTGATAGTTCTGCTTATAGCATGTATTGGGACCGGCAAGTTCTAACTGCCCACGACATATCGCACAACAAGCCTGACATGCTGGTAGTTGACAAGAATCGCTCCGCGTATATTATTGATGTTACTATCGCCCATAATAGCAACGTTGACTGAAAATACGTGGAGAAGAAGGTGAACTATGAACTACTGGCTCGGAAAATCAAAGAAAATTGGCGTCTCGAGCAGGTGGTTGTAGTTCTCATAATATTGTCAGCTACAGATATTGTACCTACATCCTTCACAGCTTTTCTTGATGTCCTGGGACTCTCACAGTCTGGTTCAAACCATGCAGAAGAACACTATTCTGCATACGTGCTCAATGTTGCGGGAAGTTCTCGACGGAGGATCGTTCGAGCCTAAATGCTTGCTACTTTGTGCTAGTATTAGGTAAAATTTGGCATCTGCCGAGATTATGACAACTCGGAAAATAATAATAATCGTTGGCGCAACAGCCCCATATTGTATCAGGGCCTGGAAGTGTGTTAGAGCACTTCATTCAAGACCGAAACGGTACACTACAGTACACAGTAGGAAACAATGTGGTGAGCATTGCGCTCGCCTGAGATTATTTCCCTGATTTGATTCAGATACTCATTCATAGTTGAGTCGACTGGTATCCGACGTCAAATCATGATACAAAAATCGGTGGGCAAAGAGTTATTATTTGATCGACATGAAAATCTAATTATGACTTTTTCATTTAATTATCTAGTAAAGGCAATTCAACTGCTCGCTGCGGAGGAACTTCAATAAAATTTGGGTTGTTTGTACGGTTATGATTACGATTTGTATATTGGTTGTCGATTATAATTAAAAATTGTGCTCATAGAAAAATCTTGAACAACCCCTTTCTTGGGGCTCCAAACAGATGCAACCCCTGCTTCCATCCAGAGCGCATACTATATTAAAACTAGATATAGCAGCTCCATTCGCGCGGTGTAAATTGCAAGCATTAGAGAATACATCTGCTATTATCCTTTGGATGACACAACAATTATCAGCTACATATATCTCTGTTATCAAAACAACAGGAAAGGCTAGAGTTGATTCTTTAAAATTTCCTTACATCTATTAGTTCTCGTGGTGGCATTCTACTAAAGTGGCAGGGTGCGAGGAAATGGCGATTCTTCTACACGGACACCATAATCACTTCAAAACGACTTTCATAGTTTCATTTCATTTTGTACTACATATGAAACAAATCTTACCTGCCAGCTTCTTTGCAGGAATCGGCTTCTTACTCGTGTCTATTGAAATATACAATTCAGAAGAATTATTCCTCGTTTTCATGTATGCAAATTAACAAAAAAAAAAACGATCAAATTCTCCTTTATATTGTGGCTTAATGTTAATTGTTTGCACTCGGTCCTTTTTTATCTAGGGTGCCTTCAGGCTCCGCACAGCAAGGCTTCTTCTTCGTTGGAAGATGAACTATCTGAAAATATGTTTCACGCACAATGCGGGAAGCAAAACTGGAACGCATCGCATGTGTGAACTCTGAACGGTACGATAAGAATGCAGAATTTTGAATCTGGACCTCGGACGTCATGATTGCAGTGTTCGCAGGCTCTCTTGGAATTATCGTATTCGGGGAGGAAATACATCCAGCGAACGTTCGAGGGAAGGATAACGAAATGAGTGCAAAAAACGAGATCATCGTAATTGACCAATAGGCAAACCAAGGATATTTTAGACTCAATTTGGGCGATAGAGCCATAGAGGAAGTAATTGCTATTGGTACTGATAGTGCCGGGCTCAACGAGACCGGTCTTTAGAAAAATTATAGGATACTTGCCTGGGATTAATTTTCACTACTTGCAATGAAACAGGACGAAACAACTTTGCTTTTCAAGTTGTAGTAGAACAGTTGAATCTAGTGAAGCAACTTGTTTGACGCTGGATGTTGCCGCAGTGCATAGTAAATGAACTTGTGTAATAAGCGCTCAAATGAATTCTCTAGATCGAAGAAGACAAGGCGGAGATGGCGATATTTTTCATGGAGTCTTCGAAAGAATTGGATTAGTTTGCACTGTGACAGTTTTTAAGGAGATTTATTGACTATAATCTAACCGTTGCGCTGTCTCACCAATCAGGTTCTATCTTCCTCACAGACGCGGATGAATTTCGGATTCCACCTCTTCGTTCCAAGTCCTATTGCTTTTTTCGACTTCTGAAGAGCTAATAGATGGCATTGCTCTGAACGTTGGCAGTGTCTGCAGAAATTGTTAATGAATAAACGAAAATAAAAGCGTTTTTTGTTTTCAAATAAATTAATTGCCGTTTATTGAGTTATGCTATGCTCGCAGAACGATACATTCATATTCATTTTCACATCTTCCAGTTAGGCATTATTCATATCATTGTGATCGTATTTAATTTTTACATGAAATTTATTTACATCTTCACAAACTGTCACTTCAGATATCAAAAATTTCGACTTTGTAAATTCCTGATATTGACGAAACCATAAATAGTGGAATATATTATTAAATACTACATTAAAATTTTATTCTTTTATAATCCAATATCACCTATTTTCAGTAAATGTATATTAATCGATTAGGTCAAAACCTGACGAAAAATAGATTCGTATCAAAAGTGTTCTTTGGAGAATAGTTTTATAAAAATTTATCGCCCAATCGAGGGTGATAATTTTTCACTAAATTACGATGGAATTTCGAATTCTCTAGGTCGTTAGAAAAATTGTAAAGATTCTACAAAAAATATTCATTGTCCTCGGGTAGTGATTTGTAGATATCATTTCGATTTTAAGGCATTTTAATTGGTAAGTCTTGGGGTATATATTCGAGAAAATTCGCTGGAAATTGACCGCGCTGATTTCTCAGTTCGCCAAAGAGCCAATCATCGTTAATTCGACTAAGAACAGTGACCATGTCATTCTCCTGGAAGAAGATGGATTTGAACGAAGGAGTCCCTCTTTGAATGATATTAAAATATACCTTTAACGATAAATCCTCTGGTACCTCAGCATTGAAGTTGTATAAAACTCTAACTTTTGGATGAGAATTCGAAATAGGTTTCGTTGATATGTTGTTCTTGGACATCGCATTGCTTCCAGCCGAGTCGTCTTTCAGTGGCACCTTAATTTCTATGTAATTGGACGGGAATATACCTTCACAGCCTTGTTTGTTCCGGCCGTAGCACCACTCCTCGTTCACTCGTTGCAATACATAAATCTTTTCATTCTCCTGAGGATGGAAATATTTTATTTTTAACAAAATCCAAAAAAAGGAAGTCATATAAAATCACAGAAATATCTTACCTTAAAGCTAAGATCACCATCTTCTACTCCCTCGAAATCGTACAGAGCAATGCCATAACTCTGACTGTCGTCCTCTGACTCACGATTGCTCAAATTAATAGCGTCCAGACGCCCGGCAATCACGTCGAATATATCACTGGATGGTGGCGGAGGTGGCGGACAACTGGGCATCGGCGGAGATGACTCGCCATCACTATAAGTAGAGAAACAGGCCGAGGTGTCGTTTGCATTTTTCAATTGTAACATGGACGGTGTTTGAGATTTCAGCATCAAAGTGTTGCTTCCTGTGTGCACTGGTGACGAAGTATTCGAGGACGAACTTAGTGACGGCTTTGGCTTAATTATAGTTGGCATAGTCAATGTTTCCTGCGGTGGCAACAAACTCTTTCCGTTGCATAGAGGGTTATCATTTTGACTTCGATTTATGGCATTGAGATTGCGAACGGGTTGAAGCATGGCTTTATCGGTGAGAAATCCATAGTTTCGTGATGCAGAAGTAGTGCTACTACTGCCGTTGTTAATACTATTGATAGCCCAAGGATCAGTTGGACTAAGGAAATCGTCTTCGAATCCGCTTTCTGGCTGTGATACACTTCCATTTTGCGGCGAACTGAAGTTTGAATCCGAACTGAAACTATCCACACTAACGCAATCACTATTCGATTTTTGAGTGAATGTTGGTGAACTTGGAGGTGAGTCGAATTTTATCAGTTCAACGTCCGTAGAATCTAATCTCGTTTGTTGTGGTAGTTGTGATGATATAAGTCGGTTATTGTCGGTGTTATTTTGTGGAACGTTTGGCAAGGAATTTAATTTTAACTGATTGAAACTTGATTGTTGTTGCAATTGTTGTTTGTTATTTTTGGTGTGCCCCTTTTTGCGGCCGAAAAGATTGGACAGTACATTTATGGATTGTGGAGGGCCGGGTTTTTTCAACACTGTGTTTCCTATAATGAAAAATGCAAAACCCATAAGTAAATTATAGTAAAGTAGTAATTCCAGCTGTGCTACTTTATTCTGAATGGCTGAGGTAGATAAGCACTGGCGACTTTGCAGATCACTCACTGAGGAAACTACCGCAATGCTTGGAAGTCGGGTATAAAATCCAGAACTATAATACTTCCTAAGGAGAAAATGAAATTTAAAGTTTCGTGCGGATAGCCGGGTCGGAATTTGGTAATGGGCAGCACGGCGCCGAAACTGCTAATTATGGGGCGATCCGATGTCTAGGCGGCAGGCGCATGGCTCCACCCCTTACAGTTACTTCGCTTCAATCTGTGGCGACCACTTCACAAAGCCAAATGATGAAAAGGACAAGGGAAATGAAACTCTTTATCATTCGCTCGTGCCAGGAAATGAAATAGCGGGGACAGGTATGACATATCGTCGTTTATTACATCAAATAACCGTAACAATGCAGCAAATTGCTAGTACTCGCAGTTTCCCAGCTTCCCGAGCGTTTCATGTTGTTAGTTTGATTAAGCGAAGAGGTCCATTTTGGAAGATTCGTTTGGAGTGTTGGCACGAATCATTGAGGGATGATATTGCTGGATTGATACAAATCAACGCTGTCAATGAGAGCAGATATAGAGGGCTTGCTGAAACTATAACATTCTCAGCGGTTGAAATTCTGAGAACCCTCAAACGGAAACTTTCTGTCTTATGCACTCGATGCCGAAGGTATTGAGGAAAGTTATCCCGGACGTGTTCAGAATGCAACGTACGTGAGCACCTAGTGTAACTTTTTCAGGTCAATAAAGCATACAGGAGATGCAGTTTTTGGTACCAGATATAAAAGAATATCGGGGTGAAGTTTGGGGGTTATCCGCCTGGCACGCTAAGTGGATCCGACGCTGCAGACACCCGCCACGTCACTATCCTGGGCATGAATTGTGTGTACGATAGATAAGGAGAGGTTCGACGAGTCACAACCAGTTTGAAAAACTGGTTGGACCTACGCCAGGACCTTTTGCAAAATTTCTGAAATAAGAAATTTACTAGTATAACACATCGTTCAATAAGTCCCGGGACTAACTATGAAAACAACATTTTATCGGCAAAATTCTTTATTATTCATCAACATAATCTCCTTCAAGGGTTATACAATCATTCCAACGCTTCTCTAACTTTTCAATGCCATGTTTGTAGAACGATTTGTCTTTTGACTCAAAATGAGCCTCAGTAGCAGCGATCACCTCCTCATTTGAGCCAAATCTTTTTCCCTGGAGCATCTTTTTGAGATCTGCAAAGAGCCAGCAGTCGCTGGGGGCCAGATCCGGCGAGTACGGAGGATGAGGAAGCAGTTGGAAGCCTAATTCGTTGAATTTTTGACTTGTGGCACGGTGCGTTGTCTTGATGAAAGATGACTTTCTTCTTCTTCATGTGTGGGCGTTTTTTCGCTATTTCGGGCTTCAAACGACCCAATAACACCATGTAGTAGTCGCTATTGATGGTTTTTCCTTTTTCGATGTAGTCAATGAAAATTATACCATTCGCATCCCAGAATACGGACGTCATCACTTTGCCGGCCGACTGTTGTGTTTTTGGACGCTTCGGGCGGCGTTTACCGGTCGTACGCCATTCAACTGACTGCAGAATTGACCCCGGAGTGAAATGGTGAATGCATGTTTCGTCCACTGTCACATATCGACGCAAAAAATCCTGTTTATTGCGAGTAAACAGTGCCAAACAGCTCTCTGAATCATTGATACGTTGTTGCTTTTGTTCCATTGTGAGCAAACCCGGCAGCCATTTGGAAAAAACCTTTTTCATAGCCAATTTTTGGTGCAAAATAGTAAATGCACTACCAGTTGATATGTTCACCATCTTAGCTATCTCGTGCAATTTCATTTTGCGGTCACCCATCACGATTTTCAATACTTGCTTGGTGTTTTCGGGAGTTATTCCCTCATTTGGCCGACCCGAACGTTCCGCATCATTTGTATCAGCACGACCGCGACAAATGGTTGTTTTCGACGGAGTATAGTCCGGATAACGTTTTTCAAGCCATTGCTGAGCCTCAACAGTGTTTTTCCCCATTAGAAAACAATGTTTTATCAACACACGAAACTCGTTTTGGTCCATTTTTTCACGATTGCAAAGGTAGCTTTCTTGGTTATGTTTCGAATTACATCAAATTTTGACACATCTTATCTGAAGGTTGGTACTTCTGAACCTTGGTATATAAATGGCATTATTAGCGCCATTTCTACGCTAGTCCCGGGACTTATTGAACGATGTGTTACGTCATTAGTTGACACATAGTATAAATCAAATTAGGTCATTAGTCGCCGGAGGAATTTCCAGCTTTCCTCCTCAAGATTTATAACTTACCAACAAACAAATTTTTTGACTCCACCAAGATCAGGTTTATGATCGAGAAAAATGAACCATTCAATCCAGACGAAGAGACCCCGTTACTGAACGGGACAGTGACTAAAGAAAAAGATCAAAGCGGATCACCCCAGAACCCATCTGTACACGAAGAGACACTTTCCAAGGTAATTCATTGCGCCTCCTTCGGTTTATCCTCTTTTATGTCTGATTGGTGTTAGAAAGCACGGTTTTAAAATCAAATATGGCTTGTATACTAAGTACCAGCTAACACAGCTACTAATTTTAGAAGTCTGTGGCATAGTTGATATGTTCGGTTATGATATTCCGAAGGAATCTGATTTAGAGAAGTATAGATTTCAGTCACTCACAAGTCATGTATTGCGAGCCACATAGCAGATATCATACGTGACGTCCACGTCTAAGCGATGACCGAGGCAGACTTCTACAGGTATTTGAAAATTCTACATTTTCGAGTTGATGATTTAAAGGATGTTCTGCTGTCCAAATTCCTGGAACTCTGAACCTGGTGCTTCCGCATCCCTTTCGGAAGAGTAAAATTACGCATGAAATACGTTCACTATCCCTTCACTTGCATATATATTACCATAGACGAAGGTCGATCTGGAAAACATATAGCGGCGGATACCGACTACTAAAGTCAAATTTCGAATGTATCATTGAAATGCGGTAGGGGAGATGAATTTATTTCGTGATATCGAATGTTAGGGTGTGGTTGACATTGCAGCACAATATTAACGCCAAGTCGATTTGCTGCGCGCCTTCTTCACGTCAAGGAGCAGACAACTCCCTTGTACGCATTGACTACACTTAACTTGAAAGATCGGCATTTCAATCCCTTTCTTGCAGTCGCTTGGTAACTATTAATTGAACTTGTGAAGAATTAATAACTGAATACGCCGAAGGCCTAAATGTCGGTGACCCTGGTGGTATAAGACAAGAAGATTTAACAATATGTGATTCTTTGGAATCGTGGGCTAGTGGATTTCTAGTCATGTCTTCTTCCTTAGTGAGTAAGAAAATAGCTGGAACTCGAGACCAATTGCGAATACCCAAACAAAAACTTACCCGTCATATTCGGTGAAATACGTGGTGGTGGCGGACGTGGAGGTGGAATTTTTTTAACACTAGGATTATTTATATTTGGTTGATCGAAAGGAAATCCATCCCAATTTGTTGCAGGCGCATATCGAGCAGCAGGGAAATGTCGAGTTACCGATGAGCCTCCACTAGGTGCATTTAATCCAGGCGAAGTTCTACTTGGTAATTTAGAACTATATGTCCGCTGAATTGAACCCGACGCTGGTGGTGGTGGTAATTTAATGGGAATTATATTTGAGCTAGTTGCACTGTGTTGCTGTGATGTTGCTTGCTGTTGTGGTGGAGGTGGCGCTGGTCGTGATGGTATGGTCATATTTCTGGAAGGGAGACAAATAATAAAACTGAAGTGAAAATGTGGCAAATGGTGCTGAGAATTACATGTTTGTAGCGGTGATTTGGATTTTTCATGGAGTTATCAACTACAGATATTTAAACTGATTTGAGCCCTCGAACTACTTAGACACTAAATGGAGTAAAATACTGTTGTTTGTGCGCACAAAGTTTGCGACGATGGGTCGCCCTTGGTTACACTGCAATGACGCAAAGCCCTCTAAGCAGCAGCTGTGCTATTCTCAAGGTATGTTACAAAATAAAACAGCAAAATGGACTCATAAAACAAAACCCATAATGAATCACAAATTTATAGAAACGTTTAAGAGAGTATATAATGAAAAGTGGCCCATTTGAGTAATTCGCTTTCTGTTTATATTATTCATATAATCGTGGCATTAGTTCTCCCGTAACCGTAACCCTGAACCCCCTTGATGATCCATCAAGGAAAGCTATTTTTTCAATGGAGCTATTCAACGAGGAAGTTGAAATATTTACTTCTGCGGACTTCAAGATAATCTCAAATTTGATGCTATCATGAAGACGGAAATTCATTTGGCTAGTTTTGTGGGGGCGCTGGCGATTAAAACCTTATCCGGAAATGTAACCGATTTATTGGCGCAATTTTTCCTTACTGCTCTCTGATCACAGGCGCAACAACCGGTATCCGGTCTAGGCCTACCTAAATAAGGAACTCCAGATATCCCGGTTTTGCGCCGAGGTCCACCAATTCGATATTCCTAAAAGCTGTCTGGCGTTCTGACCTACGCCACCGCTCCATCTTAGGTAGGGTCTCCCTCGTCGTCTTTTTTACCATAGATATTGCCCTTATATTATACTTTCCGGGCTGGATAATCCTCATCCATACGGATTAACTGACCCACCCACCGTAACCTATTCAGCCGGATTTTATCCACAACCTGGCGATCATGGTATCGCTCATAGATTTCGTCGTTATGTAGGCTACGGAATCGTCTCATGTAGGGGGCCAAACATTCTTCGGAGGATTCTTCTTTCGAACGCGGCCAAGAGTTTGCAATTCTTCTTGCTAAGAACCTAAGTCTCCGCGGAATACATGACGACTGGCAAGATTATTGTCTTGTACAGTAAGAGCTTTGACCCTATGGTGAGACGTTTCGAGCGGAACAGTTTTTGTAAGCTGAAATAGGCTTTGTTGGCTGACAACAACCATGCGCGGATTTCATCATCGTAGCTGTTGTGATTTGTGATTTTCGACCCCATATAGGAGAAATTATCAACGGTCTTAAAGTTGTATTCTCCTATCTTCATTCTTCTCGTTTGACCAATGAATTTGATGTTGTTGATTGGTTGGTTTTTGGTGCTGACGTTGCCACCATATACTTTGTGTTGCCTTCATTGATGTGCAGCCCAAGATCTCACACCGCCTGCTCGATCTGGATGAAGGCAGTTTGTACGTCTCGGGTGGTTCTTCCCATGATGTCGATATCGTCGGCATAGGCCAGTAGTTGGGTGGACTTAAAGAGGATTGTACCTCTTGCATTTACCTCAGCATGACGGATCACTTTCTCGAAGGCCAGGTTAAAGAGGACGCATGATAGGGCATCCCCTTGCTGTAGACCGTTGTTGATGTTAAATGGTATTGAGAGTGATCCTGCTGCTTTTATCTGGCCTCGCACATTGGTCAGGGTCAGCCTAGTCAGTTTTATCAATTTCGTCGGGATACCGAATTCTCTCTACCGAGTTCTCGTTGCCAATCGTCAGGCATTGATTCGCTGTCGCTTGGTATAACTCGTCGCCTCCATATTTAACCAATTCCGCTGTAATTCCATCGGCTCCTGGTGACTTATGATTTTTTAGCCGATGAATTGCACGAACTGTTTCTTCTATACTTGGTGGTGGCAGTATCTGTCCATCTTCAGTTGGCGGGACCTCCAACTCGCCGATGTTCTGGTTGTTCAGTGGCTCATCAAAGAACTTGACCCATCGCTCCAATATGCCCATTCTGTCGGAAATCAGATTTCCCTGTTTGTCTCGGCAGGATGAGCATTGAGGTGGGTAAGGCTGCATCCTGCTGACTTGTTGGTAAAACTTCTGCCTTCGGGCCTGGTGCGGTTGCTCCCTGTACTTTTTTAGTTCGCAGACTTGTTGGTTCTCCCAGGCTTCCTTTTTCCGTCTGTGAAGTCGTTTCTCCGTTCCGAGTTCGTGACAAGTCTCTGCGCGTGCCCGCGTTTTTTGAGAATGCAACATTACTCGGTATGCGGCATTCTTTCGTTCCGTAGCTAGCTTACATTCATCGTCAAAACCAGTCGTTCCGACTCCTTTTGCGACTGGGGCCAAGTATTTTTGTGGCCGTATCAATGATAACATTCTTCAGGTGGTTGTGAAGATCATTTGTTGATGCTTCATCTCCCGGACCTCTATTGACTGCGGTTATTGCGGCATCCAATTCCTTCTTATACGTGTCCCGGAGGGCTGTATTGTGGATGACTTCAGTGTTAACTCTCACCTGATTTTCAGAGGGGATTCTGGGTGGTGTTGTTATTCGAGCTCGGAGCACTATGCCAACGAGATAGTGATCCGAGTCTATATTGGCCCCTCTATATTTTCTGACATTCATCAAGGCTGATCTGATTTTTAAACTTGCCTTGCAAGCGCAGAGTGCATAGCCGTTCGCTTATGTTTTCAAAGCCGATAACAGCAGGTTTCATTTTTTGGCTGACTAAGAAACCTACTCCGAACACACGGTATACTGGATGGCCACTATAATATATGGTGTAGCGACTCTTCTCCAGGAAACCGGTCCCTGTCCAACGCATCCCCTATAACGCAGTTACATCAGCCCTATATTGGGGCAGGGTATCGGCTTGTTGCTCAGCAACTTTATCTCTGTACAGGGATCGCACGTTCCATGAGAAAATGCGCAAATCGTTATTTCTTTGTCGTTGCCGCGTTCGTCGTTGTGCAATCCGTCCAGTCCGAGGCTCCTGTTGTGGCTTACATTAAACAGGAAACAGAAAGTGTTCATTATATCTTCACGGAAACAAAAAGAAAACATCACCACCACGATAAAGTAAAGACACCTTAATTTACACAAAAGCATTAGATTACTATTAACGAAAGATATGTCCACTTTTTTGATTAGCCTGCGATTAGGAAATATGATTTAATCTAACTTAAAAAATGTAATTTGATTACTGACCAATTCAAAACGATCAAGCGGCAGTTATGTGAAAACGTCTAAAACATACTTGCAGGCTATCGATAAGACAAAAGTGTAAATCGTCTGAATTTTTTCCATTAAGGTGCACAAGTGATTAACTACTGCTCTAAGCGGTTATCGTTTTATCTAGACGATGGATAACTTTCTGCATTGTTCTCTGGGTATGTCATTTGCACTGGAATTTATATGAAGTGATATTCAAGCATAGTCTCATGAATGATGAAACAGGGACAAATAAGAAAGGACTGACATTGCATACGCCCTATGCTCCACAAAGAATTTTATATTGTTTTCGAAACCATAATATGTTGGTCAAATTTGTAGATGCCACAAATAGCCTACTCCTTTCAGATGAAAAGACGGAATGCAGTCTACTCTTTAAAACCAAAAATTCTGAAAATATTTTATATCAAAAGAGGAGATAAATGAAATGCAATTTGGGGTGAAAGGCTAAAAAGGTAATGAGGTGGGCGTTGGGTTTAAGACAGCATATCACCGATGGTCCCGAAATCGAAGTCCGTGGCAAATGAATTACTGAAAATGTAACCGCCCAACCAATAGATTCGAGCCCTTTTGTTACATCACATCAGATATCTCGCGAGATATATCTAGTAGACGACAAAATCTTAGATTTAAACTAGTAAAAATTAAAGGAAAGGTTATATAAAATGTGTTATGTTTTGACATGAACTTGCCACCTGCCCACAAATCTTAAGTTGAAAGTTTAATGTTTAAATCTACTTCTCACGTACGATCTTTTTTGATTCAAATGTTTGCACATATTTTTATAAACAAAAACTTCACTTCAGGGGCGACACTGCTTCAGAATCTGCACTCTTTGAAAGAAGAACGCCAATGAAGCGCAACTCTGAAAACTGAAACAATTTCAATGCAGATATATTAACAATTCCATTTGCTCCACGCCGCCACATGAGAGAATAAATTATTCGACGGATCAAAACCCTCCTTATCACCATCTTATCGTGTACTACTTCCGAGAATGGAAACCGACTTTGCGCTTGTGAACGCCTATTCTGTATAAGTTTCATATTCATTTCGCAAAACCTTCGTTAGAAAATTGCGTCGTTTCATTGTTCTTAATTGTTTTCATGCGTTTTTATCTAAACATTTCAAAAGAGAGTAAGCAGATTATTGGACACGCGAAGCACTCGGCTTCCACCCATAAATGAAAATTTACGTCATTAAAGTTCGCTCAGATTAACTTGATTTTGTTTAGATTTCTATTGGAAATTTTTAGTGAATGAAGTTGATGAATTATTTTTGTAGAAATATAAACAACATTGAACGAAATTGGGGCGTAATTTTAGTTTGTACAGTATTCATCTCCGTAAGATACATGAACAGGCGTTCAATAGGTGGTAGTGAAAATTTAAATAGAACATCTCAATTTTGCGAGAAAAGGAAATGTACTTATCTGAGAGGATTCAGACAAAAGCATCAAAGCAAACTAGGCCGAAAAGTGCAAACTCTAAACTGTGATAGTCTTAGAGTCTGCAGAGAAACAAACGTCAGCTCGCCTTCCACTTTATTATAGTGAGAAAATCGCCACTTTCAATGCATACAGACGCCCACCCAAATTTTTTGGAAAAAGATTCTAGTTCCCAATGAATTGAACGTGATCTGGGAGATAGAGATTGGGGACTAGCCAGAAAGACAATCAATATGTGAAAATCGGAGAGATCGGGGGCGTTCCTAGGTCCTAGGGTTCCTAGGAATGAGATGTCCAATACTAGGTAAAAAAGGCATTTTAGCTCCCGATTGTATGATAACTTGGAAATGTATTATCTCGTCGATAGATGGACGTAGTTTGCTAGTAGCAATAAAAGCAACAAAGCAGCAGCAAATCGGACACTCCATCTCTAGCGGCACGCGATTTTGTTACCTCGATGGCAGTTAAGTAAGTGATGGTAAATGCGGCCGGTTTGCATGTTAACTAAGCCTGAGGTTGGTTGTCCATCAGTCTCGAAAATATTAGGCAGCAAGTATTTGACTCCTAAACGTACACGATTTCCAAATCCATCGAGTCTACGAGAATCCCGCGCTGCCTTTGCGATTAGCAAGAAATTGCCCCGACACACTATTGTCGTAAATGTAAATATTCTAACAGAAGAAAAGGACAACTGTATAAAAGACCAGTTATACACTCATCTAGGAATAAGAAAGGATATAGTTTCTATGACAAAACAAACGACAATGAATGTAATCATGCTCAAGAATTCACCTTCATTAGGTTTGATAGTCACACTCATACACTTCCTTTTATGTAGGAAGTATACACACAAGACAAAGGTACACAATCGAATTGATAAACTTTTCGTTGAAAAGTGACCGGCCTATAGCCTATACCAATTAGAGATGGGTAGTTGATATATGTAATATCATAAATGTGATGTCAAGCGATGACGGCTTTACGGTTTCTTACCAGGGCAGATGCAAATCGTCAGACCCTGCCCCACCTCTGCTCTGGAAACAGCGTGACCGTAGCGGCTCGAAGATGTTGAGTGCTTCTTTATATAATTTGTAGAACACGACTCAGTATAACACGCTCAATATATTAGGTTGTTGCAAATGAAATGTCGGATATTTGAGTAAAATTTCAAAAAACTATAACTTTTATGAAAATTAATTTTATTAGTCAAAATAAGAACCAGCAGCTTCAATGCACTTCTCCCAACGAGATAAAAGGGCATTTATTCCAGTTTCGTAAAAGTCTGGGTTTCTAGAGCTAAGAAATTCTTCAAAGGCACTTTTGACAGCTACTTCATTGCTGAATTGTTTCCCCGCCAAAAAGTGATCCAAATGCTTAAAAAAGTGGTAGTCGGTTGGCGAGAGGTCGGGTGAATATGGTGGATGAGGAAGAGTCTCATATCGTAATTCATTTAATTTTTGGACCGTCATTTTGGAAACATGAGGTCGGGCGTTATCATAGAGCAGTATCACTCCATCTCTGTTGACCAATCTAGGCCGCTGAACACGTAATTTCTCGTGCATTTCATCAAGTTGGGCACAATATTTCTCTGCATTAATTGTTTCACCACGCTCCAAAAACGAATAATGAATAATTCCAGATGCAGACCACCAAACAGTTACCATTACCTTCTTCGGGTGAAGGCTCGGTTTTGGCATGTGTTGTGGAGGCTGATCGGCATCTAGCCATTGCGCTGATCTGCGACGGTTGTCGTACAATATCCACTTTTCATCGCATGTCACTATTCTGCGCAAAAAGGGATTGTTCCTGTTGCGGTTGAGTAGAGAACTGGATATTTCCATTCGCAGCGCCATGTTTTGCTCGTTGAGTTCATGCGGAACCCACTTATCAAGCTTCTTCACCTTTCCAAGCTGTTGTAAGTGCTGAGATACTGTCGAATAGTGTACGCCTATTTTCTCTGCAATGTCACGAATCGATGATCGGGGATCAGATTCCACTATCAAACGCAACTCGTCGTTGTCGATCGATGGTCCTGAGTGTCCACGAGGTTCACTTTGGAGGGTCATGTCGCCTGATCGGAATTTTTCGAACCACCGCTGTGTCGTTCGTTCGTTTGCTGCGTCAGCTCCAAATGCTCTGCAAATGTTTCTGGTTGCCTCCGCTGCGTTGTGACCAAGTTTAAATTCATATAGAAAAAGTAGACGTTTTTGACTCCCTTCCATGCTTTTTTCTTTGAGTTTTACTTGGAATTTCAATGACGATTGAAACTGAAATGACTCCTTGATCGAACGAACGACTATTTATACTCAATTATCCCATACCACCAGAGTCACCTTGCGGCAGTTTTAAACATTAAAATCATAACTAACTTCACTTCATTGAAAAATCCGACATTTCATTTGCAACAACCTAATAATTCGTAGTCATGTCGTGTTCTACGAATAATATAAAGGAGCACTCAACATCTGCGAGCCGCTGCGGTCACGCTGCTCCCAGAGCAGAGGTGGGGCAGGGTCTGACGATTTGCCTCCGCCCTGGTAAGAAACCGTAAAGCCGTCATCGCTTGAAATTCTTGAAAAGTTGGGTGCAAGCCCCAAGCGAGGGGTCCGTGGACCAGGAAAGAGGGAGTAAGTTGCTCCCCATTTGGTCCGGTCCAACAATAAGTTAATGCGGACTTAGGACCCCATCATTCTCAAAAAAAATATGATATTACATTACTATCACCGGCCCCAATCCAAAACATTACAATATCATCTTAAATTACCGCATTACCTACCATTAATTACCAAAGTGATGATGATATTACTTCTGTGGTCGGTAATGTTTTTGTATGTAATCCCCTGCTCTTTTGGCTAGCTTGGGGTTGACTTCCGACTAGAAAATGATTTCGAAAGCATGTGATTATAAGGATGCAGATTCTTAGCTTTAAGTAATTGATTCATAATATTATTATCATTATTATTATTTACATAACATTCTGGTACCGAGCCCAGGGAAAGGTGGAGGGTTTGAGGCAACGTGCTTTATACTATCCTCAGTAAAACAAAAATAAAATCTTGAGACCAGGGAAGGAGATAAATAAAGTATAACTTTAGTTATTCCACTATGCTAAATCCTACCTAAATTCTAAATCCCTTTTAGTGACAACAAACAAAATTAAAATAATCGGGAAAGTGCAATGGCGTTCACCTCAGTCGACGCGGCAGGACGGGCCCCGGTCCTGTCGAGAAATGGACGGCGTCAGGACGTAAGCAAATCAAATACGTGGTTGCACCCAAAATATTAGCACGGTCACTGGAAAGACAAAGAAACTTGCAAGAGCCCTTCGGAAAAAGCACATTAATATCTGCGCTCTAAAAGAAACCGAATGCTCTGGTGCCAAAAGCTGCAACATAGAATTCGAACCACCGTCACTGACGGCAAAGCCGTTCCCTATGACAGTATCGCACCTCAACATCGGCCGTTAATTGTCGTCTTGCGAATCAGGCCACCAATAAAACAACGTGAGGAACGCACTGATCCAGCCCGCATTAAATGGTGATGATTTCGTGAGAAGAAAGAAGAAATGATCTCACACGATTATGTGGAAGAATCGTGGAACCAAGTTACAGACACGATCCACAAAGCGGCCTATGCAACCCTCGGGGTAACCAAGCCAAATAAGCGGTTCATCAACCGAGATACTTTGCTTTGGAATGACGATGTTCAAATAAAGGTCCGTGAAAAGAAACGCACAGACACAATACAGGTCAGACTTCTTGCAAAGAATATATTTCCCCGGTGCTGGAAGTAGGAAAATTGAAAAGCCATTTGTTTTGTTTTCAACAAAGCCGTAAAAAGGGCTGAGGTAGAGAGAGAGGTAGTTGATTCCTTATAAATGGAATTTTAATATTTCACTTGAATATCAATTACCATTCTCGTTAATTATCACGTCAGCATCTTTTTTGCATGGTTTAGAATGCAATAAATTCACACGAAATTGGTGAAAAAAATTTACAGCCCCCCTTTGCATGTATGGGGAGCCTCTTTTAAACTCCATGTAACTTAATGTCACTCAGTATTTGCGTGGGATTTCATAGTTCCCATATGTCCACCAAATTTCGTTTAAATCGGTGTAGCGGTTTTTGAAAAAAGTGCGTGTGACAGACAGAGAGTGAATTGATTTTAATAAGGTTTTGTTTTACACAAATAATTTTAGCCCTTCAGCGCCCACTAACAATTTATGATCATCCATATGCTCTGAATATGAAGATGTTTCAATCATACAATCCCAATTACAATCCAATACTAAATGAGTTGCTAAAATTGCATCACATTTCCTATTACCATTACCGTTCCAATGAGCAATTTATTTTTATAGTAAAGCAGAAAAATCTGCCAGGCACACAGACCAAACGCGTTTCATTGCTATAATTCTTAAACCAACTTTCAGATGGGTGTTAATCATTTTTTGCTCCATCTAACAACTCAATTAACAATGTTTTTTTCTAATAGATTATTCAAACATCTCAAAATAGCACTAAGGAAAACGTTGCTACTTATTTTTCCCAATGCCATAAATGAAATTAAGAACTGGGACGATAGTGAATCCATAAAATATTATCATAGGCTCTCGCATTTGTTTCTAAGAGGCGAATGAAGGAAATATATATCTCTTTTACAATATGACCCAAGAGACTACAATTATACTTTTGTAAACATGATAGTTGTATACTTTTTTAGCATAAGATTGCATTGAACAAGGACAAAAACGGGGAAAGGCTTCAGAAATAAAATATTACAAAAGTCTCCGAAAATAAATGATATTTTTATTTTTATTTATATCAGAGATAGTTCTCTCTTGCCTTATATATTTTTATGTTTAGCAGCCATACATTAAAAGACTCTGTTTTTATTTGAATCGTACATCAGGGGACCCTAAAATGTCCAAGGAGTAATACCAACTCAACTTTTCAACTTTTTTTTTCCATCTTCCTAACATTCCGATAAGTGCCGCACCAAATGCCTAGTCCCTATAAAGTCAATGTAATAGTGAATGCAAGGAGCTGAAGCCTCAATAATCATGGCTTCGATGCATTGCAGACACTCGCTGAAAATTCTAGCAATAAACGCTTTCATCCAGGGAATAAGAAACACATTACACGCTACGTGACTCCTGCACTAGTCCAGGATATTCTCTTCTACCCATTCGCAAAAACGACATGACTGTCAACTAAATTTAAGCCAAAAACCAACAAACATTGGAGTTTCCGGAAGGCGTTATTTGCTTGAAACTTTCACGGAGCTGCAAACATCGCAAAGAGAGGAACGAGAGGTGAATTTTTTTTACATAATATGAACGTGTAGGATATAAAATGAAACGGCCTGGTTGGGCCAGAACCTATCCAACCGAAAAGTGAAATCTAGGTCTCAATTATTGGAGGAAGACATATATTTCTGTTTATATTATACTAATGAAATTTGCACGGTATTTAGTTTATATACATACAGTACGGTGCCAAAATGAGTCAATGCTGTTTCAAAGTATAAAAATCCTGTCATTATAGCGCATGCGGGATTAGCAGAACAGTTTGTTTATTATCATAGTTTATGATGTGGGAGTAGCCTAGTCGGTTTGAAATTAGGTCTCTCTTTCTTGCCCTTTCTCTCAAAAGAGAAATTGATTACCACATTAACTCAATTTTGCACCAAGCCAAAAACTGTTCTTTTCCATTATTTTTTCGCGTCTCACTATTCTAATAGAAAAAATAACTTTTATAGTCATTATTTGAGCACGTGCAAACCTATGCTACATTATTTACCCGTAGTTATAATGAAAGCCCTTCATCATCATCATCATCAACGGCGCAACAACCGGTATCCGGTCTAGGCCTGCCTTACTAAGGAACTCCAGACATCCCGGTTTTGGACGGAGGGCCACCAATTCCTGACCTACGCCATCACTCCATCTCAGACAGGGTCTGCCTTGTCTTCTTTTCCTACCATAGATATTGCCCTTATAGACTTTCCGGGCTGGATCCTCCTCATCCATACGGATTAAGCGACCCGCCCACCGTAAACCATTCAGCCGGATTTTATCTACAACCTGAAGGTCATGGTATCGCTCATAGATTTCGTCGTTATCTAGGCTACGAAATCGTCCATTCTCATGTAGGGGGCCAAACATTCTTCGGAGGATTCTTCTCTCGAACGCGACCAAGACTTCGCAATTCTTCTTGCTAAGAACCCAGATCTCCGAGGAATACATGAGGAGTGGCAAGATCATTGTCTTGTACAGTAAGAGCTTTGACTCTATGGTAGGACGTTTCGAGTAGAATAGTTTTTGTAAGCTGAAATAGGCTCTGTTGGCTGACAACAACCGTGCGCGGATTTTACTTTCTCGCGGGCCAGGTTAAAGAGGACGCATGATAGGGCTCCCCTTGTCATAGACCGTTGTTGATGTTGAATGGTGTTGAGAGTGATCCTGCTGCTTTTATCTGGCCTCGCACATTGGGCAGGGTCAGCCTAGTCAGTCTGTCATGGCCGTGTACAAATCTACCCTGGCTATGCTATCTAGGCGGCTTTAAATTCGATGAATAGATGGTGCAACTGGTGTCCATGTTCCAACAGTTTTTCCATCGCTTGCCTAGCCACCATATAGTGGCAGCTTCCTGATTTTTTTTTTCAGATTTTTTGGTTGGGCAGTTCCTGGCAATGGCCCCTTAAATAAATGATCACTTTCGACCCCCCGAACTTCCCGCCTTTCCAGCAAATGTCAAAACTAAGACAAGTTTTGGAAAGTACTAATCGAGACCTTTCATTTAGTACGCCACATGACTATATTTGGTGGAAAAAAATTTACACCCCCCTTTTGCATGTATAAATTCGATGTAAAAAGATGTAACTCACTGTATGTGTGAGCGTTCACGTTCCCACCTTTCCACCAAATTTGATGTCAATCGCTGCTAGTCTCCGAGAAAAATGCGTGTGACGGAATGACAGACAGTAAACCGATTTTAATAAGGTTTTGTTTGAGATAAAAAATCTGTAATCAAAATTATAAATAATTTAAATCCGACTAAACCGCCCCAAATTCATACCCCGAAAAGGGCAGCTCAAAAAAGATTATTTTTTTGCTGTTGTTAAACCATCTTTTCATCGACTTTAAAACTCGCCTATGACAGCATAGCCAGGGTAAAACTGTACATAGCCATGAGAAAGTTCGGTATCCCGACGGAATTGATAAGACTGGCTATGCTGACCTCGACCAATGTGCAAGGCCAGGTAAAAGCAGCAGGATCACTCTCGAAACCATTCAACATCAACAGCGGTCTAAGACAAGGGGAAGGCCCTGGAAAAAATGATTCGCGACGCAGATGTGGACGCGAGAGGCACCATCCTTTTCAAGTCCACCCCTGGGCTACGCTGACGCTATTGACATTATAGGAAGAACAACCCGGGATGTACTATCTACCTTCATCCAAATCGAGGAGGCAGTGCGAGATCTTGGGCTGCACATTAATGAAGGCAAGACGAAGTACACAACGTCGGCCGCAAAATCCAAAGAACGAACAACATCGAATTGTACTGACCAAATGAAAACAATAAAGATAGCAGACTACAACTTTGAGATCGTTGAAAATTTCTCCTATCTAGGGTTTAAAATCACAACCGATAACAGCTATGACGATGAAATCCGCGCACGGTTGCTGGTTGCCAACAGAGCCTATTTTAACTTATAAAAACTGTTTCACTCGAAACGTCTCACCATAGCATCAAAGCTCTTACTGTGCAAGACAATGACCTTGCCAGTCCTTATGTATTCATCGAAAACCTGGGGTTTTCAGCAAAAAAAAATTGCGAACTAGCTGCGTTTGAGAGAAGAATCATCTGAACAATTTTTGGCCCTTACATAAGGATGGACGATTCCGTAACCTACATAACGACGAAATCTATGAGCGGCTCAACAGGTTGCGGGGACAGGTCACCTAATCCGTATGGATGAGGATGATCCCGGAAAGTCCATAGGGGCAATATTTATGGTAGAAAAAGAAGACGAGGCTTGCCTGAGATGGAGCGAAAGATGCAGGGGAGGATGCCAGACAGCTTTTAGTGATATCAAACTGGTGGTTGTTGCCCCGTTGATGATGATGATAACACTGGGCAAAGTAACGAGATCCTTCAAACCCATTTCATGTGCAACCTACGGTGGTCGTTCCTACATCGATTAAAGTTGTATTATCCCAAACAGAGTTAAACTACGTATTAAAGTAGACGGGATATTTCGTAACTAGTATTATTTGAGCGTTTTTAATAATAACAATTGTTGGCGCAACAATCCAATTGAATCAGGACCTTGAAGTGTGTTAGAGCACTTCATTGAAGACCATAACGGTACACTACATTAGAATGCAATGTGGTCAGCATTGCGCTCGCCCGAGATTATTTTCCTGATTTGACCCAGGTACCATCGCTGTAGTTGTAAAAATGCTTACATGCTGGATATCCTTATGGAACCAATAAACTCTGGGAAGGAGTGCAAGAGAAATGGCAGAATATTTTAAAAGAGTGTAAAAATCTATAAAGCTGCTAAAAAAGGCCAAAAAAATTGCACAAACTACTAGATTTCACATAATTTTTGCCTGATACAAAAATGATACTTGATTAAAGACCAAGACCAATATTTGTATTTTATCATTAGTTTATAAAATTATCAATTTTGATCTAGTTCTTTGGTACTAATGAACTGTAGTTTAAAAAAATGTTTGGTTATCGAATAAACAACTTTTTTTTTCATTTTCTTATGGCATTGACTCATTTCTATACCATACTTTACATATATATGTATACTTTTGTGCACGGAGTAAAGCGGAAATATTCAGATGCGTTCGAACAATTTAAATGCGTATACACATATGTATGCATCAGTATGCGGTGATGGACAATGTTTGTTTGTTTGGGATGAGCACAGTATTTGTGTCTGTATTATGTACATATATCATGGAGTTAGGCAATATATGAGAGAATATTTTATATTTTCATCTATGTACGTGTCCGGATTGCTCAAGTGGTTAGACCGCTGGGCTGTCGTCGCGGAAGATCGCGATACAAATCTCAGTGATGACAGAGGGATTTGTATGGTGACTGGATGTCGGATACTAGTCGACTCAACTATGAATGGATACCTGAGTTATTATTATTATTATCTATATATGAATTGAAAAACGGGCATAGAACACATAAGATGAATACAAAACTTTTATACCCGAAGCGCCCAGCTTTCGGTATTCCGACTTGTTTGACGTGTGTGGACGTTCCTCGGTAACGCTATAGACAATGCCCAGAACGGTCACTTCCTCCTACTTAAACCTGAACATCGGTTGGGCATTCTGCGTTTAGGGAAAGTTAGATGGTGGGACTTGAGAGTGCTTACTTCTCCCACTTCCTCCACTGTGATCTCGGTACCCCATATTGCATTACGTCTTTCGACGGCCCAGTGAAATACGTGGACGGAAGGTTTTTATCCGCAATAATGAACAAGTTTCGGACGAAGCACAAGTTACGTTTCCATTCATACGGGGACAAGCGTTTGGGCCTGACGATATCCACGGATCCGTTCCTTGCAACCGTGAAGTTTCCTCAGAACTGCTGTGTCCTCCAGAATGTTCATGTCTTTCTCAGGGAGTGGAAGAAGGGGAGGATCATGAGATTTCAAAGAAAAGCACCAGCTTTGAGTGCGATAACTGAGAGTGTATATGTGTACTCCCTGCAGTCGCGAAAAAATAGCTGAAATAGGCTTAGAACGCAACAAATAAATCTTCGGAAGCCTGATTTATAGGGGATACGCTGGTTTACTCTCTGTGTCTTCCTGTACTATATTAGCATCTTTCGGCTCTTTTTCAAGCATTATGCGAATGCCGGCTCCACCTACATTTCAAAAAGGCTCTCAACACAGTTAATAAGAAATGTATATGAAGTAGCAGCTACATATTAGCTAAACAATTATTAGGGCGAAATATGACTCTTATTGATTCACAGGCCTTGGACAAATAGCTGCGAATTCGGAAAATGGGGAAGCAATATAAACGAAAACAATGTTCTCAGTCTGATGGCTTATCGCAATCTTCCTATTCACAATAATGTACTTAATTTGTTCTATGTTGCTATATGGGGGCAGCATATGAAAATTGATCACCACTCTTGCTCAAGAACTCCAAGCCTTCGTCTGCATCGTGTCATGGGATGTGTGTGTGTGTGTGGTGGGGGAGAAGCTACAGCTTCTGAGCACTCAGGCCGTGCTGGCCCATTGTACTCGCCACCCCCGTCTAACGGAATATTCCGGATTCGTTGACGTATCGCAGGATATCCGTTAGTGGATGTGATGCTACCCGTCGCAATTGGAGAACATCGGCACCAAAGATCTGATGCCTGATGCGTCCATAGGAGGGGCATTCACATAGGAAATGCTCCGTGGATTCCGTTTCCTCATTACAGGAGGGACACGTATCATCTTCGGTAATTCCTATTCTGAACATATGCCCAGCTAGTGAATTATGGCTTGTCAGAATGCCCACAATACACCTGCAAGTCCTCCTGTTTTTCGACAGGATAAACTTTGCGGTACGTATGTTCGGTTCTGGCAGGAAAAGCAGCATATAGGCATGGGGTACTCTGGCTTCAAACAATTTCAAATGTAGAGCTTGACCTGCGTACGCGCGACAGATTCATGGACGTGTTGATCAGAAAGCGTAAGTTGATAGATCACACATTAAGAAAAGATGACAACTCTATTCTAGGATGGCCGACGAGTTGCTTGGCCCAGAAACACATGACGCAAAGGAGTGGAGGAAGAGTATAAGCTTCTCGAAAAGTCCTAAAAGCAGATGAAGCATTTTTCGTGATCCCTGACGAAGTAGTGTTAATAGCTAAAATAATTCTGGAAAATATCTAAGAACATCTCAAGAGCCTGATCGACAGCAAGCAGGCTGGACTCCTCTGCGATGTCGGATACCAGTCTACCCAGCTGTGAATGAGAAACTGGGTGACATCAGGGTAATAATGTTGCCCACATTGCGTCTTCCAGTGTATATCCTGTATTGCCCCGTTACGGTCTTGAATGAAGTGCTCTAACACACTTCAGGGCCCACATCCAATTGAATTGTCGCACCAACGATTATTATTATTATTCTCATGCACCAATTGACTGAATTCTATTATAGACTAAGCGAATTCACGGAAAGTGTTGGTTAGCAGCTGGGAGTCGACTGCATTGGCTTATCAGCGCACTTGATTCACGACGGCGAAGTTACGACAATGGAGCAACTCTCACCGCCCTCAATTTTGCAAAATCGTTAGGCATTATTTTTTCAGTTCTTTAACCCTTACACCCCTACATCGTTTCAAGAACGTCTGCTCTTCTGTCTGCACGCTTGAAACAAGGTGACTTGGCAGCTCACTTGCGGTAATCAAGATAGTGTTTTATTCGGACCCAGACCGCTCAGATGACATTCAAGTGCTATTGAATTCGATTTCCAACCTATTTCGAGCCTAAACCAGCTCCAATGAAGCGCAAATCACGAGAATGGCACAAACGGAATATATTATGATTTAATCAAATCATACAACCTTGAGCCCGCCGCGCTGGCCAGCAACATTCGTTTTTTTCTGCACTACTTACGGCCATCGCTCAAGTTGTAATTAACCAGCTCAGCGGCGAGAAAGTGTTAATACGCACGGAAAGCATCATAATTGACTAGCGGTTGCGAGTGAATTTAATTACCCAACATTAACCGCAGAGAAGCACATCTTTTGGCGGTCTGGTCCAGATTTTCTGCTCGCCTCTAGGATCTTTCAGGTGTTGCGTCCAGACGATACAGAAAAGTTACCGCGATGACATCAGCGGTAACAGTTACAAGTCATGAAACCAAGTTGGGTTCCGGCGCAATTTTGCGCCAGCGGATTCACAGAAATTGGGGCTCTTTGTTGTGGCACCTGTCAAGAGTCAAGGAAAACATCCTCATTTGCGACAAGAACATTAAGCGAAAACAAATGTGTATTTTTATCCGAAATGTTTACTGCAAAACGACCTTGGGATCCGGGTGCTCGCCTGCGACCCCACTGATTGTTTTCAGTTGTCCAATTAGCCTTACGCCTAATTACAAGTTAGTGCATGTCATGATTGCCAAATCAAGCAAATATTGCCTTACACAACAAAAGCACGAACCTAGTATTTCCTCGTCTTCGCAAACAAAACCAGAATCGTCGTCGTCGTCGCACTAGCGCACAATTTGTGGGGGAATTTCACTTCTTTGCAACTTTTCACTTGACTTTTAGGCCGTCAAAAATGCGGCAACAACTTGACATGGCACTTGGTTTAGCACACAAATTTTATTCGTGAATTTAGCAGCTATCGCGCGATCAAAATAGCATTAAATCTGCACGGATGATTATCGTAGACAATAATTTCTCGAACTTGTAACGCAATTTCCGCACCAGAAATCTCCCTTATTGTTAGTGCGAACAGTCGAAACGACCGACGAACAGTCACCAATCATCGGCATTCGATGAATGTACGACACTTCAAACCGATCCATTTAGTGTAGTTATTCGTTGGTATCTTAATCAGTACAGGAATCTCAACTGACTATGGTGAAATATTCAAACAAATTAGAATGTTGATTTTATTTTTTTAAATTTTTATTTAGTGTAAGTGTCTATTTTCTATGATAATTCCATATTTCCATTTAAAATTCGTTACTCTGTTTTACGAAAATTATGTAGCAAGGCAATTGAAGTTGCATCACACATTTCACCACTCATTTACAGAATCTGCCAATTGTGTGTTGGACCATCTGCAGTTTCTCGAGTCTCGCGTCGAATTTGAAATTTTGAAAAACGACTCGACGCGCATTCCGTGGGGAAGTTACTTGTCGTTAACGCGTCGGTTTTGTTTACGTGAATTTCCGGGACTTTTTATTTTTTTATCGGTTTTATTTTACTTAAGTGGTAACATTTAATATATAGCAACCTCTAATGGATGTGTAAAGTTGTTTTTAATAAATAAGAAGTGTTTTTGCCATTCTGTTGTCAAGCCTGTGAAGTGAAAACTTATTGGATTGTGAAACTTTTGTGTACAAAGAGATTTAATATATTTACATAACGTTAAAAGGACACTATGTCTTTGAATACCGGACGGCTGACTATCATTGGAAATGATGGTACTGAGAGAATTCTAAAAACTAGCGGGAAAGTTTTTCGTATTGGTTCATATTTGTCGTGCGATTTTGTCTTGGACAATCCGGACGCCAAAAGAGTTCACTGCGAAATTCAGAGCGATTCATTCGGAAGGGTAAGTTAGGAGCCAGCATTTAGCTGCATCATGCAGCATAAACTGTAATTTGATAATAATCCAACCCAATCCCAATTACAACTAGATTACGATTACGAATCACAGCAAAAGGAACCCTGTTTTGGTGGACGAGGTCCCCTTGAAAGGTACGCGTCCTCTGTACACGGGAAGTGTTGTAACGATTTTCGAAAAGAAACTTCGTTGGATTAACAAGAATAGGGTCCCGCGCACCGAAAATAATGTCGATCAGACCAAAACGCCAAAGAAATTAATCAGGCGAGCGGAGCAAGCACCAAACTCCGAGCCGTCGGCTCTAGTGAGTACCATTTTGGCGGGCTTCCCGTTTCTGTTATGTTTGTTTTTATTTTGAAATAAATTTCGAATATTCTTACTTCAGATGCGGAAGAAAGCGGCGTCGCATAGGATAACCATGCACAAGTGAGTATCTTGTTTGGTTCAGTAGGCATTTCCTAACAAGGGTGTTCTCGTTCTCCCTCATAGCTAAATACAGTAGGTATCAAAATTATTAGGGACAGTAAAATTTTACTCTATTATGTATTTTTTCCCTTTTTTTTCATTAAATTATTGATTCTCGACTTATAAGTTGTTTGTAGATGTAGGAGGGTCTAATTGAAGTAGTAAGATAATGGATTGCGAAAGAATATTTAATTTTGCCATAAAAGAACTTCCTAGTGTTTAGTTTTGCCACCTTTTATAGCTTCGGGGTATTCTCTCTATGCAAGCGATTGCAATTTTCTTAAGGTCAGGCTGCGCATTTTTTTCAACAAATATAGACATGTGGAGTATCAAAAGATTTAGATAAGTACTTTCCGGATCATATCCAAATAAAGTTTATTATTATTCTGTTAAGGGGAAGTCGCACTGCTTCCTTCAAGAACTATTATGCCCCTTTTACTGGTTATAGTGTACCTATTAAAAATGCTATGTCAAGCAGCTGTAAAGGCATCCCTGCTCCATCTTGGCCAGATCGTCCGTTGCCTTCCAACCCCAACACGGCCTGGAACCTAAAGTACCCAGACCTTATTGTGCGAGCCGAGCGTATTCAGCCTCTCAAGACATTCCCACACCAGTTTAGAGTTCACTTGATTGGACCTAAGTGCCTTGGTAGCCGCTTGGCTACCAGTTAGAATAGCAATGTTCTGTCCCTTGTAGTTCCTTTTGAGACGACGAGGCACACCTGACCTTGAAGTGTGTTAGAGCACTTTAGTCAAGATCGCAACGGTACACTACAGTACAGTGTAGGAGGCAATGGGGTCAGCATTGCGCTCGTCCGATATTACCTTGATTTGACGCAGGTACTCATTTACAGCTGAGTCGACTGGTATCCGACATCCAGTTATGATAACAATTTTATCCCTTGGTATCAATAATACGGGGTATCGTCTAGAGAGAATATCAATCTTCCTTCAATTTAGACAGCTCCCCGCCTCACTGATACTCCCCGCCATCCTGAAGGTTGCTCTCCATGCCTGCATCTGTATGTGCAGATGGAGAGATGTTAATCCAGGGTTTCCGTTGGGCATGTCCTCATTACTTCACTGATACACACTCAAGCCAGTCTGTGTAACTCCCTGGTTTGGGCGCTGAGCTCAGTTTTTCTACCCAGATTACCGCCTCATAATTGGTCTTATTATTGCAGTTTATATCTAAAGTAGTATCTTCAGGGTGCAGCCCCATTTTTTCCCTGCTATGGACCTGCAAGTCATCAGAGCCCACGTAGATTTCCGACATGCGTCAGAGTAATTTTTGGTCAAGGGTAATTAGCAAATATTTCTCGTTTCTCAATGACTAAGCCTCCTAGCGAGAAGTACTATGGTGGTTTTCGCTGGATTGATACGCAGGTCCGCCTTCCTGCCCCAGGCAATAGTAACCCTTAATCCACTTTGGATTCTAGGGTATCCGTGGACAGCGATGTAGGGGATTACGCATTAGAACGTTAGTTCTATTATAGTTCTATGACCTTTTCCATCGTTTTGAGTACGAACGATGTCAGGCAAATTGGTCTGAAAGATTTAGAGTTAAAAAGGATCCTTCTCTCCTCCCGCTCTCGGAATAAAGACAACTTTTGTCCGTCTCCATACCCTTGGTATATATCCCAGGGCTATGCTGCCTCTTACCTCCCTTAGGGGAGATTGTAAGATTCTCTCTAGAGTAATGCTGAAAGATAGCATCTACTCCGGAGAATTTCAGTGGTTTAAAAGTTTCCACTGCTCACTTTTCAAGCTTCCGAGTGTACCTCCTTTGCTAGATTCCAATTCTGATTTTTTCCGCCTTTATTCGTTGTTGGGCCTTCCGCCGTGGGGTAGGACTCCGCGGAATGAGTTCTGAGTAGCAGGTATTTTCTGTTCATCTCATTCTCGGTAAATGTCCCATCCTCCTTCAGACAGACAGAAGATATTACCCCGACTTTGGCTACCTTTTTGTATAACCTGGTTGCTTCTGTGGTTTGTTTTTTCTATTCCTTCACAGAATACCCTGAAGCTGTTCCGTTTTGCTTCCCTGATCGCGTTGCTATACGTAGTCAGTGCATTTTAGAAGAGTTTTCGTACCTCTGTTCGTATTCTGAATAGGTTCCTATTTCACACAGGTACATTCCTTTATGACTTAACTCAATGATGACTTTGCTGAGATTTTCCACCAATGTTTCTAGTTCCAATTCGCTCCAGATGTTACCGCTCCCTTGGAGGTGAACCATGTAATTGTTCAGATGCGTTGCATAGGAATCTCAATCCGTTCTCCTGGGAGCCCTCATTATTCTATTTTGAAGTTGTCCTCAATATCGAAGCTGATTATTCTGTGATCAAACATAGAGGGTTCATCCGACACCCTCCAATTCCCTAGAGTTATGTCTGGTACCTCTTGTCTATTGCTGGAGTGTTAGGGAACATGTTATATACATCTAACTTATTGCTAAGAATAAATTCAAAAAGGTATTCATCTTTTCGATTGGCGTCGCGGCTTCCCCGGACTTGATATCGCAGCCGAGAAGTGTTAACGTTCTCCTCTCACAGTAATTCACCAGTCTAGCGACTAGCTCCGGTGGGGTTCGGATGTGGTCTCCTGAGAAGTAGCCTGATGTCACGACTGCCTTTCAGTGGTCCCCGGTCAGGAACTCTGAAAGACATATATATTTTAAATTACGTTTAAAAATGATGTAAACTCTTGGTTTTTCGTAAGAGGAGTCCCAAATTACCTGCATGCTTCCTCCTTCCAGATGCGCGAAGCTACCCCGGGAATACCCAGGGCTCCTGATTCAGCATTATTCCAATGTTCTCCTTTGAACTTGCAGCTTTTCCATGGTGAAGTTTTATCTGGGCTATCTTAGTGCTGGTAATTGACTCCGTTGTTTAGAGTTTTTTTCCACTGTCAGAGTACCGGCTTCCTCCGCCGCCATGATGCTTTCCTGTATGCCGTTTTTTACCTTAAGCCCTAGAAGATCTAGGTCCAAGTCGTCCAGCTTCTGCTCTTCACTGGACAGCAGGTCTACTTCCCTGATTGATCCAGTTCTTTCCGCCTCTATGGCCTGCGAAATTCCTTCGGGGACTTCGGTAAGTTCTCCACCCGATACCTCCTCGGCTTTTTCCTGTGCACCAAATAAAGTTAAAATAGTATATTTTATATTTCGGGAATTTACTTCAAAACCCCACCCCCAAACGTTTTTGCTACAACCTTATAATTATGCTATAATATAGGCGATTATTTCGGGCATGATTCTGCGAGTTTGGGGTAAATTACTGAAACCTATAACGTTTAGGTGAATAGTTGGACGTAGTCATATACACTACGAGCGATGACCAAAACCTTTCGTACCGATTTGTGTATAACTAAAGGGAAACTGTTGCCGCTTACTGAAATCGTAAATAGTGATATAAGAAGCAGTACTACATGATACATTTTATGAAAACTAATTTTTTTGCTCAAAGAAAGAATGAATGGCCATTAACTGTATATTAGGGCGTGTAAAGTCGTCTTAGACAAGGCAACTTGGATGTTAACCAAGTTGTAATTCATTTGCCGCAGACCATGTCACTGAATTAGCAGCTTCATCAAAGGGGTACTATCACCTTGTGTTTTTTTTGTTGCTAAAATGCTTGCTTAATTGAATAATTATATTCAAAAATATTTGTGTGAAGAAAAATTTGGCCGAAAAAGACGACTTTGTGAGTAATGCCTTGGCATCGATTTACAGGTAATTGGTGAACGGGTTTCGCCATCGTATTATTTCGAGTATTTGAATGTTTGTGTCAGACTTCGCTAGAATACGCAAAATATTTTTGATTTCATTAGCGTTTTATTGTTATATTAAAAATGATGGAGTTCATGGTGTGCTTGGCAACTGACGATCGATGAAAATGAAATTAATTACAAGCATGGTCTAGCAATGTGACATATAGTGAAGTAGTAAATCTAATCTACAAAGCCTTACGCAAAGATAGGTCGCTAATATCCTGCTTTGGCAAATCCACTCAAATCTCGAACTAAACTTTTAATGGTATGGTCAATGACTCCCAAAATCTGTTTCCAGCAACAAAACTGTCCTTGATATTACTCCGAACCTTGTAACTTAGGCGAGTAACCGTAGCAGGCCGCTGCAATTTGGTCGTCTGTGGCCGCCATCGCACAAATAAGTTGTATTTTTTTAGAAATGAAACTAATCCTTTGCAAGGGATTTAGGGGTGGCGACCTTTCTCTATGTTCAAATTATGAAAAAAGTTCCTTTTTTGAAGTGTGCCAGGAGTTGAAAAACCTATGTAAAAAGGCTAAGGCTAAGGTAAAGGGTATCAATTACCACTGACAAACTCGTTAGCGTGGACATTTTTGTACCCAGGCTGTCGTTACCTATCTCTAGATAATGTAATCACGTAAAATTCTGAGATTTTAGTAACCGAAATTCTTATGCATGGTATCAAACACTTGGATCCCGGATTCATTGTATAACTTTTTATTCACACTTAATTAAAGTACATTAATCTGCGGTTCGCTTTATGTTCCGCCGCATTTCGATCGTTTGTCAAACTAGATTGAACTTGGCGGCGAGCTTATTACCATACTGTCTATTTCTAATAATCATTTGAATATGGATAAATTATCATCAACGGTGCAACAACCGGCGGCCCAAGCGTTGAGAAACACCAAACATGTCCCTATTGCGAGCTTCATTTTCTTTTTCAACCGTAAGTGTTGGCCCTATAGATTTCGCGGCTTGGACCATTTACGTCTATACGCGCAACTCCACCATTAAGTGTTCGCGATATTGTTCAAAAATTTTTCCGTTATATATAATAAAAGATCGTCCATTTTCCTGCAGGGGTCAATAATTTCTCAAGAGATTCTCCACTTAATGCGGCCAAGAGCTTTCATTGTTGTTGGCTAAAGATCCAAGTATCAGAGAAATACGTAAGGAGAAGGATAATTGTTTTGAATAAAAAATTTACACTATGGTGAGGCACTTCGAACGAAATCTTTTTTGTAGCTTGAAATATATTCTGTTGACTGCCAACCATTGTTTTGTGATTACATCTGTTATAGGTTGTGATTTTAATCTCTACATAATGTAATCACGAAGTTGTTTCATAATCGATCATTAGATACCTGGCGGCAATTGAACTATCCGCGAGAAAAGGCAACAAATGCTAGTTCTCCAGCAAGGATGGTACCTAATATTCGAGGGCCAAACTATGTTTTGTTCGTCTATCCGAGATTCGCAGAAGAAAGGGAAATTAAATGACTTCCTTAACGTCGGAAGCCAATTGGAGCGCAACAAACACATTAGTATTGACGATACAAGTTAAGCTCTAGGAACTGGATCGAGCCCGGAATGCGCGAACGACGCATGATTTAATCGTGCTGATGTAGACCAGAGCCTTTCCCGCGAAGTAAAATTTCACGGAGAGCAGGTATGGACCGAGAAGTAGGGGTGGTTTTAGTTGGTTAGTTGGTGAGAATCTCACACACTGCTACAACCTAGTGAAGCATAGAGATTTCCATCTCCATCCATAAAAAATCCTTACATTGTTTTCAGTTTGGCTATTGTTGGTATTGCTTTTAGTCTTCAAACGTTACCATCTTGCACTTTGTTTTACATCCACTAATTTTTAGCCCCAGATTTTGCGCAGCCTGCTTGATCTGAATAAAAGCAGTTTGTTCACATTGTGTTCATCCCATTATATCGATGTCGTTAGCGTAGGCCAACAATTGGGAGGAGGCAAGAAGGCTGCACAGGAGATGAAACTGCTTAGGCAAGTCGTCTTGTGGGCGAAGCGTTTCAGTCAAGGTCGTAGGTGGATTTTGCAATCTTTACGAAGAAGTATTGGTTTCCATTTGTGTACGGTATTAATCCATGTGGTTGCATTTATTATAGAAATTATCCTCAAACCAAAACTCTTGTGTATAGTATTCTTGGCTGAAGGATAATGCCTCTGGCGCTCATCCCATTATTGCGGATCACCCTTTCTTGGGCGAGGTAAAAGAGGACACCTGATAAGCATGTCTTAAATCGTTGTCCAAGGTCTGAATAGTTGTTGTTTTTGTCTATCATTGCACATTGGGCAGGATCACCCTAGTGAGCCTGACTCGTTTTGTCAGAATACCGAGTTTCTGGAGGTCGTGTAAAGTTTTACCTTGGCTAATGCTATCATAATGGGCGTAGTGGGTAGTGCAACTGATAGTTATAAGTCTTTTCTGTCTGCCGTGGTTTTTATATCAAAAGTTCTTTCAGATTGCCAGAGAAAACAAATCTGTCGTTGATTTGCCTGTAGCCAAACCTCTCTGATACAGGCCGATCACAATTTGGATCCTATCCGACTTAGTAAATTAGGGAAAGTCGCACCTTAATAAGGTGGGGAAAGTTGCGTACTTTGTTATAAGACGCTCCAAGCTTTATTCTCACTTGATTGTCAGAAGGTATATGTAATCGAAATGGTGATCCGATTCTGTATTGGTCCGCTTTATGTTCTGGCACTTCTTCTTTTTCTTCAGCCTTTGTCCCGTTCACAAGCGGGGTCGGCTCGTCGTGATCGGCTTCGCCATTTGGCTCTATCGACTGCCTGATCTGGGTGCAATCTCGAGGCTTTCAAATCCCCCTCCAGCGTATCAAGCCACCGTTGCTTAGGTCTGCCTTTTGGTCGTTTACCATCGACTTCGATGTTCAGACCAATCTTGGCAAGGGAATTCTCGTTTGCACGAATTGCGTGACCATACCATGGAAGACGCCTCTCTCGCAACTTTTCCACGATCGGTGCAACCTCATAACGATCGCGGATATCCTCATTTCGGATGTGATCTAAACGTGTGACGTCACTAGTCCAACGTAGCATCTTCGTCTCCATTACCGCAAGACGCCGTTCATTGTCTTTTATGGTCGGCCAACACTCAGAACCATAGAGAGCGACTGGACGGACGACATTGCGGTAAATTTTAGATTTGAGACGTTCGTTGATACGTCGATCACAAAGGACACCAGTTGTGGAACGCCACTTCATCCAGGTTGCGTTAATGCGTGAAGCAATTTCATAACGCAGTTCTCCATTGGCTGATAGCGTTGACCCGAGGTATTTAAATCGCTCAGTTCTGGGCAGATCAGTTTTGTTTAAATTCAATCTGAGACCGTGTTGCATGAGGCGATCATTCCATTTTTGAACAAGTTGCTCCAGATCATTTTTGCTATCAGATGCTAGGAAAACATCGTCTGCATAAAGCAGTGTGTAGGGCGCTGGACGTTGGATATTCCGTGTGACGGTGTCCATAACAAGGACAAAGAGGAGTGGTGAGAGGGCACTTCCTTGATGAACACCAATAGAGACACGAAGCGGTTTTGATACACCCGCCATACTTCGAACTTTACTTTTCGGATCGTGGTAGAGCAATTGAACCCAGCGCACGAGTTCTTCTGGCACGAAGTGTTGTCGTAAAGCATACCAGATGAGTTCGTGTGAAAATGTAATGGATATATGTACACTTATATCTCATACACGAGTACAAATTAAAAAAAAAAAATAAGTAAGAAAGGTTCAAAATCTATAATAGGATAAAAATGTAAGAAAGTTGAAGTTTGCGTTTAACAGAAATTCAACAGCTCACCTTGCCTCTTTTGCGTACAGCACCACCACGTGAAGGCGAGGCAAGGAGATTGAGAACCAGAGGTTTTGAATGCACTTAGTTCTCCTTTACAGTGCCACCCTCCTCCCTTCCCAATAACTTTTAATCGAATGTTATTTCTATCTGCCAAAATCTTTCATTTTGCTATAATATTTGCAAGTGTAAGTGTTTTTTATTTTTCGATTTTCGCAATTAGCATTAGGCTATATGATGGCTGTTATTTGACTCCTATGCATTAGTCGATGATTAGCTCGGATTTCTCCCATGAGCGCTAGTATATGTTTCTGTTTATTTGACATCGTGAATAAAAAAAGGCATTGCGAGTCTCTGTAAGCATTTCTTCCTAATTGATGAACTTCTAACAGAAATATTAATGGAAAGTGAAAACAAACTGAACAAGTGGGTAGGAATTGTCTATAATATAAGATGAAAAAGCGAAATAATAGTTCAGTGAATTTACCGGCTAATTCATTAGATCTTATCCGTGAATTGGTTGGAGGATCAACACATTTTTGTTTTCGCATCTCCCCAAGTCTTTCCATTAACGGTTGCTGTTCTATTATCTTTAAAGCAAGGATTAAGACTTTTCTTTAGAAATGCTCAACTACGACGAAGACCAGAAGAAATAGGCAGCATTTGAAGCCCCTAGTGAAGAATGGGTCCCAGGAAAAACAATCAGCAATTGCATATACAAATGTGCAACACAAAATGAGCGCACCTCTTCACCGAATTGGGAAAAAGAACCAAGGAATTAGATGAGGATTATATAATAAAGACGTACTCATAAGTGACAGAAATTTTAAATAAAATCTGTAAAAATAAAGATTATAGGCGCCTGCAACCCGCAAGGTGCAAAACCGAAGAAGACAGTTATCAGTCAAAGGCCCAAGCCCAGTTACCAAATCTCACGTAAAGTAGAGAAGTAAATACGGTTAATAAACCTGGAGTCTAGCAAATTTACCAACTCTCCCAATTAACCCAAGTTAAATAAATGCCTAACGCCAACAAAAATTACTCTCTCCTAATAAAGTTCGGTTAAAATGAAATATTGCCTTGGAAGATATTTACTTTTAGCCAATAAAAAGGAAAAAATGGAAGGCAATCGTTCATTTGAAGACTAACAAATTACCTCCTAATTCTAACCAAGAAAAATTCGCTTGCCTAAAAGTAATCAAAATTATACAAAAGTAACCCATGAAAAGTCTGTTAACAGAATGTAATTACAACCCAACTGTAATATATATAGAAGATTAAAAGATTCCACACAGAAATAATATATACAAATATGTTTTTGGTTTCTACCTAATAATTATACTCGATCGTGCAACTATTGACTAGTTAAATTATCGTTAATTGAAAACAAGAAATTCCTGCAGAAAAATTAAAGATAAGTAGGGCAAACAATCCCTTCACGTCCCCCCTAACCTACAATCATCCAAATATTGAAGGGGAAATATATAGAAGAAAACAGGGAAAAGAATTCCATTTTTATTTTTACGTTTTACGGCTGCATTCCTTCCACGTTTGAAAGTGAATCCCTCGTTGCACATAAAACATGTGATCCAGAACCATCACGTAGGCCGCTGTTAAATTGTTTCAAAATATTATTCACCCTAACTGCCACAAATATTCTTAAAAGAAGACTTTTGTCTCCCTTTTCGAAGCATGCTATATATGGTACTGCCCTAGCGCTGCTATCAATGATGCGTACAGCATTTTACTCGCCTTCAGGGCTCCGAAGTGTTTGCAAAACTCGTCTTCTAGTTGCAATAAGTAGGTCATGAATTCTTCTGGGGCATAATATAGATTGCACCCTTCATATTGCCGGAAGTGTGTATAAACAGTTTCCACTGAATCGGTGATGGTGTGTTGTTTGCTGCACGGGTGGCTCTTCTGGAAACGTTTATAAATGTATCCTCCCACATAGGACAAGGCATTCCTTTCATTTATGTCCATTTCTTGAATGTCCCCAACACTAGGCATTGCATGTATTACGGGTGGAGCTGCTGTTACGTTGGGTATATTTAGGCTGACTGTTGGTAAACTCCATTCTGTCTGCACTTCGCAATTGCCTGTTTTTAAAATCTCTAAATATTTCAGGCTGAATAATCTTTTAAACGCAACAGTAAATTGGTAAGGCGTCAGGTTATGGTTGTTGCCTCCTCGTTTTCTCAGTACACCAAACGTATGTTCGAGGCCATCCTGGTTGAGATTCCTCGTCAAGAGAAATTTAAATTCTTCGCTTTGCAAAGCTGCGAATATTTGTTTAATGCTGTTTATCGGAATCAGCCATCCTTTAATATATTTTATTTTAGTTGTAACATCCCTCTCATTGTTATCTAAAACTTTTATAGTTTCCAGCAACGCTTTCATTTTATTTAGATGGATTTCTTGCGCACTTGTTCCTTTATATGCCCGTCTAAATCTTTTTGAATCAAATACCTTCCAGGAATTACAAATTTCAAACAGCGCATCGAAGTCTTCCAAAAATTCTGCGGTCTCTAATGCTTTGGTAGATATTTCGTTGCAACTGGCTCTCGTATAAATTCCTGCAGCAACCGTATGATTAAAGACTTGGGTAGCCAGTTTCACCTTCATTTTTTTGAAATTTGAAGGGTATATATGATGTCGAGTGAGTTTTGGCGCCAATTTAAATCTTTGCTTACAATCTTTCTTATAGAACTCGACGATGTGCTCCCAACGGGCTTCTTTTCCATCATTGAACATCATAGGCGCCTTCATTAAATTGTTTCTTACAGACTTCATCAGATGGGGTACATCAAACATGAAAAATACCTCTTCTTTCGAGGCTCCCACCGTAAAGGACGTGTGCTCAGGGGAAATGCACAACAATTTTGCTAAGGCGAGAAAATTGGGTCCTTGGTCGCAGACGATGCCTTTGGGATACAACCCCGCTTCACGCAGCTTCTCTATGCATGAAAACAGCATTTCCTTCAATTTTTTTTGCTGGGCAAGAGGTATTCACAAATGCGTAGTCTAACAAGTGTTTATATCGATGGGTTATGCCTCTTGCCATGAATGCAACAACCGATTTTGCAATAAGCGAAGATCGGATCTTTCCATCATCTCCGAACCCGACTATCATGTCTCTGCCTCGATCATATTCCAAATGGGGAAGAATGCTCATTTCGTTGACGCATATCATACAAAGCCTTGTGTTGCCAGGCTGGTTCATTAATTTCAACTTTAAACTTTCAAAATAAATATCATGAAGGCCAGGACCTATGGGCCACTTCGAAGTTTATCTCCGAAGGGATTCTTCGCTAGGTAAGCTTAGTCCTTTCGCAAGGTATTTATATGCGACCTGCGATATATGGTAAATGGACAAACTCAACTGTTTCATTTCATCCGAATATCGTTTTCCTCGTCTGTTTCTGCTCAAGTTTTCCATTTGAGCTCCCACCAACGTTGCCAATTCGAGGGAAAGATAATAGATAGTTTTGCTTTCCTTATAAATCTTTCCTTCTCATTTGTCTTTGGCTGCCGCCGTCGTTTGCCTCCTGGCAAGCTGGCAACATTTTCCATTTGGTGGCTTAGGCAAGGCGAACAACTTCCACTGGTCGATGATTCCCTCGAGATCTAATAAAGCGAACAAAAATTACAAGAAAAATAAAACCAATGGGAAAATAAAGATGGAGTGGATGGGGAAGGATATCAAAAAATAAAACAAAACATTAAAAAGAATACAAAAAATAAAAAGAAATTAGAGCCCGCTTTGCAATGTGAACATGATCTCCATACATTGCCGGGATATGAGAGCACGCTGTTGCCCGCCGAAGTACTACCTGCCTGCAAAGAATCTACATTATTCGAATTATCAATTATAATACCTGTGGAAGGGGTGGGGATCGCAGTCTTTGTTAAAAATTTCCCAGATGGTCCAAACATGGGACGAAAATGTTGGTGGCACACGTAGTGGCGCTTTCCATCCTGAATATATTGGCGACAATCTAAAATTGTTTGCCATAATGCGCGGCGAAAACCAGACCAGACCAGCGCTCTAATCACTTGAGCCATCCTGACACTCTATTCGTAGCCAATATATCTTTGCTTCCATATTTAAAAGCCAAAAAATTATGCGAACGGGCTAAATCTATAACCATAAGATGTATAGACACAAACAAGTCGACTCTTTAACTCTTTTTATTTCTTTTACGGAGATTCTACGAATGAATCAACGACTATAAATGATGGTGGAGTGTTTTTTTTCTATTATTTCATCAACAATTTCGTCGATTGGTGGAAATCGATTGCTTTACACATATGAAAATAGCTTTTCATTTAAATAATTGCTTTTTATTAATAAGTCAACATATAACATAATATATAAACGCATCCACTGAATTCGACCCTAAAAAACGCCACACAATATCAATGAATTATCTCCAAAAAAATATTCATTTGTAATTGCCGTGTATTAGAATAAGCCGATATCTGCGTTCCTCTATGTGAGGAACGATGAGTTCCGTTCCGTGCGTACATCGTTAAAAATACAGTTGGTTTTTTTTAAGAACATTTACACATTTATACATTTAGGTCAAAGCGGTTACCTGCAAACTATTGTTCTGATAATGACCAGCCGCGTGCAACATTATCAGCAAATGTGAAGCAGTTCACCTACGTGCTCCTTTTCAGATAAAACATGGAGGACTACAACTTAACTCAAGAAATTAAGAAGCATGAGGTTATCGTCGCTATATGTGCAAATCACACTGATCTAGAAATCTCTAATTATCTTAACTGCGCCCGATCATTCGTTCATAAGGTTCGCCGTGAGTTGGAAGCATCAGGCGCCGATACACAATCTGTTGCAAAACGCGGAAAACACGTGCGACCTTCTGACACTGTCCGATCTGCAGATTTTAGCCAGAAAGTGTAAATGATCGTTGACGAGGACCATTCAAAATCAATCAGGGCCCTTGCGAGGGAGCTTAATGTTTCTGACCGTCTTATCCCTCGACTTGTCCAAGAAGATCTCCGGTATAAATCCTACCTTTTGCGCAGACGACAGTGTATGTCGAAGCAAATAGAACGCCTTCTAAACAAAATGAAACACCCTAAAGCGCCTGAGATATTATGGTTTTTTTCTGTTGAAAACAAATTTGACCAAAACCAAAAGGCCGCAGAAATGAGAGATGTTACGATCCTACAGACTTTCCTGTTATCATGCACACAAAGTTTCCATCTACTGTTATGGTTTTGGGTGTGTGAGCAAAAAAGGACATGTCATGCCAGCTCACTTTTTCACTCAAAGACTTCGAGTGAATTTTGCTGCATACATCGAGATTCTAGATACAGTAGTGAAACCCTGCATTGATAGTGTTCGCGGTGACAGCCCATATATCTTTCAACAAGACTCTGCTCCTTCACACAAAGCGATGGCAATGCAAGATTGGATGGCTGATAATTTTCATGACCACATAAAACTGAACTTATGGCCGCCTAGCTCCCCAGACCTTAATTCTCTGGATTATTATGTATGGGGTGCAGTTGAGAGTGAAACCAACAAACATCCTCATAACACTATTTCTTCTCTGAAGGCTGCAACTAATACCGTTATGGTCAATATGAATAAAGAGCATTTGATTTGGGCATGCAATCCTTTCCGGACCCGGATCGATGAGGTTATTGCAGCTAATGGAAATTTTATTGAATGAGTTTATCAATATATAATAAGTTAATGTTGTGTGAAAAATTCGTCAAGTTTCATTCATTCATGTTCAAACTAAAAGCTAATCAGTTTTACTCTCAAGTTATCCTCAAATACCGTACGCACCCTGGACTTCATATTTTCTTACACTTTAACAATTTATTCCTCTATTGGTTAAACGGTTAAGGGGGTCATCCCGTGTGTCGGGTTGGAGAAATCGATTTTTTTTTTGCAGGGATTGTCTCTATATATAGTGGAGAATATGTGGGCAAAAGAATTTTCCGATATTCCGAGTCCTTCAGAAATTACAGGGTTAAACAGGTAAGGAGTTTGCAGCCGCGGCTAGAGTACTCGATGAGAAAGAGCATCGAATCTTTTTTTACCTGAGCCTTATAAATTCGAACACAGGTATAAATATAAAAAGATGGAAAACCAATCAATTGTCTAAACTTATTTGCTGTTTGCAATAAAAAGGATAATCCAGTCTAGAGTGAGCACTGAAAGGCGTTCAAGTTATACTCAGTTATATTTTGTTGTAGGTATTGTGCTGTTTGTGTGTTCAGTGATTTTTTTAAATGGATCGTACGAAGGGAGATCGCTTTAACGTTCAACGTCATGCTCGCACTAAAAAACGAGTATTTCATGGGAATCGATAGTTATCAGAGAAGAAAAAGGACTTCGCATCAACATCAGCAAAAAAAATTTTAGCAAGCATGAACATGGATGTTCCAATTGCGACAAGTTTTGTATATCGTATATTGGATTTTGCTGGAGTATTCTCCGGTATTTCTGCAAATTTCTGCAAATAATAAAATATACGTAGTAGTTAAAAAGGAATACGTAAGACATGTCGAGAAAAGAATGGGAACGCGGCTTAGAAATGCAAAGAAGAATCACAAAGGCATTGGTGGAAAAGGGGCTGGAAAACTTACTGATAAGGACCTCACTACATTTTTTGGGCTGGCTATTCGTCGACACGCAAATTCGATAGAAGGAATGAAGCAAGAAATTTGGGAAACTTTCTTCCATATATGTTCTACAGACGAAAATCCTCAGCATCAAAATTGTCCAGCAGGCGAAGACAGTTGGTGCAAATGGCGCAAAGCGGAAGCTAAAGGAGAACTGGATAGTTTTCACCACGAGAAGGCACCTTTGACTGAAGAAGTTCAAACAGTCATCAAACCAATCTATGAAGATTTGCCACGAGATGATCTCTGGAACAGATGTTTAGGAGCAGAGACCCAGAATAACAATGAGTCGTTAAATGCATTGATCTGAACTTTCGCTCCCAAACACCTTCATTCTGGGGCCAAGGTCGTAGAAATAGCCACTTTTCTGGCTGTAATTATTTTCAATGAAGGATTCAATGGCATTCTCAAAATCCTAGTGACAATGGGATGTCAAGTTGGTCACATATGTCAGGTTTATGGCGACCGCTGTAATGAAGCGTGAATTTGGCGGTCCGAACGACGATCGACTGACCTCGCTAAAAGAGCCACAATTGACACCAGTGAGCAACAATCAGCCTTACAAGACTTTTTTGAAGAGACGGAGGGTGCTCTCTATGGACCAGGTATAGCAGATTAATGGTGGGCTAAAATTTTACTGTTGATAATCACATTTAAATTTTCAAATGCGTTTTTCTCGAAACTGCATCTTGAAAATCGGCTGCCACCATAGCTCAAAATCTATCCAACCAAATTCTTTGAAATTTTCACGGCTTCTTTAGTACATATTTCTACGGTCCGCAAACTAGGATAATTGGAATCGGACGGGTAGTTTTTTTTTATTCATAAAAAAGCCGTAAAAAAACACCAAAATCCAAAAAATTAAGTTAAAAAGCCCACCAAGAATTTACCTTCTAATATTTTCTAATTATCCTAGTTTGCGGACCGTAGAATATTGTCCACATTAAAATGCCGTTTAGTTTTTTTTCCTCAGATGAACACAGCGCCCTCCAGCGTGGCAGCAGAAAAACACCTTTTTTGGAGATGGGTGCATAAATTAACACCTATTCCGAAAACTAGCTACGAAATCAAGCTGAAAAATTTATCACGTATACTAGAGATATCAATAAACATATGGTGAAAAAATCACGTTTCTATCTCTATCCAGTCCTTCAAAATAATTTTTCAAAAAAAGGCAAAAAAAACGGCCTTCACACGGGATGACCCCCTTAAGTCGGCATTTCCTCTTGTCGCTAATACCAGCCGAAATGCCGGCTCAGGAAAAATTTACGGAAATATTAATTTGAGAACACTTACGTTGCCGAATCCTTCGGCAGTCGGGTAAAGCGGGTTCCTCCCCTGCAGTTCTTGACAATGCACTTCATTTTCCTATTTAAATTTAATTAATGACAACAAAATGTTTCCACTTTTCTAATATCACTCACTTGCTGTTAACCGTCAATTCTTCCTCCAATTTGACAAGTGATTGGCGCCAAACATTTTAACGATACCTACTCATCTGGTAATATCACATTATTCGTTCGGTGAGCTTTTGCTATTCTGGTACTACGGCGTGCTCACCCATATAGCAGAAAGTTGTTTCGCGTATTCACTTATACATAAGCAAAAACTTGCCGGTCTCCGGCGGTATGTCAAACACAGCTGATCGGATTTTCGTTACATCTCGCTCATGCTCAAGAGCGAAACAATTTAAAATCCTGCGTCCTCGCATTGATTTCTCCCCTTGAGGGGCAAGGTGTGTGAGTGAGGTAGCTGTCTAGTATCTAACTGTGCTGCCTAGTATCTAACTGTGGTCCAGCCCGAGACTCGTTTTGTGATTTCATGACAGGCAGTTTTTCTGTATAGATCGTTAGTCCTACACAAACCCCTAAGCAGGGAGCGGGTTCTACAGTTTTCCCGATTTTAGGAGTGGAAACTCGACTCGAAACTTCTAGCGTTCACGACGTGGGAATTAAGCCACCAATTTGCCCTGGTATCTAATCTGACTTTAACTATTGTCATACGAGTGTTTGAGGTCCACATTTCAGGCATTTTTCTATGCGTCCGCTCATTTGTCATACGATTTCAGAAGTTCAATTCGAACCTGGCCGACTTCTGAGGTTTTATAACTTTTCTGGATTTGAAGGGCCGTTTTCATATACACCTCATCAGCAGCTCTTGCACGGATCATGCCACCATGCTGGTGTATGAACATCGATTAGCCTTAGATTCAAAAAAATTGTTTTGTTGCTTTGCATGAGGATTAGGAACAATGGGTTTTGGACGAGGACGAGGACGAGATGCGAACACCTCATCCGTCTCATGACTTGAAGTGTCAGGCCTACATATTTATTACATTCGATAAACAGCGGCGGACGTTTTACATCTGAATTAATATGTCTCATTCCTCGCGCATTGGCTTCCTAATCGAATCAGACTTTTAGTCGATTAGCGCTCCCCGGCTGTTACAATTTTCTGTTCTGTGGATAGGGCGTTGTGTTCGTTGCTTGACTAGGACGAACTGGAAACTTTTAATGTTTTTGTTCCTTGCCAGCTACGAGAACGTCCTTCGAATTCTGTTACATAAGAGCGTGGTCACTGTTAAATAATAACAACAATTGATTTTTCGAAAATTCGCAAATTTATTGATAATTTGGTCGTCAATACTCAATGCAAATACCTCAGGAGCAAGTCCAATCTGCTGCATTGTCAATTATGGTCTGGCACCGTCGGGGCATACTTTCCACTAGTTTTTCTGCATATTCTACCGGAAAAGACCTCCAAATTTTCCGAATTTGTCGAGAAAGTTGGTCTAAATTACATGGCTTGCGTCTGCGAAGCTGCATTTTCATCAGAGCCCATACATTTTCCATAGGATTTGCATCCGATGACTGAGATGGCCAATCTAAAGTGACAACTCCGTTTTGCGCCTTCCACTCGCTACACGCTCGACTCCGATGTTTCGGATCGTTGTCCTCTTGAAGGATCCAGCTTCCATTTTTCTTGATATACCATTGCTTAGCAGATGGTAACAAAGCCTTTTGATATATTTTATTCATTTTTTTGGCATTTAAATTCTCGGTAAATAAGAACAAAGTACCCAAACCTTTGTTTGAGAAGCACCTCCAAACATGGACCTTGACGGGGTGTTTAACAGTCCGTTGAAGCATCCTACTGGTGGAAGTTGTCCAGGCGTGTTTGATGCTCGGAAATGCCCAGAAGGAGGATTCATCAGAAAAAATTACGTTGCTTCAATCGCGGTCCAAGTTTTCCTTCGCCCATTCCACTCGTTTTTCAACGTGTTTTACACTCACCATTGGTTTTCCCAAAGTACTGCGATATTTCAGTTTATTGGCAAGCAAGTGTCTGCGAATCGTTCCGTAAGATATGTCAACACCTTTTGCTTTCAATTTCACAGCAGCTCCACGTAAAGTCAAAGTTGGATCTTTCGAGAACAATGCGAGAATCTTTTTTCGTCTTTTTTTGAGACTTTGCTTGCACTTCCGCGATCAGGAAAATCATCAACGTTACCGACCTTTTTATAGCGATTTATCCACTTGCTAACGAACTCCTTCGACTTTCCCATATATTTTGTAGCAGCAGTTTGCGTTACATTACCTGCGTTAAATTACCTCAAAGCGAGAGGCGTAAACAGCACTCATTTCAAAAAACCACTCAATTGAAGACTAAATTTGACTTTTTACAAAAAGCATGAAGGACTGAGGTGCCGTCTATGTCATAGAAAAAGAAACAGGACGCTCTGATTTTTTATCTACGTGTAACAGTGACCACGCTCTTATGTAACAGACTGTAAGGCAAATGAAATCAAAAAGGAATTCCTTGCGTGACATAACATTCAAAAGAATAAATACTATCTTCCTTAATTTGCCATTGCCGATCAATTTTTATTGCTATTTACCAAATGTTTTACCTTAACCCTGGTAGTCTGGTCCTTTACAATACCAGTATATATGAACCAACTAGAGAAGCGCTATAAACTATTAAATCAATTTGAAAAATGATAGCACTACTTTAATATTTATCCGGCCAAAGATATTTCGAATGCAACTTAGTAACCGAAATGAACAGCACAAAATTTATTAAAACAATAATCACTCGCAATGACGCTATCATTATATTTGTACATATTTGTAGCTGTCAATTTTGTTTTATTTTCCTTAGGTTTACTCGCAAAATTAGTAGATAGACTTTTAGTAACTTATAACTGGTTTTCATATTCCTACAGCTTCGGACGTAATATGGAGCTAACCGATGACGATGTCCACGACGATTATCCGGGGGAGAACGATGACGATCGTCGTCAAGATCGTTTAACTCGTGCATCAATAATTTCAGCAGCGAAGACATTCGGCGCAACTCCTCCGCGTTCTGTTAATCGCAACTCGAGAATGTTTAAACGCAGAACTGTTGGCACGCCCTTTAAAAATAAGCTAGAATTCAAAGAAAATTCGATACAAAAGACTGTGGAAAGCAAAAATACATCGCTTTTGAAATGTCAATCATCGGGTATGGTTCTGACATCCTATTCGCCAACTATAACTCCAAAGAATACCCCAAAATCGTTCGCATGTGTTATGTCGAATAGAAACACACCCAAAAGTGCATATGGGACACCTCGCAGTATATTATCCGAGGTGAATACTAGCGGCACTATTGAAAGTTTGAACTCTACTCCGAAAACTCCACTTTCCAATTTATGCTCTATGCATTTGATTGATTTTACGACGCCGGATGTTTATAAGACTCCCTTGCAAAAGAGAACACCATTGTTCAAGTCTGCGTTGAAGAATTCAGCCGCAAGATCAGCAACTAAAGGTAATTTTGATCTTTTTATATAGAAAGTTCACTTTAAAATTTTATTATATGAAAATACTCTTAATATTGAATGAATAAGGGTGGATGTTTAGTAACTTTTGCTCAATTTTTCGAAAGTACCATTTACGGGATGGAAAGCATTAATCGGTGGATTATCGACACCACCTCACTAATAACTAGCTTAATGAAAGAGTGATTGGGAGTCTATATATTATTTAATAACCAAACAACAAAAGCTGTTTATTAGCCCTGAAAGTAAAGTTTTGAAATATTTCGTCCTCCGATCAGTAACAGAATCATATCACGACGGTTGTTGAGGCTAAATTGTATCATTGTGCAATTGCAATATTACTCGATGATTTACGCAGCCGTTGCAATCAGTCATAAAATATTCATAGACACTGTGTGTATGTATTAAACATGATGGACGGTGGATAGTAAGTTAGGCTGGATAAGAAAATCAACAAAAATTCAAACCTCGTAGATGCGGCTTCCTCGTAATAGTACATTTTTAAGGTTTTGTGTAAACACAAAACCTTATTAAAATCGGTTTACTGTCTGTCTTTCTTTTTCGGCGTTGGAAGGTGGAAAGGTTCAAAACCTACTGCTAGTTCCTGCCACGCAGTTATGTGAGACTTCTACTCACTAAAACCATCTCCTAAGCTGTTGGTAAATAGCTTGCAGTTCCCTTACAACCTGGTTCAGGCATTCGTTGACTCCAGCATAAACTCCACAATGTTTTCGGGTGTTAAACGCCTGTCTGTGACCGTTTCCATTCTTGTTCGGTGCGCGGTGAACCTGGGGCAATCAAATATGACATGCTCCGCATTCTCAGCCACGTTACCACATCTTGGGCAGCATGGTGATTCGTCGTGACCAAATCGATGTAAATAAGCACGATAACCTCCATGTCCACTTAAGAATTGTGTTAACTCGTAGCTTAATTCCCCATGGTTTCGTTCAAACCATCTCCGAATATCCGGAATAATGCGGTATGTCCAACGACCAGTTTGGGACTCGTCCCATCGCTGTTGCCACCGTGCCAGCTGCCGTCGAAATGCGCTAGACTCTCCAGCTGCATACGTTTTGTCATAGAGTCGCCGACTTTCCTTCGCCAAGATGTCTATGGGGAGCATCCCTGTTAGTACATACGCTGCTTCTCCTGATGTTGTCCGATATGCACTGCATACCCGGAGTGCACTTAACCGATACGCCATTCCCAATTTTCGGCAGTTCACTTTGTTATTCAGAGCCAATGTTTGGTAGTATCCTCGAGATCGTTGTAGCGATGGAAGACGCTTTAGTTGCGGCGTACTCAATGTGTCTTTTGAAGTTGAGTCTTCTGTCAATAATTACTCCCAAGTATTTGAGCGATGGCTGGGACTAAATTGTTTTTCCGCCAACTTTGATTTTCACAGTTGTGTTCTTTCTTCTCTTGCTAATGAGAACTACTTCTGTTTTATGCTCGGCAAATGAAAGGCCAGAATCTCTCAACCAGGAATTGATCTCCCATATCGCTTCATTTACATAAATCTCGATCTCGTCTTGGTGTTTTGCAACCACTGTTATATCGATATCATCGTCGAAGCCAATAGTTGTCACGTTGTCCGGTAGGCGTAGCGTCAACACTCCATCGTACATAACTAGCCACAGCAAGGGACCCAGGACAGAACCCTGTGGCACTCCGTCTGTCTGTCTGTCCGTCACACGCATTTTTCTCGGAGACGGTTATAGCGATTGACACCAAATTTGGTAGAAAGGTGGGAACTGTGAACGCTCACGCATACAGTGAATTACATCCTTTTACGTCGAACTTAAGGGGGGGCCCCGTACATGCAAAAGGGGGGTGTACAATTTTTTTTCATCTAATATAATCATGTGGGGTATCAAATTAAAGGTCTCGATTAGTACTTTTCAAAGCCGATCTTAGTTTTGACATTCGTTGGAAAAGTGGGGAGTGCGGGGGTTTGAAAGTAATCACTTCTTTAAAGGGGCCATTTTCAGAAACTACCAAACCGAAAAATCTGAAAAAAATCAGGAGGCTGCCACTATATCCGGGGCTCCGAAATACCTTCCATGCCGATATCTGTTTAAATAAAGTTAATAATAGTATATTACTACAATTTTTTGTAATTGGTTAGAAACCCTCTTAAGTTCATCCTAGTACCATGAAATTTTGTAGTGATATAGGCTATAATATAGAGCATGATCTTACCAAGTTTGGTGGAAATCGCACTACTACTAACAAAGTTATAATACCTCAAATTTGTTGCTTCTTTGAAAATTGAAGACTATGAATGTCAATATCACCCGAAAGTGGATACTCTCACATAATGTATGGATATATTACGTGCTACGTACTACGCTAAATATACAAAACCTTTCATACCTGAAGCGTCTAGCTTCCGGTTTCCCGACTTGTTTAAATCTTAAAACCATTTCTTAACCGCGAAGGGTAAATTTGAATAGAGTAGAGTACTTCTTTCTTCTAAATTGCTATCAACGAGTCGATAGAGGTGCGCACAATAACCTCCATGTTCGTCGCCGCATCATTCGATCTATCTTTTAAATGATATGATTCTGTATGTTTAGAGCAATCCTTTGGTGATTCATGTCACCTTTTCTGTCATTCATTGATAACGTCACTCCATACAAATAGCCCCCAGCGGCTAAAGGACCTTCAACGGATTCATATCACTGCTAGAACAGCCACCGCTTCACTATGTATAGTTCGTTATGATCAACATGTTTAGGGTGCGTTTAGGCGATATATACTTTCATTTCCCTTCTGGTTGCTTTTCTTTTCAAATGCATCACTGTTTTTTCTTCCCCTGTCCGTGAAGCATTGTCATTTGCTTTTAGGGATGTGTTCTGTAGCTGGATCTAATTGGACACACCCTTGTCAAACTTTTTGACTGTCCACCTTACAGCTCTGTTCCTGGGTCAATTTATTCTTGTACGTTATCGGCCTTCAAACATTCCTGCTCAACCCGGACTCGAAACCGGGAGCCTGACGCTCAAGCATCCTCGCCACTGCACCGTTCATTTCTACATTTTAAAGATTATTATATTTTCCTCCACAATTATTAATAATATGACTTTTAATTTTGCAACACCACTCGGTTCCGTCATGTGGACTGATGTAGTTTTGTCATGAGGCTAAAATTCACACACAACACCTGAAGCATCTTTCCATAGATATTTACCCAACTGATCCAAATTTTGCTATCAGCGACAACTCTTTTCACTACTTCAAACGTTAAATTTATTGATGTAGTTTATGGACCCCACATGCCTTCGTGAGTCATATAATATCCAGCTTATTTTCCGACTGTAGTCTAGTTGAGACAGTAAAGCTTAACAAATTTCCTCCTTTATAATAATCTCATTCATTCGATGACGGCGTAATTCCTACCCAATTTTACTTATACAGCATCAACCATGACAACTCTACTTCATCTTGTAGATCTTTTGACTTCAAAACCAGCTTTATGTAATAAATCCTGCGTTCACCTTATAGGTTTCATACTTATATCCGTTTTGGGAATTACAAGGTGAGGTTGATGGTTGATAGCAGAAATGCAATGAAACCCGTATTTATATATTTGACTGGTTTATTTAGATGCAATATCTGACCTGGTTCTCATTGTGGTGTACACAAAGTGTGAGCTGTGGGTAGACTGTCCCTTCCACCGAGTGTCTGCTCTCCTTAGCCCTCCAGCAATTAGCTAACTTTTAGCTATTAAAAGGGGGTCATCCCGTGTGAATCCTGTTTTTTTTTTTTGGCTTTTTTTTAGATTTTTTTTGGTGAAGAAGTGGGCAAAGATACAAACACGAATCTTTCACCATAGGTTTATTAATATATTGAGCGTACATAGTAATTTTTCCAGCCCGTTCGCATAGTTCGTTATTTAAATGCAGAGCAATTTATACACCCACCCCACGCTACAGGGCGCTGCGATCATCTTAAGGGAAAAAAGTAAACGGCATTTTAACGTACAGACTTAACTACAGTCCGCAAACAAGGATTATTAAAAAAATATTAAAAGCTAAATTTTTGGTGCCGTGTTGAAATTTTTTTTTTGTGAATTTTGGTGTTTTTTCACGGCTTTTTCAACGAATAAAAGAAAAAAACTACTGAATGAATCGCAATTATCCTAGTTTGCGGACCGTAGAAATATATTCTGAATAAGTCATGAAAATTTCAAAGAATTTCGTTGGATAGATTTTAGACTAAGGTGGCAGCCGATTTTCAACATGCAGTTTCGAGAAAAATACATTTAAAAAATAGAATGCGATTTTTGGCCATAAAACCTTAACTAATCATTAATCTACTGTACGTAGTCCATAAACCTTAGGTTTCTTCAAGAAACACATGTACATCCTCGGCTTCAATTTCTGTCCTTTTAGCGAAGTCATTCGGACCGATAAATACGAGCTTTATTACGGCGATCGGCATAAATCTGCCATGTGACTTATCACGCGTTTAACACTGTAATTTCCGAACGACTCGGAATATCAAAAAATCACTTTGCCCATATATTCTACACTACAGTCTGTCAAGTAAGAGCGTGTTCGACTTCACCGACAGGTAATGGAAGATTTCGCTCTAATTCCTTCGCGAGCCGATAGAGGGAAGCTTTGTCCTTGATGTCGTTGTCGTTGATCTTTTGAAAGAGAATCACGTTAAACGCCATGAGTGCTAAGTACGCGTCGCGCTACGAGGCTGTGTTTCTTTGCATCCACCCGAAAGGTCCCAAAATGTCGCAATTAGCGGCTGCTAAATATATGAGAAAGTCGAAGGCATTTGTACAGAAGTGGATACAGCGATATAAAGTGACTAAAAATGTCGATGATTTACCAGAACGTGGCTCGATAAGAAAAGTGAACAAAAAAGATGAAAAAAGAATAGTGAATATGTTTTCGTGGAATCCTACTTTAACACTGCGGCAAGGACAAGCAAAATTAATGGCAAAAGGTTTAGATATATCCTACGAAACTATCCGAACCCATCTTTGTACTCATGATCTGAAATGGCGCAACACAATGACGAAGCCTCTGTTGATTGAAAAACATGTGACAGAGCGACTCGCTTGGGCGCATGAGAATATTGATAGAGATTTTGAATATGTCATTTTTACTGATGAATGTTCTATATGGGCACGTTCTGTCCTCACGCGAGCCTGGTCAACTTCCACCAATAGGCTTCTTCAGCGGACCGTAAAACATTGAATAAAGATGCATCTTTGGGGCTGCTTCTCAAAGCAGGGATTCGGCACTTTGCACCTCTTTACTGGCAACCTAAATGCCGAGAAAATGATAAAAATCTACAAAAAGGCTTTACTGCCATCTGCCAAACGATGGTTCATCACAAGAAATGAAGATTGGATTCTGCAGGAGGACAACGATCCTAAACACAGCAGCAAGGTCTGTACTCAGTGGAAGACTCAATCTGGCATCGTTACATTGGATTGGCCGTCGCAGTCGCCCGATGCAAACCCTATTGAAAATGTGTAGGCATATATTAAATGGAAGCTTCGTGGAAGACGCACATAAACTTTCAAGCAGTTGTCTTACGAAATTCATCGGATCTGGAGATCCTTGCCACTAGAATACGCCGTCAAATTAGTAGAAAGCATTCCTCGGAGATGCCAGGCAATTATCGACGCCAGTGGTGACTGGACACATTATTGACCGAATTGCATCATTGTTTGTAATGTGTACAATGAATATATGAATATGAAAGTTTCATCAAATAAATTTTTTTATAAATTAACACGACCACGCTCTTACTTGACTGACTGTATATCTAGATACAATTGATGCCAAAAAATCGATTCCGCGGATCCGACGCACGGGATGACCCCCTTAAGTCATTTCGGTAGAAAAGAAAAGTAATTAAAAGTTCCAATTCCAGGCAAGTGTCTGAAAGTAATTAGCACCGCCACAGCATGCCCGTGCCAGTGATTGAGTGGAAATTACGGTAATTCAGCTGACCGTGTCATGACGCTGTGTGATATCACATTACAAAACATTACCTATACTATCACAGATTACATGGCCTCAAATCATCCTCATTAATCTGGGCGTTTTATAATATAGAATATCACATTGAACATTATATTCCCTCAAGGGGGTAATCCGCAATTTACCATCCAGTTCCCAAAATTTCAAGTTCTATATTTAACAACTATTCCATTACTATGGTCAGACGCTAAAATATCCCTTTAGAGCACAATCTGATCTGTTAACGATAGATTTATGTTCAAGGATACGTCGTCAGCGTCTGATCTAAATCTCCCAATCCCTAAAGCGCATCGCGGAGTCATGACAAGCATCAGTTGTTTCGGTTTATTTTTCAAATTGTGCATAATCTCATATTGTTTACTCCTTTGCAACGTTCAACAATGCTTCTAAATCAGTAGTTACAATCAAACACTTCAGTCTGAAACTTTGTGCAAACACGTGCTATGTCATTCTTTATTCTCTATAACGATTACCTTTTTTTTATATTTTAACTTAATACAGTTTTTTACATTTACACATTTTTCTACTCTAGCAACTTTTAAGGTTGATTTGAAGACTCCTGCTTACCCTGCATTGAAGTCATCAGTAACAAAGGACAAACTTAATAACACAACAAATTCTCTATCTCGGTCTATGGGAAAAGGTTCAGCGAATCGTTTTTCAGTTTCAATGACTGAAACACCCAAAACACTAACACGGCAACGTACATCAACCGTGGGAAGTGTAAAAGCTGTACATAGTTTACCAAGAATAACGTCCACAATTAAGAGAAAATCCTTGAACGTGACAACCCCGCTGAAAACTCCGAAAGCAATTTTTGGCGACGGTGCAAGAAACACTCCTGGAAACAGTCGACATTCTTGCATTAAAGTTCCAAAGTCGTCACAAAAAAAGGTCCTCACGTCAGAGAAAAGCAAACCAGAAAGTAAAAATATTCGCACGCTGAATCGTTCGACAACATTCATTTTAGACAGTCCAATTGTGCTCAAAAAAGAGAACAATAATAAAAAGGCGAATCCTGACATTCCAAAGACGGCTAATGGAAACGAAGAAAGTCCTTTCAAGAGCTTTACAATTGATGATGATTCTAATCCATTGACACCTCCGGATAAGAAGACGAACCGTAAATCGAAGCCATTCGCCGAACCAATCATAGAAATAAATGAAAGCTCGGATTTGCAAATGAAAGAAGACTTGAGTGAATACATAGAGAATGTGGAGGAAGAAGCCAATTTGTCTCTGGAAAGAAAAGACGATACCTTCAATAAAAGTTCACTAGCTCTCAATCTTACATTTGACAACGAACCGGAAATCGACAACCAAAATGAAAGAACCGATGAATCCATTAATGCTAATCCACCGCGAAAGTCGCTGAGACGACGCTCGTCGAATAATTTCGCAGACACTACTGGCAATGGCATATTAAGCACAAGTGCAAAATCCCCTTTACCTCGCAAATCAATTTCCCAATTGAATACTGAGAAATTTGATTCAAGCAACCTTTCAACGTCTGCTACTTTGACTGAAGGATTTGGAACTTTCAGAGTCAGTGATAATCCCACAGAAATAAAAGATGAGGTTTCATTTACTGGAAAACGTAAACCGACAAGACTTTCTAAATGCAAAGCTCAATCAGAAACAATCGATGAAGAAGCACGCATTGAAGAAAAAATAGAGGAAATAAACTTAGAAACGTCTAAAAGACGTAAGTCCAGCAGAGTTTCAAAATCTGTATCGGAATCGTTCGTGAATTGTCATGAAGTAGACGACACCATCGATTCTGTAGAGGCAGAGCAAATTGTCTCTCAACCAAATGATGAGTTGGGTGTGAGCATCCTATCTACGTCGGCTGAATCATTTGAGACCTTCGATGTCGCTGATGATCCAATAGAAATAGACGAAATTCCAAGTAGTGGAAAGCGTAATTCGACAAGACTTTCAAATTCTAAAGTTATATCAGATACAATTGACGAAAATGTGAGCATTGAAGAAATAATAGAAGAAATAGATTCAGAACAGTCTCCTTTCGACTCCAACACAGAAAGACGTAAATCGGGCAGAGCTTCAAAATCTATTTCCAAATCATTCGAACATTTTCACGAAGTAGACGAAGAGAATATCTTAGAGCAAATGGGCTCTCAACAAAATGCTGACTTAGATTTGAGCATTCTATCAATGACTGCCACGTCTGTTGAATCATTCAATGTTGATGGTCCCATAGGAATAACAGATGAAATTTCAATTGATAAAAAACGTAAATCGACAGGATTTTCTAAGTTAGTGACATCAGAGGCTAACGGGGGTGGAAGAAATATTGATATTTTGGAGCAAAAATGCTTAAAAACGTTAACCCCCGATCTAGGTAAACAAAGCCGCAAGTCGAACAGAATTTCGAAATCTGCGACAAAATTAGCTGAATATGTCCAAGAAGCAAAGGACGATGTAGAAATTGTAGAGGAAATTTCGGAACAGATTGTAATAGAGGAAAATAATAAGATATTTGATTCAAACAATCTTAGGTTGTCTGCTTCGTTTACTGAATCATTTGGAATCTTCAATACCACTGATGTTCCCACGGAAATTAAAGACGATCATACAAATAATGAAAAACGTAAATCAGTGAGACTTACGATGTCTAAAATCACATCAGAATCAATTGATGGCCCGAATAGTTCCACGACAAGTCCTTCAGAAGTTGTCGACCAAACCAACTTGGAAGCGTTCACTCCCGATTCAAACAGGGGAGGGACACGTAAATCTAGCAGACTTTCAAAGATGGCAGCCAATTTATCTGAACACTTCCACGAAGGAAATGACGACGAAGTATTGTGTCAAGCTGTGTCGCCTAGTTTGCATACTTCTACCACTAATTCGAGAAGCCAAACACGTAGATCAACGAGACTTGTTAATGCCGATGAGTCCCGAGATACAAAACAGACAATGAAGTCGCCCAGGAACGATTTGTCTAATGTTAGTGGAGTAAAGCATTTATGTCACCTTGAGTCCTCAAGTAAGAGTCCAATTTTATGTGGCATCAAAGAATTAGTGAAAACCCCGAAACCTGTGAAAGATATTAATTTGATTGGTGTTAGGGAATTAGTGAATTCTCCGAAAAGCCGAAACGAATTGGATAACGTTGTGGGTGTTAAGGAGCTTTTCAATACGCCGATACGCAACGAATTGTCTGATTTCGTGGGAATAAAAGAACTAATCCATACGCCCAAACCAAATAGAGGACTCGATGACCCCAAAGGAATGAAGGAACTGTTCAACACACCAAGCCGTGACGAACTGGCGAACTTTGTCGGAGTGAAAGAACTTTTGCACACGCCTAAAGCGGATGACGAGATCGAACACCCAAAAGGTTTGAAGGAGCTTTTTAACACACCGAATCGTGATGAGTTATCTGACTTTATCGGAGTGAAGGAGCTTTTGCATACACCAAATCCGACAAATGGGCTCAACGATCCCAACGGTATGAAAGAACTTTTCAACACTCCAGCGCGTGATGATTTAACAGATGTGTTCGGTGTTAAGGAGTTGGTTAACACGCCTAAACCAGATCTCGGACTGACTGACCCCAAGGGAATGAAAGAGCTTTTCAATACTCCAGCTCAAAATGATTTATCGAATGTAAAAGGTGTAAAGGAACTGTTAAAGACTCCTTACCTGAGTTCTCCGCAATTGGGAGGAGTACGGGAATTGTTGAAAACACCATACGCCCCAGTTGAGGACAACACTGATGGGTTGAGCGAAATTTTCAAAACTCCAGCAGCACGAGCAGTTATGGTTTTGAGTACTCCGAAAAGTGTAGCTGTTGAAAGGAGTGCAAATTTATCTGGACACTTGTTGAGGACGCCTAAGGAAGTCGACGTGCTTGAAGATATAGAAGATGTAGAAGATATTTACCAAACGCCGATTTCGAGTCTAGTGTGTTCGCGGACAGAAACCATTGAAAGTAAACCCTTATCGCCGGAGGAGTCGTTCGACCGGTTAGCAGGGAAACCTATTGTACGACGTACCTATGGACGCACTTCTACAACGCCTAGAATCCTCCCGATACCAATTGGAAAGGAAAATTCAGTAAACAACGCTAAGACAGATATTGAAGAATGGATTAACAATGTGCAGAATGTCGAAGGAATATGTGAGGATTCTGAGAACGTTAGTGATTCACCAGCGATCAAGATGAGCAACAGACCTCTCGCGGCTAGCAGCTCAATCAAACCGGCCACACGTAGGTCCCAGCGAGTGGCAAAAGATTTTCCAAAGGACGTTGATTTGAATGAGATGAGTGGGATAGAACATTTGGATAACACGATGTTATCAACTTGTGAAATTTCACGGGTTTCTTTGGAGTCAGATGTGGGAAACAGCATCAGCAGGATCAATACCGAAACAGAGAATGTGGCAAGTAATAAAAACTCGGTTTCTCGACAACAGAACACAAATCTAAATACACCCCAAAAGTCAGTTCATTTTGTGGAGCACTCATCGAAACCCCTTATGAAAGTGACTCCACAAATTCGACGACTTCGCAACCGAGTTTCCACACCGTATGCGAAAAAGCAGGCCCCAAATGCATCCACTAAAGACCCCTTCGGTGATTTGTCGATACAGTTCATTGATGAATCTACAGTCAATGCATCTGATGTTGAAAACAGTGCGAAAAGTACTTCCCGATATAAAATAAGGAAAAGTGGAAGAGGCACCGATTTTTCTCTAGAGCTAATCGAATCGAATGACGAAAGTAGTATAAAACGTGACGGTACCACCGATGACACCATCTTTGATGATATCGAAACAATCTCCGTTAGCAACAGCGCAGAAAAATCAAAGCTGGAGAAGCGCAAAACTAGAAAGACGATTACTGAAAATGAATGTGTAATTTTCATAAGTGATGATGAAGGCAGTTGCGAGTTTGAAGTAGTTGATAACGAATCAAATAATAGTTTGAGCAAGATTGAAAAATCACGGAAGTCAGAGGGGCAGAAAACGGTTGAATTCATAGCTTTGAATGAATTAAGCGCAATTTCGACTCGAACGTTGCAAACACCGAACACGGATGCATTTAAAAGTCAGCTAAATATTTCGAACATCGTCGAACGGTCGAATGAAGAACTGACAAGGTCGCTACATTCTTTAATTCATTCTTCCTCAATGCAGGAGGAGGAGGAAGAAAAATTACTCGAATTATATGAATTGGAAGCATCTGGTGAAAAGAATGCTGAAGATACACGAGAGAGTATTGAAGCAGTTTATGTTGATGTAGATAGTCGTCTAGAGGGGACTCGTACGAATGGAACATTTAGTGAATCGTTTATCTCTACAGATAACAACACTCAAAGTCAAACTGAGGAAACGATTGATATACAATCTAGGAGAAGATCGTCCAGGAGAATAACAAATCAAACTTCGGAAATTCTGTCAGCTTCAAATTCCAAACAGGAAACCATAGACGAAAGCAGATACGAGCAGAACAATCCCAATGAAAGTGTACAATCGGTTGTTACAGATGGAGGTGAAACTGAAGCAACGGAGACTGCTGATGATGCTGCAAATGAGTCGGACGTTTTTAGTAATTTTATTACCAAACCAGCAACTAAGATTCGTCTTTCGAGTAAACCTCAAACGCCTCAAGTAGAAAAAGTGAAGAGAACACAAAAATCACGGAAGACTTTGGGCGCTACAACAGATGCATCGCCCATTGATTTGGAACGTGAAAAAATGAATCTAGAATTTTCTAATTTCGATATGAATCGTAAGGAAAATATGGGGCACGGCTCACAAACGCCCCAAGTCGAGAAAGTGAAACAGAGAACACAAAACTTACGAAAGACTTTGGGCGCTTCGTCAGACGCACCACCTATTGATTTGGAACGTGAGAAAATCAATTTGGAATTTTCTAATTTCGAAATAAATCCCGAAGGAAGAACGACGCGCGGTTCCCAAACGCCTCAAGTGGAAAAAACAAAGCGAAGGGAGCAAAAATCACGGAAGACTTTGGGCGCTTCGACAGACGCACCTCCTATTGATTTGGAACGTGAGAAAATCAATTTGGAATTTTCGAATTTCGAAATGAATCCTGAGGGAAGAACAACGCAGGGACCACAAACACCTCAGGTTGAGAAAGTGAAGCAGAGAACAGAAAAATCAAGAAAGACTTTGGGCGCTTCGGCAGACGCATCACCTATTGATTTAGAACGTGAAAAAATGAACCTGGAGTTTTCTAATTTCGAAATGAATCCTGAAGGCAGAACAACGCATGGTTCGCAAACGCCTCAAGTGGAGAAAGTGAAACGAAGAGAGCAAAGATCACGGAAGACCTTGGGCGCTACAACAGAAACATCGCCCATTGATTTGGAACGTGAGAAAATGAATCTTGAATTTTCCAATTTCGAGATGAATCCTAAGGGAAGAACAGCACGCGGTCTATCTGAGCTTTTTTCAAACCCAGCTAGACTGACTGTCAGTCGTCGTACGACCGGCAAGTTGCCGCTCAATCCAGGCTTCGATCTTCAGGCTGAAAAAGATCGTCGGAATTTGAGTATTGAGTTTGAAAATTTCGAGCCAAATGAATTGAAATATAATTCACGTGGACGCTCATTAGCACCTGGAAAAATAGAGGAGACAGAAGCAGCAACACCTTCAGGACACCGTCGGACTATGGGAAGCAAACCGATAACCGAAACATTTGATATAACAAAGGAAGTGGAACGCTATAATATGGATCTTGAATTCGAGAACTTCGACCCGAACGATCGAATAGAAGATAGAGGACAATCTCAAAGTTTTCTACAGGAAACAGAAGTAAGTTCACTTATATTCTCATTTTTAACGAATTATGAAAGTTTAAGGTTGTTGCATATCACTGGTAAATTGGGGGTTGATTTTTTCGGAATGGCAAAATCATTCGAGGGGCTGCTCATGCAGTCCCACGCCCCACTCTCAAAAGGAGCAGAAGGTTCATATCACCCTATCGAACAACTTCCTCGTATTGTCTAATACAAAAACAGGGAAGATGTGAGAAGAGCGCGCCTGGTGATTTTTAGAAATTAATAAGCAAGGTGAGTGTGCCAAACATTCTAACTATGCACAATTCAAATGTGCTAATGAACCAGCTTCGTTCGGGATTCCATCCATCTTTGCTATCTCCGTTATCCTCCCTCAATGCAAGGACATCTTATCTTGCAATCGGAAAACTACTGACTTTCACGGATATTCGCGTCGCCTCTGCTTTTTTCGACTGGAGACCTTTTTTTCTTGTTAACTTTCTGGGACCCTAAGAATTCACTAATACCGTACTTCCTTCATGGTTGACATCTGCGACTTGCGCATTTTACAATTTGATGTTCTGCTTCTCCTTGATGAATTCACACAGTTTCGTTCCCTCAGTGAAAGAAACGATTTACAGATCTGCTTCGTTTTACATCGGTGTGGATGTAATTTCAACACGACCACTATCTTTTGTTACATTAGATGTTACCAAGTTGCCCACTGCGGTCGATGGCCATTCACGGCTGAGAGCCCGCTTGTCCCTTCCTAAGAACCGCCGGTGGTAGTTTGCGAAGTTTATTTTTCTGGGCATCCTTGTATTTTTTCTGTTCACACCTTTGTGATGTATGGAGTATCCACAGTCTTGGGTTTCAAAGAGACTATGCTTCCGTTTCATTATCGTCACGCTTAATTCTCTGTAAAGGATTAGCTTATAGCAGCGAGACAGCACATAGGCATCCAAGACGACTGGGATCCGAATGAAATCGAGTGGATATCCTTTCGATAGCGAATTTTTATCCACATGCGATCATCTTGTTCCGCATATATTTCCGGACGATGCACCTGGTGGGAGATTAAGCTGCTCCAGACAGGGAGACTTGATATGTAACAACCGCGTAACTATGCTTGATGTAGTACAGTCTATAAATTTGTTAATATGTGAAACATTAAACATCATTCCCTCGTTCGCAAAAAATAACTGTTCAAATAATTTTTACAGCCAAAAACTTCACACAAAAAACGTCTTACAGTCGGTCAGTCGCCATTAACTGATATCTTCGATGTGGAAGCGGAAGTTCGTCGTTTAGAATTCAAGAATTTCCAGGTTGCGCCAAATATCCAAAAGATTCGAGGTCAATCCCTAAGTCCTTCTGCTGTTGCAATCGAACCCAGGGCCATTGCTAAAGATCGAAGAACGTTGGGTGATCAGACCTATTCCGATTTCAATATTGAGGAAGAAAGAATCAAACTCCTCATGGCTAGCCGAAAATTTGAAGAACATCGTGCCAAATCGGAGGCGACCGAATATACGGAAATTGGAGAAATTGGGAAAGAATTATCACCAATAAAGGATAAAACAGCAGGTGACGAGGGAAATGCAGATCTCAGAGAGCAATTATCTCCGAACATGGCGATAGAATCTGTACAAGTAAAAAATTACGTTGTTGCTTTCGATGCAACCAAGGCTGAGGAGAAGGAGGAAGGATCTTCTACAAGAGGGCGGAAGCCGAGAATACGAAAAGACGCCAAGAAGAAGCCACAAGAAATACCCGAAGAAACAACTGTCATTTCAAATGATGTTGTCAATAACATAGAAGGCGAGAAAGATGAAGAATCGCGGCGAGTACGGTTTGGTGAAAATATTTACTATGAAATCCATCAAGATTCTAATGAGACTCAAGAGGAAAGTAAATCCACCAGAAAACGACGAAACCAAAATACTAAATTGCTGGGGACTTCTGAAAAGCAAAGTAGATCAACATCGAAGTCTCGCAGGGCCTTAAAGCCAGTGGATAAGGAAGAACTTATTGAGGAAGATAAGAAAACAGATTCTCCGTTAGTGGAAGAGATTCATCAAATTGAATTGTATGATGATCCGGATGGAAACAAGGAGAATAAGCGTAGAGTTCGGCGTGGTAAGAAGGGCGACGATACAACAAAAGGTGGAAGCAAATTGGACCTCGACAACGAGAATCAGGTTGCTATTCAAGAGGAGATCGAACCGAAAACTATTGCCGTTGAAATAAAAGCGAAAACTCGCAACACCAGGGCAAAATTGACCGTTGAAACATCTGAGGTCGCTCCAACAAGTGAAGTGCAAAACATGCAGTCAGATTCAACAATTGAGAAATCTGCACATATTACAAAAGCACGAAGAACTCGGCGACAACTTGTTTCAAATGAAGATATATTTGGCAGCAATATTGAGAAACCTGATTTGTCCTCGATCGATAAGGAGATTGACAAATCTAATGCAAGTCAAGAGTTAAGCGATGGTATCTCGTCCCGTTCGAAGTTGAAACGTGGTCAGAAGGTAGCTATAGCTGAGAATGAGTTGTTAACGGAGCAGCCGTCAACTGTAGAGGAAGTGTTGGAATCTGAACCGACAAGCAAAATCAAGTCTAGGTTCCTAAGGGCCAGAGCAAACTCTGTTGCTGATACACCGGAGGCGATTGTACCAAAACGAAGAAATCGACGACATCCCGCCCCGAAAGAGATTGACACTGAACCCAACTCGGAAAAATCTGACGGCGCGAGTGTCGTTAAAACAGTTGAGGATTCTAACGCAAATGGTGTATCGATCGATGAAACCTCAATGCAGCCAAGATTGAATCGTGGTCGCAAAGCAGCTGTGGTTGCGAATGACTCACCACTGCCTCAATCATCCAGTGAGCTAGAACCTGAAGATGAGCTGGTCGTAAACAAATCCAAATCAAGAAAGACGAAACTGAAAACGGCGATAGGAAAGCCAGAGAGCAGCACGCCTGTAAAAAGATCCCGAAGACAACCTAATCAAATAGACCAACCATCCGAAAATAACCTAGAAGCCAATACAGCAGCCGGTAATAAAATTGATAATTCTACTTTAGATCACCATTCAAATGATGAAGTGCCTTCACAATCGAAACCTACACGAGGACGTAGAGCTGCTGTGATTTCAGCCGAACGGACAGAGAATAGCACACCAGTAAAAAGGAGCCGAAGAAAACCCGCACAAATAGACCAACCAACCGAAAGTAACCTAGAAGCTGATTTAGCAGATAATAAGATTGACCATTCTACTTTGAATTATCATTCAAATGATGAGGTATCTTCAAAATCAAGGGCTACACGGGGGCGTCGAGCTGCCGTGATCTCAACTGAGCCAACAGAGAACATCACACCAGTACAAAGAACCCGGAGACAACACGCTCAAATAGATCAACCAATCGAAAATAACCGAGAGATTGATTCAGCCGAAAATAAAACTGACAACTCTGCTTTGGATCATCATTCAAATGATGAGCTGCCTGCACAATCGAAACCTACACGTGGGCGTTGTGCTGCCGCGATTTCAGCTGAGTCAAGAGGGAACAATACACCAGTACAAAGAACCCGAAGACAACCTGCTCAAATTGACAAATCAATCGAGAATAATCGAGAGGTTGATTCAGCCGATAATAAAACTGACAATTCTACTTTGGATCATCATCATTCGAATGATGAAGTGCCTTCACAACCAAAACCTACACGGGGGCGTAGAGCCGCCGCAATTCCGGCTGAGCCAACTACAGAACAATATCCTGCGGAAATCAACCCACCAATGACTGATCCTAGTTCACAAGGAACTGAAAAGAAGCCGACCCGCAAGACGAGAGTGAAGTCGAAGATCGATACCCCTCAAGATGTGGTCCCTTCAAAACGAACCCAAAGAAAGCAAGTTGCCTCTGCAGTCGAATCATCCGAAGAAAATGTAAGAATTCCCAACCTCTCACAGTTGCCAAACGAAGCTTCAACATCCACGACGGATTTGAACTCACTAACCGTACCACACCAAAGACTGAGACGTGGGCGTAAACCAACGGTGGCCACTTCAAGTGAATCGGAACAACCAGCCAGTGAAGTTGAAGAAGGTGAGTTGGGCGCGAAACAGTCCCTTCAACACGCTAAAGAAGATACAGCAGCGAGCGACTCCTTGCTGAAGCGTAGTTCAAAAACATCAACTAAACGTAAAATGGAAAATGAAGAGAAAGAAAGCTCGACAAATGATATCGTAAAAAGAACTAGGACACGAAGGAAATGAATCAAATTCGGACTATGATTATTTAGTTTAGATTTTAAGTGAAATATTCATCATTTTGTAGTTTATGATTTTATTTTTCGATTGATACCAATTTGAAGCTAAGTATATCATGATTTCTACAGAGTTGGAGCGAAGAAGAAATTTATTATTAATTATTGCAAGGCTTTTTTGCTTTTCATCCGTATTTTCTATCTGCTAGCGTTGTAAGTTTTTTCTATTAAATAATATAAATAAATGTCTCTTGCGTTTGCCTTTAATTCAATCAAATTAGGTTGGAAGGTATTTCCAAAATTCGGTATCATTCATCTAGAGTGGTTGGGAAATAAAACAAGAATTTGTCAATGTAAACAGCTTGATGTTCGGGATAGAGAAAATCCATGCCCAGAGCAAAAAAATGGTGCAGGCCCCCTATTATCCTTTTTTTTTGTTTGGAATTTCTCAAGAAGACTCCGGGTCCGAAGGGAATCCTGCCTCGGGTCAGGGCTGATAGAAGCACTTGCCTTTTTACTGGTAACAACCGTTCTCGCTATGTTCCAGTTTCTTTTGCAGCACTTGCATCTGTTCTCCCAGATGGTGTGTTTCTAACTCTGGGATTTGTGAAAGTTTCACCTGGTTTTCTAAGAGTCCAACTTAGTCGACCCATCCCTTTTAAGGACGCTACGTAGTCTTGAAATCTCTCGACTTTCATTTTTTCAGGGTATATTCTAAAGGTGTCCTGTTTTAAACTTATTACGACCATATACCATATCACCCCCTATTGCTTTTACAAGCGCGATTCGGAAGCCCGGAAGTCGTCTGGTTGAATGTATTGTATTTATTTGCTGATATCGATATTTCCGGAGCTATTTCCTTCCTCCGTGCTTTCAATCTGATCGATAACTGCAAATAAACACAATAGGGTTGCCCCTAATCAAAAAACAATTTTTTCTCAAAATTTATGATTTGCGGTTTCGTTCAGGACAGGGACAACTCATCAGACGCTGCCTCACCCCTGCCCTGGGAACAGCGTGACCGAAGTGGTTACGGCGTAGAGTCGCTGCAATTCCAGATGAGCCGACTACAGACTAATATCCTGCGGAAATCAACCCACCAATGACATCCTAGTTCACAAGGAACTGAAAAGAAACCGACCCGCAAGACAAGAGTAAAGTCGAAGATCGATACCCTTCAAGATGTGGTCCCTTCAAAACGAACTCAAAGAAAGAAAGTTGCGAGGATTCTGAATAAGGGGAGGGGGCAATTAGACTGGATTAGTTTGTAGAGCAATCCCTCTTTCCAAACTGAATCAAACGCCTTTTCGAGGTCTAAGGCGCAGGCTACGGTGCAATGCCTGTTTTCCAGTTGATTGAAGATATGGTCTGGCAGGTACAGAATTGTCTGCTCGGTGGATCTGAGGTTTTCGAAGTGGAATGATGGTGGAGTAGTGTCTATTAAGGTGACTTAGTAGGATACGTTCGAAGATTTTTTCAATATTGGAAAGCAGAGAGATAGGGGTCTTTGAGATCGCCTGAGCACCCCTTCTTAGGGATAGGTATGAGGAGGGCTGATTTCCAAGATACCGGAAAGTGGCCGTTGTTTAGGCAGTTGTTGAAGAGGGTGGCGAGACGTTCACTGATGGTAGGCGGTATCTTAATCAATATAGGAATCTCAACTGGCTATGGTGAAATATTCAAACTAGTGTAAGTGTCTATTGTCTATGATAATTCCAAACTTCCATTTGAAATTCATTACCCTGTGTTATGAAAACCCACAACCCACATTTCACCAAACATTTACAGAATCTGCCAATTGTGTGTTGGCTCATCTGCCGTTTTTCGAATCTCGCGTCGAATTTGGAATTTTTGATAAACGGCTCGACGCGCATTCTACAGGAAGATTGGTTGTCAGCGAGTCGTTTTTTTTTGCGTCACGGGACTTTTCATATTTTTACCCGTTTTATTTTACTTAAGTAGCAACATTTAATATGGAGCAATCTCTAGTTGTTGTTTTTAACAAATAAGAAGTGTTTTTGCCATTCTGTGAAGTGATTGTAAAACTTTTGTGTACAAATTAATTTAATATATTTACATAACTAACGCTAAAAGCACGTTTTTCGTATTGGATCACATTTGTCGTGCGATTTTGTGTTGGATAATTCGGACGCCAAAAGAGTTCATTGTGAAATTCAGAGCGATTCATTCGGAAGGGTAAGTTAGAAGCCAGAATTTAGCTGCCTCATGCAGCATAAACTGTAATTTGATAATAATCCAACCCAATCCCAATTCCAACTAGATCACGATTACGAATCATGGCAAAAGGAACCCTGTTTTGGTAAACGAGGTCCCCTTGAAAGGTATGCGTCCTCTGTGCACGGGAAGTGTTGTAACGATTTTCGAAAAGAAACTACGTTGGATTAACAAGAATAAGGTCCCGCGAGTCACATATCAGTCTAGATATAATGAAATACTAGCAAAAGCAATGCAACACCTTGCGCATGCAGCTGAGTAAGCAGTTTGCAATTTGACCCTTTATAAAAATTCCACAATATGGCAAAAATGCAGACGAAATGTCAGCACTTTATTCTGAATAAATTAGCGACTGATATGTGGTTTCTCGCAGTCCGTTCTTGATACCTTTAGCTGTAACGCTGTCCGTGTAATTTTGAATCATTTCATTAATAAATTCTATTAAGTAAAAAGTGTTGTTTTTCTTAATTGTGAGTTCTCAAAAGTGAAACTTGGCCAACTTAAGGCCACGACAAATCTCGCGCACCGAAAATAATGTCGATCAGACCAAAACTCCAAAGAAATCAATCATGCGAGCGGAGCAAGCACCAAACTCGACGCGCACTCTACAGGAAGATTGCTTGTCAGCGCGTCGTTTTTTTTTGCTTCACAGGACTTTTCATATTTTTACCCGTTTTATTTTACTTAAGTGGCAACATTTAATATGGAGCAACCTCTAGTTGTTGCTTTTAACAAATAAGAAGTGTTTTTGCCATTCTGTTGTCAAGTCTGTGAAGTGTAAAAGATGAAGTGTAGAAGATTGTTTTCGGTACATCTCGCTCATGCTCAGGGGCAAAACAATTTGAAATCGTGTGTACTCGCACTGATTTCCCCCCTTGAGGGGCAAGGGGGAGTGAGGTAGCTGTCTAGTATCTAACTGTGACCGGACGGTTGGCTATCATTCAAAATGATAGTGCCGAAAGGATTCTAAAAACTAGGGGGAAAGTTTTTCGTATTGGATCACATTTGTCGTGCGATTTTGTGTTGGATAATTCGGACGCCAAAAGAGTTCATTGTGAAATTCAGAGCGATTCATTCGGAAGGGTAAGTTAGAAGCCAGAATTTAGCTGCCTCATGCAGCATAAACTGTAATTTGATAATAATCCAACCCAATCCCAATTCCAACTAGATCACGATTACGAATCATGGCAAAAGGAACCCTGTTTTGGTAAACGAGGTCCCCTTGAAAGGTATGCGTCCTCTGTGCACGGGAAGTGTTGTAACGATTTTCGAAAAGAAACTACGTTGGATTAACAAGAATAAGGTCCCGCGAGTCACATATCAGTCTAGATATAATGAAATACTAGCAAAAGCAATGCAACACCTTGCGCATGCAGCTGAGTAAGCAGTTTGCAATTTGACCCTTTATAAAAATTCCACAATATGGCAAAAATGCAGACGACAGGTCAGCACTTTATTCTGAATAAATTAGCGACTGATATGTGGTTTCTCGCAGTCCGTTCTTGATACCTTTAGCTGTAACGCTGTCCGTGTAATTTTGAATCATTTCATTAATAAATTCTATTAAGTAAAAAGTGTTGTTTTTCTTAATTGTGAGTTCTCAAAAGTGAAACTTGGCCAACTTAAGGCCACGACAAATCTCGCGCACCGAAAATAATGTCGATCAGACCAAAACTCCAAAGAAATCAATCATGCGAGCGGAGCAAGCACCAAACTCGACGCGCACTCTACAGGAAGATTGCTTGTCAGCGCGTCGTTTTTTTTTGCTTCACAGGACTTTTCATATTTTTACCCGTTTTATTTTACTTAAGTGGCAACATTTAATATGGAGCAACCTCTAGTTGTTGCTTTTAACAAATAAGAAGTGTTTTTGCCATTCTGTTGTCAAGTCTGTGAAGTGTAAAAGATGAAGTGTAGAAGATTGTTTTCGGTACATCTCGCTCATGCTCAGGGGCAAAACAATTTGAAATCGTGTGTACTCGCACTGATTTCCCCCCTTGAGGGGCAAGGGGGAGTGAGGTAGCTGTCTAGTATCTAACTGTGACCGGACGGTTGGCTATCATTCAAAATGATAGTGCCGAAAGGATTCTAAAAACTAGGGGGAAAGTTTTTCGTATTGGATCACATTTGTCGTGCGATTTTGTGTTGGATAATTCGGACGCCAAAAGAGTTCATTGTGAAATTCAGAGCGATTCATTCGGAAGGGTAAGTTAGAAGCCAGAATTTAGCTGCCTCATGCAGCATAAACTGTAATTTGATAATAATCCAACCCAATCCCAATTCCAACTAGATCACGATTACGAATCATGGCAAAAGGAACCCTGTTTTGGTAAACGAGGTCCCCTTGAAAGGTATGCGTCCTCTGTGCACGGGAAGTGTTGTAACGATTTTCGAAAAGAAACTACGTTGGATTAACAAGAATAAGGTCCCGCGAGTCACATATCAGTCTAGATATAATGAAATACTAGCAAAAGCAATGCAACACCTTGCGCATGCAGCTGAGTAAGCAGTTTGCAATTTGACCCTTTATAAAAATTCCACAATATGGCAAAAATGCAGACGACAGGTCAGCACTTTATTCTGAATAAATTAGCGACTGATATGTGATTTCTCGCAGTCCGTTCTTGATACCTTTAGCTGTAACGCTGTCCGTGTAATTTTGAATCATTTCATTAATAAATTCTATTAAGTAAAAAGTGTTGTTTTTCTTAATTGTGAGTTCTCAAAAGTGAAACTTGGCCAACTTAAGGCCATGACAAATCTCGCGCACCGAAAATAATGTCGATCAGACCAAAACTCCAAAGAAATCAATCATGCGAGCGGAGCAAGCACCAAACTCGACGCGCACTCTACAGGAAGATTGCTTGTCAGCGCGTCGTTTTTTTTTTGCTTCACAGGACTTTTCATATTTTTACCCGTTTTATTTTACTTAAGTGGCAACATTTAATATGGAGCAACCTCTAGTTGTTGCTTTTAACAAATAAGAAGTGTTTTTGCCATTCTGTTGTCAAGTCTGTGAAGTGTAAAAGATGAAGTGTGGAAGATTGTTTTCGGTACATCTCGCTCATGCTCAGGGGCAAAACAATTTGAAATCGTGTGTACTCGCACTGATTTCCCCCCTTGAGGGGCAAGGGGGAGTGAGGTAGCTGTCTAGTATCTAACTGTGACCGGACGGTTGGTTATCATTCAAAATGATAGTGCCGAAAGGATTCTAAAAACTAGGGGGAAAGTTTTTCGTATTGGATCACATTTGTCGTGCGATTTTGTGTTGGATAATTCGGACGCCAAAAGAGTTCATTGTGAAATTCAGAGCGATTCATTCGGAAGGGTAAGTTAGAAGCCAGAATTTAGCTGCCTCATGCAGCATAAACTGTAATTTGATAATAATCCAACCCAATCCCAATTCCAACTAGATCACGATTACGAATCATGGCAAAAGGAACCCTGTTTTGGTAAACAAGGTCTTCCTCAACGATTCCCTACCTTGTCGTGGTGAGAGAGCTCAGTAAGGAAGATCCTTAAGGAAACGGGAGGTGACACCTGAAGCCAAGCGGTAATCAAAACCCCAAGCCAAGGTGTGACTACAGGGGTTAAGATGTGGCCGTAAACGGTGAACTCTGGGTAACAGGCGACCCCCAGTTTCAACTAGCCTTGTCTCGGCAAAAAGGGGCTCTGCCGATATCGACTTACTTTCCCCGGAAAAATTGAGGCCATGGCAGCCAACTATGAAAAAACAAAAAAACAAAAACATAAACCTATTAAGCAAACACAATTAAACTTCGATCGTGACGATCCAACCCCGAGTGAAGGGGCAACCCTGAGCTCATCGATGGAGAACCTGAGTCTAGATTCAGATTTCCCATTTATTCAAGTGGGAACCAATTCAATTGGGACCCAGTCCTTAACGGACGAGCCGAAGCAGGCCCCTTCTGTCAGTACTCCTGACCCCAGGCTCCAATCGGCACCATCTGCTGAGGCTAAAGTCTTGCCCATGGGTAAATACCTGTCCACGGACAGCAAACTGCCTTCGGGCAAACCGCCTTCGGGCAAACAGCCTTCGGGCAAACCGCCTCCGGGCAACGCACAACCAAAGGGCTGTGCCAAGGTTGAGGGGAAAGGAGCGTTCGGGGCACCTGCGGCTAAGGGGAAATCGAAGAGCGGCAGCGGTCCTCGGACGATTCTACCTCTTCGACACAAAAGGCAGCAAAGAGGGCTCGGCCGGCAACGGCTAGGCCTTCATTTGCAGTCAAGGCTATCGAAGCCGATGGATGGGTCCTGTATGACGACTCTAATCCATCCGGCTACGATACTGAGCAGTGCGAACAGTTTAGGAGGAAACTTTTCCTAGCTGTAAGGACTGCGTCCGCGCAAGGCATTAAGCTTTGCTTTGAGTCGGTAGGTGTATACCGTAAAATCTTACGGCTAAACTTTGCCGGCGAAGACACGAACGAGTGGCTCAGGCAGTACTGCTGCTCCCTTAACGATGTGTGGGAGGGTGCGTGACTAACCTTGGAAAGGGTCTCTGAGCTTCCATCGATCAAAAAGTGCTTTCTCTGGCTTCCAAAAGAAGAGTGAAATGGTGTCGGGGTTCTGGAACAACTTCGTGTACAGAACAACCTTAACACTTCCACCTGGTTGCTGCTAGGCAGCAAAACAGGAGAGAGAACCGATAGGCCGCGAACTTTTCTCACTATCGGCGTTCCCGAACTGATGTTAACAAGGTTCGGGAAAAATCGGGTTGCCGGCTCTACTATGGGTTGGGAACCGTCACGTTACAAGTGTCGGCTCCTAAAACCATTGAAGGGGACATGCAGCCCCCGGCATCTACATTTGAAACGTAGATGAGGTGCCACATTTCCCAAGTAAATTTGCAGCATTGTAAAGCGGTGACTGCACTTATCAGTCGTCGGATCAAAAACTGCAAGACATTTATATACCTCATACAAGAATCGTGGGTTGTTGGTGGAGCAGTCAGGGGCCTAAACTTACAACATGCTGACCTATTGTATGCCAATGGAAGCGATCGACCCCTGCATGGTAGTCTCCAAAGACTTTCAGGCTAACCTGGTTAACGACCTATGTGATGGCGACACCACATCGGCTAAGCTAACCATAAAAAGTCAACAGGGAGATAAAGAGATACTATGGTGCTCTGCATATTTCCCCTACGACGCAGAAGACGCAGTGGAACATTCATCAGAGCTATCCAATATGCTAAACGTAGAGGCATGGGGGTAATAGCAGGATGTGATGTCAACGCTCACCACGAACATCAATGGAAGAGGATCGAGACTACTGGAGTATCTAGTAGGAACCGATTTGCAGATCCTAAATGTGGGTAATGAACCCACTTTCTTCACTTTCTTCAACGTATCAGGCAAGAGGTCATCGACATCACGGTGGCATCTCCTGACATCGCGGCTCTGATCGGAGAGTGGAGAGTATCAAACGATATCACACTCTCGGATCACAGACCCATTGATTTCGTTATGGGCATGGACCCACCTCCACCCACTCCATTTCGGAATCCGAGGAAGACAGATTGGGTAATATATCAAACAGAATTGAGCGCCCGAGTCACGATCCCTGGGAAGCGCATCAAATCCATTGCTGGAATTGAGAAGACAACCCAGATGATCACAACTAGCATGAGAGAAGCTTTCGAAGAAAGCTGTCCACTCAAGATGCCAAAGAAGGGTAAAACACCATGGTGGAACTCGGATTTGGCAAAACAGAGGAGAACGACAAGGATGCTCCTTAATCGTGCTCTGAAGGGTGAATCAAGCACCAGCTGAAATAGCTATAAAGAGGCACAGAAAGCTCTAAAGAAGAGCATAAGATCGACTAAACGATCATCTTGGAGACGCTTTTGCGAAGAGACTAACTCTCTTGACGCAACCTCAAAGCTGATTCTGGTCAAAGAACGTAGCCAGAAACTGGGGTATTTACTTTTACAGAATGGGAAGTACACAGAAAGCGATGAAGAAACGGCAAATCATTTGCTTGAAGTACACTTCCCAGGCAGCATCCAAAATCTAATCTCGGGGCCAACAGGTGCATACAGCCCTCAACCGAGAGACTGGAATCTGGCATGCAAAGTAGTATCACTGGAGCGAGTGAAATGGGCATTTAACTCGTTCCATAGATACAAGTCTGCAGGTCCGGATGGCATCATCCCTGCGCTAGTAATAGAAGGAATGGATGCCCTGGGTCAACACATTCGGAATATATATCGTGCATGCCTAGCACACGCTTATATTCCAATTAAATGGCGGGATGTGAAGGTGTTGTTCATTCGCAAACCAGGAAAACCCACCTATACAGACGCAAAAAGCTTTCGACCGATCAGCCTAACGTCTTTCTGCTAAAAGGACTAGAAAGACTAGTAGATCGGTTCATAAGGGATACACACATTCCTAAATGGCCACTTCACCATAGGCAACACGCCTACCAGAAAGGCAAATCCACGGAGACAGCACTCCATGAACTTACGGCAAAAATTGAAAAGGCGATGTCCGAAAAAGAATACGCCTTAGGCGCATTCATGGACATCGAAGGTGCCTTCAATTATGCCTCATTCGCGGCAATTTGTGATGCGGCAAGACAGCATGGAATCGAACCGCTGCTAATCAGGTGGATCCTTCACATGCTAGAGTGGAGAAAAATCCACATATCGGTCGGCCAGAAGTCTATTGAAGCAGGATGTCTCAGCGGCTTCCCACAGGGAGGGGTTCTCTCTCCACTGTTATGGCTCTTGGTGATGGATACCCTGCTGTGGCTCCTGGAGGACAAAAAAGTCTTCGCGCAAGCATTTGCGGACGACCTAGCCGTAATAATTACCGGCAAGTTTGCGGACACAGTATGTGATCGCTTGAATGCAACTCTGCATGTAATCCACAGCTGGTGCCTCCGCAAGGGACTCACAGTGAACGCTAGGAAGACTGGACTAGTTATGTTCACTAGGAACGTCAGGTGGGGCAGCTATACGCTACCCACCTTAGCAGGGGCGGAAATCCAGCTGGCACAAACAGTCAAGTACTTAGGAGTACATTTCGACTCCAAGTTAACGTGGAAGCATCATATCCAGGAACAATACCAGAAATCCTGCAGATTGCTCTTCACCTAAACGGATATATTGGATGTATACATCCATAATAAAACCCATTTTGATGTATGCATGCATCGTCTGGTGGCCAAGACTGAACTTTGCTAACAGCAGGAAGTTGCTAACGCAGATTCAAAGACTTGGTTGCCTAAGTATTACCGGAGCAATGAGTACTATGTCGACTGCAGCACTTGAAGCTATCCTAAATTTAGCCCCCATTCACTTGGAGGTGAAACGGAAAGCGGCCAACGACGCATATAGGCTCGATACCATTGGGGCGTGGAAAGGCGGCCAATCAAACGGTCATGCGTCTATCTGGAAATTCCTTGAAAAACATCCGGTAGCCCTGATGCCGACCGATCATATGGTTTCCAGGGTCGTCTTTGAAAAGACATACACTGTCGTAATCACCGAAAGAGAAGAATGGTCAACAAGTGGCCATGAGGCTTTCCAGATTACAGGCCTAATAATCTTCACCGACGGGTCAGTCACGGAGGATAGATCGGGTGCAGGTGTGTTCTCGGAGAATCCGATTATAGAACTGGCCCGACCCCTCGGAAAAATGACAACCATATTCCAGGCGGAGATATATGTCATTTCATTGGCAGCAGAAGAATGTCTGCGATAAAAATGGAGGGGTCGCACCATTCGAATCTGTTCCGACAGTCGGGCGGCATTATCAGCACTAAACAGCAGCGACATATCAAGCCAGTTGGTGTGGAGTTGTCATCAGGTGCTGCTGAAACTTGGCCGACTGAACGAAACATTCCTGATGTGGGTGCCGGGGCACTCTAACATCGCCGCTAATGAGGAGGCTGATAGACTGGCTCGCCGAGGGTCTGGATCCACAATGGTGGGGCCAGAACCAGCTCTTGGAATCCGACCATCTACTGTCAAGTCTACTCTGAAGGGTGAAATTGCAAGGATTCACGCAACCGAGTGGAGAAATTTGGACTCTTGCCGGCAAGCGAAAATCCTTGTGAAGGAGCCTAGGGCCACTAGAGCGGCATTTTTGTTGTCCCTTAAGAAGTGGGGCATGAAAACCCTAGTAGGGCTTTTGACGGGACACTGCCCCTTAAACTACCATATGGAAAAGATTGGGGTAGTGGTTTCGGCTATGTGCAGCCAATGTGAGGAGGAGGAGGAGGAGACAGCCCTGCACTTTTTATGCAGCTGCCCGGCATCCTCAGATCTCAGACGAAGACACCTTGGCAAGGTTTTCTTCAATGAATAATCTGGACACTCTCTGCCTCTTGAGAATGCTCTCAGATTCGCTAAAGCCTGCGAACACCGTAGGTGGGAAGCCATTGAATAGGCAACTTACGGGGATAGTACAATGGGCCTAATAATGGTCTGAGTGCTCGGTGCTGCGGCTCCCCCCAGTTAACTAAACTAAACTAACTAACTGGTAAACGAGGTCCCCTTGAAAGGTATGCGTCCTCTGTACACGGGAAGTGTTGTAACGATTTTCGGAAAGAAACTACGTTGGATTAACAAGAATAGGGTCCCGCGCACCGAAAATACAAACTCCGAGCTGTCGGCTCTGGTGAGTACCCTTTTGGCGGGCTCCCCGTTACCGTTACTTTTGTTTTGAAATAAATTTCGAATATTCTTACTTTAGATGCGGAAGAAAGCGGCGTCGCATAGGATAACCATGCACAAGTGAGTATCTTGTTTGGTTCAGTAGAAATTTCCTAACAAGGGTGTTCTCGTTTTCCCTCATAGCTAAATACAGTAGGTATCAAAATTATTAGGGACAGTAAATTTGTACTCTATTATGTATTTTTTCCCTTTTTTCCATTAAATTATTGATTCTCGACTTATAAGTTGTTTGTAGATGTAGGAGGGTCTAATTGAAGTAGTAAAATAATGGGTTGCGAAAGAATATTTTGTCATAAAAAAGCTCCTTAGTGTTTAGTTTTGCCACCTTTTATAGCTTCGAGGTATTCTCTCTATGCAAGCGACTCCAATTTTCTTGAGGTCAGGCTGTGCATTTTTTTCAACAAATATAGACATGTGGAGTATCAAAAGATTTCGATAAGTACTTTCCGGATCATATCCGAATAAAGTTTATTATTATTCTGTTAAGGGGAAGTCGCACTGCTTCCTTAAAAACTATTATTCCCCTTTTTCTGGTTATAGTGTACCTATTAAAAATAGTATATCAAACAGCTGTTAACCCATTTCCGATTTCACAGAAGGGTCCTGGTCCGTGTAAAGGCGTCCCTGCTCCCATCTTGGTCAGTTCGTCCGCTGCCTCATTGCCTTCTAAACTCAACATGGCCTGGAACCCAAAGTACTCAGACCTTATTGTGCGAGCTTAGTTTCTCAGGACATTCCCATACGAGTTTAGAGTTCACCTCATTGGACCTAAGTGCCTGATCGCCGCTTGGCTGTCAGCCAGAATTGCAATGTTCTGCCGCCTGTAGTTTCTTTTGAGACTGAAGGAGGCACACCTGTCTATTGCGTATATTTTCGCCTGGAATATGCTAGTGTGCTTACCCATTGGCTTCAAGTACATTTTCCTTGCACCGATTATCCCGGCACCCGCTCCCTCTGTAGTGAAGGTTCCATGTACCAAGTAATCAGTTGCTGGTTTGAGCCGTATGCCAAAGCCACGTTCTCCTAGTTTGCCTTATTACTCCAACGTGTTTCAAATTTCTTATCGAAGCGAAACCTTGTCATGTTATCCAATAATAATAATACTAATCGTTGGCTCAATAATCCATATTGGATCAAGGCCTTGAAGTGTATTACAGCACTTCATTTAAGATCGTAACGGTACACTACCGTACACTGTAGGAGAAAATAAGGTCAGCATTGCGCTCGCCCGAGATTATTACTCTGATTTGGCTCAGGTACTCATTCACAGCTAATTCTACTGGTATCCAACATCCAGTCACGATTGTTATCCCTTGGTATCAATAATTCGGGGTACCGCCTCACTGATACTACCGGCCACCCTGAAGGTTGCCCTCCTTGCCTGCATCCGTATGTGTAGATGGGGAGGGGTTAACCCCAGAAGGACCTCCAGGGATGCCGTTGAGCATATCCTCATTGCCCCAGTAATGTACACGCAAGCCACTCTTTGGAGTTTGTGTAACTCCCTGGTTTGCGTGCTGAGTTCAGTTCTTTCTGTCCTGATTACCGCCTGATAGGTAATAATTGGCTTTACTATCGCAGTGTATATCTAAAGTAGTATCTTCGGACTACAGCCCCATTTTTTCTCTGCTATGGACCTGCGAGTCTCATCAGACTCCTCGTAGCTTTGAAACATGCGTCTTCCAGAGTAATTTTTGGTCTGGGGTAATTCCCAAATATTTGACCTTTGTTTCTCGTTTCACCTCCATGTTATGTAACCTTATGGCTCTCAGTGATCAAGCCTACTTTTCCTAGCGAATTGCATTATGGTGGTTTTGGCTGGATTGATACCCAGCTGCGTCTTCCTGCACAAGGCACTAGTAACACTTAATCCAATTTGGATTCTATCACACAGGGTACCCGTGGACACTGATGTAGGGGATTACGCATTAGAACGTTAGTTCTAATATAGTTTAAAAGGATCCTTCTCTCCTCCCGCTTTTGCCTTTTTGCATAACCTCGTTGCTTCTGTGTTTTGTTCGATTCCTTCACAGAATAACCTGAAGCTCTCCCGTTTTGCTTCCCTGATCGCGTTGCTATACGCAGTCAGTGCATTTTTGTACCTCGGTTTGTTTTGCCCGGTTGAAGAATTTTCGTACTTTTTATCTCATTCTGGATAGGTTCTTATTCCACCAGGGTACACCCCTTGATGATTTGGTCGGACAGCTGGCCTCATATGCATATACAATGACGACTTTGTTGAGGTTTCCAACACTGTTTCTAGTTTCAGTTCGTTCCTGGTCTCACCGTTCCTTTGGAGGTGAGCCATGTTGTTACTCCCAATGCTAAACCGTTCTCCTGGGATTTCGCATTATTCTTTTTATTTCGGAGTTGCCCTCAATATCGGTGGGATTCGGATATCGTCTCCTGAAAACTAACCTGATGTCACGACTGCCTCTCGAGTGCTCCTCCCGGCTTCCAGTAAAACTTGGATATCCACAAGGTCCCCGGTCAGGAACTCTGAAAGGCATATATATTTTAAATTACGTTTCAAAATGATGTAAACTCTTGGTTTTTCGTAAGAGGAGTCTCAAATTACATGCATGCTTCCTCCTTCGAGATCGCAAATCTGACCCCTGTATACCCAAAGCTCCTGAGCCGGCACTATTCCATTGTTCTCCATTAAAGTTGCCCTTACAGCTTTTTCATGGTGAAGTTTTATCTGGGCTAACTTAGTGCTGCTGAACCAACACCAACAGCTCTACTACGAAACCTTCTCTCCACCTCCACGTGGTGACCACTGGGACCTCTTTCTTAATGAAAAGCTGTAGACGGAGAAGGATGAAGGCGAGTCTCCCGCGCCTAAAAACGGGACAAGTTGTTGTAACTGTTCCTCTAGGTTGGAGGTTGGGTAGGGCTGACAACCCTACACGGAAAACCGAAGTTGCGAAGCCACAACATGAGCCTCGGACTGAACGGATAACACAACGATGAACGCGGCAACGTCAAAGGAATAACGATTTGCGCGTTTTCTCATGGAAGCCTGCCCCAGATATGGGGATTTTAAAAGCCAAGTAGGGAGGGAGCCCGTATTCAGGCGATGTCGCTTACATAAAAATACAAATGATAACGGTGTGCGGATTATTCAATTAGCAGTTTCACACGAAATGGTTGTTGGAAGTGCCTGCTTTGCGCGGAAAGCGATCCACAAACATACGTGGGCCTCTCCAGACGGGATTACGTTCAACCAAATTGACCACGTGTTGATCGAATGCCGACACCTCTCAGTCTTGATGAATGTGAGAACATATAGGGGGCCAATATAGACTCGGATCACTATCTCGTTAGCATGGTGTTCCGAGCTCGAGAAACAACACCACCCAGAATCTCTTCTGACAATCAGGTGAGAGTTCCCGGCAACTGAAGACGACGGACAAATACTGCCATAACCAAGCATAGAAGAAACGGTCCGTGCAATTCATCGGCTTAAAAATCATAAGTCGCCAGGAACCGATGGAATTACAGACGAATAAAAAAATATGGAGGCGACCAATTACACCAAGTGGTTCATCAGCCTGTGCTCAAGGCGTGGGACAGGGAATCAATGCCAGAGGCATTATCTGTCTCATACATAAAAAGGGAGATATCACACAGTGCAGCAATTAACTCTGCCATGCTATTAACACAGTATGCTGGTCCCAAGCCCAGGTAAAGGAGGAGGGTTTGAGGCAACATACTCTGTACTATCCTCAGTAAAATAAAAATAAAATGCTGAGATCAGGGAAAGAGATAAATAGAGTATAAATGGAGTTATTCTACTATGCTAAATCCTACCTGATCTCTCTTGGTGACAGGCCCCGCGACAGGTCGACCAAGAAAATGCATAGAATGTCGTTACAAACATGATGATCGGATTGAGTCAAAAGCCTCGGAGAAATGCTAGGGCGTCCACCTCAGTCGACGCGGCAGGACGGGCCCCGGTCCTGTCGAGAAATGGGCAAGGGTTCTTGACGCATGGACGGCATCAGGGCGTAAGCAAGTTAGTCCGAACAAAACAAATGCGTGTCTGCATGCTAAATGTTGGTACCCTAACTGGAAAGACAGAGGAACTCGCAAGAGCCCTTCGGAAAAGGCGCATTGATATATGCGCTCTGCAAGAAACCCGACGGTGTGGTGCCAAAAGCTGCGACATTGAACGCGAACGCGGCGTAAAAATGGCTATAAACTTCTCTATTTTGGTAATCCACACACTCAATATGGTGTTGGCATTGCCATCTCAGAGGGTTTCCGTGATGCCATTAAAGAAGTCGAACGATTTGATGATCGGTTGATGAAGCTCACCATTATATCAGCTGATTGCACTATTCACTTCTTCACCGCGTACGCACCACAGACAGGTCGACCTGATGCCGAGAAAGATGCCTTCTACCTTCGATGAAAACAATGAAAACACTTGTCACGTGCCTGCTGACGACTATATTATTATTGGCGGCGACCTTAATGGTCATGTTGGCTGAAAAGGCAGACAGTAACAGGTGCCATGGGGGAAAGGGGTTCGAAGCGCGCAATGAGGGTGGCGAGCGTATAATCGATTTTGCGGACACCCATGACCTTGTACTTATGAATACATGGTTGATCATCAATTGCTCTACCACGATCCGAAAAGTAAAGTTCGATGTATGGCGGGTGTATCAAAACCGCTTCGTGTCTCTGTTGGTGCTCATCAAGGAAGCGTCTTCTCACAACTCCTCTTTGTTCTCGTTACGGACATCGTCACACGAGACATCCAACGTCCAGCGCCCTACACACTAGCATCTAATAGTAAAAATGATCTGGAGCAATTTGTCCAAAAATGGAATGATCGCCTCATGCAACACGGTCTCAGATTGAATTTAAACAAAACTGAATTTTTGACGACGATCCCCATGAAACAGGCACAATCACTGTCAGCGGCAGTGATCTGCCCAGAACTGAGCGATTTAAATACCTCGGGTCAACGCTATCAGCCAACAAATTGATAGATAATGACTTCCCTGTCCCGATAATAAGACTTGCGTTAAGTTTCTTCGAAGATAGGCACTTTTATGTCAGCGTGGGGAATGAATTCTCCGATCTCTTGCCGGTAACGTCGGGTGTACCGCAAGGATCCATTTCTGGGCCAACTTTCTACAACATCTTCACGGCTGACGTTCCGATCCCCGATGACGGCGTTGAACTCATCCAATTCGCCGATGACACGCTTATCTTCGCTTCGAACCTCCACCCCAACAGGGCAGCCAAAGCGGTTGAGAAATACATTGTAAATCTCTGCAGGTACTACCATAGTTGGGGAATCAAGATTAATGAGGGAAAAACGCAAATCTGCACCTTTAGGAGAAAATCTAGATACTTAGGTTCTAGAGGCATCCATAGGAAAGCTAAACGCTTGAAAATGAGAATCGGGAACACCACAGTGAGCAGATCTACTTCGATCAAATACTTGGGAGTAACCCTGCATGAACTCCTCAAGTTCAAACCCCACCTTCAGCTCGCTATCAGCAAGGCACGCGGTGCAGTCAGTAGCATCTACTATCTTCTTCGCAAGACAGTAGGTCTCAGCACCAAAACCAAACTGACCCTGTATAAGGCCCTTATAAGACCCGTTATCTGTTACGGAGCACCAACTTGGATCTCTTGCTCCAACCAAGCAATGGCAAAATGCGAGTCATTCGAACGCCGAATCCTTAGACATTGCACAGGCTTGTCTTACAACTGGAAAACAAAAAAGGTCGGCAAAAACGCCGAAGTGTATAGGCGAGCCAAAGTCAAACCACTTCGAGAATACGTTCTCACACTAATGGAAAGGTTCTTCGAAAGAACGGAGGACCACCCCAATCCATTAATTCGGCATCTCTACCAACAGGGTAAAACCTCCCCATTGGCCACATTCTTAAGGCCCTGCCAAATCGTGAGTTCATCCCACAGACCCAAAATCCGCACCCTTTTTGAAACTCCCTGCCTGGTAGGAGTGGATAGAGGTTAAGCACAGGAATTGTAATGTGCTTATTGTAAATATTAGTTAAGGATTAATTATGTTAGATTAAGCTAGGTTAAGTTAAAATAAGTTAGGTTAAGTTATATTTAACTAGGTTAAGTAAGTAAAATTTCACCTTCTCGCGCCTTTAGTGCGGGCGCAGTTCTTTTAAAAACAAAAAAGCCAAGATCGTAACAAAAAATTGTCAAGATTCATGTATATAAAGAAAAATATACAAAGTAAAGTAATTCACAGAGAAGGTCGGGTTGGCCAAACAATGTAATAGTCACCCGTTTGATAGAATTAAGATCAATTAGCTTTTATTTAGGCTAGCATTAAGTAACATTGTCTAGTTGTAAGCCACTATCTAAATAAATTGAAATTGAAAATTGAAAATTGCTATCAGCCAATAGAGAACTGCATTATGAAATTGTTTCACGCATTAACGCAACCTGGATGAAGTACCGTTCTACGACTGGTGTTCTTTGTGATCGACGTATCAACGAACGTCTGAAATCTAAAATTTGCCGCAATGTCGACCGCCCTCTCGGTTCTATGGTTCTAAGTGTTGGCCGACTATAAAAGACAATGAACGGCGTCTTGTGGTAATGGAGATGAAGATGTTGCGTTGGACTAGTGGTGTGACACGGTTTGATCACATCCGAAATGAGGATATCCGCGATCGTTATGGGGTTGCGCCGATCGTGAAAAATTTGCGAGAGAGGCGTCTTCGATGGTATGGTCACGCAATTCGTGCTAACGAGAATTCACTTGCCAGGATGGGTCTGAACATCGAAGTCGATGGTAAACGACCCAAAAGGCAAGCCGAAACAACGGTGGCTTGATACGCTGGATGGAGATTTAAAAGCCTCGAGATTGCACCCAGATCAGGCATTCGATAGAGCCAAATGGCGAAGCCGATCACGACGAGCCGACCCCGCTTGTGAACGGGATAAAGGCTGAAGAAAAAGAAGAAGCTGATTTTGAAGTCAGAAGATCTACAAGATGAAGTAGAGCTGTCGTGGTTGATGCTGTGTAAGTAAAATTTGGTAGAAATTACGCCGTCATCGAATGCAAAGACTTGAATGAGATTATTATAAAGGAGGAAATTTGTTAACCTTTACTATCCCAACTAGACAACAGTCGGAAAATGAGCTGGATATTATATGACTCAGGAAGGCGTGCATCAATCAATTTAACGTTTGAAGTAGTGAAAAGAGTTGTCGCTAATAGCATAATTCGGATCAGTTGGGCAAATATCTATGAAAAGATACTTTAGGTGTTGTGTGTGAATTTTAGCCACATGACGGAACGGAGTTGTAGTGCAAAATTAAAACTCATATTATTAATAATTGTGGAGGAAAATATCATCATCATCATCAACGGCGCAACAACCGGTATCCGGTCTAGGCCTGCCTTAATAAGGAACTCCAGACATTCCGGTTTTGCAAAGAGGTGCATCAATTCGATATCCCTAAAAGCTGTCTGGCGTCCTGACCTACGCCATCGCTCCATCTTAGGCAGGGTCTGCCTCGTCTTCTTTTTCTACCATACATATTGCCCTTATAGACTTTCCCGGTGGGATCATCCTCATCCATACGGATTAAGTGACCCGCCCACCGTAACCTATTGAGCCGGATTTTATCCACAACCGGACGATCATGGTATCGTTCATAGATTTCGTCATTGTGTAGGCTACGGAATCGTCCATCCTCATGTAGGGGGCCAAAAATTCTTTGGAGGATTCTTCTCTCGAACGCAGCCAAGAGTTCGCAATTTTTCTTGCTAAAACTCAAGTTTCCGAGGAATACATGAGGACTGGCAAGATTATAGTCTTGTACAGTAAGAGCTTTGACCCTATGATTAGACGTTTCGAGCGGAACAGTATTTGTAAGCTGAAATAGACTCTGTTGGCTGACAACAACCGTGCGCGGATTTCATCATCGTAGTTGTTATCGGTGGTGATTTTCGACCCTAGATAGGAGAAATTGTCAACGGTCTCAAAGTTGTATTCTCCTATCCTTATTCTTCTTCGTGTTTGACCAGTGCGGTTTGATGTTGTTGGTTGATTCGTCTTCGGTGCTGACGTTGCCACCATATATTTTGTCTTGCCTTCATTGATGTGCAGCCCAAGAACTCATGCCGCCTGCTTGATCTGGATGAAGGCAGTTTGTACGTCTCGGGTGGTTCCTCCCATGATGTCGATATCGTCAGCATAGGCCAATAGTTGGGTGGACTTGAAGAGGATCGTACCTCTTGCATTTACCTCAGCATCACGGATCACTTTCTCGAGGGCCAGGTTAAAGAGGACGCATGATAGGGGATCCCCTTGTCGTAGACCGTTGTTGATGTCGAATGGTCTTGAGAGTGATCCTGCTGCTTTTATCTGGCCTTGCACATTGGTCAGGGTCAGCCTAGTCAGTCTTATTAATTTCGTTGGGATACCGAATTCTCCCATGGCCGTGTACAGTTTTACCCTGGCTATGCTATCATAGGCGGCTTTAAAGTCGATGAACAGATGGTGCAACTGTTGTCCATATTCCAACAGTGGAGGAAAATATAATAATCTTCAAAATGGAGAAATGTAACGATGCAATGGCGAAGATGCTTGAGCGCCAGGCTTTCGGTCTGGTTACCACGGGTTCGAGTCCAGGTTGGGCGAGAATGTTTGAAGGTCGATAACGTACAAGAATAAATTAACCCAGCGATAGAGCCGTAAGATGGACAGTCAGAAAGTTTGACAAGGATATGTCCAATGAGATCCACTAAAAGTAAATGACAATGCTTCACGGATTGGAGAAGGAAAAAAACAATGATGCACTTGAAAATAAAAGCAACCAGAAGGGAAATGGAAAGTATATATCGCCTATAAACCATAAAGATGTTTGTATTTTTGTTGGTTTTCCTATCCAGCCTAACTTACTTTCCACTTTCCATCATTTTCAATACACAAGTCATAGTCGGCGAAGCAGATGCCAACCATCTGCGACCACCATCAAACAATTCAATAGATAACAATATCTGTAGTCCTTCCTGGAATAATATCACATTGGGTAAACAAATCCCCGACCTTCCTGCAACATTATCACCATGGGTAATAAAAGTCTTAACCCATATAGTAATAAAGATCGCAGGTCATAGGGAAACATGTTTTGTATAGTTTCCCTGTGTTAAAGATAAGATATACGATAAGAACCATGGGTCATAAGGAAATATGTGTTGTATATTTCCCTATCGATTCATTAGTAAGTAAGACGTAGTATTTAAGGAGGTGTAGAAACGGAGATCAGCATTCTTGAGAGTTCAGCCGAACGCAGCAGACGTCTTTGGACAGCAGCAGAGTGGTAAAAGTTTTTGAGAATTTTTAATCATAAATTTATTTTCTTTTTACAGGAGTGGATATCTTTTAGGTACCTTTTAGTGATAAGCGTGGATAGTGTTAAGTGCCTTGTTAATAGAAAATAGTTTTGTTTTTGAAGAGTTTTTTCAGCAGAAATCGTAATGGAGACGAGGGCCCAGAAAGCCCCAGAGGTCCGATTACTATCGGACCAAACCCAAGAAAGACTAATCGCCAGTCTGCAACGCAGTCTGGAAGAAATCAACAAGCAGCTAGCCGCTGCAAAAATTGAGATAGAGGAGCAGCGGAAGCAGAACGAGGGTCTGACAGCCCTCGTCAAGAGCTTGCAGGAGTCCATAGACCTGCAAAACCGGGAGAAGAAAGGAAATGGCAAGCGTTTGCGTATCGAGAGTCCACAACTGTCGGACTCTGAAAGTAACTTCTCATCGGAAGAGGAGATGTCCACCGACAACACGGACAACACCTCCACCGAGGAGGAGGAAGATGTGGACTTTCCACCTCTGCCGCCACCGAAACCAGTACCAACTCTTCCGCCCATTTTTAAAAAAGCAGTAGTGTAGTCACCGGAAAAGTCAAAGCCTTCAGGACAGGAAAGTCCTAAGGCTAAAGAAGCCGAAAAGGGTACGGTACCCGTGACTTTAAGGCAGCCATCAAAATGGCCAGTCATTGAGAAAGAGTTGAGAAAAAGGAAAATTATTATCCTTCACGCGAGGGAGAGTGAGAATAACTCCAGAGCAGCCGAGCGACTACTGGAAGATCACGAAATTTTTTAGAGAAAGTGGAATTCAATTGCACACATATCTTCTCCCAGAAGAGAAGAACATCAACATTATAATCCGGGTGCTCGAGGGAATAGCGCCCGAAAATGTGAAGGAAGACCTTGAGGATCAGGGCTTCCATCCTATAGAGTGTTTCTTCATAAAAATGAAGAACGGGCCCTCCAGACTATTAAAAGTGTTAATGCCGAAAAACGAAACCGGCATATGCAATGTCAAATCGATCTGCCACCTGATCGTGAAAATCGAGTCCCAAAAACCGAGGACTTCCCAATCGCAGTGCCATAACTGTCAGCAGTTTGGACACTCTGCGAACAACTGTTTCGCCGACGCACGTTGCGTTAAATGCGAGGGATCGCATCACTTTTCAAAATGCGAGAGGAAGCAGGAGCAGAAGGCAACCTGCACCAACTGCAAGGGGGATCATCCAGCCAGCTACGGCGGATGTCCAAAAAATCCGAAAAATATCAAGAAAACCTTCGCCCAGATGGCGAAATCTAACCCTTCTTCACAGGTATCGCAGGTAACACAACCAATCAACAAACCGACAGGAAAAACCCCAACAGCACTAAAAACTTCCTCTTCCACAGCGAACCCGAAGCCCGTACAAATGGATCAAGTGCTGAGCAGCATGCAAGCACAGATCCAAAACATGATGGAAATGATTCAAAACCTGTTTAACTCGCAGATCCCTCTAGGCAACCCAACTAAGAACCACCATGGTACGCATTAAGCTTAACACTATCTCATGGAACGCAAATTCCGTAAAAGGAAAAATGGGAGAATTGAAAGAATTCCTTTACGAGGCAGAAGTAGACATACTACTCATCCAGGAAACGTTCCTCAAACCAACAGACCCACTTAAAGTACCCAACTACGAAATATATAGAAACGATCGACTTACTGGCCGTGGAGGAGGAACCGCAGTCCTCATTAAGAGAAGCATCGAGCATCACCGCCTGGAAACACCACTCATCACTGGAATGGAAGCTACAGTCATCGAGGCAAGGACAGGACCAGCTGATATAAAAATTATATCAGCCTACCGTCCACCATCAGCAGATAATTTTTCAGAGGACCTTCAGCTGCTACTCAACGAGGACAAACCGGCTTTTCTCGCTGGGGATCTGAACGCGCGTCATCGAGACTGGGGAGCAACCCGAAACACCAAAGCGGGGAGAGAACTGCTCACTTTCCTAAACGGAAACGGAGCAAATATTCACGCACCAGAGGAACCAACGCATTATGGACGCAGCACGACCGACACCATAATCGATGTGGCTCTTACAAAGAATTACAACAACCACATCACAATCAACGTGTTGGACGACCTCTCGTCGGACCACAAACCGGTGCTATTTTCAATATACAACATATATATTGAAAATCCGCCGAAAATGATAAAAAGCACCAACTGGGACACATACCGCCACATTCTAAGACAATACACCACAACCTCAAAACTAGAAACATCGGAACAGGTAGAGATAGAAATTCAAAACCTAACCGCCCAACTAACTTTAGCCAAGCATGAGAGCTCAACGGAGACAGAAGTAAACGACCAACAATACTACCGGCTCCCAAGAAATATAAAAGAAACAATAAGGGAGAGAAATCGCATCAGAAAAAGAGGAAGAATGACAGGAGATCCCAATCTGAAAAGAGAAGCGAATCGGCTCACTAACGTCATCATAGATGACATTGACCGATTCAGGAACGAACAGTGGGAATACTTCCTCCAAAACTTAGAGCCGGGAAACAACAACTTCTGGTGGCTCAGCAAATATGTTAAAAGAGGCTCGAGAAGGCAAATGCCTACAATTCATGGTCCCAATGGCCTTTAATTCTATAAAGAGGGAAAGGCCGAAGCGTTCGCGGACTCACTCGAACTCCAGTTCAGGGAGAACGCCGCATCGGACGATGAATCTGAAAAAGAGTACGAGTCAGAAACAGAGACACAAGATGACTCAACACGAAGAGAAGACTGGGAACTGCAAACAGACCAGGTGGAAGTCCAAACCATCATCCATGGACTAAGCAGCGAAAAAGCCCCAGGATGGGATATGCTTACAAACGAGTGCATCAAGAACGCACCGAATAACATCGCCGAATCAGTCACCGCAGTAATAAATGCAGTACTCCGTCTCAGAACATATCCAAAAGCATGGAAAAAATCCATCATCATCCTTCTGCCGAAACCGGGAAAGAACCCAACCTTCTCACAGAACTGGAGACCCATCAGCCTACTTCCAACAATTGGAAAAATTGCAGAAAGGATAATACGGAGCAGACTGCTGGATCAACTCAACGAGCTCAACATCATCCCAGAGGAACAATACGGATTCCAACGAGAGCATTCATGCGAGCTTCAACTGGCCAGAGTAGTCCAGCACATTCGCAGTGGATTAAACAAGCGGAAATCGACCGGACTAATAATGTTCGATATATCGAAAGCTTTCGATAAAGTCTGGTACGCAGGGCTCGTAGCCAAACTAAAGAAATTTAAAATATCTGATTCATTGATAAGACTAATCCAATCCTTTATTGCAGATCGAAGTTATAGGGTGGCATTGGAGGGGCACCAATCAACGGAAAAAAGAATAAAGGCAGGAGCACCCCAAGGATCGCCGCTTTCTCCGCTGTTATACACAGTATTCACGACGGACATTCCAAGACAATCCAACCGCTTCACAGGGATCTCCTTATTCGCGGACGACACATGCCTCTTCCACACATCGAAACAGGCACGCCTCATCACAAGCAATCTTCAGAAGGCAACCAACACAATGTTGGAACACTTCAAAAAGTGGAAGATCAAAATAAACCCGGAGAAGACCCAGGCAATTTTCATCACAAGAAAGAGAAAACAGAAACCGGGAAAAATCAAAATCGACAATCAGCCCATCGATTGGAAACCAACAGCGAAATATTTAGGACTGACTGACAGCAGACTAAATTGGAAACAAGTCGGGAAACCGGAAGCTTGACGCTTCAGGTATAAAAGGTTTTGTGTTTCCCTATGTGAGGAGCATAACGTAGTTCCCCATTGGCTTATAGCATTGACCCGAGATATTGAAATCGTTCAGTTCTGGGCAGGTTACTGCCATTGCCAGAACTGAGCGATTTAAGTATCTCGAAGGGCAGGTTACTGCCATTGCCAGAACTCAGCGATTTAAATATCTCGAGTCAACGCTATCAGCCAATGGAGAACTGGGTAATGAAATTGTTTCACGCATTAATGGTGTTCTTTGTGATCGACATATCAGCGCATGTCCCAAATCTAAAATTTACTGCAATGTCGTCCGTCTGCCACTCTCTATAATTCTGAGTGTTGGCCGACTATAAAGGACAATGAACGGCGTTTTGTGGTAATGGGGACGAAGATGTTGCATTGCACTGGTGGCGTGACACGTTTTGATTACGTCTGAAATGAGAATACCCGCGATCGATATGGGTTTGCATCGATCGTGGAAAAACTGCAAGAGAGGCGTTTTCGATGGTGTGGTCACGTAATTCACGCTAACGAGAATTCAACAACCAGTATTGATCAGAACATCGAAAGCAATGGTAAGCAACCAAAAGGCCGGCCAAAACAATGGTGGCTTGATACGCTGCATGGGGATTTAAAGGTCTCGCGATTACATCCTGATCAGGCATTTGATAAAATAAAATGACGAAACCGATCATCACGAACCGACCCCGCTTGTGAACTGAAGGCTGAAGAAAAAGACGTGAGAAGCGACGAGTGCACGACAGCTCCGTGTAATATAGCTAAAAATTCCATTGCCCTCTATTTTCTAGAAAGCGAGTTAAATTAATCATTTGATGGAAAGCCCTGTGTTGATAATGGTCAACCTCATACGCTTCACGCTCTCAGTTTAATATTATTAGCGAATGAAAACAATTTAACCAACATCAAATATAAAAAAGGGCTAGGGAGAATTAGATTCTTCTTGAATGGAATTTTAATATTTCACTGGAATTTCAATTATTCTCGTTAATTATGACATCAGCATCTTATTTGTATGGCTTAGGATGCTGTTAATTAGCACGAAATTGATAAGTTTGAACTGCTATAACTTCCCCACTAATAGTTGGATTTTCATGAAACCCGGCATGTGTATGCACGAGGCTGTCCTCTATGTCGGTGCAAAATTTAGTACACTTAGGATGAACTTAAGGGGAGTTTTTTAGTCTATTTCTAAAAGTTGATAATATACTATTAGTAAATTTTTTGAGCAGATACCGGAATGGGACGTCTCTCGAAGATTAGATTTCACATAAGTGTTTTACACAAAACCTTAAAAAGGGCTGCAGATAAATGGATTCTTCATAAATGTGACTTTAATATTCCACGCGAATGTCAATTTTTCCGGGTAATTATGACGTCAGCATCTGATTTGCATGGCTTTGGAAGCAGTAAACTCGCGCGAAATTGCTAAGTTTGAACTGCTATAACTTTGGCGTTAATTGCCTGATTTCCATGAGATTTAGCACATATATACGAAATATTGTCCCCTATGCTGGTACAAAATTCGGAAGTCCTAGGATGAATTTAAGGGGAGTTTTCCAGTAAATTTCTAAAAAGTAGTAATATACTATTAGTAAGTTTATTTGAGCAGATATCGGAATGGGACATATTTTGAGGCCTAGATTTCATCTAGGCGCACCACCCTGATTTTTTTTAGATTTTTAGGTTGGGTAGTTTCCGAAAATGAGTCGTGTCTCACTTCAAGTGCGTACATTTCGACTCCTTACTCACGCACTTTGCAATTTATGCCAAAACTAATGTCAGTTTCGGAAAGTACAAATCGAGACCTTTCATTTGATATCCTACACAGCTATATCCGGTGAAAAAAATTTTTGAATCCCTCTTTTGCATGTATGGGGAGCCCCCCTTTAAACTCCACCTAAATTTATGCCACTCGCTGTATGCGTGAGATTCCATAGTTCCCATCTGTCCACCAATTTCGTTTTACACAAAACCTTAAAAACACATCAAGTCGAAACGCGATGCATGGACAGGTACGTTGAATTCCCTTTACCCTTTAATTAGATCTAAGAAACTAAACATTAAGAATAGACTTTTAATTTATAAGCAATTAATTCGCTCATCTCTGCTATACGGGAGCAGTGTTTTTTACCAAACGTGTAAGACATATAAAAAACAACTGCAAATATGTCAGAATATAGCTGTAAGAAAAATTTTTAATGTCCCGCATTATATAAGAAATCTAAACATACATAGCGATCTAAGATTAGAACCTATAGATAAGTATATTAAAGATAAAGCCCTGAAATTGTTCAAAAAAATTGATTCCCACAAGAACAAAACCCTAAATATTTTAAAAACAACAAATCAAAAAAATGAAACCTATCCTAGCTTAAGGGCACTAGTATTGTAAGAATATATATTATAAGGTAATTAGTATTATAGGATAATGTAATATTGTTAGTCAAGATGGTAGTGTAGGATAAGATAAAATTATTATTATTATAAGTATTGTAAGTAATTTATAAGTAGTATAAGACCATAAGTATTATAACGTTTGACTAAAAAAAAACATAAGAACGATAACAAACCAACAATGTCCACAGAGAAAAGGGGAGCAAAGGTGTCGAACAAAAGCTCTAAAATCATCACAGTTCCAAGGAGATCAGCAGTTCCTCGAGTACTACCAGAGCGTAAGCACTCTGGCCTTCGTGAATAAAAAAAATATAAAAACAAATGCTGTCTTATGTGTTAGCTCACACACAGTAATTTTTATGACTGATTGCAACGGCTGCATAAATCATACGAGTAATATTGCAACTGCAAAGCTTAACAACTGTCGTGATATGTGTAAAATACTGTAAAACTTACCCACATTATCATTGCTTACTACGTAATATTTTCTCCCATGTACTGTAAATTAGGAAACATGAATTTAGAAATATATAGTTCGTCAGAATTATCAAAGCTGAAAACCAAGCAAAGTTTTCACAGTAACTTCCTGTAAAACCTTGCCAGGCATGTCCGACCATTTTGCAGTTGAACTCAAAATGGCCTCAACTTCACAACTGCAGAAGCGAGTTAAGGTAACCATCAGGTCATTTGCCCACACTGATTGGAACAAATTCAAGTCAGATTTAGCACCAAGGCTGATCTTGAAGAAATTCGCTACAGATCGCAATCTGTCGGACAAAGAAATCGACGAAGCAATCATTTTGGCCACGGACGCCATCAATACTGCTACACGCAGAAATACCAGGCTGATCAAAGTCGATGAGTTTGTATACAACAAACTCCCGCATGACATCATGCTACATATGAAGGTCAGACAGATTTGGCGCAGGAACCTCAAGCGCAACTTCCATAAAAATGGAAATAAAGTTAATGCTGAATACAAAGCATTGCTCTCCCGGATTAATTGGCTGAGTACAATTATCCGGGAAATGGTGGCGTAATTCCGCAATAAAGAATTAACCCGTAATCTCGCAGATATTAAGCCCGGGCCAGATATGTTTCAACATATAAATAGGCTAATGGGGAAAAATAAGTCCCGTAATTTCGTTCTTACCAGGAACAAGGAACCAATCTGTGGAAACGCCAGAAAGGCGCAAGTCCTTGCGGAATCATTTGAGTCTCAGCTCAATACCCCCTCCGCCTCAAAGTAACCCGGCAATAGTGTCGATGGTTGAAACAACTATCGCCGACTTTGTCTCTAGGCATTCAAATAGATTAGTCACATTCTCCCAAACGAACTCCTCGGTAAAACCAACGGATTCGCAACAATTCCTGAGTTTATCACAACTCACCGCCTTGACCTCAAACCTAAACGGTAAAAAATCAGCCGGACCTGACGAAATTCCTAATTACGTAATGAGGCAACTTCCCCGAGTCTCCATCAAATTTTTGCTGGCAGTATTTAATAACTGCATAAATAATGGCTACTTTCCCACCACCTGGAAAGTAGCTAAAATAATTGCGATCCGGAAAAAAGGCGGCTCTACTGAGCCTAAAAACTTTAGATCCGTTTCATTATTATCCAAATTAGGCAAACTCTTTGAGAGAGCATGGACAATCGGGGTAGTCCAATATTGCAACCTCAAAGAGATTATACCGAACCATCAGTTCGGGTTCCGCAGCAAGCACGGAACTCAACATGTACTTAGCTACCTTCACGACACCGTCGTAGCAAGACTTAACGTCAATAATAAACCGACCGTAGCATGTGCATTAGACTTGGAAAAGGCCTTTGACTCCGTATGGGTAAACGGACTAATCTACAAACTGATAGATCTTGAGTTCCCAATTCCGATCATTAGAATTGCACTAAGCTTCTTCGAAGATGGGTATTTCTACGTCAGTGTGGGGAATGAATTCTCCGATCTCTTGTCGGTAACATCGGGAGTACCGCAAGGATCCATTTCTGGACCCACCTTTTATAATATCTTCACGGCTGACGTCCCAACTCCTGAGACCGCCACCGAACTCATTCAATATGCCGATGATACTCTCATCTTCGCTTCAAGCCTCCACCCCAACAGGGCAGCCAAAGCGGTCGAGAGATATTTGAAAGACCTTGGCAAATATTACCTGGCATGGGGCATTAAGATTAATGAGGCCAAAACTCAATTCTGCACCTTCCGGAGGAAAGCTAGATACCTAGGTTCTAGAGGAATCCATAGAAAAGCTAAACGCTTGAAAATGAAGATCGGAAACACTATAGTGAGCAATTCCCAGAGCATTAAGTACTTAGGAGCTAAACTTCACGAACTCCTTAAGTTCAAGCCACATCTTGAGCTCGCTATCGGTAAGGCACGCGGTGCATTCAGTAGGATCTACTTCCTTCTTCGAAAGAAGGTAGGACTCAGCACCAAGGCCAAACTGACTCTCTACAAGACCCTGATCAGACCCATTATCTGCTATGGAGCGCCCACGTGAATCACTTGCTCCACCCGAACCATGTCCAAATGTGAGACATTCGAACGCCGGATATTAAGGTACTGCACTGGTCTTTCCTATAATTGGAAAACCAAGAAGGTTGGAAAAAACGCCGAAGTATATCGGCGCGCCAAGGTACAACCTCTTCGAGAATTCGTTCTCAACTTGGTGGAACGGTTCTTCGAAAGAACGAAGAATCATCCAAATCCACTAATCCGGCAACTCTACTAACAGGGTAGAACCTTCCCATTGGCCAACTTCCTAAGGCCCTGCCAAATAGTGAGCGAAGCTCTTAAACCCGCCATCCTTTCCCTGTATGATTCTCCCTGCCTTGTAGGGGTACATCGAGGCTAAGCACAAGACATGTAATGTGCTATTGTATATAGTAGGTTAAGTATTTATTGTTAGATTAAGTTAGATTAAGTTTAGACTTAGTTAGTTTTAAGTATTTTAAGTAAGTGATGCCTTCTTCTTCTTAATTCAGTTGCATACAAAATAATTGTGAAGATTTATGTATTAAAATTAATACAATTAAAGTAAAAATTTACACAGAAGGTCGGGTAGGCCAAACAATTGTAATAGCCACCCATTGAAATAAAGCTAAGTTAGTTAAGCTTAATATTTAAGCTAGAATTAATCAATTATTTATTAGCGTAAGTCACTATCATGAGTAAAAAACTTAAACTTAAACTCAAAGCTGAACAGGACGTGTTTAAATCTTGTGGACTTTAAGCAATTGCTGCTCCCAAAATCGGTTGGCCTGGGGTTCGGCACTTTAGCTGCTCCGACTTTCCATAAACTCGTATAGAGAGAAGGCAAGATAAAGAGGCTAGGATCGGAAGGGGCACAAATACGACCCTTGGGAACTATCATTGGACTGGTACATCACATATGATTCTGCTACTGATATGAGGACGGAATATTTCAAAACTTTACTTTCGAGGGTAATAAACAGTTTTGGTTGTTGGGTTATTAAATAATATATCGAATCCCAATCACTCTTTCATTAAGCTAGTTATTAGTGAGGTGGTGTCGATAATCAACCGATTAAAGCTTTCCATTCCGTAAATGGTACATTAGAAAAATTGAGCAAAAGTTACCAAACATCCACCCTTATTTATTCAATATTAAGAGTATTCTCATATAATAAAATTTTAAAGTGCACTTTCTATATAAAAAAATTAAAATTACCTTGTGACGACATAACACATGCGAACGATTTTGGGTATTCTTTGGGGTTGTAATTGGTGAATAGGGTGTCAGAACCATACCCGATGGTAGACATTTCAAAAGCGATGTATTTTTGTTTTCCGCAGTCTTTACGATTGAATTTTCTTTGGATTCTAGCTTATTTTTAAACAGTTGCGCCGAATGTCTTCGCTGCTGAAATTATTGATGCACGAGTTAAATGACATCTGTTAGCTCCATATTACGTCCGAAACTGTAGGAATACGAAAACCAGTTATAAGTTACTAAAAGTCTATTTACTAATTTTGCAAGTAAACCTAAGGAAAATAAAACAAAATTAACAGTTGCAAATATGTACAAATATTAGAATAGATGACGACAATTAAACATATCTTGTGTTGTACTTATCGCATTGGGTCATACTATACGGCGGTTTGAAGACGACAATCTGGGCTACAGGTGTCTCTTTGACAGTTTTATGATCGTACGTTTCAGTCTCAAGTTATAATAATAATAATAATCGTTGGCGCAACAATCCATGTTGGATCAGGGCCTTGAAGTGTGTTAGAGCACTTCATTCAAGACCGTAACGGTACACTAGGAGGCAATGTGGTCAGCATTGCGCTCGCCCGAGATTATTACCCTGATTTGACTCAGGTACTCATTCACAGCTGAGTCGACTGGTGTCCGACGTCAAATCACGATACAAATTCCACTGCCACCAGTGAGATTTGAACCGCGACCTTCCGTACGACAGCCTTGCGCTCTAACCACTCAGCTATCCGGACAAAGTCTCAAGTTATAGCGCGTCAAAAATGGAGTCCAGCAAGCAAGAAATTCGTCATATTTTAATTTTTACTACCTGAGAGGTAAAAATGCAACGAAGGCGGCCAAAAAAATTTGTGAAGTTTATGGGTCGGATACTGTAACGATTCGCACAGCACAGCGTTGGTTCGATCGATTTCATTCTGGTGTAGTGGATGTCGAAGATACACCCCGTACTGGTAGGCCAATCGTCGTAGAAACCGATAAAATCGTCGAAATCATCCAAGTAGACCAGCATGTGAGCATTCGCTCGATTGGCCAGGAACTGGGTAAGGACCATAAAACCGTTTGGAACCATTTGCAGAAGATCGGATGCCAAAAAAAGCTGGATGTTTGAGTGCCACACGAGTTGACGGAAAAAAATCTCTTGGACCGAATCAATGCCTGCAATGCACTGCTGAAACGGAACGAATTCAACCCATTTTTGAAGCGGATGGTGGCTGGTGATGAAAAGTGGATCAGGTCTCAAGCGAAAAAGATCGTGGCCGAAGCGCGGCGAGCCGGCCCAAACCATCACCAAGCCCAGATTGACGGCCAGGAAGGTTTTGCTGTGTGTTTGGTGGGATTGGAAGGGAGTCATCCACTATGAGCTGCTCAACTATGGTCAGACCCTCAATTCGGTCCTCTACTGTGAGCAACTCGACCGTTTAAAGCAGGTGATTGACCAGAAGTGGCCAGGATTGGTCAATAGGAATGGTGTTGTGTTCCACCAGGACAACGCTCGGCCTCACACATCTCTGATGACCCCCCAGAAGCTACGGGAGCTCGGATGGGATGTGGTATCGCACTCATCGTATAGTCCGGACCCGGCACCAAGTGATTACCATCTCTTCCGGTTAATGCAAAACGCTCTTGGTGCTACTAAGTTGGCCTCAAAAGAGGGTTGCGAAAACTGGATGTCTGAGTTTTTTGCAAATAAGGGGGGTTTTATAAATGGCAACAAGTTTGCGAACAAAACGGCGCATATTTGACTTAAATCGGATAATTCTAAGTATGTTAAATAAAGCGTTAAAATTCGATCACAAATACATTACTTTTTCCCCAACCCAATATAATATTATAATAGCGTCATTGTGAGTGATTGTTGTTTTAATAAATTTTGTGCCGTTAATTTCCGTTACTAATTTGCATTCGAAATATCTTTGGCCGGATAAATATTAAAGTAGTGCTATCATTTTTGAAATTGATTTAACAGTTTAACAGTCTATAGCGCTTCTCTAGCGGTTCATATATACTGGCATTGTAAAGAACCACTACCAGAATCTGAAGTGAGAAATTTGGCAAGTGGCAATAAAAATTGGTCGGCAATGCTGTTAGCTTTCAAATCAAGCGAAATTAAGGAAGGTGATATTTAGTCTTTTGAATGTTAAGTCACCCAAGGGGTTTCTTTTTGGTTTAATTTGTCTTAAGGGGGTCATCCCGTGTGTCGGGTTGGAGAAATCGTTTTTTTTGTTGCATGAATTGTATCTATATATAGTGGAGAATATGTGGGCAAAGGGATTTTCCGATATTCCGAGTCGTTCAGAAATTACAGGGTTAAACAGGTAAGGAGTTTGCAGCCGCGGCTAGAGCACTCGATGAGAAAGAGCATCGAATCTTTTTTTACCTGTTAGTTTTTTACCTGAGCCTTATAAATTCGAACACAGGTATAAATATAAAAAGATGGAAAACCAATCAATTGTCTAAACTTATTTGCTGTTTGGAATAAAAAGGATAATCCAGTCTAGCGTGAGCACTGAAAGGCTTTCAAGCTATACTCAGTTGTATTTTGTTGTAAGTATTGTGATGTTTGTGTGTTCAGTGATTTTTTTAAATGGATCGTACGAAGGGAGATCGCTTTAACGTTCAACGTCATGCTCGCACTAAAAAACCAGTATTTCATGGGAATCGATAGTTATCAGAGAAGAAAAAGGACTTCGCATCAACATCAGCAAAGAAACTTTTAGCAAGCATGAACATGGATGTTCCAATTGCGACAAGTTTCGTATATTGTATATTGGATTTTGCTGGAGTTTTCTCCGGTATTTCTGCAAATTTCTGCAAATAATAAAATATACGTGGTAGTAAAAAAGGAATACGTAGGACATGTTGAGAAAAGAATGGGAACGCGACTTAGAAATGCAAAGAAAAATCACAAAGGCATTGGTGGAAAAGAGGCTGGAAAACTTACTGATGAGGTTATTAACGACCTCACTACATTTTTTGGGCTAGCTATTCGTCGACACGCAAATTCGATAGAAGGAATGAAGCAAGAAATTTGGGAAACTTTCTTCCATAAATGTTCTACAGACGAAAATCCTCAGCATCAAAATTGTCCACCAGGCGAAGACAGTTGGTGCAAATGGTACAAAGCGGAAACTAAAGAAGAACTGGATAGTTTCCACCACGAGAAGGCACCTTTGACTGAAGAAGTTCAAACAGTCATCAAACCAATCTACGAAGATTTGTCACGAGATGATCTGTTGAACAGATGTTTAGGAGCAGAGACCCGGAATAACAATGAGTCGTGAAATGCATTGATCTGGACTTTCGCTCCTAAACACCTTTATTCTGGGGCCAAGGTCGTAGAAATAGCCAGTTTTCTGGCTGTAATTATTTCCAATGAAGGATTCAATGGCATTCTCAAAATCGTAGTAACAATGGGATGTCAAGTTGGTCCCATATGTCAGGTTTATGCCGACCGCCGTAATGAAGCGCGAATTTGGTGGTCCGAACGACGATCGACTGACCTCACTAAAAGAGCCAGAATTGAAACCAGAGAGCAACAATCGGCCTTGCACGACTTTTTTGAAGAAACGGAGGGTGCTCTCTATGGACCAGGTATAGCAGATTAATGGTGAGTTACAATTTTACTGTTGATAATCACATTTAAATTTTCAAATGCGTTTTTCTCGAAACTGCATCTTGAAAATCGGCTGCCACCATAGCTCAAAATCTATCCAACCAAATTCTTTGACATTTTCACGACTTCTTTAATACATATTTCTACGGTCCGCAAATTAGGATAATTGCAATCGGACGGGTAGTTTTTTTTTTATTCATAAAAAAAGCCGCAAAAAAACACCAAAATCCAAAAAATTAACTTTAAAAGCCCACCAAAAATTTACCATTCAATATTTTCTAATTATCCTAGTTTGCGGACCGTGGACTATTGTCCATATTAAAATGCCGTTTAGTTTTTTTTCCTCGGATGAACACAGCGCCCTCCAGCGTGGCAGCAGAACAACACCTTTTTTGGAGATGGGTGCATAAATTGACATGTATTCCGAAAGCTAGCTACGATATCAAGCTGAAAAATTTATCACATATACTAGAGATATCAATAAACATATGGTGAAAAAATCACGTTTCTACCTTTATCCAGTCTTTCAAAATAATTTTTCAAAGAATGGCAAAAAAACGGCCTTCACACGGGATGACCCCCTTAAGTAGAATTCGAACGACGTTCTGCGCTTAAAAACAACTTCCACCACGGGGTCGGAGGACACCATTCATTTGAACGGCCTCTTGAAAATTAAAGATATTTCAATCATCCAAAGTAGGGGAGGAAACCAGAATACATCGACACCTTCAGAGTGCATGGCTGTATGCTAGCAGCACTAGCAGACGAAATGGACGTTGAAAGCACCTGGTTTGCGTTGAAAGAGATCTCCAGGCGTGGTCCCGTGTTAATCGGATGCAGCACCATTTATTAGCTTTGATAAATCCCAGAAGATAAAGGGGACGAATAGAGATTCGAGTCACCATTTCGTTTACATACACCATCACAAATACCCCCAGCCAATCAAGTAAGAATAAAGCTTGGAGCGACATACAACAAAGTGTGCAACTTTCCCCAATTTATTAAGGTGACACTTGCCCTGATTTGCTAAGCCGGATAGGCTCCAAAATGTCATCGGCCTGTATCAGAGAGGCTTGACTCCAGGCAAATCAACGACAGATCATATTTGTTTTCTCTGGCAGTCTAAAGGATCTTTTGGTATATAACCACGGCAGACAGAAAAGACTGTTATCATCAGTTGCACTACCCACTAAGCCCATTATGATAGCATTAGCCCAACTTTACGCGACCTTCAGAAACTCGGTATTCTGACAAAACTCAAGCTCAACAACAAAAAACAACAACTCTTCAGACTGTTGACAACCTCTAACGATGCTAACATGCTTATCATGCATCCTCTTTTACCTGGCCCAAGAAAGAGTGATCCGCAATACTGGGTTGAGCGCCAGAGACGTTATCCTTCACCCAAGAAGACTATACATAAGAGTTTTAGTTTGAGGATAATTTCTATAATAAATTGCAACCACGTGCACCATATCGTTACACAAATGGAAACCAATACCTCTTCGTAAAGATTGCAAAATCCATCTGCGGTCTTAACTTAAAAGCCCCACCAACTCAATTGCTGGTCTACACTAAGGACATCGATATAATAAGAAGATCACAAGGTGTATAAACTGCTTTTATTCAGATCAAGCAGGTAGCGCGAAATCTGGTGCTAAAAGTTAATAAAGGTAAAACAAAGTGCAAGATGGCGAAAGCAATACCAGCAATGCCCAAACTGAAAACAATGTAGTTTTTTTATGGGTGGAGATGAAAATCTCCATGTTGCGCTAGGTTGTCGCAGTACGTGAGATTCTCACCCAATTAAATCACCCCTACTTCTCCGCCCATACCTTCCCTCCGTGAAATTTGGCATGGAAGGCTCTGGTGTACACCAGCACGATCAAATCATATGTCGCTCGCGTATTCCGGGCTCGATCCAGTTCCTAGAGCTTAACTTGTATCGTCAATACTAGTGTGTTTATTGCGCTTCAATTTCCTTCCGACGTTAAGAATTTCGTTTAATTTCTCTTTCTTGCGCGAATCTCGGCCACGCGAACAAGACATGCTCCGGATCCTTTGGTGAAGTGGCGCGTTCGGCACAATCGGCGGACGCGACCAATCCGAAGCGATGCAAGTACTTTCTGTATTCACTATGCCCGAACTGTGATAGGTGGTAATTCAATTGTCTTTTTTTTTTGCTGGTGCTCAGAGGTGGCGGTTAGGAAGACGGGGCGGCAACCCTGTCGGTCTAAATAAAACCAAGTGGCCGAGGAGAACCTCCATAGTGGCGGCACCGGGAGACGCTGTACTCACTTTGGTTTGCCGGCTGTGATGCTCCAAAGGCCTAATTAGGGCGATCAGACCCGAGTCTGCACGGGGACTCATCTGAAGTGGAAAATTGGTCACGAAACCTTACCAGGGGTATACTGGTACCATGGGAACCGGGATAGCTCCTGGACTCTCATACTTCAGGTGAACTCCCGTTGTATGTGAGCACAGCTCAGTTATTTGCGGTAGTCCCCCTAGTGGGAGTTTCATGGGGGTTGTGGTTATGCTCAACCGAGAAGAGACCTTCGGGCCTCGGCGTGGTGTTAGGTAAATCTTGCATCCACCAGTGTGAATGCTAAACCATGCACTTGGTATAGACTGGTACCGTTGTTGCTTGTCTCAGCGGGGCTCTGATTGTGGTCACAAAATCAATCCGTGTCTGAAGGGGACCGTAGGATTAAGTCTCCACGACAGGTACCTACGTTAAACACTCAAGGGCTTAACTGTCTTTTTTGCTCGATCCATCTCTGAATACCCGGAATTAGTGTATGGGTCCAGTGGCCTTGTCCAGAATTATTCCACCGTTGTTACCATCTCCTGTATAGCTCTTTCCTAGTTGCATTTCAGAAGTCCACAGTCACATCGGCCGAATTCCCACTGCTTCTCTGATAGTGTCTCATTTGCTAGAAAATCCAAGGTAGTCATTCCTGCGATGAAATACGCCGCCTCACCCGATACTATCCTATATGCACCGCAAACCCTCAGCCCAAATGGCCGATATGCCGGACTCAACATTTCCCGGCTCACAACGTTGTCCAATGCTTCCGCCCAAACATGAGTCGCATATAGCAGAATGGATTTCATCACCCCTGCGATAAGCAGCCCTCCAATATAATCTCATTCTGTATTGAATTCGCCTGCAATGCTCTCCTACATCAGGGTTGCTTCCACTGGCTCTACACCCCTAATCCAGCGGCCCCCATGCGACGAGTTACGGTCCACCAAGCCTCGCTCGCTCCATCGCGCCTACGACGGGACAATATCCGCAGCCTCCTCAGCAAGTTTTGAATCGGAACACAGCCGCCCCTCTTTCTGACATCGTTCCTGTCGCCAACGAAGCTCCGCTTCCCGCTACCGCCATATATCCTGGCACTTCAACCATCTATACCAGTGGCCCCGAGTTAAAGGTGGCGTCCCCACGATGTTCTGAAGTATATAAGGAGCAAAGTTGGTTTACTCTCTCCTCTGTCTTGCATTAAACTCACAAAAGACGACAACACCGACCGGGTCATTGCATCTTTCAAGGTTACTTATCCGCACGAAGTTGATGTCCTCGGCAACCCTTCTTTCTGGCCTGAAGGTGTATTCATAAAGCCGTATAAGCGCCCCAATTCGCGGGTAAATTTCAGGGCAACCCGCCTGCCTCGCCGAGCTATATAACTGGATCCATGTTCACTGTCCGTCTGTTTTATAAGAACGTCAGGGGTTTAAGAACCAAGCTGGGGGCCTTCAATTTATCCGCGCTGGCTCAGCAACACCATGCCATCTGTATCTCCGAAACCTGGCTAGACGATGCCATATTATACTCCGAGCTCCCCGAAGGGTACTCCACTTTCCGTTGTGACAGGGACCGGGATGCTTCTCGTAAGTCCACTGGCGGTGGAGTCCCAATTGCTATAAAAGATTCACTCCTCGCTGAACTCGTCCTATCCTCCTCTGGCTTTCCTTTTGATTGTGTTGCTCTTTGTGTCTCCCCGCCCAACTTCACCCCGTTCATTGTTTCTTGTGTATATGTCCCCTGTGCTAGCCCTTCTCACCTGTATGAAGAATTGTTTGACAGTTTGTCTGAACTCCTTACCGTCAGATTCCCTTCCCTCCCTTTCTTCCTTTGTGGAGATTTCAACCTCCCCATGCTCAGCTGGCCTAATTATCCTAGTCTTCCAATTCCTTCCTACAACCTCTCCCATTCTTCCCTCCCACTTTCTTCCTTTATGTATACTTGCTCTGCCCTGAATTTCAATACCACCAAAAACTCCTTGGGCCGCACTCTCGATCTCTTCCTTTCCAACCTCCCCGAGCGCCACCTCTCTTTATTTCCTGGCACATCCCCGTATGTAAAAACCGACGCTCACCATCCCGCGGTTGAATTTGAAGCGGAGCTCCCTCGTTCAAAACCCAAAACCAAGCGTAAACCCACTAAGTTCAACTTCCGCAAAACCAATTTTGACGGTCTGAACTCAGCTTTAGCGTCTTTCAACTGGGTACATATATTAAGTAATTCATCGTGTGATCAAGCTCTTAACACCTTCTACAATATCCTCTCTGATCTCCTTTCCTGTTATGTCCCTTCTTCCCCTCCCTGCCTACGTTCTTACCCAACTTGGTTCACAACGGAACTTCATATTAACATTCGCTTGAAACATACACTGAGGAAGAAGTTTCGGGCTTCTAAAAATGACGCAGACCTTGCTCACTTTAAAGCTATACGATCTACTGTGAAGTCAATGGTCAGAAAAGCGCGTAAAAGGTACCTATTTAGCGTCGAAGCCGCTCTTGCCCGCGGTAACTTAAAACCCTTTTGGTCTCACGCTCGCAACTCTCGTAATCCAACTTAATCTGTCCCTTCTATCTTCTATCAGCTTCGCTGACTCCGCTGCCAACTCCCCACAACAATCCTGCGACCTTCTCTGCACCTACTTCTCTTCAGTGTTTTCTCCCTCGAGCCCTTCACCCTCTACAACTTTCATAACCACAGACTCCTCCGAATCACTAGCCATTCCTCTCCTTACGCCTTCCTTGGTTGAGTTCCTCATTGGTAACCTTGACCCCAATGTCGGACCTGGCCCCGATGGGCTTCCTAATCTCTTCCTCCTTAACTGTAGAAAACACATTTCCCTCCCCCTGTGTATAATCTACAACAAAAGTCTAGACGAATGCTACTTTCCCCGTCTCTGGAAAGAGGCCCTTATCATTCCTATCCTCAAGAGCGGAGACCCTTCCCTTGCTGTGAACTAACGCCCCATTTCCCTTCTCTCCTCTTGCTCCAAAATCCTAGAAAGATACGTCAACGACTGGTTGACCGCGCACCGAGGTTTTGTCGGTCCTACAATGCCCTACAGCTTGGTTCCTTTGACTCTATGTCCCTCTCTACCTTTAAGCGCAAAAGATGCCATTTACTTGCTCCTCCCTCTGAGGACAATATGTAATAAGAAATTTGCTTTCTGTGTATTGCCCTCATTAAATAAATAAATAAATATCATATAGAGATGAACTAGCCTTTGCTGCCTTTTCTCGCGCATAGTTCAATTGCCGCCGGGTATCTAAGGATCCATTACGAAACAACTTCGTGATTACATTATGTAGAGATTAAAGTCACAACCTGTAACAGGTTATAATGACAAAACAACTGTTGGCAGTCAACAGTCAACAATCTACAAAAACGACTTCGTTCGAAGTGCCTCACCATAGGGTCAATTTTTTATATAAGAGAATTATGCTCCTCCTTACGTATTTCTCTGATACTTGGATTTTTAGCCAACAACAATGAAAGCTTGGTCGCGTTAAGTGGAGAACCTCTCGAGAAATTATTGACCCCTACAGGAAAATGGGCGATCCTCTATTATACATAACGGATTTGCGTATATGGGTGTAAATGGTCCAAGCCACGAAGTCTAAAGGGGCAATACCTACGGTTGAAAAAGAAAATGTTGCGGATGGTTAGCATAGGACAGGACGCCAGGCAACTACTACTACAGGTCCAAAAAGGATTTTTTTCGAAATTTGAACATAGAGAATGATCGCCACCTGCTAATCCATTGCAAAGGATTAGTTTCTTATTTGTACGATAGCGGCCACAGACGACAAAGTTGCTACGGCCTGCTACAATTACTCGCCTAAGCTACAACAAGGTGCCGAGTAATATCAAGGACAGTTTTGCTACTGGAAAAGATTTTGGGAGTCATTGACCATACCATCGCATTAAAACTTTTGTTCGAGTTTTGAGTGAATTTGCCAAAGCAAGAGCTGTCTTTGCGTAAGCCTTTGTAGATTGGCTTTACTACTTCAGATACTGTATGTTGCTTTGCTGGACCATGCTCGCAATTAATTTCATTTATCAAACTAACGGGGTACAAATGATGCTGGGGCTTCTCGTTTTAAGAAATTTCAGCTCAAATCGCTATTCACATATCCTCAGTTAAGTTGCTGTTGCTACGTACAGTTCCACTAATTTTTAATATAACAATCAAACGCTGATTACATCAATTCAATTACGAGAAACACAAATTTCTCACTCATTACTGGAAAACTTACCGAAGTCCCCGAAGGAATTTCGCAGGCCATAGAGTCGGAAAGGAGTGGATCAATCAGGGAAGTAGACCTGCTGCCCAGTGAAGAGCAGAAGCTGAACGACTTAGCCCTAGGTCTTCTAGGGCTTAAGGTGGACAACGGCATACAGGAAATCGTCATGTCGGAGTAGGAAGATGATACCCCGACAGTGGAAAAGAACTCCAAACAATAACGGAGTCAATTGCCAGCACTAAGATCATCATCATCAACGGCGCAACAACCCGTACCCGGTCTAGGCCTGATTAATAAGGACCAGACATCCCGGCTTTACGCCGAGGTCCACCAATTCGATATCCCTAAAAGCTGTCTGGCGTCCTGACCTACGCCATTGCTCCACCTCAGGCAGGGTCTGCCTTGTCTCCTTTTACTACCATAGACATGGCCCTTACAGACTGTCCGGGCTGGATCATCCTCATCCATATAGATTAAGTGGCGCCCACCGTAACTTATTGAGCCGGATTTTATCCTGTCATGGTATCGTTCATAGCCAAAAATTCTTCGGAGGATTCTTCTCTCGAACGCAGCCAAGAGTTCGCAATTTTTCTTGCTAAGAACCCAAGTTTCCGAGGAATACATGAAGACTGACAAGAGCATAGTCTTGTGCAGTAAGAGCTTTGACCCTATGGTTAGACGTTTCGATCGGAACAGTTTTTGTAAGCTGAAATAGGCTCTGTTGGCTGCCAACAACCGTGCGCGGATTTCATCATCGTAGCTGTTATCGGTTGTGATTTTCGACCCTAGATAGGAGAAATTATCAACTGTCATCAAGTGTAGTCTCCTATCTTTATTCTTCCCGTTAAAGTAGTGCGGCTTGATGTTGTTGATTGATTGGTTTTTAGTGCTGACGTTGCCACCATATAGTTTATCTTGCCTTCATTGATGTGCAGCCCAAGAACTCATGCCGCCTGCTCGATCTGGATGAAGGCAGTTTGTACGTCTCGGGTGGTTCTTCTCATGATGTCGATATCGTCAGCATAGCCCAGTAGTTGGATGGACTTAAAGAGGATCGTACCTCTTGCATTTACATCAGCATGACGGATCACTTTCTCGAGGGCCAGGTTAAAGAGGACGCGTGATAGGGTATCCCCTTGTCGTAGACCGTTGTTGATGTCGAATGGTCTTGAGAGTGACCCTGCTGCTTTTATCTGGCCTTGCACATTGGTCAGGATCAGCCAAGTCAGTCTTACCAATTTCGTCGGGATACCGAATTCTCGCATGGCGGTGTACAGATTTACCCTGCAACTGATGCCCATATTCCAATAGTTTTTCCATCGCTTGCCGTAGAGAGAAAATCTGATCTGTTGCTGATTTGCCTGGAGTGAAGCTTTTTTGGTATGGGCTAATGATGTTCTTACCATATGGGGCTGTCCGGCCTAGCAAGATAGCGGAAAATAACTTATAGATGGTACTCAGCAACGTGAGACCTCTATAACTGCTGCACTTTGCCAGTCGTCAGGCATTGATTCCCTGTCCCACACCTTGAGCACAAGCTGATGAACCACTTGGTGTAACTGGTCGCCTCCATATTTAACCAATTCGGCTGTAATTCTATCGGTTCCTGGCGACTTATGATTTTTAAGCCGATGAATTGCACGGACCGTTTCTTCTATGCTTGGTTATGGCAGTATTTGTCCGTTGTCTTCAGTTGCCGGGAACTCTCACCTGATTGTCAGAGGGGATTCTGGGTGGTGTTGTTATTCGAGCTCGGAGCACCATACTAACGAGATAGTGATTCGAGTCTATATTAGCCCCCTATATGTTCTCACATTCATCAAGGCTGAGAGGTGTCGGCATTCGATCAACACGTGGTCAATTTGGTTGAAAGTAGTCCCGTCTGGAGAGGCCCACGTATGTTTGTGGACCGCCTTCCGCGCAAAGCAGGTACTTCCAACAACCATTTCGTGTGAAACTGCTAATTGAATAATCCGCAGATCGTTATCATTTGTATTTTGATGTAAGCGACATCGCCTGAATACGAGCTCCGTTCCTACTTGGCTGTTAAAATCCCCATATCTGGGGCAGGCTTCGAGGGTTCGTTCTACTGCCTCGTAGAAGGTATCCTTCTCCCTTATATTTCTAAACTTGCCTCGCAAGTGCAGAGTGCATAGCCGTATCCTTCTGTTTTCAAAGCTGATAACAGCAGGTTTCATTTTTTGATTGACTAAGAAATCTACTCCGAGTACATGGTTTACTGGATGGCTGCTATAATATACGGTGTAGCGACTCTTTTCCAGGAAACCGGTCCCTGTACAACGCATCTCCTGTAACGCTGTTACATCGGCCCTGTATAGGAGCAACGTATCGGTTAGCTGCTTGGCGGCTTCATCTCTGTACAAGAAGCGCACATTCCATGAGAAAACGCGCAAATCGTTATTCCTTTGACGTTGCCGGGTTCATCGTTGTGTTATCCGTTCAGTCCGAGGCTCATGTTGTGGCTTTGCAACTTCGGTTTTCCGTGTAGGGTTGTCAGCCCTACCCAACCGCCAACCTAGAGGAACAGTTACAACAATTTGTCCCGTTTTTAGGCGCGGGAGACTCGCCTTCATCCTTTTCCGTCTACAGCTTTTCGTTAAGAAAGAGTGGTCACCACGTGGAGGAGGAGAGAAGGTTTGGTAGTAGAGCTATTGGTGTTGGTTCAGCAGCACTAAGATAGCCCAGATAAAACTTCACCATGAAAAAGTTGTAAGGGCAAGTTCAAAGGAGAACATTGGAATAGTGCTGGCTCAGGAGCTTTGGGTATACAGGGGTCAGATTTGCGATCTCGAAGGAGGAAGCATGCATGTAATTTGAGACTCCTCTTACGAAAAACCAAGAGTTTACATCATTTTGAAACGTAATTTAAAATATATATGCCTTTCAGAGTTCCTGACCAGGGACCTTGTGGATATCCAAGTTTCACTTGAAGCCGGGGGGAGCCCTTGAGAGGCAGTCGTGGCCAGGTTACTTTTCAGGAGACGATATCTGAATCCCACCGATATTGAGGGCAACTCCGAAATAAAGAATAATGCGAAATTCCAGGAGAACGGTTTAGCATTGGGAGTAACAACATGGCTCACCTCCAAAGGAGCAGTGACACCAGGAGCGAACTGAAACTAGAAACAGTGTTGGAAACCTCAACAAAGTCGTCATTGCATATGCATATGAGGCCAGCTGTCCGACCAAATCATCAAGGGATGTACCCTGGTGGAATAAGAACCTATCCAGAATGAGATAAAAAGTATGAAAACTCTTCAACCGGGCAAAACAAGCCGAGGTGCAAAAATGCACTGGCTGCGTATAGCAACGCGATCAGGGAAGCAAAACGGGACAGCTTCAGGTTATTCTGTGAAGGAATCGAACAAAACACAGAAGCAACCAGGTTATGCAAAAAGGCGGACAAAAGGTGAACTCTAAACTGGTATGGGAATGTCCTGAGAAACTAAGCTCGCACAAAAAGGTCTGAGTACTTTGGGTTCCAGGCCATGTGGAGTTTAGAAGGCAATGAGGCAGCGGACGAACTGGCCAAGATGGGAGCAGGGACGCCTTTACACGGACCAGGACCCTTCTGTGGAATCGGAAACGGGTTAACAGCTGCTTGATATACTATTTTTAATAGGTACACTATAACCAGAAAAAGGGACATAATAGTTCTTTAAGGAAGCAGTGCAAATTCTCCTTAACAGAATAATAACTTTATTCGGACATGATTCGGAAAGTGTTTGATACTCACATGTCTATATTTGTTGAAAGAAATGCGCACCCTGACCTCAAGAAAATTGCAATCGCTTGCATAGAGAGAATACCCCGAAACTATAAAAGGTGGCAAAACTAAACACTAGGGAGTTTTTTTATGGCAAAATTAAATATTCTTTCGCAATCCATTATCTTACTACTTCAATTAGACCCTTCTATATCTACAAACAACTTATAAGCCGAGAATCAATAATTTAATGAAAACAAGTCGGAATACTGGAAGCTCGCGCTTCGGGTATAAAGTTTTTGTGTAAGAAACTTCAACTTCAAGGCACGTTTTTCTATCCGTATATAGCTACAAATCCAACATATTCCTTCATATTTTTCCAAACTACGAGACATACGTACATATAGCAGCCATAGATATTACGCTCACCCTAAACAAACAAACTGCCTATTTCCGAATACTGTACACATATATGCACGTTATAAATTGATTGTACTCATATTTCCGATTTACTTCTTATATCTATCTGAATTAGGCACTACCCGCAAACTTCATTAGCACGCATATACTATTTACCTATATATATACATGTTTGGTTGAAGTAATTGATATTCATATACAAATGACTCTCAAGACCATTCGACATCAACAACGGTCTACGACAAGGGGATGCTCTATCATGCGTCCTCTTTAACCTGGCCCTCGAGAAGTGAAAGTTGCTGAGGTGAATGCAAGAGGTACGATCCTCTTCAAGTCCACCCAACTACTGGCCTATGCTGACGATATCGACATCATGGGAAGAACCACCCGAGACGTACAAACTGCCTTCATCCAGATCGAGCAGGCGGCGCGAGATCTTGGGCTGCACATCAATGATGGCAAGACAAAATATATGGTGGCAACGTCAGCACCGAAGACGAATCAACCAACAACATCAAACCGCACTGGTCAAACACAAACACGAAGAAGAATAAGGATAGGAGAATACAACTTTGAGACCGTTGACAATTTCTCCTATCTAGGGTCGAAAATCACAACCGATAACAACTACGATGATGAAATCCGCGCACGGTTGTTGTCAGCCAACAGAGTCTATTTCAGCTTACAAAGACTGTTCCGCTCGAAACGTCTCACCATAGGGTCAAAGCTCTTACTGTACAAGACTATGATCTTGCCAGTCCTCATGTATTCCTCGGAAACTTGGGTTCTTAGCAAGAAAAATTGCGAACTCTTGGCCGCGTTCGAGAGAAGAATCCTCCGAAGAATTTTTGGCCCCCTACATGAGGATGGACGATTCCGTAGCCTACACAATGACGAAATCTATGAGCGATACCAGGACCGTCCGGTTGTGGATAAAATCCGGCTCAATAGGTTACGGTGGGCGGGTCACTTAGTCCGTATGGATGAGGATGATCCCACCCGGAAAGTCAATATCTATGGTAGAAAAAGAAGACGAGGCAGACCCTGCCTAAGATGGAGCGATGGCGTGGGCCAGGACGCCAGACAGCTTTTAGGGATATCGAATTGGTGGACCTCGGCGCAAAACCGGGATGTCTGGAGTTCCTTATTAAGGCAGGCCTAGACCGGATACCGGTTGTTGCGCCGTTGATGATGATGACGATACAAGTGACTAAATAGAAAAATAACACAAAATAATTCTTTGCGACCCCATTCATAAGAACTCATTTCGTTGTGGTATTGACGAATTGATATGTGATAATGACGTCATGCAGGTTGTAGAGTGCACGAAATTCCCAAAAAATGGTAAAGATTTACCCCCTATAACTTTGTTAATAATGGTTGGATTCAAACTTGACCAAATTATGCATTATGTTATTCATTGCACGCATTCCAAATTTTGTACTTCTGCGATGAACATAAGGGGGGTGCCGGGTAAATTTCGAAAATGTGGAAGTATACTATTATTAACTTTATTTGTGCAGATATCGGAACCGGATGTATTTTGAGGCCTAGATTTCGTAGAGATGCACCGCTGTGATTTTTTTCAGATTTTTCGGTTGGATAGGTTCTGAGAACAAGACCTGTTACACTTTTTGTGGGTCATATTTTGAGCCCTCACTCCCCTAGCTTTAACCCAAGATCAAATATAGAACCAGTTTCGAAAAGTACTAATTGAGTCCTTTAATTTGATACCCCACATGGCCACATTTTATGAAAAAAAAATGTTGCACCCTCCATTCACATGTATGGGGAGCCTCCCCTTAGACTTAACACAAAATGGCGCCACTTACTGCATGTAAAGGGAACAACAGATCACATACTCTTACCAATTTTCGTGACAATCGATCCAGCCGTTTCCGAATAAATCAGCTGTGACCGACAGACAGACAGACAGACAGACAGACAGCCAGACAGACAGACAGACCTGTGCGGATTACCTGTCCAAAATTACTACAAAACATAGTGGACACTCTCTTCCCAGAGGATGTGAACTACACAAATCTGCCTAAAGTTCATGTAAACCCCGACGAAATTCCTGAAGTGGTAGAAGAGGAAATTTTTGATGCGGCAAGGAAATTCACTGAAACTAAGACCCCAGGGCCAGATGGAATCCCGAATATCGCCCTGAAAGTGGTAGCCAGGTCAGCACCAGGTATGTTTGCCAAAGTTTTTTGCGGCATGCCTTAGAGAACGAGAATTCGCCGAGCAATGGAAGCTGCAAAAGTTGATACTTATTCCGTGCACTCCGGGAATGCAGTGCTTATCGAACGACATCCGGAGAAGCAGCATATGTACTGGCAGGGACAATCCCCATAGACATCTTGGCGGATGAAGGTCGGCGTCTCTACGACAAAATGTATGCAATCGGTGAGTCTATTGTACTTCGACGGCAACTAGCACGGCGGGAATCCATCGCAAAATAGCAAAAGAGATGGAACAAGGCACAAACTGGTCGTTGGACCTACCGTATCATTCTACACATTCGAAGATGGATGGAAAGAGTCACGGGGAACTAAGCTATGAGGTAACACAGTTTTTAAGTGGACATGGAGGTTATCGGGCTTATCTATATCGATTTGGACACGACGAGTCACCATGCTGCCCAAGATGTGGTAACGTGGCTGAGAATGCGGAGCATGTTGTATTTGAGTGCCCAAGGTTTACAGTGCACCGAACTAGGCTGGAGGCGATCGCAGACAGGCACTTAACACCTGGAAATATAGCGGAGTTTATGTTGGAATCAACGGAGGCTTGGAATTAAGTGGTAATTGAGCCGAAAATGATTCAACAGCTAAGGCATGAAGAACTGCGAAGAAAGCAAGAAGGGGAGCGAACAATAATGCGCCGCAGTTAAGAACTGATCCAGCCCCACGATGCAATGCTTATAGCAGTCCCGTAGGGAGAGTGGAAGAAGAAGGAGGTGGTTTTAGTGAGTAGAAGTCTCACATAACTGTATGGCAGGAGCCAGTAGTAGGTTTTGAACCTTTCCACCTTTCAACGATGAAAAAAAAAAGATAGATATTATAGATAGACAGATAGACAGACAGATAGACGGACAGACATCGACTCGATTCTAATAAGGTTTTGTTTCACACAAAACCTTAAAAAGTGAAAGAATTAGTACAAAATAGAGTAAAATTTGACTGCCCCTAATAATTTTGATACCTACTGTATTTAGCTATAAGGGAAAACGAGAGCACCCTTGTTAGGAAATGCCTACTGAACCAAACAAGATACTCACTTGTGCATGGTTATCCTATGCGACGCCGCTTTCTTCCGCATCTGAAGTACGAATATTCGAAATTTATTTCAAAACAAAAGTAACGGTAACGGGGAGCCCGCCAAAAGGGTACTCACCAGAGCCGACAGCTCGGAGTTTGTATTTTCGGTGCGCGGGACCCTATTCTTGTTAATCCAACATAGTTTCTTTCCGAAAATCGTTACAACACTTCTCGTGTACAGGGCACGCGTACCTCTCAAGGGGATCTGGTTCACCAAAACAGGGTTCCTTTTGCTATGATTCGTAATCGTGATCTAGTTGAAATTGGGATTGGGTTGGATTATTATCAAATTACAGTTTATGCTGCATGATGCAGCTAAATGCTGGCTCCTAACTTACCCTTCCGAATGAATCGCTCTGAATTTCGCAGTGAACTCTTTTGGCGTCCGAATTATCCAAGACAAAATCCTTTCGGTACCATCATTTTGAATGGTAGTCAGCCGTCCGACATAACGTGCTTTTACCGTTAGTTATTTAAATATATTATTTATATTATTACACAAAAGTTTCACAATCCAATAAGTTTTCACTTCACAGAATGGCAAAAACACTTGTTATTTGTGAAAAACAACTTTACACATCCACTTAAGTAAAATAAAACATTTTTAATATGAAAAGTCCCGTAAATCGACGCAAAAAAACGACGCGCTGACGACAAGCGATCTTGCTGTGAAATGCGCGTCGAGTCGTTTTTCAAAATTCCAAATTCGACGCGAGGCTGGAGAAACGGCTGATGAGCCAACACACAATTGGCAGATTCTGTAAATGTTTGGTGAAATGTGGGTTGCAGCTTCAATTGGTTTGCTACATCTATATATATAAAAGAAAGTGGTGTTAGTTACACTATTTAGAACTCAAGAATGGCTGAACCGATTTGGCTGAAAATTGGTGGAGAGGTAGCTTAGAATCAGGAGACGGACATAGGATACTTTTTATCTCGCTCGGTTGCGTTTCCGTGAAGTCCCTATAAAACGTGGTATAACAAAGGCGCATCTGACATGGAATAACAAAACGCAATTGACAGCTAAACGTAATTTTGTCTATGGTTAAGTAGAAAATTTGATAATATAAATTTTGTCAGAAATATATAATCATCAGTAATTTGTATTCTCTTTGAATCATTATTAACAATGCCGCGACCAGGACGATCGAATCTTTCCCGACAAAGCCGTAATGCAAGAAGGATACGAAACATTGCGAATTAAGTGACTGAAGAAGCACAAGGAATTGGCCTGAAGAGCGCCGCGTTAGTATGGCTTGACTTCGTACTTCTCAATTACAAGAGCAAAGCGAGGCACCCCGTGAAACGGCTCGTTTGGGAATGCGAAACCGTCGAGCGAATAACAGAGATCAACAAGTAGATAATTTTCGACGCACAAGAAGAGATTTATCAAGTACTGATTTGAATCGAGCAGCGTTTCGATATGATCGACGGCAAGTATTCCAAACGATAACCACGGAAATTAGCGGCGGAGACCGTCACTGGCAACGATGGTTATCCACTGTATCGCCGTCGATCACCCGATGATAACGGTCGAACTGCCACAACAAAAGTGAAAAGAATGGATTTCGTTGTCGACAAGAGTTGGATTGTTCCATATTCGCCACTTATTTCCAAAACGATCAAGACACATTGCAACGTTGAGTATTGCAATTCAGTAAAATCCATAAAATACATTTGCAAATGTGTCACGAAAGACAGCGATATGGCGGTTTTTGGCATCCAATCCTCCAATGATGAAACGATGAAATTGCGCGCTATCAAGTTGGTCGTTATGTGAACTGCAATGAAACGATTTGGCGTATATTCGCATTCCCTATTCACGAACGTCATCCTATTGTTGTGCATTTGGCGATGCATCTGGAGAATGGTCAACGAGTATATTTCACGGCTTCGAATGTTGTTCAACGTGCTGAAACACCTCCAGCGACAACATTGACCAGTTTCTTTGCGATCTGCCAAAGCGATCCGTTTGCACGAGCTTTGCTTTACTGGGTGCCACGTTATTACACTTGGAATGCTTCATCGAAGAATTTTCAACGACGGCAGCAAGGCGATGCGGTTCCTGGTTATCCGGAAGTGCGTTCTACGGATGCTCTTGGTCATATGTATACAGTTAATCCAAAGAATGATGAATGCTTCTATTTGCGGTTGTTACTGGTAAATGTGCGTGGACCAACGTCACTACGTCACTACGGACTGTTAATGGTACAATATTCCCAATATATCGTGCTGCAAGTGCAGAACTCAATTTACTAGAAAACGATACCCATTGGGATACGACAATCGTTGAAGCCATTATTTCTGCATCTTCAAGTCAGATACGCACATTATTTGCTATCATCATTTCGACATGCTTTTCATCAAACCCATCTAACCTGTGGCATAGATACAAGGATAATATGTCAGAAGATATTTGACATCAAACACGTGTCAGTTCCAGAAATCCCGATTTTGAGATAAATGAGGAGATACATAATCGGGCTTTACTCTTGATCGAAGACATGTGTTACCTTATGTGCAGTAATTTATTAGTCAGGTTAGGAATGCCAGCGCCAAACTGCGAAATGAATGACGCATTTAATCGAGAATTGGAACAGGAACGTGAATGTGATCACCAGGGATTATATTTAGTAGTTCAAACGAATCTACCACTGTCGAATCCCCAACAAAAGGAAGTTTATGATACATTAATGAAGGCAATTGATGGTGGAAATGGTGGTTTATATTTCCTGGATCCCCCTGGTGGAACTTGCAAGACATTCCTCATATCAGTAGTTTTAGCGACTGTTCGTGCGAGATCCAACATTGCGCTTGCGGTTGCTTCTTCTGGAATAGCAGCCTTATTGTTAGAAGGATGCCGTACCGTTCATTCAGAATTAAAATTGCCGTTAAATCTTCAAACTATTGAAGAACCAAAATGTAATATTTCAAAAAACTCCGCAATGGCCAAAGTTTTATCAGCATCGAAAATCATCATCTGGGACGAATGCACGATGGCGCAAAAACGTGCATTAGAAGCACTTAACCGAACATTGAAAGATCTACGCAATGACTCGAGATGTTTTGGAAGCGCAATGATTTCAGTGTCTGGAGATTTCCGCCAAACACTGCCAGTAATTCCAGGATCAACGGCTGCCGACGAAATAAACACTTGCCTCAAATCATCGAATCTATGGCGCTATGTGAAGAAACTCCAGCTGACAACAAGAGTTGCATTGCTTAATGATACATCTGCTGAAGATTTCTCTGAGCAATTGCTGATTATCGGTAATGGTCGAGTACCTGTCAACGAATCGAGCGGATTGACTTTATTTCCTCAGAATTTCTGTAACTTTGTCCCATCGAAAGACAAGAGAGAGAAGAGAAAGAACTTATTAACAAAGTATTCCCAAACATCAATACTAACTACAAAAATAATGAATCGTTGAGTTAGCGAGCAATTTTAGTGGTTAAGAATAAAGAATTAGATGACCTTAACTACGTTACATATTTCAGAATGATATCATTGGAACAATGCATTCATTCAATTCCATTGACTGTGTAACAAATAAAGATGAAGCCACCAACTCCAATTGAATTTTTAAACTCCTTGGATGTGCCTGGCTTGCCACTGCACAATTTACGCCTAAAAGTTGGCTCCGAATCATAAACCCACCAAAACTTTGCAATGGTACGCGTTTGGTGGTAAGTAAATTGATGAACAATGTGATTTACGCGACGATACTCAAAGGAAAATTCGAAGATGAGGAGGTTCCCATTCCGAGGATCCCGATGATCCTAACCGATATGCCGTTTGAGTTTAAAAGACTTCAATTTCTGATCCGTGTTGCATTCGCCATGGCCATTAACAAATCACAAGGTAAATCCTTGAAAGTTTGTAGTCTGAATCTGAAAAATCAATGTTTCTCACATGGTCAATTATATGCGACATGTTCATGGATCGGAAGACCATCTGCTTAACTGAAGATTGCAGACTACTAAAAAATCATTGAAATACTTGATAAATAAAAAAATTAACTTAATAAAATCAAAAATCTGCTTAGTTTTTGCCTCTAAGGCGGAGCAAAGTTCGCAGGGTCAGCTAGTAATTTTCATAAAACAGGGTAATGAATTTCAAATGGAAATTTGGAATTATCATAGACAATAGACACTTACATTAGTTTGAATATTTTACCATAGTGAGTTGAGCAAGGAGCGAAGTTGGTTCTCGTCTTTGGCATACAATTTGATGTCGTCAATGTACATTAAATGGCTTAATGTACGTTTCGACAATATGCCATGATTGACTTGGAACCCGTATTTGCTTTCATGCAAAAGATGGGATAGCGGATTCAAAGCCAAACAAAACCACAGTGGGCTTAGAGAGTCGCCTTCGAAAATGCCACGCCTGATTGGTATCTCTCCTAATGTTTGTGAGGATACCGATAACTTCGTGCTCCGATTCTTCATTACTGTTCTCAGAAGAAGAACGACATTCGGGTTGATTTTATACAAGCGTAACACTTGTAGTAACCACGAATGTGATATGGAGTCAAAGGCTGATTTATAATCGATGTAGGCTGTCGAGATATTTCGTTTCTGATGGACAGCCTGCTTTACAGCTACCGTATCGATCATAAGCTGTTCTTTGCCTCGGGAGCCTTTTGCGCATCCTTATTGCTCCTCAGCTATCAATTTATGAACATCAAGATGTTTTGAGATGTTCGCGCACAGAACTGAAGTGAAGACGTAGATGGTAGAAAGACAAGTAATTGGTCGACATTTTGAAGGGCAAGAGGCACCCTGTTCCTTGAGGATGAGGAAAGTTATCCCCTTGGTGAAAAATGGTGGAACTAAATCAGGATCGGCAATCATCTGATTAAATTGATTTGCCAATATCCTGTGAGTGCTCTTGAACCGCTTCAGCCAGAAGTTGTGAATCTTGTCAACTCCTGACGCCTTCCAGTTACCTGCTTTGTCAAGGGCTGCTTCAACGTCGACTTCAGTTACGTCAGGCATGGTCATTTCGGGGAGGGCCTCGCATGAACGCATAAGGTGTGGAAGCCACGCTGCTTCTAAATTGCAACGACTGGACTCGTTCCAAACACTTCTCCAGAAGTCTTCTGCCTGATCCAGATCGAAGTTACTTTCCTTATCTGAGTTTGTGAGATTTTTGTAGAATCCCCGTTGGTTGGAAGAACAAGGTGTTGTCTGTTCTTCGCTGAAAGCTTTTCTGATACCTACGGATGCGATTGGAGCATACCGCAAGTTTCTGCTTCAGCACCTCGAGGATTTCTTCGATTGGCATATCATTGGACAGATGGTAGTTTCCAATGATGTTCGCAACGCATCTGTGCACTCTTGGTGATGGAATTCCAAGGAGTGCTTGCGTGACACAACTAATCTCCTTTCCCAAGTTTTCGACTCTTTTGTTGAGTCGAAACACTCAGAACGGTAAAGTTCTTCTGCGCATACCTCTGTTATTCGCTCTAAGATGTTGATTATGGAGACGAATAACCGTGGCAGCTGCAACGTAGATCAGGCTGTGAACCTCTGTAGCAGTAATCTTGCTAGCCAAACGATCACCCAAAATTCTGTCAACGGCAGCAATGATGTTAGTAGTTGCCGAAGTAAACTTCAGTTTTGGGATCTTTGGCCTGGCGTCTGGGAGAATCTCAGCATACTCTGCGAATGCGACCAGGAATGCGGTCAAAGCCTCATTATAAATTGGGTCGACATCCCCAGTTACTAAGCTTCTCCTGACTACTGGATTCATGGAGTGCCTTACAAGTGGAGTACTTGTGTTACTCCTATATGTGTATATCTTTTATATCAGTTATATTTGGTAAAAAGAACCAGATCTATTCGCCGAATTATACCGTTAGCCCAGATTTTATGTGAAACATTAACAGTTTTCTAGTTTACGTATTCATTTCTACATATGCGAATCAATTATTACTATCGTGTGTGTGTGTATGGTGGGGGAGAAGCTACAGCTTCTGAGCACTCAGGCCGTGTTGGCCCATTGTACTCGCCTCCCCCGTCTAACGGAATATTCCGGATTCGTTAACGTATCGCAGGATTTCCGTTAGTGGATGTGATGCTACCCGTCGCAATTGGAGGACATCGGCACCAAAGATCTGATGCCTGATGCGTCCATAGGCGGAGCATTCACATAGGAAATGCTCCGTGGATTCCGCTTCCTCATTACAGGAGGGACACGTATCATCTTCGGTAATTCCTATTCTGAACATATGCCCAGCTAGTGAATTATGGCCCGTCAGAATGCTCACAATACACCTGCAAGTCCACCTGCTTTTCGACAGGATAAACTTTGCGGTACGTATGTTGGGTTCTGGCAGGAAAAGTTTGGTGTGTCGAGCAGCATTTAAGCTCTGCCACCTGTCGTTATGGGAAAGTTGTTTCCAGTTTTTGAAAACAGATTTAGCCAATGCTACTGATACCCCAATTGCTGGCTCCGGTCCCGGCATAGGGGAGATTGACCCCTCTTTCGCTAAAGCGTCCGAGATTTCATTTCCCTCTATGCCACAGTGACCAGGTACCCAGAGTAGCTCCACCGTATTGAATCTAGACATAGAGTTCAAACGGTTTCTGCATTCCTGAACGATTTTCGAGGTGATCAAAGGACTGCTCAATGCCCTCAGTGCAGCTTGACTGTCACTGCAGATTGCGATGCGCCTGCCCTTCAACCGCTCGTCAATCACCCAGTTTGCCACCCTTAGGATCGCATAAACTTCGACTTGAAAAACCGTTACATATTGTCCCAAAGGAAAAGCCCACTTCTCGTTTTTATTCGAGAGGTAGACTCCGGCTCCAGAACCCTCTTCTGTTTTTGAGCCATCGGTGTAGAAGACTTCCGTATATCCCGCCACGCATTCCTCTGGGTCTTCCCAGTCCTCTCTAAGCTTCAGGGTAACTATATATCTTCTACCCAACAGATGTATGGGGACACGAGAATCGGAAGGCATTGTAAGAACTGGATTTAGTCCTCCCAGTAACTCTTCCAATGCTCTGTGCCCCCACATCCGTTGTTTTCCCATAGATCTAATCGAATTAGTCTATGGGCTGCTCTCATTGCAGTGCTTTGAATAAATATATCCAGGGGCTGCAAATTGAGTAGTGCATTCAGAGCTGCGCCGGATGTCGTGCTCATGGCACCAATGATACCCAGACAAACAGTTCTTTGCAGTGCGTCTAGTTTACGGTGAAAACCTTTTTGTCTCACCTTAACCCACCACACTACGGATGCATATACGAACATCGGCCTAATGATGGCAACGTATATCCACATTACCACATGAAGCCTGAGTCCCCATGTCGAGGCAAAGGTCCGTCTGCACAGCCCATAAGCTGTGAGAGCTCGTTTCATCTTTACCTCTACATGTTTGTTCCAAAGAAGTTTTTTATCTAGAGTGACTCCCAGATATTTCACTTCTTCGGAGAGTTGTAGGGTAGTACTCCTCATCTCAGGGAGACAAAGTCCATCCAGTTTTCTCCTTTTTGTAAATAAAACCATTGTGGTTTTATTTGGATTAACTGACAAACCATGTCTAAGGCGCCAGCTGTCTATTAAATCAACGGCACGCTGTATATCAACAGCAAGTGCAGCCATGTCATCAGCATAACCTTGAGCGTGTATTGGCAAATTTTGCAGTTCGCATAGTAGTGAGTCGATCAGCATACTCCACAGAAGCGGCGAAAGCACACCTCCTTGGGGGCAGCCCTTCGTTGCTTCTGTAGTCAGGTAGCGATCGACCCCTACCTCAGCGCACAACAATCTTTGCGTTAGCATAGCATGGGTCCACTGAATTAAAGCATCATCAACACCATGCGCTCTGGCGGCATCACAAAGTTTTTGAAAAGGCGCACAGTCAAAAGCCCCTTCAATGTCCACGAACACCCCCATCGCGTACTCACCATTCAAAGTTGCATCCTCTATCTTTGTGACCAAAGAATGAAGAGCAGACTCACAGGACTTTCCACGTTGGTAAGCATGTTGGTTTTCACTAAGTGGGTGTGACCTAAGTGCCTTTCCACGAATGTGACGCTCCACCAGTCTCTCCAAACCTTTCAGCAAGAATGAAGTCAAGCTGATCTGTCTGAAGTTCTTTGGATTAGAATAGTCATCTTTCCCAGGTTTCGGTATGAAAACTACCTTAACCTGTTGCCAAGAAGAAGGCACGTAGCCCAGAGCAAGACATCCTCGAAAAATATTTCTTAGAGGTCGCTCTAAATGCTCCATACCCTCCTTTAGCATTGCCGGATAGATACCATCCATGCCAGGTGCTTTGAAATCGGTAACAACCGCTTTCGCAATGTTCCAGTTCCCCTTGCAACGTTTGCGTGTTGAAGGGGTTGCAAGAACCGTCAACTCTCCCCCTACCACTTCTCTCACCCGTTCTCCCGGGTGGTGTATTTCCAGGAGGGTCTGTACTGAATCCAGTCTGGAGCTCGTGAAAGTACCGTCGGGTTTTCTAAGAGAATCCAACTTGGCCGACTCATCCCTTTTGAGGACTCTGCCCAGCCTTGAAGTCTCCCTTTCGCCTTCCAGTTCCTCACAGTACGCTCTAAAGGAGTCTCGTTTCGAGCACCTCACGAGCCTCTTATATTCACGTTGTGAGTTCCTGAAATTTAACCAGTCTTCGTCCTTGTTACTTTTGCAAGCACGATTTAGAAGTCGCCTGGTTGATTTCCTGAGCTTTTGCAGTTCTCGGTTCCACCAAGGAACCGTTTTACCGCTTTGGCCTCGGGAAATAGGACAAGCCTCTTTATAGCACTCTAAAAGTGTGCCGTTCAGAGTTTTCAATTCATCTTCCAGCACCAAAGGAGTCCTTGGTCGCCTAGGGAACTGTACTTTATTGCCAAGAAGTTCATTGAACTTTGCCCAATCCGTTTTCTTAGGGTTCCGTCTTTGTACTGCAGACTGTTCGCCCGCAATAGTCAGATTGAATTCTAGATATCGGTGATCTGACAGTGAGACCTCGTCTAGCACTCGCCAGTGTGTAATCAACTCTAATAATTTTGGGGTACAGATTGTTAGGTCAATTACTTCGCTTCTTCTCGGTCCCAGGAACGTAGGGGCGCACCCTACGTTTGCAGTCATAAGACCAGCTGAAGTGATGAAATCAAATAGCTTCTCTCCTCTTGGATTGCATTTGCTACTGCCCCAACAAATATGTTGAGCAATCGCATCGCAACCTATTAAGAGTTCGAGACCACTTGATTCTGTATACGCCACCAGATCCCTAAGTTCTTGCGTCGGTGGAGGATACAAAGAATCATAGGGTAAATAAGCGGAGGCAACTATTATGTTTTTCCTCTCGCCATTTATTTGGTATTGTGTGATGACCGTAGCTAAGTCCTGGGAACAATACTGTCTCAGCATAGTTGCCTCTAACCGTCTTGACATCAGGACGCAAGCTCTCGGTCTTATCAATCTTTCGTCGTAGAAGATCCTAGCCCCCTTTACTCATCCAATGCCACAGATTCTGTTAAATCGAAACCACGGTTCTTGCACCAGAAAGATATAGGGGAAATCCTGCAGCTTTGTCATTCTCGCTGCCAACAGGTAGGAGGGAGCTTTGGCATGCTACAGGTTGATTTGACCAATCTTTATGTTTTTCGACATAAACTTAGTCTATTGTCGCTGACAGATGAATCTGGTGCGTCCAGTGTGGATCTTACCGGGGTTTCCAGTTTATCCCCACCTTCCGCCGGAGATTCCGCTTCCTTGTGTCCGAATTCTCTGGGCGTTACCGCGCCTAGTGGTACAGCCACGTCCATGTCCTCATTCCCAAGGTGCTTCATCTTCCTTCGCAGTGCTCTCTTCTGCCGTCGGCTTCGGGCCTTTCCAGGTTCACGGTGTCCGGACCGCTTGGATCCATTTCCACACACCGGCGTTAAACCAGTAGCGTCCACGTCACCAGCTTCCCGTTCTTCCGCTCTTTCTGGTAAGGATGAAGGAGAAGGTTCTGACAGGCAGAATTCAGCCGTAGTCGGATTTCCAGTTTCTCCCAATTTGAAAGTTTCCGTACTTTCCTTTCTGGCTAACTTCGCCGTATGATGATTGCTCATGGTCGCGGGTGGATTCGAAGTCTGTGACTTCTTACCACTTGGAGAGTTTAAATCCATCGTTTCCATATTCATATTTTTGGACACCCTTAGTTAGTATAGTAGTAAACTACTACAGGCTCCCCCACCACGACAAGGTGGTGTCCGAGGGGGAGTAAGTATTACTATCAATGGCATGCAGAACACAACTAACTATTTTTTTAATTTAATCCATTAATCAATACTGGTGAATATTTTTTTTCTATTGCATATTTTGTAGTCTGTCATTGATTTTAAGGCAATTTTGAGAACAAAAATTCTAACTGTAAGACCTTTATATAATGCATTGCTTCTCATCGAACATGTTTCATTTTAAAATTGTTTAAAATTCGCTCCTCTTCAAAATCAACCATGCGCAGATTCCCGCTGTACCAACTTGTCCAAGGTTATTGATTTTTCAGCGCATATGCATCGTTTAGAGAGCATCCAGTTGTGTTATTGTTTTCAGTGTTTTGATATAGTTGAGTTTATAAGGGAAAACTGTTTTTGAATTTTTAAGAATGGGAGCAAAATATGAGGATGCAAAGTACGAAGACTCTAAATTCAAGGAATCGGCCGATGGTTGGTATCAAAACTTATCCAGATGTTTTCGAGAGTCACCTCCTCATTATTTAATCCTTCAGACGACTTCAATTCGGAGTCCGTTGAGGTGTTACGAGAACGCCTTAATACGATGAAACGACTGATGGCCGAACGGACAAACAGCAATAATGCTGAGGATTGGTCCAGACCGCATCACACTACAACAGGAATCATTGATGGAAACTTTTTGAGCGTAGCATTCGCAGGTGCTTTGCTGGTCATTGTCACAGTGTCAGTCTATGCATTTTACAACCTCTACACTGCGGTCCTTCGAAGGTTCCCTTCTCATCACACTGAGCTTTAAAGGGAAGGCGTAAACGCCCGACATCCGTGTTTACATGTAAACTATGATTTGTTAAAGAATTATTCTTCCTGAAATTTAGGCAAGTTACTCCATTTTTTCATGTGTAAATTCGAATCGAATTTTATAATGTGGAAATTGTGTCAAGCGTTTTCTATCTCTATCAAATAAGTCAGGAATTGTAGCTTTGAATTTCGCAATTCTCTATTTATATATGAATAAATAATTATAACAGTGATTAACATCGATATTGCTTTATTCATTCACCGTTATATGCATGTAGTGTTCCAGACTCATCATGACAATCGACTAAAAGGATATTATAGAATACTCGTGTTCTAAAAATTAGCGAATATTACCCAGACGCGAATTCTAAGGCCATAGAGAGAAAATCTGAGCCCGGGGTCAAAGTTATTCGGTTTCCTCTATTATCCCTTCCCTTTAGTTTTAGCTAGTTCGTTGTGCTTTCTTATTTTGTACACCCACATCAGGCCTAAATAACTTATAAATACAGGGTGCGGCAGCATAACTTCCTTTTTTAAAATGCGCGCCACTCAGTTAATTGATATCATGGCGGAGCGCTAGTGGTCTCGTTCAAGAGGGGATACTGTAAAATTTTATCCCGACACGGTTCAGTCGCCATCATGCGTTGGAATAGTGAGGAGTGTGCCTTTGCCGTTGAGGTTTACTTTTCAAGCGGATGTTCGGTTATTGTAACACAGCGTGCATTTCGGAATCGCTTTAATTTAGCCCCGTTGGCTCTCGTCCCAGACCGCAAATCAATTGTTACATGGGTCACTACATTCAGACAAACTGCAAGTGCGACAAAAGGAAGAACTAGAGTCCCTCGGCCCGTTAGATCACCTGAGAACATTGAAGTAGTGAGAGCGTCAATGTTGCGATCGCCACGGCGTTCTGCGCGCAAACACGCATCTGCCCTTGGACTATCCGATCGTTCTGTGAGAAGGATTTCTTCGTGATGATCTTCATTTTCATCCCTATAAGATGGCGATAGTGCAGGAACGTGACTTCAATTCTCGGATGAACGCGTGTGAGCTTCTTCTTGATGTCGTTCCCGAGGGTGCTATTGTTTCTTTTAGCGATGAAGCCCATTTTCATTTGTGTGGGTCGGTTAACAAACAAAACATGCGCTACTGGGCTGACACCAACCCTCGAGAATTGCATGAAAAGCCTTTGCATTCACCCAAAGTCACAGTGTGGTGTGCAATTTCCTTAGCTGGAATTATTAGTCCCTGGTTTTTTAAGGAAAATGAGGTTACAGTGAAAGTGAATTCGGACTGGTATGTAAACATGCTACAGAATTTTTTTTTCCCACGGCTAGAAAATTTGGATTTGGGGGACACTTGATTCCAACAAGACGGTGCAACAGCACACACTTCAAGAGCATCGATGGCTGTTTTGAGGGAACACTTTCCAGAGCGCCTTGTCTCAATTAGAGACGATTTGGAATGGCCGGCACGCTCTCCCGATCTATCCCCTTGTGATTTTTTTCTATGGGGTTTTTTGAAATCCTGTGTTTATGTGAACCGTCCAAGCACCCTACAAGATTTGAAGACCAACATCCAAGAAGAAATTGCCAACATAACACCTGCTATGCTAACAAGAGTCATGACAAACGCCAGAAATCGGTTTACGCAATGTATGGAGAATGGGGGACGTCACCTAACAGATTTGATCTTCAAAACAATGTAAATAAAAACTTTAGACATGTACCTACATTATAAAAAATAAATAAATATTTTCCGATGCATACAATAGTTTTTATTGAGTTTTGAAAAAAGTAAGTTATGCCGCCGCACCCTGTATATGTACCGAAGATCTCGTGCGTTGGCACCATCCTCGCCTCAGTCATACCCTTGCTATATGTTTTATCCTGAGTATATTATAGAAATTACCGCGCACATATTGATCATCATCATCCACGGCGCAACAACCGTTATCCGGTTTAGGCCTGGCTTAGTAAGGAACTCCATACATCCCGGTTTTGCGCCCACCAATTCGATATCTCTAAAAGCTGTCTGGCTTCTTGACCTACGCTACCGCACCACCTCAGGCAGGGTCTGTTTCGTCTTCTTTTTCTACCACGGATATTACCCTTATAGACTTTCCGGGCTGGATCATCCTCATCCATACGGATTAAGTGATCCGCCCACCGGAACCTATTGAGCCGGATTTTATCCACAACCGGACGGTCATGGTATCGCTCATAGATTTCGTCGTTATGTAGGCTACGGAATCGTTCATCCTCATGTAAGGGGCTAAAAATTCTTCAGAGGATTCTTCTCTCGAACGCGGCCAAGATTTCGCAATTTTTTGCTAAGAGCCCAAGTTTCCGAGGAAAATATAGGGACTGGCAAGATCATAGTCTTGTACAGTAAGAGCTTTGACCCTACGGTGAGACGTTTCGAGCGGAACAGTCTTTGTAAGCTGAAATAGGCTCTGTTGGCTGCCAACAACCGTGCGCGGATTTCATAATTGTAGCTGTTATCGGTTGTGATTTTTAACCCTAGACAGGAGAAATTGACGTTGCCACCGTATATTTCGTCTTGCCTTCATTGATGTGCAGCCCAATATCTCGCGCCGCCTACTCGATCGAGGTAATTTGTACGTCTCGGGTCGTTCTTCCCATGATGTCGAAATCGTCAGCATAGCCCAGTAGTTGGATGGTCTTAAAGAGGATATTGCCTTTCGCATTTACCTCAGCATCTCGGATCATTTTTCCCAAGGCCAGATTAAAGAGGACGCATGATAGGGCATTCCTCTGTTTTAGACCATTGTTGATGTTGAATGTTCTCGAGAGTGATCCTGCTGCCTTTATTTGGCCTCGCACATTGATCAGGGTCAACCTAGCCAGTCTTACCAATTTGATCGGGATACCGAATTCGCTCATGGCCGTGTACGATGAAAAGGTGATGCAACTGATGTTCATATTGCAATAGTTTTTCCATCGGTTGCCGCAGAGAGAAAATCTGATCTGTTGCTGACTCAGGCCGTAAGCCGTCTTCGCCTAATATTTTTAAAGTTTGGGTGGTAAGCCCTAAACGAGGGGTCTGTGGACAAAAAAAAAGAGAGAATAAGTTGCTCCCCATTTGATCCGGTACGACCTCAAATGGATGCGGACTTAGAACCCTGCAATCTTTAAAAAAATATGTACAGCTCTGGCCAAGCTTTGGCCCAAAGTATGGGCGGATTTACGCTCAATATAATTTGTGTTCTGCAAATTATATACAGGAGCACTTAACATCTGCGGGCCGTTTCGGTCACGCTGCTCCCAGAGCAGAGGTAAGGAAGCGTCTGACGATTTGCCTTTGCCCTTGTAAGAAACCGTAAAGCCGTCTTCGCCTAATATATCTAGAGACATTACTTCATGGCACGGGTTGATACCCTACCGTTTTACTCTTACAGTGAGAATTGTTCCGTCCTTGCCACTTCTTCGAAAATGCTTTAACCTTCGAAGCTCTCTATGGAATTATTGTCTCATCAAGAGAAGTTCAACCTGTCCCGTCTCATTAGCAAATCTCGAGCATACGAAGAATGTGCGTTCCGGGTCCTCGTATTGGTTCAGACATTCAGGACAGAAGGGAGAATCATCATGTCCAAAGCAATGTAAATACCTGCGGTATCCATCAGAAACTGAGTCAAGCGATAGTGGAGGTCTCCATTGCTGAGCATAATCCAAAGCTGCATATTTGGAATGAGCGTCGTCTCTCCTTGTGAGAATTATTCCAACGTTCCTGCCACACCCTGATTGCGCGCATTCTCTCCTGCCGTCGTCGATCTTCTGTATTATGATCACTACTTGCTTTCCAGTTGTATAATCTTCGCATCTCCTCAGTCAAAATATCAATGGGCACCATTCCCGTAACTACGAAAACTGCTTCCTTTGACGTTGTTCGGAATACGCTGATTACCAAATATTCAACTGGGTCTACGTCGATGTTATAGAGGAGCTTCCTATCCACGAAATAGTTCCTAATGATTAGCTGAATATAAATGGGCACATGTAGTAGGCTTGAAAGCATTCCTCACACCGAGGGTGATGATGGCTCAAAATTCTTTGGCACCGCCATGCGCCCTTGTACTGGCAATTCCTTTCTCTGCTAGATTAACCACTGTATTGATAGCATCCACCGTTCATAGATCAACGCGAAAACTGTATTGTTGTGTGGACATTCCTCCTGCTTCCTCCACAATTAGAAGCAGCCTGTTGCATATAATGCGATCCAACAATTTTCCCATATTGTCCAGTAAACAACGGTGACTAACCAGGTGGTTTACCACTCTTTGGTAGAATCCTTTTCCACTGGGTCGCGAAGATGCCCTCTTCAAAACAGACTTTAAAAGTGGAAATGAGTCCGGCCTTGCTTTTATCGCCGCCTACAAAGCCACGTTTGGTATTCAGTCCAGTCCAGATGCCTTTTAGCCCCTTCGATGCCAATGGCAAGCTCATCTGCTATTATATTATACTTGGGATATTCTTTGCTGTGGAAATAGAGTTGTCACTATTCTTCGCTATAAAACTGGGCACCTGATGAAGGAATTCTATTTACTCACGGATCGCTTTTCACAGCTGTCTCCGACTAATTTTGCACCTTTTCTGTGCGATTTCCTGCTCATTATTGGGCTCACAGTCGCCCGATTTCGTCATTTCACCATGGTTTTGGCAATCTGTGGGCGTTATTTTTGCCCCTTGCCAAAAAGGTATCATAGGTCCTCTCTCACTGTACATGTTGGTGTGGAACTATCCTTAAATGGCTCAGGCAACAAACATTTTTGAGCTCCACTGCTTCGTGTCGCATGACTATATCTCTCGGATATCCCGTTCTCCTACTCTCCATTACACTAAACAGTTTAGTTTGGTGATCGGTATGCGTGTGGTGTTCACTAATCCGCCAGATAATGTCCTTCATGGACACACTGCGCACGAAGGTGATATCTATTATTAAACCTATCGTCTCTTTACGAAAGGTTATAAGTATTTCCATTATTAGCAAGAACAATGTCTAACGAAGAAAAGCTTCCAGCAATATCAGCCCCTTGTTATTAGAAACTTTGCTTCCCCAGTCCGTAGGTCATGCGTCCCCGGATAGCACTTGCATTTAATGCTAGTTCATGTAATATTCGCTCATATTCCACGCCTGTTGCGCTTGGTAGTCGAAACAACAATAGATATGAACGCTATCAATTTTAGCTCTTAAGAATCCTGCGTTGTAATGAATTACTTTTATATCTTTGAATGGATATTGTGGTGTCATCCAAATTGCGCACTTTTCACTTTGGCGGTGGGCCATAATGCGTTATATTCTTCTGCATGGTTCGTTAATAATTGCCACGTCCACATCGAATTGTTGAACTGACTGGCTCAAAAGATCGTTTGCGGCCTCACAATGGTTGAGGTTTATCTGAATAAACCTCATTTACTCTTTACTTTTGGTTCCCTCCTAGACAGCGGGCATTTTTCGCTTTCTGCAGTGTGGCCCTTATCATCAAAGCCTGCATCTTTGCACAACATGCATCCAGGGTCTTTCCCACTATTTCGTGCCAGATGCCCTTTTTCTCCACTGGCAAGCTATGGATCCCGTTTGCGTGCCACCGTACGCTTTCCGTAAGTTCTTTATTGCCTCGACGCTCCCGTCTGGAATTTGAAATTGCCTAGTTCCAGTTCCCTTCATTCTTGTGGGTCAATTGGCTTACCGTAAGCTCCTCACCTAAGGATCCACCAACCAATTTCTGGTAGTTAAACGTCCTTTTGTCCAGCGTCTTCTGAAGCTCCAGGAGTTCTTCTCCTCTCTGCGTTCTTCTGATCCTTGTAACATTGTTTCCTAGGTTGCTTAGGGACGGATCTCCCTTGACCTTCTGCAGAATCTCAATGAAAGAGAGGCCACTTCTGCTTTAGATAATAATTGAATCCGAACGAGGCTTCCTTCGTTTTACCTGCTTCCTTGGCTTGCTCGAATATAGTATTTGTGTTCTTGTTAAGGGTACCTTTTACCGCGTTAGAAAATAACTATCATATATGTTTTCTTACACCGAAATAGTAGTTTCACCTGCCCAGTTACCATAACCGTTGAAAAAAACTAATTCAAAACGCTCATTTATTAATTAAAAATTGAATTCTCACAAGGTGGAAAAGAAAACGCGGTGATTGGCTCATACTCCATGTGACATCATGGAGCGAGGAAGTTGAATCTTATCTATGTGAACGCATACCGTTTAGTGGTTGTTGCTTTTTACTTTTAAAGTAATCAATCAGTTTTTAACAAAAAAGTGGGTAATTGCTGTGTGAAAGGATAATCCTTCAATTTACCTAACCTTTCGGCAGTAATGAAGACAGCCTACTATACAGCAAATTATGGCAAGTACAATATCCCCGGAAAGAAAGATGTCAACGGAAAGTTCAATATACTGTTTACCGCATGTTAATTATACTAAGTAGAATAACAGTGTTGTAATATTGATTAATAATTGTCTCCATCGATTGCTACAAGCATATTTTCCATTTTACAAGTGTGAGAAACGAAATTAATGCAAATCTTCGTCATATTGTTACATTATTGATTTACATGTGCCAGCGTAAAAGTTATAGAGACAAGCGCGGGGGGGGGGGGGGGGGAGGGGTGCACTTAATGCACAAAGACAATGTGCACAAGAAACTTCACTCACATCTTTAACTGGGCGGCGATAAAAGGTATGGTTCCGAAAGAATCACAGACCGTAAAAAAATGGATTTGCATAATCCCCAAAATTTAAAAATTATTCCAAAGGAACTGGACTCCGTCGGGCGATGCACTTCTTACGAATATTTCCCTTCGGGTTAGCTAAAAAACCTTTCATATAAGAATAATTTATAACTTGCAACTAAACATACATAACACAAAACAACACAAAAACAACTCGGGAAACCGGAAGCTTGACGTTTCAGTTATGAAAGGTTTTGTGTATTTCTTTTATAAAGAGATTTGGGTGTGCATTTGTCCCATTAGCATGTAGCACGTAAAATATGCATATATCACGTGAAAATAGCCACTTTCAAGTGATATTGACATTCATAGTCTTGAATTTGCAAAGGAGCGACAGATTTGACCTAGTATAACTTTGTTAGTAATAGTGCGATTTTCACCAAATTTGGCAGGATCATGCTCTATACTGTAGCCTATATTGCTGCAAAATTTTGTGATTCTAGGGTGAACTTAAGGGGGTTTTCCTGTCAATTACTAAAAATTATAGTAATGTACTATTATTAACTTTATTTGAACAGGTATCGATATGAAGGGTATCTCGGAGCCTAGGCACTATATAGTGGCAGCCCCCTGTTTTTTTCCACATTTTTCGGTTAAGTAGTTCCTGAGAATGGGTTCCTCAAAAAAATGACCACTTTCAACCCCCCGCACTTCATACTTTTTCAACAAAAGTCAAAACTAAGGGCGGCTCCGAAAATTACTAACCGAGATCTTTAATTTGATACCCCACATGACTATATTTGAGTAGTAATATACTATTAGTAAGTTTATTTGTGCAGATATCGGAATGGGACATATTTTGAGGCCTAGATTTCATCTAGGCGCACCACCCTGATTTTTTTCGGATTTTTAGGTTGGGTAGTTTCCGAAAACGAGTTCTGTCTCACTTCAAGTGCGTACATTTTGACTCCTTACTCACACACTTTGCAATTTATGCCAAAACTAATGTCAGTTTCGGAAAGTACAAATCGGGACCTTTCATTTGATACCCTACACAACTATATCCGGTGAAACAAAATTTTTGAATCTCCCCTTTGCATGTATGGGGAGCCCCCTTTAAACTCCACCTAAATGTATACCACTCGCTGTATGCGTGAGATTTCATAGCTCCCATCTGTCCACCAAATTTCGTTCAGCCGGTTCAGCCATTTTGGAGAAAAATGCGTGTGACAGACAGACAGACAGACATTGAATCGATTTTAATAAGGTTTTGTTTTACACAAAACCTTAAAAAATACTTTATACTGGAAAACGGGGAAAAGGGAGTTTTTAGGCACCGGTGGACAGGATTGAGCAACGAATTTGAAGTAAAGCGCAGTCCTTTCTCAATGGTGGTGGCAACTGAGAAAGGACTACCTTTTACTCGATTTGGTCCTGTGCAAGGACGGTGACCGAAGGCGGGAAGGATGAAGAGGACTGTGGGATCGCGGGGCATGTAATGTGGAGCCTAACTGGTAGAAGGAGGGACCTTAATTTAAGGAAGAAGTTAATGCTTGGGGGTATTACATTATGTACAGGCTAATTGTGTTTATTGTCTTAATCTGGACTAAGTAAAGAAAAATAATAAAAGGTGATCTACACCTGCGCGGGGATTGACTGCCAAAACATTGGACTTACGCGTTTAGCTTCTGTGAAAGTCGGGGGAGGAGCTTTGATAAAAGAAGGGGATGAAGGAGGGAAGGGAGGCGTGATGGTTGAGAGGAGTGTTACTGTCCGGGAGGAGAGTCGGCTCTGACACCTAGTACTTCTGCTCGCGTAACAGTGCATTGCGTTTAGCGAGATTTTTTATCAGCGGGTTAGGGTGGGACAGCCACTTTTTCAGTCTGACGCGCGAGTACTTGATCATGTGCGGAATTATGGGGCAAACCCCGGAAAGGTCGTACAGAAGAGTGTTTTGGTGAAATTTGAGGTTTGGCCTTTTGTATTTGGCCGTGCATTTCCTGAGTACCGGCCTTTCAAAGCGTTGGAGGGCTTCTGCTACGCTCGGTGACATGGCAGCCCATGCTGGGAAACCGTATGTCAGGATTGGACGAATAAGAGTTTTGTATAAAAGGGTTTTGGTGGCAGGAAACAGGGCCCGGGATGAGAGAAGATTTTTAAGGTAGCTGAGGCCTTAGAGGCATTGGCAATAGCAGATCTGACGTGAGGGTTGGATTTAAGTTGGTTGTTGAGGGAGATTCCTAGGAATTTAATGTTTGTTTTCGGCTTGAGTGTGCAGTTGGCATTGCGTAAATGCAGGTTTTTGCTTTCTGGCACTGTGCGCCAGTGGCACTTCCCACTGGGGTTTCTGCAGCAAATAACCTCAGACTTAAGGGAATTAACGGTGAGGGCCCACCGGTTGAAATAAGCGATGGACCTATTGGTTAGGAGATTGAGAGAGAGGGAGGCTATTGAGGGCCTGAGATCACTCGGATATAGGATGGTGTCATCAGCGAAGAGGATCCCTCTTGACGCGGGAGGGCCATTGTCGTGGGAGGAAAAGGCCGGGTGAAGGGCTGCCTGAGTTGCCGTTGGCGTGAGGAATAAATTTACGGGAGGCAGGGGAATGTCGTGGAGGAAGATGTTAAAAAGTTTGGGGACGAGAATAGATCCCTGAGGGACTCCTGAGTTTACCGGGAAGTTGATGGAGCGAAGTCCATCGAATCTACGTGGCACGTGCAAATTATGTTGGAGATGAAGACTCCGAGGATTCTGAATAAGGGGAGGGGGCAATTGGACTGAATTAGTTTGTAGAGCAATCCCTCTTTCCAAACTGAATCAAATGCCTTTTTGAGGTCTAATGTGCAGGCTACGGTGCAGTGCCTGTTTTTCAGGCGATTGATATATAGTGTGTATATGTGTGTGATATAGTCTTGTAGATACAGGATTGCCTGCTCGTGGATCTGAGGTTTTCGAAGCCGAATTGATTAAGTGGAATGATAGGGGAGTAGTGTCTATTGAGGTAACTTAGTAGGATACGTTTAAAAAATTTTCCAATATTGGAAAGAAGAGAGATAGGCCTCATATCTTTGAGACCGCCCGAGCATCCCTTCTTAGGGATAGGTATGAGGAGGGCTGATTTCCAAGATACCGAGAAGTGGCCGTTGTTCAGGCAGCTGATGAAGAGGATGGCGAAACGTTCGCTGATGGTAGGCGCACCCTTCCGCAGAACAAAGTTAGAGATGCCATCGGGGCCCGAAGATTTTTTATTGTAGCACCGGGAGATTGCAAGTTCAACTTCTTCTAGGAAGGTAAAGAAGGAGGCGCACGCGCCTGTTCTGACTATATCAGCCGGAGAAAAACGGCAAAGGTAAGACCTTTCCAAGCTCAACCTTTTATCGTTGACAGTATTGGCGACCACCGAGTTCCAGATGGGGTTCGCTGCCGATTTGCCTGTAAATAAGTGGCTGAAATAGTCTACGCAGGCGGATATTTTTTCCTCAGGGGAGTGACACTGGAGGTTACCCACTTTTATCGGGATTTGGTTAATAGAAGATTGTTTCCTTCCAGCCAATCGATTAATTATTGAGAAAAGTTGTAGGCCAGGTTTGAAGGATTTGAGGAGTTTCTTGTAAGATGCATTCAGTTCGGACCAAATAGCTCCATTGATTTTGCTGGACAGGTGTTTGATGATCTCGGAGAGAAGACGGTATTTAGCGTTGCATCTGTTCCGTAACCGGTGAAATAATCGTTTTCTGCGCTGGAGTAGTCTGTTTCTATCGTGGACTAAGAGGGTTGAGGGGGTAAGGCGTATTTGTAGTAACCAGGCTCTTTAACTGGAGCGTGTTTGTCAATTATAGTTTCAAAGGAAGAGTTCACTTTCCGGATGTATAAGGCCTACAAATAAGTTCTGTCGGTTTTCACAATAGATGGCGTAGATTGTTTTTTATTCCATTGATCCACATTTCCAAACATTCATCGGAAAGCTACTGTCAATAGGCACAAACGTCAGTATAAATTATTTAATTGAAGTGTAAACAACAATACTTTTTTCATCAACGAAAATGGCCAGTTTTGTACCAAATAGTGTGTTTTTGCGGGGAGTTCTACTTCATTATTTCAATATGAAGAAAAAAACAACCGAAAGTCATCACATTTTGGTGGAAGTTTATGGTGACCATGCTCTATCTGAGCGAACGTGTCAGAGGTGGTTTGGACGGTTTAAAAGTGGAAATTTTGACTTGGAAGACGAAGAGCGCGCCGGACGGCCAACAATTTTTGAAGATGAAGAATTAGAGGCATTGCTCGACCAAGATCCATCGCAAAAGCAAGAAGAACTTGGAAAAACACTTAGACTCACTCAGCAAGCCATTTCCCACCGTTTAAAAGCAATGGGAATGATTCGAAAGGTCGGAAATTGGGTTCCGTATGAACTGAAACCAAGAGACGTCGAACGGCGTTTTTTCACGTGCGAACAACTGCTCCAACGACAAGAAAGGAAGGGTTTTCTGCATCGAATAGTTACTGGCGATGAAAAGTGGATCCATTACGATAATCCCAAGTGTCGGGCAACGTGGGGATACCCCGGCCGTGCCTCATCATCGACGGCCAAAGCGAATATTCATGGTGAGAAGATCATGCTGTGTATATGGTGGGACCAGCTGGGTGTGGTATACTATGAGCTGCTAAAACCGAACGAAACTGTCACGGGCAAACTCTACCGACGTCAAATGATGCGTTTGAGCCGCGAACTCAAAAAAACGGTCGCAATACCAGCAAAGGCATGATAAAGTTATTTTGCAACATGACAATGCTCGTCCACATGTTGCACAGCCCGTTAAAACATATCTAGAAACGTTGAAATGGGAAGTCCTATCCCACCCGCTGTACTCTCCAAACATTGCTCCTTCTGATTATTATTTGTTCGGGTCAATGCAGCATGGCCTGGCTGACCAGCACTTCTCCAATTACGACGAACTCAAAAAATGGCTCGATGAGTGGATAGCGGCCAAGCCGGCCAATTTTTGGCGCGATGGTATCTATGAATTGCCTGAAAGATGGAAGAAAGTTGTGGCTAGCGATGGGCAATATTTTGAACAATGAATGTATAACCAATTTTTCACAATAAAGCTTCAAATTTAAAAAAAAAAATCGACAGAACTTATTTGTAGGCCTTTTATGTATCTAGCTCATCATTAGAGTGGATGCGCGACTTGTCCAGGACAGGGTCCAGCGCACTGGCAAAGTCGCGTTGGAAATCGTCCCGGTTTGTCAGATTGAAGGATCTGCATTTATGCGGATGGTGGAATGAAGGGAGAATTTGCTGTAGATGTAGAGAGAGACTGAGGGCATGATGGTCCGAGTGGGCTGCTAAAGAGGAGCAGCTAGTGACACATGCTGAGAGATTGGACGAGATTATAAAGCCGTCTAGGAAAGAAGACCCACGAGGGAAAGATGGCAATCCGCGCTAAGGAATGGGCCTGACTGGAACCAATCGAAGAGCACTTTGCCGTTTTCGTTCTTAACTGAGTCTCTCCAAGACACCTGCCTCGCGTTGCGGTCACCGCCGAGGATGAGGGCATAAAAATTGGTCGCGATTTCCCCAATTCCGGCCAGAATGGTTTACATACATAAAGAATCCAACAATTCAAGGGCTATTGACCTAAAGTGAGTTTTAAATTCGTCGTTCGAACAGCGCTCCACATCCTCTTCGTAATGCAATATGCCTGGGCGCATATCTTCTTTTCCCTGCTGTATAACGTTGCCTCCAACTGGTGTTCGGAATCAGATGGACTAGAGGAACTATATTTTTTCGCTAGACATATTCCAAGACACGCACAATATTTAATTTGAACAAAATAACTACACGTTATAATTTTGCTGGGAAACAAAGAGAATTTCCCATTAAATTACTTTACGCACAATACACACAATTACATAAAGTATTTCCTAAATGTGTAATTATCTCCTCGAAATTCCGTTTTGAAAGTTAAACGCTCAGAAGCAAACGATATTCACTCGTCGTCGTGGCTTTGCGGGGCTCGCGAACACCAACGACACGCAGCTCATATCTCATTTCCCAACCCTACAATATTGACAAGTGACATTTCTTGCAAGCAGTTGTAAACACGTGCGTGCCGTGCAAGTCGCGGTGCATTTTGTTTTTATCCGAATTGTGGGGGCATGGGTTTAACAAAACAATATTTGGCCTACAAGCCAGTTGGCACTTTCAACATAATCGCGAGTGGCCGACCAAATGTAAATTTCACGGTATACAACAAGACAGAAGGGCGATATGTCGCCGCCGGTGCGGCTGAAAACGTTTTCATTTGGGACTTCAGGTCTGGAAAGGAAGTTTCATATGAAGCTCGAATTTAAACTATAACTCATTATATTTGCAGGCTTGGGGAGAAGGTGCTAGAACTACGTCGTGAAAAGAATGAGGTGACTGCGATCCGTTCGAGCCCGGAC